>NC_064886.1:17807790-18432790 GCF_929443795.1 Astur gentilis | reverse complement strand
GCCACTTTTGGCTGTTTAGCATTTCATTTATCTAAACGTTGGCCTTATGCTGCATTGCTCTGCGGGGGTGATTTATGGCACTGTAGGCACTCTCGGTGTCTGTCTGTCTTTGGCGATGTTGCTAGTGCTGGCTCAGCCCAGCCAGTGGCTCTTCATGGTGTGGGGCCAGGAGCTGCTCAGAAAGACCCGCTGGAGCCAGCTCTCATCAGGGCAGGTCTCTGGCTGTATTTAGGCAGAAAGGGGCTGCATTTCAGTTGTTTTTCCTGCAAGACCCTTCCTCACCAGTCGCCGGAGCAGGCAGTGGTCATGAGATCTGTTGTCTTCGGCATCACCCATGTCAGGCTTTGACTGAAGCGGGTCTGATGAAGGGGAGAGGGAATCAGACCCCTGCGTAAATGCCAGGGGTTTGCAGTGTTCACGTGGGATGCTGAAGTCTGCCCCTGGGTGCCTGTGGCTCCAGCTGACTGCTGAATTGCAGCGTATGCTCTGCTGTGGGCACCCGAAATCTGTTATGAGGAGCTGCGGTTCTGGTGATGGTACCAGCAGCTGTTTGTCTGTGCTCCCCATCACCTGCCTCCAAAGCAGCAGCCGCACAGCCCCACATCGCTGCTGCGTGTCCCTTCTGCTTACGGCAGTGTGCAGCCCTGCCTCAGTGGGTCACTTGGAGCTGGGGCACTGCAATGTGAGGCTGAGCTGCCTCAGCCCTGAAGAGCTTGTTCCCTGATTTGATTTCATTCGGGTGACGTACTCGGGAGCTAGTGCAAGTACATAGTTTGAAACTGAATAATGTAGATTTTCCTTGTTTTTCTAATTTTAGTTAGCTGGCTTCACCCTAAGCTTTGGACATGTGGCTTGCTGGTTTTGAAGTGTCTGTTTCTTGCATGCAAGGCTGATGGTCTGGGCCAGGGCAGCTGTCCGGCATGGTGTAACACCAAGTGGCATGTGAAGGACAAAGACAGCAATGCATTTCTGGGACTGCAAGGCGGAGATGACCCAGCCTCTTCACTGCACTTGGATGTCAAGCTGCTCCCAGCGACAGGGATCTGACCTTCCTCTCCTGGCTGGGTGACTTCCGTGGTTTTCCAGGTCTGCTCCTAACCCAGGCCTGCTCCGGCTGCCCCTGGGCAAGTGTGGGTTGGCCGGGTATCGGTGGGTGGGTTGTTGCAGGAGCAGGAGGCACCAGAGCAAGGATGTGCGTAGCAGGGTTGTGTTGGGGAGATGCTGGGGGACAAATGTCTGTGCTGGAGGATGGGATCCTCCCGCCAGTGCTCTGCAGTAGAAGTGATTTTGGGGAAGTTCTGTGCTGGCTGTGTCTGGGCTGTATCTCCCCTGCTCAGACAAGCTTTCCAACTGCTTACAAGGCTGCTCCCATGGCATCGTGTCACTGTTTGTTTATACTCTGCCTGCACGGTTAGAGGGGACGCAGTGCCTTTCACCTGGGGTTATATTTTGAAAAGCTGCTGTTTTATCAGGAGAATGATAAGGTCATGACGTTGAGACTTCCAGAGTGATTTTGGTTGCTTTGCTTTGGTTTTGTTTTGGAAACATTCCTCTTCCTTCGCCTGACTAAAGAAACTTAATTAATACCATCAGAAGTGGAAAAGGTGCTCATCTTCTCTTTGCATCTCTTCCTGCCCTCTGCAAACCCTCCTCCCACTCCCCCAAATCTGCTGATGTCCCAGAGCCCCAGACTACCCATGGTCTTTTTGCTTCCTTAATTTCTGTTTCTTCACATTTACTGAATTTATGAAATTCTGCAAAATTTCCACAAAGTACATTTGTGTGGGAGTACCCGAACCACAAGGAACAACAGGAAGGTTGGCGTAAAAGGAACCAAGTCCCAACTGGAGGCAATGGGAGAACTGAGGGCCCTGGAGAAGGTACTCAGACACATCAACAGATTTGGGGGGGTGGAAGGAGTGTTTGCAGAGGGCAGGAAGAGATGCAAAGAGAGGAGGAGGGAGAGGATGAGTGAAAAAATAGAATTGAGCAAAAACCAGCAAAGCAATGGGGAGAGGAAAAGGAGCGACATGTAGCTTGGGGCTGTAGAGCTTTTTAGTTGTTTTATTTCAGGTGTCTTACAGCTGCCCTTGAGCAGGTGCCAAGGCTGCGCTAGAAATCTTAGGTCAGGATGGGGACTAAATCACATTTGTGCTGTGTGCCTCAGCAGTGGGGAATTCACGTGGCACCCACTGGACACGGCTCCCTTGTCTCTGCCAGTGTGTGGAAGGTGCAGCGGTGCTGGCAGCAAGGTGCCTCCCAGCATATATCTTTAAAACACTGCTAAACAAAATTAAAGCCTCTTCTGAAGGCAGCTCGTAAACCTTTCCGGCATTTGCGTTTGACAAACAGTGTCATAGCTCACAGTGCAATTTACTGTAGTAACTTTCTGAGCAATTAATCCACCTACGTCTTTGCCAGGTCTCCCGTGGTTCCTTTGACAGTTCATCACATGGCACAGAATTTTGTCAATTTTAATCCTCCTCGCTAATTTTTAGGTTATGTTTTCTTCTGGTAAAACCAAATGCTGATGTGAGCAAAGCGGAGCAGGTCAGAGTGAATTGGGTGACATCTGGAAAAGCAGGAGCTGGTGCTCACAAGCTTTGCCCTTGGTGGGGAAGCCATAGAGCTATGTCTGCCATCCAAGACCCCAGCTACAGGCCTTGGCGTAACGAGCTTCCCTGTCACTTCGGGCCATGCCTGCAGGCTCTGAGCTCCACCAGCAGTTTTCTGACAGGGGTTAGAGGAGGAAAAGGTAAAGCTCAGCTGAGTGTGGGAAGGGGGAAAAGGAAGAATAGATGGTTCTTGGGACATGCAGGAGCCTTCTTTTTTTCTCAAAGGCACCGCCTTTGAACCTCCCAGACAGGTAATTCTTGTTTATATGCCCACAGAAGGTGACGGTCCTGGTTGTGGGCCTATTGGTGTGTCTTCCCAGACATGGTGTGTTTGTTTTGTAGGTGGATGTCAGGCACTGTGTTGCTCTTTTTTGTTTTGTTTTGTTTTGTTTTATTTTTGTTTTTTTTTTAAAAAAAAAAAAAACAACACAAAAAACAGGTCAAGTGTGAATATGGGGAAACTCGTAGGCAGCAATTCTGCTTTGGCTGGGGCTGTAAAAGCTAATGAGCTCCTTCGCTCCAGATGTCTGAGTTTGTCCCATCTGTGGTTGGACCGATGGCATATTCTATTCTGCAGCCCCCCATGTTGTTCTAAACGGATGGACTCTAGAACTGGAGGAAGAGCAGTGGCATGGCATAGCATCCTCCCTTAACGCCTGGATTTATAGCAGAAAATGGAACATGGCCATGAGGATGAGTAGACGCTATACCAGTAATGCCCTCCTTATGTTACAAGAACCTGTCTGAAGACACCCCTTGCCCCAGAGGCTGAGGTCTGAAATGGCCAGGCTGGAGGTGGAAACCAGGAGTTTGGGGCTTGGCGGAGGGCCCTGGTTCCTGGTGTGTCCCCAGATTGGTCAGAACAGAAAAGGAGCAGCACCACACTATTGCCTGATGCTGGGGAGAAGTGAACCTGATTCTACAACCTGATGCACCTTTCTAGGCATGAGAAGTGGTGGCCATCAGACACCACCATTCCCTTTCCCCTGTTTGATATTTGGCCTTTCCAGCTTTTGTGCAAGAGCACCTGAATGTGGGGTAGGGGATCTGCTTTTCTTGGCTCCCCTAAACCAAGTGCTTACAATTTCTGTTTTTCTTCCTGGCTTTCCAGAAAGCTACTGTGCAAACATCTTGGTTTACCCTCTGGTGGCCAAAGATGTTGGGCTTTGATATTCCCTTCTACTCTGTAGCTGGCTGGAGGAGAGCATGGCATCTGGTGCTGGGCTGCTCTGTTCACTTACAGCTTGGGAGAGGGGGTTCTCTGGATGCAGATTGTTGCTATTTAAGCTCCCAAATCCTTTCTTTGCCTGCCATGCACCTTGCTGGGGCACTTCTCCAGCTTTCCTTGTGCTGGAGTGTGTCAATCTTCACTACATGTGATCAAATAATTTGTTGCAGCTGTTAGGGCTGAGAGTCCCCTGCCCACACCCCCAACTGCATGCATGTGGTATTTTACCTGTTGAAGTTTTGGGGGTTTTTTTTGACTCTGATTTTTTTTTTTTTCTTTTTGAGCGAGGTGGAGCTTTTTTGTTCCAGTTGAGAACTGTTCAAAATAGACTCCCAGGTGGGATTGGTTCTAATGTAAATGTGTGTCAGTGTTACCAGGGATATTCTGTGACAGGGCTTTCTATGCCATTGCTGAAGGTCTTAGTTAATTAGATGATTAGTCTTCTGGTCAAGTATCTATCTGCAAATAAAAAATAGCAGTTGAATGTAGCTGCTAAAATACTGTTGCTGGAATCAGTCTGTGGCACAGAACAGGAGGGCTTCTTACTTAATTAAAATCAGGAACATACTGTACTGTACTCTCCAAGGGTCAAGGAACAAAAGGGACGTACACATAATAAGTAGCAAACTGTCCTTTCAAACCCCTTGAGCTCAGCTCAGGGGAGCTGTGTTTAAAGGGACACTCTCAAGATAACATTTGTGATTTCTTTTTTTTTTTCTCCATGCTGCTGTGTGGATTACTGAAGCTGAAAGTATCCTGTGACTTTTAATTTTCTTCTTACATACTCTCCCTCTTGGATTTGAAGTTGTCATCAGGACTGCTTGGATGCTGAAAATCCCTGTGTGCGTGCGTGCTGGGTGGCTGGGTTGAGCTTGCTGGGGTCCCATTGCAGGAGCCAGCCTGTGAGCAGCCCCAGTAAAAGGCCAGAGGCAGGCTGGACCAGGGGCTGAGCTACCATCCCAATGTGGTGTGGGACTGGGGGTTACTGGGAACCCTTTTGAGGGGGGAAAAGCACTGAGCTTTGTGGTCCGGCACCCAGTGCTTCAAAGGGCGAGTATCTGTATGGTTTCTTCTGAGTTTTCAGGGTTCAATGCTTGCTTGCAAATTGCCACCAGCCTAACAAGCTCTTCTGTGTTTGTTTCTGCAGGACGTCGCGCTGTTGGAGTACCAGCATCATTCCAGGGATTTTGCTTCCCACCTCCCGCCGGGGTCTATCATGCAACCGCAGCGGCGGAGGCCATCCCTGCTCTCCGAGTTCCAGCCAGGCAATGAAAGGTACTGGCTCTCCGCCTTCCCCCCAGGCCATGGACATCCAAACTGCATTAAGCGAGTATTTTGCACAGCGTTGTGGTGTGGAGAAGGGCTGTGTGAGACCTGGGCAATGTTATGTTGTATCTTGGTACTGACTGCTCAGTCACTGTGCTGGTTTAGCTTCGTTATGGTAATGTAAGTGGCACCTTTGCCTTCTGGTTTCTTCCCTTGGACTGTCCTGCATTTTAAAGACATCTTAAAAACACTAAACAACACCCCCCCACACCTCCCTCACTTCTGTGAAGCTACATGTCGCTGTAACTGGTTGCATCGGCTTTCTTCAATGTAGAAAATAAAGCTGTGTGGTCAGGTTTGGTCTGTGGCTCCCAAGGCTGAAGGGAGGAGTGAGAAGAGCTCATTTCCACTGTGCATCTCCGCTTCCTCTTCTGCTGCTCTTCCGCGCCACTTTCATTGTTTTTGTTTCTCTTTCTGCATTCCTCTCGCAACTCTGAGCTGCTTTTTTCCTGTCTGCTCCCCTCACAGCTCTCCTGATATCCCTGTTTTCTTTCTTAGCCTCCCGTGGGAGGCTGGCAGTGTTTTTGGGTGCTACTCAGGCAAGTGCTGTGTGGCTGGAAATGCTGTAGGTGCTTTAACCACAGGAGCTGATCTGTTCTGAAGGCCATCACTCTCACTTTCTGTTTCGTCTCAGAACGCTCCTCTCTCGCAGTTTCTCTTCTGCATTTAATGCTCAGTGGTGTTGGAAAAAACTGGCCTGGAAGTGAAATAAGAGCCTTGCTACAGTAGATTTATGCAAAGCATTTTATTTTTATGCTTATGCCTTAGTCAGGCTAAGAATAAAACCAGTGCAGAGTCACAGAGGCGAATCTGTTTCTCTAAAATCATTATTGTTAGGGGAGAGGAGAAAGACCTCGGTGTGCTGGATGCATAAGGGCATAGATGCAGACAGGACCCTCTTCTCCTAGGGGGATGGGTTTGGCTTGGTGCTCAGCAGAAACAAACCCATGAGAATTCAGAGGCAAAAAGCAGCCTCCGAAGTTAGTTTTGCATCAGTCCTCCTGGGTGTGCTTTTCTGGATTGTGCCTGTGGCACCTGCATGTACAGAGGGTAATGTCACTTCTGATGACTAGTAAATTATTGCAGCATGTTACATTGCCTTGGCTTGCTTCGTTTTCTCAGTGCTTTGATTTCTTAGTGCAGAGTAACACGGTTAGGTTGGAAGTGGGTCAGATTCAGCTAAATTTGGGGGTGATGGGTAAGGAGGACCCAGCAACATGCTCCTGCCTGTTACCTTGGTTCTTCCATATAACTGAAAAAAAACCCAGCTGCAAGTCTTGGTGTCTGCTATACCACATGCCTAATCTGGTGTGGTCATCCAAGCATCTTGCTTTGGCTTACAAATATTTCAGACTCTCCAAATTTATTTTTCTGTTGACCATCACATGAATATGGGTAAATGTTAATCGAGGTTGTGAGGTCTAGATACAGATCCAAATGCTTATCGTGGTTACTTCACTTTCAATGTGAATGGTGGAAGTTTTGGCATGCTATAAAAAGAAACTTTCTTTTGTAACAGACCCAACTTACATTTCATCCCTTTTCCCTGTAACATCTGAAAAATTGAACTTTTGCAAAAATTATACTGGGTAATAAAGCTAAAAATACCACTTAAGTTCAGCTCAGTTGGCATCTTGTGCGAGAATGCTGGGATATAGACTCATTAAAAAAATTTGGGGGGCATCTGGGGATGCAGGATGGGGGAATCTGCAGAAGTTTTCAATCCAGTATAGTTAAATATTGCGGTTATTCAAACTGGGTGGTGTTGGGTTTGGGGAGGTGTTAGTCTGTTTTGCGAAGCCAGCTACTGTTTCTCTGCATCTTTAAGCACTACACTTAAAAGTCTGTCTTATGGGGCAGGTGTGTGGTGTCAGGATCTGCTCTAAAATAGCGCCTGGTGTGTTGTAAATGGAGCCCTTTGGATGTTTGGTTGCTCACCAGAGGGTTCCTTGGGTGCTCAAGGGCCAAGACCCTGGAGCTTCTGGAGCAGGTTGGGCTGGCCATTGATGCCCGCCCCCCAAAATAGCTCTGGCTCTGCCCGGTGCAGAGCAAAGCCTGGACAAGGGAGGGTGGCAAAAGCAGCCATCGCTGCAGCTGAGTCCCCTTGGCAGGTTCACGCCGGGCGCATCTGTAAGCACTTTGGCTTTGTTCCTGTGCTGGGATTGATGGTTTTGAGCAGAGGCAGCTGGCTCTCAGCGTGAGGGGCTGGGGAGGAGGGAGCGACCAAAGGCAAACAAGTCATGTCCGCAGCGCAGGCACAGGGGGTAAATAGGGGGAAGCACAGGAGTGTGCTGTGTCTGAAAGGAAGACAGTCACCTTGGTTCCCTGCCCTGATGCCCCACCTGGCATGCAGCAGTGGTGTGAGACAATCTTCCCCTTGAAGCAAGTGTGGGTGGAAGGGAATCCTTCCAGTCCACCATTGCTTTGGGTATTCAGAGGAAGCAGCCTGTCTGCTGTTGGTTGTGGTGGCTGACGCTCTTCCAGGGTCGCTCCCCTCCCTAAAGAAATCAATTTGTGAGTCTGGTGCAAGTGGAGTGTGGCAGACTGACAGGGCTGGAAATCCAAGTGGTGCCAGCAGCCGGAGAGTGCAATTCAGCCCTGGGGCTGCTCAGGGCTGGTTCCTCTGAGCCCACCTGTCCAGTGGGCAGCTGCTGTTTGCCCTCCTCTCCTGGAAACCACAGGGATTCACTTTGTGCTGGTTTTGGGGGATTGTCCCCCAGTTTGGCTTTGCCTTCAACTTGGGCAGATCTCTAAAGCCTCTGCAGGTTGTCTTTGCACATGGTATTTGAGGCTTCACTCCGTAGATACTTTAAATTCTGCAGAAGTTATTTGAGCTTGCTTAGATGGTCTTCCTACAGCTTTGCAGGTCTTCTGTCTCTCCTGGCTGCGGTTTTGCTGTAGCTACCAGGGTGGTGGTTAGTTGCAGTCTGGTGAAAAGGGAACAAGTGGTGAAGCATTTCACCATGGGCACAGTGTTTTAAGTATGAATCAGGTGTTGGTGGCAAAAAGCTGTTGAGTGGTAACTTGCTGGAAGGAAGGGTGCTGGGATGGTCCCACATTTTGGGGCTCCCTGAGCGAGAAGCTCATTGAATGTCAGGCTCAGGGAGCTCGATGTCCCCACAGCCGAGCCTGGTGGGTCAGGCAGGTTGGGGAGAACCAGTTCCTGAAGTGTCACCCCATTGTGGGCTCTCCTTCCTCGGGGGTCATGTGCCTTCTGGCTCTCCTGCGTCCCACCCTGGGCAGCCCAGTTCTGCAGGAGATGCTGGGGAGTTGCAGACTGCCATTCTCCAAGTACATCAGCCTTGAGAGTCATCATCACCCTTTGGTGGATGGGTAGAGACTTGAACTCCCTGTGCGGCAATTCTGGCTTGGAAGAAGGAAGGAAAACTTGAACCACTCTGAATCTGTTGCTATAGGGAAAGTTGGCTCTGCCTGTCTTTGCAGGGATGTGCTGCTTTCCTTGATGGTTTTTTTGGTAGCAGGCTTTTTCTTGGAAGGATCCACAGACTTCCCCTTAGCTTGTTCGGTTGGCTGTGCCAACTGGACTGCAGGAGTGAAGAGAGGTATTTCAGGATCTGCTGTTGGTACAAGTCGTACCATGAATACTTGCAGAGGAATGTCCTGGCAAGGTGACAAGGACTAGGGGTTTTTTTTCCTCTCCTATATATATATTTTGGTCCACAAAAGAGGTGAGAAAAACTGGGTTGAGTGTTAAATGGCAGGTGCCAGCAGGGTGAGGGGTCTGAAAAATCAAGGAACCGGGTTTTTTCTGACTTTTCACATGCGTTAGGATTTTAGAGCAAGGTTCCGTATTAATGCAGGAATGCTGGGGTGGATAATGGCTTCTCTGGCAGAAAATGTGGCTGTAAATACTGCGTTAACATGCATACTGCTTATATTCTGCCTTTATCCAGAATAAGATGAGTCACTATTTTCATAGGAGATTATTTTCCCAGTTCAGGAGACCTTTTTTGGAGCCCTTCTGCTTAGCAGTCCTGAGGAGTTTGAAGACGTTTGCCTGGTGCTGATCTGAAGTAAGACATTTAGGGTACGTTAAGCAGCTGCTGTGTTTCTGCAGCCATCCAAGATAGCCATGTGCAATATAGCATGAGAGCAGGCCTAATTACTGTGCTTATTGAATGTGATTAATCCTGCTGGCTGAGGAGCCCAGGGAGCGGTGGGAAGCCGGGGCGGTGTGCGTGGCCACTGGAAATCACGTGCAGTTCTCGGTCTTCATCTGTGCTGGGCCAAATGGCACCAACTGCTCCCGAGTTAACAGCGCGACCGATCTGATTTTATTTATGGTCTTTAATTAAGTTTCCATTTTTAAAGGTGACCCTTTTCTCAGGCGTGAGCGGCGGTGCGGCTGAAATCCCTGCAACCATACATCTTTGTGTCTTTTCACACTTGAAACGATGTTCTGGGAGCTGTGTTTTTTTCCTCTCCATAAATGAACGTGGGAAAATAATGTCTGGAAAGGGCAGATGCTGGTGTGTAGACACTTGGTGACGAGCCTTGTCTTGCAAGTGCCCTCTGCTCCGGTGTGGGCTGCAGGCATGTCCATGGGTGGGCATGGAGGGTGACTGAGGCTCCCCAGAGATGTGGGGACACTAGGCTTTGTGGAATGGGCCAGTGTGCCCTGCCAGGGAGGTGTGAGGGGAAACCTGGGCTTTGCCTTGGCTGGGATGAAGGGGTAAAAGTTCATGATGCAACTTCCCCATGCATAACCTTGAATCAGATTTATTTTGGGGAAGGAAAGGTGATCCTGCAATATATGCAGCAGGCCCGGTGAAACGTGGGATGTCCCTGAAGCCGTTAGTTCATGGAGTGCTCCAGTCACCCAGGACTGCCAAGAGGGCTTTCCTGTGAGGCTCCAGGTTTTGGATGCCTGAAGAAAGCATGTGGGGGAGCTTGTGGAGAGACACAAATACTCCTACTCCTCCTCTTGAGTGAGGCAATGCCATTGTGTGGCACAGTGTTAAAGCTTCTGCTGGTCCTGTCCTTGAATAATTCAGGCTCTGTGTATGGGGATCTTCAATATGCAAGTTTTAAATAAAGCATCTGCTCTCATCTAAATTACAGTTGGCTTGGAAGAAGTTGGCTAAGGGGGTTGTGTGTGGTGGCCGAGGCACAGCTACCTGCTCTTGCGTGGGAATGCGCAGCCAGAGCATCAAGAGGATGCACGTGGGGCCGTCTGGTCACAGGTGCTCAGTCAGACCTCATGAGGACCTGGGAGTCCTTGAGCTGGACCACACGGTGAGCTAAGCATCCTGCTCACGGCTGTCCCACATGTTTGGCCTCTGAAGACTCAGTCCTGCTGCTGGCAGACATGTCTGAAGGTGTGGGAGCTCCACCTTCCCCACCCAGACAGGCTGCTCTTCCCATGGCCTCTGTTGTTAAGTCATGATGGTTTTTTCTCCCTCTCCGCCTATATGACAGAGGAAATATATCAGCTGGCCTTGTACGTGTTTTTCTAGCTGCCTGGTGGCAGCTTTGCCACCTACAAATACTCCCGTTTCTCTCTTTAACAGGTCTCAATTTGCCCAGTCTCCCACTCTGGCTGTGGTTAGCTGTAAAGGGGTTGCTGAAACCTCTGACAAATCTTAGCGTTGGATATAAAGAATTCATTTCAACAGTAGTGGTTTTCTGTATTACTTGCTCTCAAAAGCATTTTATTGTCTGTCTGTACCTGTGGCAGCTGGACACTTTTTTTAAAAAAAACTTATTTTTGGAGACAATTTCCCACCAAACCATCTCAGCCGTCGGAAATAAACAGCTGCAGCAAGGCAATCATTTGTCTTGGTTCTGGTTCCAAGAGACAGCGAGAGCCAGTTTTCCAGCCTGGTTATGTTGTTTGGCCCCATGATGTAGGGAACAATATTTGCAGATGGGAGCAAAACTTAAAATGTGCCCTTGCTGGGAAGTTGGTGGGAGCCGGCTCAGAGTCACTGCTGGTGTTTTGAGCCCTTAGTGCAGGCGGCACATCTTCATGAAGTCAAGCTGGGTTTCCTGGATGTTGCAGAATAGCAGTCGTTCCTCCTGCTGCCACCTTCTGCTGCTCAGCTGATGGAGACATGGGAAGGTTTGAAGAGCAGGGGAGGGTTGTGCTGCTCTAAAGAGCCAGGCAGTGTGCTTCTGAGGTGGGTTAGTGGGGTGGGAGAGTCCTCTGACCTCTTAAAGTTTGTACTTGCTCATTTCCCTGGGATTTGGCTTCAGCAAAGTAAAGAAGATAAGGGCAAGATCCATTTAGATCTCATCAGGGCTGCTCTTACAAGCCCCAAAGGCAGCTCAGGATGTCTCGTTTGATCCTCTCTCCCAGGAGAGAGATACTCTCAGCTTCCTCTGCACCCAGCTAGCAGTCAACCCCTTTTTTTAGTCCATCTCATGCTCAGCTGGTTCTGGTATAGGTTTAATGTAGCAGAAGATGTTTTCGTAGGTCCCAGGGACCTGCATGCATTGGAGCGAGCTGCAGGTGCCCCACACTTGCTGTAGGTTTTTATCCGCTCATACCTTCCTAATGCCCCGTGTGAATCTGCTGAGGAAACATCCCTGGTGAATGAGTAACGTGGCTCTGCAACTGGTAGGGTGTGATTAGTTTGTCAGATTAGTAATAAACCAAAGGTCTAATCTTGGGTTATCTTGGTCTTCTGGACTCAGACCTGCCCAAAGCAGAGCTGTGTGTGGATGGCTGGAGGTCAGGGCAAACCCTGGGCACCCAGCCTCGGTGCGTCAGCAGATCTCACGCTGCTCCACTTCTTTTAAGTAGTTTAGTGTTTGTGGTGAAGGGCTCCAGGTGAAGACTAACCAGCCCCACTTCATAATTAACGCTGGCATTTGGTTTATTTCATATAGTCATGCATAACTCCCATGCAATTAAAAACACTCTTTCCTTTCAGCAAAGCAGGAATCTCTGGAATAAACCAGCCAGGTGGGAACTATTTAGAAAATGCAGCAAAACCCCAAACTCAGTGTAACGGGAGGGTTTTTCAGGCAGGGCTATTTTTACACTGACAGCAACGTCATGACTGTATAAAAGTCTGTTGTAAAGAGCTCACTGCAGGTGTGGATGTAAAGAGTGAAAGGTGTGAAGGCTTCAAGCAGGAGCATTTGTATTTGCAGCCAGGACAGGCTGAGCGGGTTGTGTCAGGCAAAGTGATCTCGGGAGCGGCTGGAAATTCCAGTGGATAAAGTTAATAGCAGTTCCAATGGATGTGGAAATGGAAATAAAATAGCACCCTATAACACTGCAGCTGCTTTCCCTGGCATGGCCCCTGCCTTGCTGTAAGTAACTGCCTTTGTAAAGCCGAGTGTTGCTCTTATCTTAAAAATACATGTTTTTTTCTGAGCGTAGCAGTTGTGTCAGATGATTGGGTTCCTGACAACTGCAGAGGTCTCAGAGCTGTCCTGCGTCAATTAGCAGCTTCTTGGTAATATGGCCTTAAAAAAAAAGAAAAGTAAAAAAAAAAATATACATCTGATTTTTAATTGCCTCAGTACAGCAGAGCCTTGGTGTTGGAATATTTTAGCACCTGCCCAGCTCAACAGTTGCTTATTGTTCCTGGGTTTTACAGCAGAGCCCAAAATGTCGGCATGCAGCTGTGGGCAGGCAGGGTTTGCACGAGGGACTGGGACAAGCCAGCAGGAAACTTGAGAGGTGCCAGGAGATATTTCTGGTCTTGCTGAGAAAAGTTGAGGATCATTCAGTGTGAAAGTGTTTGCAGGTGAAGCGAGCTGTGAGCTTCAATGCCAAATTTAAGAGCTGTTCTGCTCTGAAAAGTTTGCTGCGCGAGCTGTGCATTTGCTCTTACGTAGGTTGGAGATTGGAGTGGCAAAGGCAGTGCCAGAGCCTCCCCGCTCTCCCATCCCCTTTTTGCTGGGGAGGAGGAAGAGGACGAGCCAGATTCTGTTTCTGTGTGTCAGCAGCAAAGCTGCTGCCCGAATCCCAGCACCAGCCACCTGTGCCAAACCCACAGCGGCAGAGTTTGGCGTGCGCATGTTTTGTGCCTGCTGCTGATGTTTAAATAAAAAAAAAAACAACACACACCGAGAAACCAACAAAAAAAAAATCTTTGTCTTGCTTCCTTGAAGCAGGGTTGAGTTTGCCACGCTGCTGCAGGGGAGGGCAGAGGGCTTTGCCTGAGGTGGTGCCCCCTGAGAAGGTGGCTTTCACTGGGGTTCCTCCTCAATCTGGATGCGGTCCAGAGCCGTTACAGCTGCTGGAAGACTCCTGCTGGCTTCAGAGCGCTCTGGATCCTTCCCTTTTTGTCATCCTCTC
Source organism: Astur gentilis (assembly GCF_929443795.1). Lineage (NCBI taxonomy): Eukaryota > Metazoa > Chordata > Aves > Accipitriformes > Accipitridae > Astur > Astur gentilis. Next base: position 18,419,346 of record NC_064886.1, on the reverse strand, counting down.
TGAGATATTTAATTAGCTAGGTAAAAATTAATGTCAGCAGTTGCAGTTTGTGGGTGGCGGCCAAATGATGCACAAGACCCCCTGTCTTTTATGCTTGCTCTTGGCAAAATGCATCCCCTCCCTTCCTCCCTTTCGAGTAGCTTCAAAGGCTTACTTTGTCAGTGTTTGGTAACTGGGGAGGATGCTTTACCGTGCAACTCGGGAGAACTTGAAAAGTCTTGTTTAAGGGGAAAAGAAAAAAAGTCCTGTTTTTTTTCCAAGCTGTGAATCTCCTGTGCTTCATTTTATTTTTATTTTTTTTAAGAGACTTCTGCCTGAAGTGTTAAAAACACACCCTTGGAGCTGCTGCAGCAAAGCTGATCCTTGGGCATAGTAAAAAGTTTAATGTATTTTTGTAGGATCCCTTTACAATTCTCACAAGAGAATCCTGCTAGGAAAAATAAAGCTACAGAAAAAGTTTTACATTTGTTTAAAAAAGCAAAACCAAACCGAATTTCCAGGTATTACCAACTGCATCATGTTTAACAGGTGAAAGATATTTGAGCCTGATGTGACTCATTGGTGCAGTTGCTATCACTGCATAATCCGCCTTTACACCTTGCCAGGTCTGTGTCAGAGACGTGCAACTACATGTGGCTGGTTTCTTTCTTCCCTCATCCTGGAAAAATAAATCCCTACTGTCTAGCCATGGAGGAGTATGCATTTTTTCCCCAGCATATGATCTTTGGTATTCCTATCGAAGATGCTAAATATAAACAGTGGTGCAGGTACCGTTGACTAAAGAAGCCAAATGCGGCAGAAGGGAGCTCCGCCTGCTCCGAGGGGCCACGGGGGGATTTATGGGCCAGTGTTGAGGATTTTCTGAGCTTTGGCTTTTTCTGGCCAGCCCGACCCACGTGGCATGACAGGGAAGGCTCAAACCTACAGCCTTGTTCACTTTGCCCTGGTGTAGGGACAGCCACCCACCTTGTGTGGTGGGACAGGAGATGACAGCGGGGCCCTCCAGGTGACACGACAGTGAGGAGAGGGATGGCAGGGTGGCCTGTTGGCCTTGGAGGGTGGCAGCGATGGTGCACCCCACGTGCCACTCCCCCAAGTGATGCCTGGTTCTGCCTGCGTGCACCGTGCCTAGCGACTGAGCTATGGAGCTGTGCATCCTGGGTCCGCAAAGACCTGAAGTGTCGGAGTCCAGGGCCGCCTGGCCTCCCTTCATGCTTCTTCTGGGAAATGGGCAGAAGTTGAGCCCTCTGTCCTCCTCAAGTGGCTTGCAGTTGTAGAGCAGCGGAAAGCACAGGTGGCTTGCTTTCTAAGGGCTCCTTTCTCTTTGTCCCCAGATCTCAGGAGTTGCACCTGAGAACCGAGGCGCATTCCTATCTCTCTGACCTGACCAAGCCGTCGGACTTGGAGTTCATTGAAACCAAGAGGCCGCGCCTGGATCTGCTGCAGGACCCCCTGATGCGGCACTCGCCTCTCCTGAACCAGAGCCAGCAGGGAGGGACAGAGGACCTCTCAAAGGTAAGGGAGCAATGGGCCGGGATGCTAGCTGGGTGTGGGGTCTGTGTTTTGGGATCTCCTTGGCTTGTGTAGAGCTACCTTTGAGGGTCTGAGCCGCTACTGAAATCAGTGTAGGTGGTGGCTCCTGATGCATCAAGCAGTGCTGGGTGGTGTTGGATGATATTCACCGAGATGGGGTGACCTCTTTGGGGAGACAGAAGCATACTGGCTTTCCCCATAACTGTTATAGTCATGGGCTTGCATTTACTGGGCTATTAGATGCACCAGAACAATTTGGATGCTCCTGTAGGCTTAATTAGGTATGGTCATGTCTGTTTTTTCTGGATACTGTGCCCTGATTTGATTTTTGCTTGACCTTTCTCGTTTATCACATCTCTTTATTTAATATTGGTGTTTGAAGGGTTTGAATCGGTTGCTGGTGGTTCTTTAATATAATCTTCCCCAGGAAAGCCTCCCTTGTCTTAGTCTCATTTAACAAAGCAAATTGTTTACTTGCGATTGTCCCCTCTGTGCATGTAATAAAGGTTGCAAAGAGAAATCCCTTGCTTGTGTGCCTATTTGGATTTACTTTTCATGCTCTGTTGGGGTAAATTGTATTTGATTTTTACCTCAAGCTTGGATGTGTTCCTGGTTGGCAGGAAAGTCTTGCTGGGTCAGCATGCTGGGGGCAGCTGACTTGCTCTGCTAATGCAAGCTCCAGTGCTGTGAGCGCTGAGGGTTAATGCAGCTGCAGGCTGGGCTTCAGAGATGTCTCAGCCCTTAGTGAAATGAGAAGTCACGTCCTTACCCAGGGTGATGGGGATGGTTTGCTCTATCACTATAGGAGCTGATTGAAATAACGTGCAGGCGAGAAAGCTCTTGCTTGGGAGTGCTGGGATATTCATACATCTCCTATGCATACAGTACTGGTGGGCCTTACGTGAGATCCCTCTGGCCTCTCTCAAGCGAGAAGGACATTTAACTTAGGGGTAGTTCAGACGCCAAGGGAGGCCTGGCTGGATCTCCTGGAGGAGGGGGCTGCAGCGACTGCCGATTAGGAATGGTGAGCTGATGCTGGAAGGGGTGGAGCAGCTCTTTTTTAAGAGCCACATTTGAAGTCTGAGACCATGAGAAAGGCACCAGCCACATCAGCTTGCTGTCCTTTAGCTCTTGATAGTGTGTTGCCTTGGAAAAGATGCTTCCGAGGTGCTGTGGCCCTTCTATGTGCTGTCTTTGCTGCTCCCTTTGAGATGTGTCTTAACAAGGTTATGCTGTGACCAGCCAGGATTCTGCTCTCCATGCCACCGAGACATGGTGGCTCTGCACTGTAGAGTATATTTGGGGCATGCTGGGTTGGGTGGCTGATGGGGAAAATAAACTGTTGGCCATGAAACAAAAAACATCCCTCTCCAAAGATGTGAGGAAACGAGGATGGCTTTTCTGTCTGCACATTATTTCCATCAGCAGTCCTGTTCTGCCTCTCACCAGAAAACCACGTGTTGTCTCAGCTATTTGTTTCTAATAGGCAAAGCTGCTCTTGAGGCATTAGTTGGTGAGTTCAGGGGCTGCATTTGCTTCTTGATCTGTGACACATTTCCAAGAATTACATGCATTTTATGGGGCTTAAAACATTTGTTAATGAAAGGGAGAGAGAGAGAGAGAGAGAGGGAAAGCTGTGAGATACAATTCAGCAAGACAAGATTATGCTTTTAGTGGAGCCATTTGTAATTTCAGATACTGGAAGGAAGAAAAAAATGTGGTGTCCCTGACTGGTGAGAGCCTAGGTGGAGCTGGGATTAGTTGCTCAAAACTAACATGGGCTGTTAGCAGAATGGGTTTGATGGAGCTTACTGCAAGGCTGGGATGATCTCAGCACAGTTCAAGCAGTTGGGAGCAGAAGGCAAGTCTGGGGTGTACGATCACCATTCTGACGTTATATCTGCCTTTTGCAGCTTGGGAAATTGGATTAATAGCAGTCTTTTGGCTTTATTCTTGAGCAGTCAGCCTCAGACTAGTCTATAAACTGCTTGTGGATATTAAAGTCATGGTAAAGCTCCCGCAGCTGATCTGTGCATCACCCTGAGCCTCAGTGTGTTCTGCGTGTGCTGGTCCAGAGGGAGTGCAAAGAGCTGAGACTGGTCTTTGGCCACAAGCTCTAGACACTTACACATCTGGGCTATTTACACATGTAAAACTGCTTCTTGCATCCATGCTAAGCCAGTTGAATTCGGCACTGGGCTCTGATGGTGTAAATCACCATCTAGAACAGCTGATAAAGACCTTCCTGAGAGGCTCTGTGCTGAGCTCCGTGACTGCTGTCAGCTCCTCTGCCTGGCTGATGTGACCTCCTAAACCAACATGTCACGATGCAGCCCGTCCTGGTGGCTGATTCCCACTCTGCTCCATCCCTGTGGAGACTGGCCCATGCTTCGCTTCTAGCAGCACCGTGATTTTCTTGCTTGCTCAGCATGTCCTCTGTTCTCAGGGGTTATTCTGCAAGCTTTCCTCCTTCCCTGCAAGCACTCCGCAAGGTGGGTGCAGAGCCAGAGGTCTCCGCACATCTGCAAGCTGTGCGTGGACCGGAGCGGTGGCACGCACGTGGTGGTAGGACGTGTGTCCCAGTGACCACAGCCAGAGAGAAATGTGCTGTTCCATCTGTGCTGCTGACTCAGTGCCTGACGAAGTCGTTCGATACTTTATCTAGGGCAGCTTTGCAGGCTGGGTGAGCTCTTCGGGTGAGATGCACCACGTGAGCCTGGTATTACTAAACACACTGGCAGTTGTTTAGACAGGGTATCCTAGGAGTTGTTCGCTTACCCCTTACCCCATTCCATGTTGTTGCAGTCACTGTGTGGCAAGGAGCTCAATTTACTCATCAGAGTAACAGCACTAGGACTGCTTTTCATGGTGATTTTGCAGATTCAGCTAATTTTTCACAGTAAAGAGCTCCACAATACCCTTGATAAAAAGAGTAGGAGTTTGGTTATACACCCTGGGTGCCAGCCTGACTGTCCCAAGGGTCATAATGAATGCAGCAGCAGTGGATGTTGCTCTCAGGCAGTGGATACCTGTTGGTCTCTGCTGATTTCAGAGCAGTGGTGGAGCTGAGACGCAGAATCAGGTCTGTGATGGGGTGTGAGTTTAGCATGTCCCTGATAACTACTGGTTACGTAGGATTTGCCAACCTTCAGCCCAGGGGAGAGAAGTTAACACCATTCCTGCACATTTCCAAGGCCTTTGTTTTGGGCCATGATCTGTGCTCCGAACGCAGATGAAGTAATTGGTGTGGCAAATGCTGATTACAGGTTCCAGAGTTTTTTTCCCCCAAAGAGAAGTGGATCTCTTAGGTGTTTTATTCCTCTCCTACCTCTCCCAAATGTGGGGTAAGCTGGGCCCCTTTACCCTCTTCAGGATCACTGCAGCTTTACTCCAAGCAAGGCTTAGTTTGTAAGGAGAAGGTAATGTCTTCTATTAGATCAGTGTGTTATATCTGGTGAAAACAGACATGCTTTTGGGCAGCGTGCCTTTCAAAAGCAGCAGCTTTACAGCTAAATCTCAGTTGGTCTAGTAAAAGATATTACCTTTCCTTATGAACCTTGTATTGCTCATATCCTCGAACACTGGTGTTTCTTTTCAAGCCGGGGAGCAGAAGGTTGTTTTCATGCCTGCTTTCCCCCACTTCAGCATCTTTTTCCCTGCAAGAGGGATTGCTGTCATGTTGCTGCAGTGCCGTAGTCCTGGGCTCCTGCCGCTGGATGTGGCCAGGAGGTGAGCTCAGGCTCCGGGGGGAGAAATGAAATCTCCCTGTGCCCTCTGTGCCAGCGTGGGCTGTCGCTGCCTCCAAGAAGGTGCTCCCTTGAGCTGGCTGAGAATAACCAGGCAAAACTAAAGCAGGACTGTTTTTTCAATCACTGCAAGCCTAGATGTGAGATTCTCTGGAAGAGCTGCCGTGATGCAGATTTGCTGGGCGTGCTCTTGGCAGAGATGCAGGAGCTGGTTCCCAGGACCCTCGGTGGCTTCTGCTTTCTTTCCGATAGAGAAAGTCACGGACCTCCATCACGTAACAGCAGATAGGAGTAAAACAGACAGCTCCAGAGCAGGCCAGTAATGTATCTGCATGATCCCCTGTCTCTGCGCATACGTGCGCAGCTGGTGCTGCGTGCGATCCTGCCCCGTAGGGACGGCGAGCGTGGCGCGTCTGGTCCAGCAGCGCCTGCTTTCCCCTCTCCAGAGCTGGAGGTTAGTCCTGTCTCTCCCCTTCCATCTCTTATTCCCGTTGTGCTTCCACTTGTTCTTCTTCCCATTTCTGAGACTGCTTTTCCACCACGTATGTGGTTTGCTGCTCCTTCCTATAGGATGTGAGTCAGTCGTGCTCTGCATTTAGTCCCCTTGCAAGGGCTGGCTGGCTGCACTTACGCGTAGCCTATTGCTCTAGCAGGAATACGCTTACGGGGAGCCATGTAGTCCCACGGGTACGGGGCTGGGTGGAGGCTTAAGAAACCTGAACCTTGCTGCCATCTGCCCTGGCAGGCCGCTGGTCACCGGGTAAGTCTCTTCCCCTTTCTGTATCTCAGATTTCCCCATCTGTACAAGGGACAATGCCACTTCCCTCTTTTGTAAAATAATTAACAACTATTGATGGAAGAAGGCTATTAAGAAGCCATGTGTTGTTAGGACTTGGACTCCGCTTTACATTGTTGAAGGGTTTTAATATCTTCCCTTTCTGCATGAGTGTTTTTGTTGTGCTCTGGACTAAAAAATGGAATAGAAAAGGGAAGGGGGGAATCTTAGAAAAGGCAGCACCAAGGCCGGGAAATATGTATGGCAAAGCAGAAATTAGGGCAAAGGGTATTTTGCTTTGATGCACGTTAATGTAGCTTTAAAAGCAATTAATTGAAAAAGAAGGAATTAACACGTTTAAAATGCCTTTTTAATGATGCATTGAAGCCAGCAGCGTACATGCCAAATTTCGTACTGGCTGCCCGTTCCAGAGCCCAATTTGCAATAAACTCCTGGAAAACAGGCTGTGGGATGGAAAGGCTCTTGGCTAGCCTGCTAACCCCTGCCCTGGCCGCAGGCTGGCAGAGCACCGAGGACAACCGAAAGGCCTTTCGGGAGCTCTGCTTCCTCCTCGCCGCACGGGCCGGTGCCTTGGCAGCACTTTTCACTGGTACCTGCTCCATCCCTTGCCGAATGTGCCAGGGGAGGCTGTGGACTCCGGCAGCAGAGTTTGCCCCAGTATGGGGAGGGATGCTCAGAGGGGCAGTGCCACAGCTTCCAGTGCAGATAGCTGGGCTGGCCGGCTGGTACATCACCAGTCGTGTTTTTGCTCTGGGGCTTTGTTATGGGAACATTGATCTGTTGCTGGGATTAACCTCTCAGAGTTTCCAGTGGGTTGGTCTCACAGTTATTAATGAAACTGGCTGGAACTTGTGTTGACCTTGGCAGAAGCCCCAGTTGGCTTGGAGGTAACTGGCAAAAGCATAATCTCTAATTGAGTAATCCAGTGCTGGGGGAAGGGAGCAGAGGGGGTGGAAACGCAGCAGTGCTTTGAACTGGGAGAGCCACAGCGCTCCGACGGGATGCGTGGGAGTGGAGCACTCAGAAAGGCGCTGAGCACGGTGGCTGCCGAGGGAATTAGCAAGCGAAAGCGAGGCGGCATCTCGGTTCCTGCACCCCAGGCTTCCTCTTGTAGAAACCAGCCCTGAATTCCAGCGCCTCCCTGTGATTTATTGCCGTGGAACAATAGCGCAGAGGGGCTGGAGAACGAAATGAAGCTGCGAGCGTCGGCCGTCCCTGGGCGCGTGTCCTCCCGTAGCCTCGGAGTCTGCGGTTGTGGATCACGCTGGGCTCTCCTTTCCCCACCGGAGGTTGTTTTTCACTTGGGGAAAAAGAGCTCTGGACTCGTTACTGGGGCTTTTGATGAACGTCTGCAAGCAGGGACCCAGCGACAGCGCAGGGCTGTCCTCCTTGGCTGTGCACCTCTGTTGCAGGAGAGTGAGCTGTTTCCTTGGCCAGCTGTGGCTGTGCCCACATCTGGTGGGGAGGGGATAGCTGCCAGTGAGCCCCGCGGGATTGCCCAGGCAAGAGGGATCCTGTGGAGCTGCGGTAGCGCTGATAGAGAGGAGACACGCCGATGCTGCCAGCACCCTGCCACTCACTTCAGGTTATCCAAAACCCAAGTGAGATGCAGAGTTCTGTGCCAGACCATGGCTTGATCAGCCCTGTGAAATGCCTCAAACGACTTGCCACGAGAAGAATAATAATTCTTACGCTGTGGAAGGTGAAATGCCTCAGACATCTTGCCACAAGAAGAATAGTTCTCACCCTAAGGACTGCAGGGTGCTTGATGCAAAGCCTGCGCATGCTGCATGGCTTCCCAACAGCTTCTTGGAGGAGCACACTTCTATGGAAGTGGCTCTAACCTCAGGTCTCAGCAACAAAATAAAATAATTTTAGAGGATACAAACGTACCTATGTCTTCCCTGCTTTCATCCTCCTTTCCCTGCAGAGAACAGCATTTCTTATTAACTCTCCTTGCAGCCGCCTTGGCCGGGAGGCAAGCTGGGTTTTCCCTGTGGTCCTGAGGCTGGTGGTGCAGTTGGGCACCCATCAGGGGTGAGTGGTGTGGGGTTGTTGAGTTCAGCAGCTGTAGGAGGATCCTCCTGCAACGTGTTCGACATCCACCCATCTGCTGTGCAGTTGCTCACGCTGTCGACTTGTGCCTGATAAAAATCTGCCTGCAAAAATGATTTGGTGGGGGAGGGAGGGGGGAGGGGGACTTTGCGTTAGGGCAGCAATGATTCAAGGCTATTTCTGGGAAGATGAGGGAGATGTTGGCATTCTCTGTCATTCCAAACATATTTAAAAGCTGAAATATTTGCATTGTTCACATTGTCACAGTGCAAACACTTCTGGCTGGATTTCTCCCTTCCCCTCCTTTCCTCCCTGCTCTGTGAAGATCATTTCCAAATCACAGGAGGATGAGTGTGAGTGTGTTGACCCCTGCTCACCTGCATGTGAACATATACACCTTTGGGAGTGCGTGTCTGCTTTGTGCAAGCAGTCTGGCCCTCGCGGCATGCCTAGGAATTCGTTGCATCGCCTGCTGCATAGCGGCCGTGCGAGGATGGCTGCGAGGGCTTGTCAGCAGCCTGTGCCGTGCACCAGCTTGGGACAGGGAGCCAAAGGAACAAACAACTGGAGGAGTGTTGTATCTGGAATGGGATGCTCTGCCCCATGCATGGGCTCGTGCTGGTTTCATTTGAAAACCAGACGCTGTTAGGCGTTGCGAAATGTTCGGCTCCTCCAGCTGGCCCTGGGGTGGCGGGGTAAAGGGAAGGAGCGCTGTGATTGACAAGACAACTGATTTTATTCCATTTTTCAGCTGAAGTTCCTATGGCCAGAGAACTGAACTATGGTCTGAGAGACCTGGGCATGGCAGGGAAAGCCCTCATGGGCTGCGGAAACGCTCTGGAGGCGGGATGTAAAAACTGAGTTTGACCTTCCCCGAGACCCTGCCCCAGCTGCTCCAAGTCCGCAGCGTTCCCCGAGCAGTGGAGAGCATGGCCGAGGCTCAGTATGGCTGGAAAACCAACGGGTGAACTGATGGTGCCTCAAGCGCAGGTTGTTGTTACGCGCTTCTTCAGCTCGTTTGTGGTGATCGACATCCAAAACAACCTTTTAAATTGCCTTTCAAGCCGTAGCAGTGGAGAAGGGCGGCATGATAAGGCTGGCTGCTTCTCGGGAGCCTGCTTCATCATTTACATAATTGGACTTTTCTGTTCCATTCAGTCAATATTACAAGGCTCGCGCAGTGCGACATCTCACCTGATCTGCTTGAGGGAAAGAAAGTCCCTTGACTTTGTGTGCCTCACCTCTGTAATTGGAAGAAATATTGCCATTTTTTTCTGCTTGCAACAAGGCGGCGTTGAGAGCTGGGTGTGCTGTGTGGATTCATGGAGATTTTTCTTCTCCATCTTTGCAGTGTTTTTACACGTTATCTATTTTTTCTTTAATAGCAATGATTCTTACGTGCCCTGTTATGTCCTGGAAATACAGGAGAGCAAAGCTAGTTTGCTACTTAACTTTGTCAGTCCTCGGGTGGGACTTAGGAAATGGGGTTGGTGTGGCAGGAACCGGCACCAGACTCCCATGTATTGCTTCAAAGCACAGGAATGGTGCCGGGTGAGGAGGGCTGTGCCGGTCACTGCTGCTGTCTACCTGCGGTCAATGTTTTTGCACATTTGTGGTAAAAAAGAAATGCCCACCTGGAATATATTTCCAGGGAAGAATTCAGTCCTGGTACCAAAAGTCCTGGCTATATTCTTCTCTCCCTGCAGTTTCAATCTGATCTGGGTTTCTTCTCTTCCCCTCATCTTCTGGGAGGGGTGTAGGTGCTGCCGGGCACGGAGCATTGCTCTGGCTTTTGCCGGAGCCAGGCATGCTCTGGGACAGGGTATGTGGTTCTTCCCGCTTTCACGTCATCTGGCTGGTCAGTGCAGGTGACAAAGCAGCAGGAGGTTGTTACCGACTCGCAAGCACGTATGTCTTCTCACAGGTAAACTCGGCCTCCCTCCTTCTTCGGCATCCCTGCACGCCCCTCCTTGCCCAGGGTCTGCCTGGGGAGGACGAGGGGTTTGGTGGGAGCAGCTTGGCTGTCTTCTCCGTGAGCATACAGCACCGAGCACGTTTTTGGTGCTGTACTTTTTCATGATTATGAAATGCAGCCCATCCACAGTTCTGACTCGCGCAACAAGAGCCAGTGAGTTGTGACACCGATCAGATTAATTTTGCGTGCTGTGTTTTGAGGAGGAGGGTATTTCTCATGCTAAAGCCTTCCTTCCCAGCGCTGGGTGGAAAGCCGTGGAGGAGATGCAACAGCAATCGATGGTGTTTGCTTGCTGCTGCTGGAGGGGATGGAGTGGAGGAGTGATTTCAGAGATGGATTTGGCAGAGACGAGTTGCTGCTCTTTGTGCCTGTGGTGATGGAGCTGTAATAACATATTGAACATGGCAACAGCCCTTGCTAAAGCTCCGTGACTTCACGTCCGTGCTTCGTGGAGCCTCATCTCTTTAACAACACCCTTAGCATCGATAACAAGAGAAGAGCTGTTGAGTGCCAAAGGGGCTAGTTATAATCGCTCGCTGAAAACCTCCTTTCTTTTTGGACCCAAACCTGCTTTTTAAACGTGAAAACTCTTTGGCTGTGTTTTAGGCAGAGAACGTTCAGAGGTTTTTCTGGCTTGTTCCACCACGAAATGCTCTGCAGCTTTGCGCTGCATGGGGGGGCCGAGGGGCAATGGACACTGGTGTGCGTCAGGAATGCTGGCTGCGTACTCAGCAAGTGGAGAGGGGTTGTTTTAGGACAAGCTGACAGGCCCTTGGCTTGTTCTGCTGCTCTCGAAAAATGTAATTCTAATTCTTGGCACCTTTTTCCAGGAGGCTAAGGAGCAAGAGTGTGGCGGAGCCTGCTCCCTCTGCCCTTGGAAATAGGCTGTTACCCAACGGCAGAGCTGGCTTGGGGTGGGAGCGATGTGCGCTGTCCTACCCCCAGTTTGGTGAATCAGAAGCAGAAATTAGTGAGGGAGAAGCAGCGTGGGCTGAAATGACCTGAACCACCTCGTCGCAGTCCTGGCCTAGATCTAGTTACTCTTTGGTCATCTTAGTGCTCTGACCAAGCATCTTCTGCATGTGCCAATGTTCAGCCCAGCTTCTGCTTGCCTTCATCCCGGCCAAAGACTGGCAGCCCCTTTAATCCTGCACCCAGTACCTTTCCGTGTGAGATGCAGGGAAAGAGCGCAGCCCTGTCCTCTGGCAGTGCCAAGCAGCAGAGGAGATGGGCAGCAGACGTGGGGTTGCTCAGCGCGTGGTGCCTCTGCTGCGTCCCGAGGGGTTCCCCCCGGGGCTGCGGAGCTCGCAGCACCCTGCTTCAGCGTACATCGGCAGCGGGTTTCTCTGCTGTCTTGGCACTTTATCACCTCCTCTGCCTGCATGGTAATGCTTCCTAGGCTTGCCCTGGAACTCTGATCGCTGCCCTGAGAAGGGACGTGGCTGATTTCTCTCCTCCCTGTGATTGTTTCTGCCTTCTGATCTCTGCTTTGGATGCTGTCGTTCCCATGGCTGGTTAAGAAAGAACCATTGCCTAGCTCAAATCAAGCCGTCGCATGTGGTTACGCGACCAAACCAAGCGCAGGCTTTTATTTCAGGTTGTTTTTCAGGTCTGCGTTATTTTATCTCGTGCCAGCTATCACAGGTATGACGTAGAGCAGATTGCCCCCAGCGCCTCGTGTGTTTCTGCCTCAGCAGCAGGCAGAGCGGCAGATGTAAACACAGGAACATTACGGTCTTTCAAACAGCTTAGTAAAAGCTACTAAAGAATAGGCAGGTATGTGTATATAAATATATAGCGTGCATTATATTAACGGCTTTCAATATATTTGGAGAGGGATTTGTAAATTCATGCATCCATGAATGTTTCATATGTATGCTTTTTCACAGGTTTTTAAGTAATTGAAAAGCCTACTTTTATATATATATATTACACACACACACAATATATATGTACGCTGCCTCATATACTTGTAAGCTGTTTTTTTCAAAGGCTTCTAGATGTGCAGTTCAGTGATCCTGCCATCAGCAGCCACACGGAGAAAGGCTTACAGTCTCGAGCAAAGCTAAATATTGATTTGAGTCAATCTGGGTGCACTTGGAGACATCACTAGTGTTCATGAATACAGCATAATCGCTGATTGGAGTGGGGAAATTTCATCATAAAGGCCCCAAAAGGGAGGTTTATTATTGCTTTCTTCCAAATGCCTGAATTTTATTAGCTTCAGTCATTCTTGGCAGGGCAGTGGAATGGGATTTTATAGTTAGCAAAGGAAAAGTAAACACAGTAATCATTTCACAGCCCTGTGCCTGCCAAACCAAGATGGAAATTCCAGCCTTGGTGGGAAGCTGCTGCTTTGCTAACAGATAATAACAAATTCACTGTGGGCTTATTCTTGCTATGGGAGCTGAGATGTTCAGGGTTTTTTCCTGTAACATCCTGGCCTGGAGAGACAGGGGTGCTTCATGCTTTTCTGCAGGAACAGCCTGGGCAGAGGTTTGCAGTTTGAGTGACTCCCACAGCCGTTCGCAATTAGAAATGGTGCTTCTGCCCTGAGCCTTCGGGAGCTGCTTTATCCTGCACTCTTGTTGGTATTTGGTCTTTCCTTGGTCAGTCTTGCTCTCATCGTGGAGCTGAGTGGTGCTCGAGGAGTGTCGCGCTTGAGACGCTGTAATGGTTTCTGCACCCTGAGACTGTATCTACCTGCTGACTGGGCACAAAAAAATATTATGGCAAAAAACCTCTCCAGACAAATCCAAAACTCTTGTGAAAGGTTTGTTTTGCATGTTTTTCTGGGCTTGTCGAGGCAGAGGGCTGGACCGATGGCTCACGCCTGGACCAGCACCCGCCTGCGTTTCCTGCTGCTGGGGGACGTTATTTCCTCCCACCTTCCTGCCTCGCTGGCCGTCGGGATGGCGGTGGGGATGGCCGGCGCTGCTGCCCCCCCCGCCTGCCACCCCTGGGGCTCAGGATGCGGCCTCCCGACGGAAAAGCAGGCGGAGCAGCAAAGGAAATGGCTACTCAAACAAGCGGCGAATGTCGAGGCACCCCCTTCCACGTGTCTGCACAATTATTAGAACAATAAACCATTGAACGCAGCCGGCGGCGGGCTCTGATTGATGGTGCAGCTGACGGTTGCTTTGCACCACCCCTGCTCCCCTGTCAGCACGTATCCTGCGCGCGGCGGCCTGCCTTGCTCGGTGCTACACCCGCCTCTCACAATGCACAGAGATGCCTGCAAGCAGCCGGGGCCGTGCCCCGTATTCCCGCGTGTGTCCTGCCTGCTGTAGCACTTGCTGCTTGTGGGGTGCTTGGGACCGTGGCTGGTGTATACGTTTTGCGTGTCCGGGGGGGCTGCCAGGCTGCTGGTGGGTGCCTCGGGCAGTGGAGGTGCAGGCGGAGGTGTTGTCCCCACCATGTCCCACGCACGTGTTGGGGATGGAGCTTTGCAGCGTGCAGGGCCAGCACCCGCTTAAAGGGAAGATGCCAAAACGAAGTGGCAGTTAAACAGGCTTCAGTGGTGTGTTGGGGACAGATGAGGCTACTAAAAGCTTCATTAAAGGCCAAGATAAGCTGTTTCAAGGGAAGGGCTTCCCCTCCCCGTTCTTTACATTCGTTAAAAATTTTTCAAAAGCGTCTAAGCAGCCTTGTTTCACGCTTAAACAAGTTTTCGAGTGCAGCCATCTCAAAATGGAAGTCGGATTGGCTTAGATTCCTGATGAAATAGTTGCTTGGGTTTTTTTTGTCTCAGCCAGTGAAGTTCACAGGTCAGATTCACCAGTGACCCCTGTCTGCTTCTAGACCGCTCAGTTGAGATCACATGTGCATGTGTACTGAGATGTTCCGGTAGAAGTAAAGAGACTTTACTGATAAAAATTGAACTTTTGGGAACTTACTAGATTCTGGGGGCGGGGGAAGTCTTTGGAGTATTGCCATTAAGTCCAGTTTTCTTGTAGTCTTAGAATTTCTGGTTTTTACAGATGAGAGGTATTTTATGTGCTGCTTTAGATACCTGAGACCACAGCTAGAATGAACCTATACATTGAGCAACCCTAAAGAAATTAGAGCAATGAAGTGGTGGCGTGCAGTTGGCGAGGGCAGCATGGTGGATTGCTGTAGGAGCAGTAACTTCTGTTTTTCCAGTTGACGCTAGTTGGAAGAGGAGCTGCTGGGAGTGAGCAGGAGTTTGGTGCTGGGACCTGTCAACCTATGCACGATGTGCTGGGAGTCCCCAGGGCAGTTGTTGGTGATCCTGGCTTGGTGCAATGGCTCTTGCATGTAAGGGGAGGTTTGGGTTGGTCCCACAACGCCCCTCGGCCACTGCTCAAACTGTCTCAGGTCTTACTTGCGTTTCCTTTTTCCATCAGTCAAGCTCCTTCTCAGTAGGCAGCTCAACCTCTGTGATTCGGGGAAAAAGTAATTTGGGTGATGGTTGTGCAGGGAGAACAGAGGGAGGGAGCGCGAGCAGCCTCTAGGTAGATCTTACTTGTGGCCGTGGTTAAATAGAGCTGTCTTCATTCATTCTTTTCCCTCGCCTCTAAACCTGATGACCCTTCAAGTTGACTTCCTGATATTAATACCGTGTGCCGGTCCTGATTAACTCCCTGACAAATCCCCTCTCGACAGGGCCGCCGGGGTGCTGCCCTGAATGGACCCCCCGTTTGGATTTGCATAGCTGAGGAGTCTCTGCTCGTTCTTCTGCCTCCTTCCTCCTCCCCGGCAGTAGGAGGAAATTTAAATGTTTCTGAAGAGCGACATTTCCATTTCAAAAGCTGTTCGCTCAAGTGCGTCTGGAGTGGGATTTCTCTCCCCCCCACTCTTCTCTGAATGGGAGCTTTAGAAGTCTCATTTCCTCTGCTTGATAACACCAGGCTGAGAAGGGCTTTTGTCTTTTCATTTCCCCTCAATTTTTTATTTTTAAATAAGTGAGGTTTTTTAGAAGCTGCCGTGGTGGATTTTCCCTCCCCTGTGTTTGTCCGTGTGCTGGAGGACGCACCTGGTGTCACCCAGTGAATGAGCTGTGGAGGTTCCTGGGGTGCAGGGCAGGACCCGTTCCCCGCCTGGGATGGACTGGCCTGGACTGGGCAGGGGGGGTCCTGCTGCCCTGCCCTCGCCACGCCGGCACCAACCCGGGCGCAACTTTCCAGTCGCCAAGCTGAGGCTCCTGCAAGCAGAGGAGGAGGTTCACTGGGCACATCCGAGATGCGGAGCAATGCCCTGCTTTTTCCCAGCCATCCTGAGCAGGGGCTTGCGTGTACCAGTGCCCGCGGACAGTGGTGGGTGTTGGGTGGTGCTGAGCCTGGCTCAGGATCTGGCCCTGTGTTTGTAACACAGGACACTGCAGTATCTTTAATCATGCTGACTTGTTGCCCACCTGCTTTTTGACTGGTGTAGCTGTGCCAGTTGGGGTGAAATTTTGTTTTTTAACGCCGTGCTTAGCGGAGGGCAGATAAAAGCGAATGCGGTTGCCTGCCTCCCACTTCTGCAGGACTAACGTGTGCTGATGCAGGCACTGTCACACTTGTGTGATGGCATTCATGTGGTTGTTTGAGTATTGTACTAGTACAAAAGTAGGGATTTTTTTTCTGCAGAGGCCTTTTTTACAAAAGGCAAACTCCATCATGCTTTTAGAGTGGCATCTAGGGCTTGAGGGCTTTCTACCTTCTTGAGAACTAGCTGGAATTTGGTAGGGACTATTCCAGCATCCGCAATTCAGGGGGAATACACTTGCTGGGATTAACATGGACCTTAATGCTACGTCTCTGTGTGGTTGCTGTGCTGGAAAGATTGGGACCTTGCTTTACTGCATGTGGCAGTTGAAAGAGGATGGGTGGTGTTGCAAAAAAAAAAAAAAAAAAAAAAAAAGGCGCGAGGCTAAAACTTTCACGGAGTAAGTGTTACGTTCCGCTGAGTTTTGTTGGGTTTGGTGACAGGGTGCTTCCCAGGCTACTGGAGGAGGTTTGGGAGTTGTGCTCCGACTGCCTGCACTCCCAGCTAGGGGACCCCTCTTGCCTCCCTGGGGGTCTCCCTAAAGAAACTCCCTGAGCAGCAGCCACGGGGAGAACTACAAAAACAGGAGAGGGTGATGGTCGCACGAGGCCGTGTCACTGTGTCCCACGTTTCCCTGGAAGTCTGTGGCAATTATTCAGAGGTACCTGTGAAAGCTGCCTGAAGTCAGCTGGTTCCAGGGAAGGCAGGTGTGGTTTGATCCCCAGCAAACCAACTCCTTTGCTGGGAGGAGCGGTGGCCGGCTCTGCAATGAGCTCCCCCGTTACCTTTAAAATCTGGTTCTGCAAAGCCAGGAGGTGCTAACCCCACTGCCCTGGCTGAGCGCCAAATTGGGCAATTAAAAATTTGCCTCCCTGCCTTTGCACTTAATGTAATCAGAGGCATTTTTCACAGTTCGCTCCTTTTTAAGAGACATCACATAAGCGCTTGTGTCCCTCGTATTTTGTTCGCGCACCTCCTGAGCATTTCGGTGAGCTCGGGGAGGCCCCCTCCTTTTGGCCTCTGTAAACCCAAGGGATGTCTTAGTCGCTCGAGTCGCGGTTTTGAATATCCTGACGCAGGATTGTGACATGCTCTTAAACTGATGGGTTATGTGCCTGGTGCCTTTTTCGTGCAAACCTTTGCCTCCCCAGTGCTGTAATTTCGTGGTTGTTTTCCGTCGCCGTAAGCCAGTGCCGTTCCCCGAAGAAGCGGTTTTGCTCTTCAAACCGAGACACCGATGCTTTCCTCCTGGCTCCAGCCGTAGGGTGAGCCGGGTCCCTGCCGCAGCGCGGGAGGTGGCTTGCGAGCGGGACGCGCCTGGCAGGCACTGCCGCCGGCCTCCTGCGCCCGGGCTCTGCCAGGGCTGGCAGAGGGGAGGCTGCGAGGGGCTCCTCTGCCTGCTTGTCTTCCAGGTTAGTGGAAGCCCTGCTCGGTTAAACAAATGGGTTTGAGTTTGCAAGGGGGATATGGGGATTTAGGGCTGAGGTGGTGTGTTACAGGGACGATGATGTTCTCAGCAGCACGTCATTTTGGGCAACGACCGCACAGGTGAAGTGATGCTGTGGGCGGACAAATTCTTGAAAGAACATTGAAGTTGCAAATGGAGGAGTGGAAGAGCTTGCCGCTCTACGGGCTACCCTGACAACCTTAACTTGTCCTCCCTCTTATTTGCCGAAAGCATTGGGACATCGTCTTTGCTTTACGTGACCCTCCATTCAGTGCCCAGGATGGCCTCCACCTTGTGCCGAGCGGGTCGCTGGCTGCTTCACTTCATCTTTATCTTTTGGTGGGTGGTCTCAGGCTTTACCTGCTGTCCAAACCACAACTCCTGCAGTTATTCACAGCTCTTTTAGGGCACTTGTTGCTGTTGGCCTGGAGCGCTCCGCACGTGCCAGGAAGGTCCTTCCAGCTCAGCCCTTTCCTTCCCTTTGCAGGAGTATAGGCAGAGTGCGATACCTGACCTGGAGCTACCCAGGACCCCACTCCACTTGCTTGGTTCAAAGTCATTTGCCTATGCAAGCACCAAAATGAGATTTTTTGTATTTTTATTTTTTTTTACTTGGTTACTTTTTCAGAGTTAACAAAAGACAAATCACTGGCAGAGAGCAGTCTTGCCAGATGTATCAACTGCACCGATGATGCCCAAAGAAAAGGTTCCCAGAATCTTTCTGAACGTTGCAGAAAGGCGTATTTTCCTGTAAACTTGTTCTTGGAAGCGGCAGACTTGTTTTGGCTGAAATTTACTATTTAGGGGAAAAAAGAAAGCCTAAAAATGCCTGAAGCGAATATTCAGGATGGAAAATTTCAGTCCAGACAGTTAATGTTTTAACAAACTTAGGGTCAACTGAAAATCCAGCAATGCAGAATAGGCAATGTTGGGCAATTCTTAATGAGAGGTGGAGCAATTAGCTCCTCTTTGTAATGAGTAGACGGGTAGGTGAGAATTCATCACTCCTGTGAAGTCAGTAGGGAACGTATGCATTCAATGCAATTATTATCCACTAATGGGGAAACGCAAAAAGGTAATGAAAGGCACAACATCCATTTGTCTGTATAATGCCTTAGGCTTCGGTGGGAGTTTGCTCGAGTAAGGTTTTCCAGATTTGACCCATTATTCTAGGCTGCCTCTGAGTCCATAAGCCGTGTTTGCTGCCGCTTCTGTAATATCCTGCGATCCTGAGGTCCAGAGACAGCATCTGTTAAGGATAAGCACTGTGGAACGGCTTTTTTGAGCACAAGCAAGTTTTGCAAGACCAGATACTAGGCTTTGGTTAGTGCATTTAACTGTAACACTCGCTGGCGAGGTTTTACCACCCTCGTAAATCTGCTGGTGGGGGTGGGGAGGGAGGGTCAGCATTTGGTACTGGTTTTGCAATTAAATTGCTTCAAGCTGTTGAAACATTGGGGAAGTTTTTTGACCTACTTTCGTGCAAGCTTAGAAATTGTTGGGATATTTTCTGCCCTGGCTGTGTGGAATTCAGCTGGATTACAGGGGAAAGGAATTTCATAGGCCTTCTCATAAAGTCACAGATTTATTTAAAAAAAAATTAAATTAAAAGATCAGCTGTGTCTTCAGACAGCTCCTTAGTTTCCAGTTTCATGAATTCCCATGAGAGCACGTACTGGGCGGCATCCAGTGAAAGCAATCCCTGTTTTTCTCGTCTCCCCTGCTGCACGTGCCATGGAGCGTGGGGATGGAGGAAAGATGTGGGTGATGCCTTGGTCCCACACGTGGCATCAGCACTTGTTAACCTTGCACGGGAATGCCCGTGTGCTCACAGCTGGTGAACAACACCATAGGTGCTCCTTGGAGTCATGCTGCATACACCAACATGCACACCCACATCCCGCTTCGGCAGCTCTTTGAACGGCTGTGGGGATGCAGCCCAGCTGAGAGCCAGCAGTATTTAAGAATTAAAACCCCGTTTGAAAGGTTGGGCTGCTGAAAGAGCCATTAGTGCAGCAGATGGTCACGAACAAAAGAATTGCAATAACACGATGTATTTTTCACTGCTCAGGCTCTCTGACTTCTTACTTGCACGTCTCCCTAGGGAAACGAGATGTTAGTTTTCAGCCCCTTTGACTTTTTTGCCCCATCAGTGCTGTCATCTCGGGGCTGCTGTTATGCCAGAATGTGTTGGACACTTTTCCAATTAAAAAAATAAAATAAAATATCCTTTGGTCTGTATTTGGCCCATTTAAGAGTTTTATATGCGTGTTTTTACCTTAAAACCTGATGGACGGAGGTGTGGGGTGTTGGCTCTCCTGCTTGGTTTTCGTCCCAGGGTGTGTGGGAAAGCCCCGGGGCTCTGCGTCTGCTGGGGTGTGCGATGCTGCTCAGCCGCGGGCTCCTGGATGGGGAGAACAAGCTGCCGTCTCTGCTGTGTGCACAGCCTCACACGGACGGGGGTTTGGGGCTGGTGTTAGTTGGTATTCAGCGATGTTCAGTAGCTCTGTGCTGCCATGAGGGGCTTGGGTGATGGAGGCATCCTTGCAGGCAGGCCACCCTGGTCACAAGCCCACCCTTTGTTCCTGATTTTTTTTTTTTTTTGGCGGGGGATTAATATGAGCACAATTTGAGCAGCCCCGGCCCACCCTGCCTGCTTCGGAAATCTTCTCCAGCCTGTAAGGACTCGAGATGTGCGAGTAGGCAGGAGTTGGAGATAACACCTCTTAATCCCTCCCGGTGCTCCAACAGAAAATGCTGCTGCCAGCTGATAATTAGAAAGCGAACAGACTGTGGAAGAGGTGACATCGGCATCCCCGAATCTCTGTCCTGGGCTTGGGGGAACATCGTTAATGATCTGGTTTAGAAAGACAGAGAGAGACCAGGACTTACTGAAGATGATATGTAGGGCAAACACCGTGGTGCCGTGCTAGAGATCCCAAGGGTCGTCCCAAGCAAGCGGCTCTGTTTGCTCGGTACACGCCAGTGCCACACAGGCACCGACTGGGGGTGTGGAGGCTTTGAAGCTCCACTGGTGTAGTTTTGAAGCGGCAGCCGGTGTGGTCAGGGGATCAGAAAGGTCAAAATGCATTTTGCAGCAAGAGTTAGGCGCAGGTGGAGTGGAGCTACTGCTCTGCCATCTCCTGAGGGTGGGAAACAGCCAAGAAAAATTACCATTCAAGGAGGTTGGGCTGCATCCAGCCGTAGGTGCTGAGCTGACGCATGGCACGGACGCCCTTCTCTATCCCACCAACTCCCGTGAGTGCCCTGGGAGCATTGCGAGGTGGGTCAGTAATACAAAATAAGGAGGCGGCAATGGTCTGGTGCAGGTTCCAGCATGTCCTGGGACCAAGGTTGGGGTTCCCAGCATCTTTTCTCTTGTGGACCTGGTTGCTGGTGTGTCTGAAAGCAGGGACATCGAATTTACCTGGAGGCTTACTTGCTCTTCATGGCATAGATGGGCAGTTGGCTTATGCTTTTCCTTCCCCTCTTTCTCCCATGTTTTTAAAGCCACTGCCTAGCAGCGTGTAGCATGCTTGCTCTGTTAATCTTATCTATGTTAGGAATAAAAGCGTGTAGAAGAAATCCACCCCCAAAGCCTGGACTTGCTCTTTGATAGACTCCTCTAGTGATAATTGTTTTCTTCAGTGCCAGCGTCTCCTCTTGCTGCGGGAAGGTTTATGCAGCCTCTGCCCCCTGCTCGCCCACCCTTGTTATCATATAAATCACGTAATAATAAGGCCAGGGATAAACAGGAACTACAGTAGCTGTTAGCTGTGTATAAAAACAAATCACATGGAAACAGTATAATTACTGAGAAAATATCAACTTGAGTAATGCAGTAATTGTTTTCTTCCCTCCAGCAGATTTATTCCAGCTCTCCCAGCTCATGTTGGTTTCGAAGTCTGACTTCACGTTAATAAGAAGAATTTCACGTTTCACACTGCACTTGTTCAGAGTCTGGGTATGATACTAGCTGAAGCAGGGGAACATATTTTGAGCGGCTTCTTGAGAGTGCTAGGAAACAGAGCACTAGCTGAAATATCTCTGTCCATTAGAGTCCACCCCAGGCTCTGGGTGGACTCTGGCCTTTGCAAACCTCTTTTCAACCCATTTTTGTGATTTAGAAGGGCTTCTTCGTGCCTTGCGTAAATACAGGAGCTCTGCTTTTTGGACTTCACGATTCCTCGGGCAAGATGTGTTGGTTTTTTGGGGGGTTTTTTTTGCCTTTAGTTTTGGTTTTTCCTTCTTCTTGCTGCTTGTCATTTCCTTTATTTAGAGAGGTGCTTGTAAAATGACAGTGACTAGTTATTTGAGGTCCAGGGACATTGCCTCTTTCTATTGCTATAATCATGTAATATCAGATGATGATGGTTTTTGTGCTGTGACTTGTAGCTGTTTCCCTTACTCAGCTTTGCTGCTATTTTACTTCAGATTCTGCAAGGCAAAAAGATAAAAATGTATCCAAAACCAGGTTTCCAAAGGGTTTTGTGTCAAGTAGGAGTTTAAAGATGCCCTGTCTTGCATATTGGCAGACATGAGATAGTATCTTTTGTTTCATGTGCACAGAGAGGTCTTTCCTGCATTTTTGTCAGGCAGCTTGCTTACCTTTAGAAAAACCTACCCACCTACAAGCCACTGCCACTTCTGCTTCCCATGCCTTAATCTGAACGAGATTTTGTGAACACCTGATTTATCTTTTGCTTCTTGTGGTTGTCCTGCTCCTCTTGGCTTGTTAAAAACCCAAACCTACCAAAAGAAACCAACCCAGTTGTGGAGAGCACAAAGCCTTCCTGCTGCAGCAGACTGACCGATTTGGATGTCTAATGCTGGGGTAGAAAACAAGACAGGATCTGCTTCTTGGGATTCTCCAGAAACCTCTGATGTTCTTCTATTTTCTCTTCTGAACGGATGCTGGAAACAACCAGCTTAGCTTTCTGGTGCTTTTATGCTCTTAAGGCTGGATGAGCCCCACAGTGAGGGGGTTTTAGGTTGCTCCTTTGCTTTCTGTCCTTTGATGGCAGCAGTGGGAAGGGTGTTGATGACTCCAGGCTGCATCCAGCAGTGTATCCCCCCTGTCTGGCTTGATATCTCCTTCAGTTACAACAGGATCTAGCAGGGGAGAGGAGGGGGAAGGTGCCAGTGAAGGATGCTGGTGTCCTGGGACATGGCCACTTTGTTGGGAAACATCCTCTTTTGCTTCCCTTTGTTCCAGCTTTGCTGTGGATGATGCTGCCCATCCCTTACGGAGGGGAATAGGACAGAGCTCATCTCAGCACAGCCCCACCAGGCAGGGACTGCCTTCAAAGCCAGGTCCCCTGTGGCTTTGTCAGGCTGTGGGTGCAGCCTCGCCAGGAGGGAGCTCACCGTGCTTCATCCCCACCACCAGCAGGGAGGAGGCCACCCTGCATGGTTCTGCTTTGTGGTAAGCAGATGCTATTGAGATGCCGAACAGTGCCAAGGTGGCATCCGCACGCTCACCATGTCTGGAGTGAGCTGCAACACAGCTGGCGAACAACCCAGGGCCGCCATCCATGTGCCTTGCTAGATGGAGGAGCACAGAGGGGTCCCCGCTGTCCCAGTGCCACCAAGCTCCATCACGTCACTGTTGCCCCCAGAGGAGGACCAGCCTGGGGAGAGGGTCGGTGGGTAGCCCTGGCCACTTGCTGGTGGCCGTGAGTCAGTGCGGAGGGGAGGATGCTCAGTGCCTGTTGGTGCAGAACAACGTCAGCTTTGTCCGCGGTTGCAGGGCTGCTGTAATGAAGGTAGCAAAGTTGTGTGAACTTCTTCACTTGTTCGCCTCCCCCTTTCTCCCCCACCCCAGCAGCTGCAGTGTGTTGGCTGCCCAGCCTGGCAGTGGTTTACGGTTACAAATCAAGCCACAGCTCCTCTTCCTATCCCCTCCAGGAAAAGAAATCCATCCACTCACTGAGCAAATTAATAGATAAACTTTTAATTACGGTGTTGGGTAGCTGCCAGAGAGGAGTGTCCTGGGTCAGGGTAGGCTGCTGGTATGCCGTGATCCCCATTTGTGTGGCTGGTGGCTATTAAACAGCTGCTTCATCCCAGGTGCGTTCATCAGTGGTGGGCAAACTCATCCAGGCATGCAACTTGTGTTTGCAGGAGATGGGCTCCTTCATTTGGAGCTGGAGAGGTGAAGGGTGGTGTGCAGGTGAGGCGCCGTCGCTCTGGGATGCTCATGCGATACCAGCTCGTTGGGCTCAGCAAAGCTGTTGTGTTGCTGAAGGTGAAGCTGAATGTTTTGATGTGTTTTTCCTCTGCCTCCAGCTCATGGTCATTAGAGCTGCTCCCTGTGATGGCCACGGAGGTTATGCTGATCCATCCGGTCTCTGACTTGAAGGATCTTGTTGAGCTGAGAGCCTTTTTACCTGGAATTTGCAAAAAGCTGGTTTTCATCAGTTCAGTCTATCTTTATCTTGGCTAACCTTGCCTATCCCCTTTCTCTCCATTTCTGGATGGACAGATTTGACATCCAACACATGGAGCTCCCCCAGAATTTACTAAGACATGGAGGAGGACCTCCATGAAAGAGATGGGGGGAGTCCTTCCTCCTACGGGCTGCCCTCATAGCCCTGTCTCGTTCAGTGTGGTTAATGCCATTCTTCTGTCTAGCATGGCTGTCATTGTGTCGAAGGAGGACGTGTCTGTGGCTACCTCATTTTTGCGGAGAAGATGTAGCCTTGAGCTAGCTGGCTGCTGAGATGTGAAGGGATGGTGCTGCTGGGAGCGCCTGAATACGGATGGGTTTATTGACCCTGTAGGAATGCAGTTAGCACTGAAGGTGGTGGGAGCCTCTGAGGCTTTGGCAGGAGGAAGAGCTGCTGTCATGTCCCTGGGAGACTAACCTGGTGCTCTCTGGAGATACTAGAGGTTGTGGAGCACTGCGGTAATGTGATCTGGCAACTGGTACTGCTTAGTCTAGCAGGTTTTTTGAGGGGCGTGTGTGTCTCAGAGTGCTGGGAATGGGCCAGGGAGCTGTGGCAGCTGGCGTGGGAGGATGAGAGGAGAATTCAAAGTCTCTTGGGAAAGAGCTGACCTGGTTGTTTTATGCTCCCCAGGATCGTGGCCTGCCTGGCAAACTGGAGCCCGTGTCACCCGTGAGCCCTGCTCACCCTGATGCCGAGCTGGACCTGCTGCCGGCCCGGCTGTCGAAGGAGGAGCTCATTCAGAACATGGACCGCGTGGACCGCGAGATCACCATGGTGGAGCAGCAGATCTCCAAGCTGAAGAAGAAGCAGGTAAGAGGCTGTGGTCTGGAGGGGAGCATGCGTCCTCGCTTCTGCGTGCTGCCTTACGCCCCGTCCTTGCCCACGCGTATCCACAGAGGGGAAGTGGCAGTGGTAGTGCCACCAGGATGTTCTGTGTCTGTGCTCGTTGTTGTGGCATGGGGCAGTTGCTGCTGTGCCAGCAGTCTGGGACTGGTATTTGCAAGACGAGGGAGCTTTGGGAACCCAGCTTGTGGGCTCTTTTGCATGTCGGAGTGCTTCAAAGAGAAAAAAATCTGTCCTAGGTGACTTGCCCGTGGTCATGCAAGCAGTCAGTGGCAGAGCTGGAAACGCAGCCTGGGTTGCCTGACTTGTCCATACAGCCCACCATTACCACAAGGTCTTTTCGTTTTCCATTCCAGCAATTGTCTCTCCCCAGTACCGTTGCTGCCACTATTGTAGTATTGGGCTGTTTAAAACATTGCTGCGATGTCTTAATGCCCCTTCCTGAGCATCCAGTCCCCTTCTCCGGAGCTTTGCAGATCTGCAGCTGTGAGCGGTGTCTGGTCCAACTCCAGTCAGGGCTGTGCCTGAGCCAGGGATTTGAATGTGATCTTCTCGGTTAGTGCTTTACCCCTGCACAAGAGCACTCCCCAGCAGAAGGATTGCCTGCTCGACATTGCCATGTATACAATTACCATAAACCCATTAAGAGATTAATATGACAAAACCTTGGGGGACGTCTGTGAAAAAAACCCACAGACTTAAAGGCTTTCACTCCCTAAAGCAAATCACTTCCCTCTGCGCCTCTTACTGGTTGTTTTATTTCCTTTGCTTGGGGCCAGTTTCTAAACTCCCTGATGGCTGCTAATCCCAAACTGCCCGAGAGCAGCGACCTCTCCCAAGGGGTGTGCAGCAGAAATTCAGGAGTGGAGCAAAACCTCTACTTGGGCTGTCGCATGGGGCAAGTGCTCCTCAAGGATGAGTATGCCCTTGACCTTTCTCCCTATCAGATCTGTTTTCCCATACCAGATACTATCCCTTTCTTTCCTGCAAGACAAAGCATGATATTTTGGTTTTGTTTTCAAACAATATGGTGTAGTTAATGACAAGGACCTTTTTTTTTTTTGTGTTGCTTTTTATCTGCAGAGGTATCGTAGTGCTTAGGGAGAGGGAGCCAAGAGTGGGCAGAAGCAGCTGTGCTGGGGGTGTGAGGGAGCAGCCCTGTGTGTCAGCTTGCAGGGACCAAAGGAACACCTGGAGCGATGGAAACAACAGAGGTTCCTCTTGCTGGGTTTGGTGGGAGCTGGGTGAAGCCAGCCCTTCCACTCTCCATCATAGGAAGCTCAGACAAAATGTTGGTGTCCTCTCTCACCTGGCAGTCTGGCTGCTGGTCCATGCTTTTAACTCATATTTGAGGAAGGAGGTGCAAACCATGATCGTTTCCCACTCTGGAGAAGGGCTTCCAGAGTGGGATGCGTGCCCAGCGCAGCAGTGAAGGTCCCTCTCATGGCAGCCGGGGGGACTGACAATTCTGCTGATCCACTGCCTGACTTTTTTCAGAGATGCTGAGGAGCTGCTATTCAAGCTGACGGGAGCAGCATATGCTCCTTGCCATTAAAATCAAGCTGTCCTTCCATAAGGAAATGGGTTTTTTATTGTTGGCTGCTTGGTTGCTTTATTTCTTCCCTCTGAACGAATTTTATGATTCTTCCTCCCCACAAAAATGCTCTGCTGAGTGGGGAAGAAGGTGAAAGCGGCTGTTGGCAGTAAAAGCATCCCCCCCTTCTTTTTGTGTTTTGTTTTGTTTTGGCACATGGTGGCAAAGTCATTTGGTAGCAAATCCCGCCCCCCCAACATGGCCTCCTTTCCCCTCCAGCAGGATCTTTCCCCAGCCTGGTCCTCTGGCAGAGCTGGCACATCTGTGAGGAAGCATTTTCACAGGGGGTGGGTCCTGCCTGAGATGCTCCGGGAACGTACTGTCCATCTGTACATCTGAGCTGTGTCAGCACAGGAGAAAGACGAGCGAGGGAAAGCAATCAGCCTGAAACAGAATACCACTCCTGCAGGAACAGGCAGCGGAGCAGGGGAGAAATTGTACGCAGCTGGAATATCCTAATGCTTTTCTCCTCTGTCTTTGGGAGGCCTTCTCAGGGTAATTAAATACATTTGTATGGAAAGGCTGTGCAAAAAAAATCCCAACCAACCCCAGTCCACCATCTCTCCCTTTTTGGTTGTTCCAGAAATGGCAAGGAAGGCTCTGCTTGGACTTTGCAAGAAGCAAACGTCTTCAGCAAGCTCAGAAACCTTCCCCAAACCCTGCGCACCCCTGGCAGAAGGCCACCTCCATCAGCCATCCCCCGCTCATTCATGTACCATATGCGCTTAAATCTCTCGCTGAGTCCTCTCTCCCCCTCTTCCTGACAGGGAAGGATAATCCTTATGCATTTATTCCTGGCAGCGGTACCAGGGATCTGAAGGAGAAATAAACTACTGGGCTGTTCTCTGCAGTGGTGCCTGAGCCTCCCTGGGCGCCGAGCTTGGCGATGGGCTCTGCGGGAGTACAACACTCCCACCTGGTGATGGAGGTGGAGCCGGCCGGGTGGAAGAGCTCCAGGGTTTCCCCTTCCATTTATCTCCTGGCTAAGTTTCCTCTGTTCTTCTCCTGGCTCTTTGAAAGTGGTTCTCAGAGATGCCCTGTGGCTGGAAGACTTCTCCTTTGCCCTGGGCAGGTGAAGCATTCCGGTACCCAGGTGATGGCTGCCTAAGGCAAGGCAGCGTGGCAGCTGGGTGCATGTGTAAGGGCCTTGGCTTTGTCAGGCAGGTCCCTTCAGCGTGGGAGCTGGTACGTGTGGGGATGGGGTCTTCCTGAAATGTCACCCACCTTCCTGCCAGCGCTGCAGGCTCCAGTGGCCCCTCTGCAGCGTGTGGGCCAGCCAAAGGGACTCTTACCTGGAGAGGGCACCACCTCCACTTGGAAATGGATTGGCCTGTGGATGCTGTAGGAGCCAGGGCTATGGCTAACGATAGCATCTGGTGTACCGTCAGCATCGCTGCACTGTCTTTCATCTGGGGAGAGGAGGGGGCTTTTGGGCAGCTGCTGCTGGGAGTGGGGAGGGAGAGAGTGTGGAGCCGTCAAGACTCATCTCTCATCCTGCTTCTCTTGCTGTAAAGGTCACAGTCCCAGCCTACCTTTTGTGGCAGACCTTTAAGAAATCCGTTTTGTCCGTGTCTGGGAACCCTGACCTATTTTGCTTTGCCATTTCCAACAGCTCCCAGGGGTAGCTGTCATGGGCTGAACCTGCTGCGGTCAGGTGTGCTGCCTGCAGACCCTGCCCGCATCCTTACCTCTAGCATCTGGCCCTTTAATAACCGTACAGTGTTACGCCACAGAGAGTAGAGTTTAATTCTCTACTGTATTTCAGCTATAATTAGATTTGTATTTTTTCTTTTAACGAGCTGCTTTTAATGAGCCTCCACTTACTGCCAAACTTTCATTTCCTGATACGCCATCAAATCCTCTTGTCTGAAATCACTTACAACACACCCGACCGCTTTGCAGAATTTTTGTGGGTTTCCAGAACAATGTAGCCAAGTTTCTGACATATTTTTTTTTTTAACCCAAATATTTTCCCCAAGAGAAGTAGAGGATTTGACTGATCCCTTTTGGTGGCTCTTTCTTTGGAGCTTTTGGAGTTTTTCACGTGGGAGTGAGGGTGTGTGATGGGGTGCCTTAGGACACTGAGCAAGAGCGGGCAGGTGCCTGGAAGCGCTGCTTCTGTGCTGAGGCTGATGCTGAGAACTGCTTTGCAGACTGTGGTTTCAGCCATGGCTCCCTGAAGAGCTCTTGTCGCCTTTGCATGGCGGTGTTATTTGGGCCACCTGAGAAACAGCCATGGTTGAGAAGAGAAGGGAGCTTTGGGGCTGTTTCATGTGTGGTTGGAGCCTTCAGCAGAGCAGTGTGGCTCTTCGTAGGCAGGAAGGGTTGGATCCCTGCAGTGCTGGGGAAAGTTTGTCCCCTTCCAGGGTGCAGGTGGTCTGAGCTGGCTGATCCCTGGCTGTCCTCACATGTGGCTGGAGTAACCCCTAGGCTAAAGCCCCAAGGTGGGGCATGCTGATGCCTATGTGCGGAGCCTGGGCTGTCCTGTTTCTGCCAGAGCCTGCTCCCCGGCCAGGATGATGCTCAGCTGTCTGGCTGGCAAGAGTGGCTACTTTTTTGGCTATATCTCGGTGTTCCCTATGCTGCTGCTTTCCCCTGTATGGGAAAAGATTTCCATCTGTGGGGAGGTGGAGCATGAGTGGAGCCCACAGCATGGGGTTGCTTCATCCATTGAAACACATTTAATTTAAGGGATGTGAGTTTTCTCAGCCAAACCAGTAGACCTATCTGGGTGCTTAAGTGTTTTCTTGGACTGCATCCTACAGCCCTAGTGTTGTTGAAGGTGTTGTCAGCAGGAGCAGAAATGATCTGAAGGAGGAATAGGTGTCCGCCGCCTTCTCGGACCACTAGATACTGCTGTCTCTGCGAGGACAGTGGTGCGCTCGCCTCTAGTGCAAGCCGACTGCTGTCAATCCTAGGTGCATTTTCTTCCTAGTACGAGAGACTTGCTCGATTTCCCCCTTGTTTCAACAAGGGATGCTTCAGCTGCAGGAAAAAAATACAAAGATTTGGAAATTCCAAGCTGAGCAGTGAAAAAATCATGGGCGTTTTTCAACAGCCGCTCCCTCTCCCGTGCCTGTGCTGCCCCACAGCTGCAGTGCACGGCTGCGCTCTCCCTCCTCGCAGGGAGCCCGTGGTCCCAGGAGGAGCCTGGAGGAATCTGTTATTTCCTCTTTTGGCTGAGCAGTTCCTCAAACTTACTGGAAGGGCTCAGATGTATCCTCCTGACTCGCACCCGTCAGGAGAGCCGGAGGCGCAGGTCATATGTCAGATATATCCGCTGATCACGGTGATATTCGAAAGCGCTTTCTTAGATCCGCTGCTTTATAATTAAAGTTTGCTGTGACGTGAGTGGCTCACAGATGGGTAGGAACGCATTAAAAGATTAGTGATCTCTAAAGGTGTCTATGTGGATGTGCTCCCTTCTGCTTCCCATCTCCCAAGGGAGCAGTCAGCATTCAACTCAGCTTTGGGGCTGGGTGCATTTTACTGCATGTGTGGTGGGGACGTGGTGGACATGTTCAGGGAGCAGCTCTTGAGCTCCTGCATGTTTCTGCTGTGAGTGGGAGTGAAGCTTGGGATGAGACACACACCTCGGATTGCGTGTGTCCCAGCACAGGCAGACACACGGAGCTGGAGGGGATGGTGTGTTGTAGTTTTGCTGCACCTCAGAGCCTAGATACCATGAAATGTGGAGCTGTGGCAATGCAGTAAAGACTGAAAGAAAGCAGAAGAGCCAACAAAGTAAGCATTTTGGCACTGCTGTTTCTGAGGGCAGGGTGCCCAGATGATGGCCATCCACCCCTACTGGGCTTTCTCTAGTTGGAGCCTGGACTTAATTGGTGGTTTCTGCTCAGGACAGCTTGTCCTGCGTGAATGGAGGAGAGAAATGGGTCTTAAAGCCACCTTCCCAGGAGAGTGTAATGGCTGACTGCTGGAAGGCAGCTAATGCTGTGTCGGTGCCCTGAGCGGCTCTTCATGTGCCTGCCAGGACAGCCGGAGCCACATAGCGTGTTCACGCTGCAGGCATTTGCGACCTGGGTACTTGGGCTCTCTGTGAAAGTTCACCAAAGAGTACCTTGGTGGCCCATGTCTGAGCACTGTGCTGTCTTCTGCAGGGAGTCCTGTAGCTCTTACTTGCCCTCTTGAGCACTTTGCATCTCTCACCTGGGCTGGGAGGCCTGCCACGTGTCCCATCAGGCTGACTCTGACCAAAGACATCAGCTTTCACAGTGGTGTTGCCTTCTCTGCCATACTTACTGGCTCATCTGGCTGCACGATGCAGGGGCAGTGGGTGCACAAGTCATTTAATCGAGAACAGTCATCCTGAGGTGTCTCCTCCAACCACAGCCTCGCAAGATAACGCCGAAGGTGGAGAGCAGTCTTGCTGCTCGCCCCGCGTTCCTCCACCGCTCCCTGCAGCACGGCGGCAGCTCTGGAGGCAGGTAGCAGCAGGGAGCTGGGCTGGAGCTCTGGCTCCCTTTAAGGGTTTCCAGTAAAATCCTTATTTCTAGCTTCAAGCCCTCTCCAGGAGGCTCGTTCAAGGCAGGTCCTCATCCTCCATGCCTAAAAAGCACCAACCCACCCGCACGGGGCCGGGTGCCTGGGGCAGGACAGTGCTGCGCTTGCGTGGCAGGGGATGTTACGCAGCTCTCCTCCCTCGCCCTGTCCCTCCGCAGCCTGAGCCTGCCCGTGTCTCGCAGGAAGCCTTCTGCCATGGCGGTTTCTGCCTCGGTTGCGGCACCGCAGAGAGTCTCGTGTGGATGGGGACGGCTGCGTTTCTCGCTGTGACTCACCCTCCTCCTCCCCCCTCTCCTTCCACAGCAACAGTTGGAGGAAGAAGCAGCCAAACCACCAGAGCCTGAAAAACCCATCTCCCCCCCTCCTATCGAGTCCAAACATCGCAGCTTGGTACAGATCATCTACGACGAGAACAGGGTGAGTCTGGAAACGATGGAAGTACAAACGTTGCGATCGTGCCGTGTCACCGTGGCCAGGGACGGGGAGGTTGGTAAGGGGTAGGTGAGGGATTCCCCTGGGCGAGACCCCTGGGGTGGAGGCCGTGGGAGGTGGGGAGATGGAGCCCGTTGGGGACGGTGATGACAGAGGGCTGAGCTGCGAGGAGCTCGCTCTGCTGTGTGGATTGAGCACAAATGTCTTCTGAAGAACTGCCTGGGGGGTTTCCTGCGATCAGCCTTAGATTTGAAGCGTTCAGGAGATGCTTTAGAGCCCTGTCTGTTAAATAGCTTGTTTCATCTTCTCCCCCAGGCATGAACCTGGTTGAAAACTGCCTCAAAGGATGGGCTGTGGCATGGTGGGGTGGGCTGCATGGATGGAGGGGGACATTCATGATGCCCCAAAACTGGCAGGCCAGCTACGAGCTGTCCTGCCTTCCCCTGAGCCCCCCAGGCTGGAGGAGAAAGGAAGTAGATGCAGCCATGGCTGGATTTGTGGATATTTGACGCTGTAAATAGCATTAGCAAAGGTCAGGCTGGCATCCCTGGCTCTGGATCTCTGCCTTGACCGCTCATTTGTTGCATTCAGCCATTGCCTGTAATAGCAGCCTGAGGAGACACGGATTTTGCTGTGTGCTTCGGAGCGATGCTAGGAAATTGGGCCCTTTGGTAGATAATCAAGCATATTCATTTTCATTTAGGTGTTGGATAAAAAGGATGATTTTGCATAAAGGGAAAACTACCAGTCGCTAATTATTTTGAATTGCGAGGCATGCGATTTCACTGGGAGCTGCAGAAATCCAGGTGCCCAACTCCTAAAAAGAAAAAAAAAAAAAAAAAAAAAATCACATACCCTGCGCTCCCAGGCAGTGCAATTTTCCTGGTTTTCCTTTTTTCCATCTGCTTCTCTCCCTGAGCAATAGGAAACCCAACACTGGCACGGTCTGTTGTGCGAGTGGGTGAAGACTGAGGTCGATGTGTTTGATGCATTAGCAAGTGCCAGCTGGTGATAGTTTTACAGACACTGGGCTTTAGGGGCAGGTGCTGAGTGTTCCTCAAAGCTGTTTTCCCTGTGGCATCACCAAGTGCCCTCTCCAGGGGTCTTGGGCTAGATGGCTGTGCCTCCTGTACAAGTGGTTAAGTTAAAAAAAGAAAAAGGGCGTCTCAAACATTTTTATTCCTGTTCCCTTGAGCCCCATCCTCCTTGGACACTCTCATGTACCTGGACCACGTTACAAGGGGAAGAAACGGGTGAAGGTGCTGAGGCAGGAAGGAAAGGTGATCTCCAGCCATTGCGTCCCAAACGGCCTGCATTGTAGCAGCCCCCGTTAGCTGGACCTGGCTTGGGACTGAGTGTCCTGCCAGACCCTTGTCCTGCTTTGTCACCTTTTGTCTCTGCCCCTGCCTGCAGCAGGGTCACCCTTTCCCCACCATCTCCCTGAGTCTCCCCTCACCTCCTCCACAGCAGACACGATACACTCTCGAAGCCTCCTCTGTGGCTCAGGGCAGTCCCTCGGGGTTACTGCCTGATTCCACGGGTGGTGACAAAGAGTGCAGAGGTCAAGCATGAAGTTCTACATTTCTTCTTGAAAGTGCGCAGCCGTCATACCTTGGACACTGTCACATACAGTGCTCAGAGTTGGTGGCATCCATTTGTCAGCGTGCCCGACTTTATTCTGAGTTATGCTGACCCTCGAAGCCAGGCTGCTACCAGGAGTGTTTTGCTATTAACCTTCGCGATAGGGTGCTCTCATTCCAGGTGGGTGCTCAGCAAGCGAAGGTCATGTCTGACACCAAATGTCTGCATAACTTCAAATCTGGCTCTGTGTTCGAGTCTGCCTGATCCCTGGGATGGGTAAATGGTGATTCTTCCCCTGTTCTTGTAAAGTCCCCTTGTGAGTAGCGTGTAAGCAAGCCTGTCTGTGGGTGGGAGACTCAAACCAAACAGCCCTTCCCTTCTGCTTGAGAGAAACCATAGCAGGCTAGAGGGAAGTTCCTCCTTTGAAGAAGGACATGATCTATTCACAGGCAATGGAGAGTTGACAGAGCCTTGCTGGCCCATTGTAATGGCTGAGGCCAGGCGATGGAAGGACCCTTTTAAGTACCATAGCAGGGAGATGCTGAGCTGCCGGCTGCAAGGGGAAGGGTGTGCTGAGCCTTGCCAACAGCATTGCCCTTGGCCACGGCTCCAGTAACAAAGGTGGGATTCAGGATGCAATCGGCCTTCTAAAGGGCATCCCTGGGCTCAGCTTTCAGCCTCTCACCTCTGTTGGACACGTTTGGGATGCCTTTTGGTGATGACCGCTCTTCCCTGTGGGGCCAGGTGGAGGAAAGCTGGAAGAGGAAAGGACGTGGGAGCAGTGTCATTTGGGATCGTGGGTGGAGGAGAGTGGCTGGTGATCAGACATTGGGTTGCTTTGGGTGGGTTTGGTGGCAGCAGACCCTCCGTGTGTACCCAGCTGTCGTGTCGGACGTGAGGAGAGCTCCCGGCATGCTTGTGCTGACCTGCGGCTTTGCTGCAGCGTAACGCTTCATTGCAAGGTGAGTTGGTAGGAGCAAAGGGCCACAAGTCAGATGGAGACATATTGATTTAGAGTGGGGAAGGTCACTGAGCCAAATTTTAAGCCTTTCTGGCTCTTCCGTGCTGCAGAAAAGCAGTGAAGTTGGATGCCTCGAGGTCTGCTTGCAGGAAAAGCGGCTCTAACAGCTGAGCCAGGGCTCCAGCCTGTGCACAAAAGGAGGAAAAGCCTCGTGTACTCGTATCGCTCAGCTTGCAACTTGCTTAAGGGAGGCAGTGCGTGGTAAGAAATGCAAATAAAAAGAGGATATTCAGGCCTTGGGAAGAGGTGAGAAAGCAAAGCACCCCAGAAGAGCTGGCAAACTCTGAAATGATCTTTAAGGAGCAATACTGTGGAAGGGGCAGAAAGCCAGCCTTTGTGCCTATCCCAGAGCAGGTGGGAGGCAGCGCGCTTCGTGGAGGGGCTGTTGCCTGGCTCCGGTTTAATTTTTCATGAACCGTGGGTCTGTGCTTCACTGAGCACGCGGGTGCCACCATGCCTGTTCCCACCGCTCCTGCCAGGCTGTGCCGGAGTTGCACACTGCGTGCAGTTATACCCCGAACAAAGGAGACACCAAAAGTGGTCCATGGGAGAGAAGAGGTTACATGAGGACAGAGCAGCTAGAAATGCCAGAAAATCAAGTTAGCCAGCCATTCTGTGACCTACTTTCTTTTTGGCGATAGCTGTGGCTTTGCAGGGGTGAATGGTTTCTAATTTTAGCTTAAGTTTCATCAGGGAAGTCTATATATTTTTCTCACTGCCGAGCTGGGTATGGGTGAGGGGTTGGGATGCAGGTCAGTGCTGGCCTGTATCTGATTTTCTCAAAATTCAGGTTTGCTGATGCTAAACACCCATCACACTGCTTTTCCCTCTTGTGACCTACTTAACGGTACGATTTGAAAAGTTCCTCGGCGTTGGAAAGGATAATTGTGGAAAACGTGACCTGTAATCCCCTCTTGCTACACTCTGCTGGACAAGTAATTGATTTCTAGAAAAAAAAGTTGACTGTACAGGTTCTGTTGGGGAAGAGTGGAGAGAAGCTGCTCTTGACTGCAGTGAAATCCTGTACTATGAGGCTGTGTTTGCATTTGGGAAGGTTTTAGGAGACTTAGATTATAGAGAGGCAGTTGATATTCAACATACAGGTGCCTCCTGCCCTCAGTATGTGCTGACTGGAGCCACTTTATCTTGTCTCCAAAGATGAACTGGGAAGTTGCACACAAAAAAGTACCTTTTGGGAAATGTTTGCAGTGTAACACAGAAAAACACGCGTGTGTGTATCCAAGCCAAAATTTCAACTGTGAGTGCAAACTGTACCACTTCTGAAAGGGTATATGAGAATGGAAGTTAACATTTTTGGTACTATCTGTAGACTAAACTGAGAATAAACAGTGGGTAGCATTTTCAGAAGCATCTGAGTCCTATTTTCAAAAGTGCTTTTTAGTCCTTGAGGAGACAGAAAGATGTTTGCAAACAGCGATGGGTGCTAAAATCACCAAGATCATTCAGAAGGTGCAATGGGGAGCTCAGAGGACCGTTGTGGCTGCAGGATGCATGGGTGCAGGATGGGGTGCATTTGCCAGTTCCCGTCACCCCTTTCTCTGGGAGCTGGGTGCTAGCAGGGTGGTGCAGAGCTATCTGGGGAAATCAGGTCGTGACAGGCATTTCGGTTGCTGCTAGAGACTGACAGCAACGTAGGCGTTGGGGATCTCCTAAAGTAAACTGTGTGAGTGACCTTTAGCGTCTCCGCTGTGGGGCGAAGCTGATCCCTGCTGGGTCTGGCACCTCTAAGGTGGTAGCTTTGTGGCACAGCCTGTTTGCAGGCTTTAATTTGCCCCTCTTGGATGCGTTACTGTATTAAGAGAATTTAGCTTTCTTCCACCTCGGGTCCCCGTAACCAGGGCAGATCATCTGTGTATAATTTTAGCCATGGCTTTATTCCGCTGGGCCGTTCGTGGGATTCCTTGCATCTGTCTTCCCTTGAAATTGATTGAGCATACCTGGGCTTGAAGACGTTTTTGTGCTTTAAATGGAAATTTCCAGGTCCCTTGCTAAGCATGGAGAGGAGGGCAGCATTGCTGTTGCTCTAAATTGCTCTCCGTGCCTTTCCTGGGATGCTTGGCTGGCTGAGCTATCCTTGTCAGCATGTCCTGGAGGAAGCTGCACCGCAGCAGCCCTGGCCATGCCACCAGCCCACCTTGACTTGGCTGAGTGAATTCTCCTCCGAAGTCCCCGTCAGCTACCGTGCACATGTGCATGGAGACTTGCTCATGACTTCTCTCCGACCATTGTGGCGACATGGAGCCTGCATGTACCCATCTCCAGCTCTCTGCAAGCCGTATCGGGGTGGTCGAAGGCTCTCCGCAGACCTGCTGTGCGTTGGAGCCAGGCAGGATTCCTGCTCGGAGACCAGCAGATAAAAAGCAGCCTCCGTCCTTGTGTCAGACCTGTCCCTGCAAACGAGCGCACATCCGCTTTCCTCTAAAACATTGAGCTCGTTTATTGGAGAGGGAGAGGTCGCGTCAGGACACGGCATGACTTCACCCTCCACCGCTGTGCCAGGGAGGGGACGCTGCGTGCTGCGACCCACCGCAGCGTGGCAAAGGCTGGGATGAATCCCCCCTCGTCACCCCTGCGTGCTCTGGGTGCTGATGGCTTGTGGCCGCGTGAGCCCATCCCTGCTTTGCTGTCAGCCCTCCAAAAAACTGGGTTTGATGCAGTGCAGGCAGTGGAAGCAGGCAGCAGCGTCTGTCTCGCTCTTGGGATTGAGTTGGTGGAAATCAATAAGATTAAATTTTAATTCGTTTTCTGTCTCGGTGCTTGTTCCTTCAAAAGGGCGCAGCTATCTATCTATAAATTCAGCATTATGCTGTAAAATTGGAATTCAAAGGATTGTTTTGAACTTTTTCCACCCCCTGCTGCTGTTGTGTCTGTGCGGAGCGTGTTCCCAGCTATCCGTTTACCCTCCTCAAATACCTTCATAAAGCATTAATGCCCCATCCATAAATAAGAGAATAAATAAATGAACGCTTTTAGCATTGCAAAGTATAATCTAGCCGTTAACTACTCAAAGGCACTGAGTGTGACTCAGATCCCACGGGGATTTTATGTCTGTATAACTGATTTTCTATGAACTCCTGATTTACATTAGAAAAGGAAGAATCAGGCCTGCATCGTCAGCACTGAGCTAGTGCAGTAAATAAAACCTTAGCAGTGAAACTGCTTTCGAGCATTAAATCTGCAAGGTTTTTTTTCCAAACTCTAGTTTATGTGGTAGTTGGGGTGGGGGCATTTTGGATTTGGCTGCTGAAAGGGCTGCATTCGTTTTGCTTTCGTTTGTGATAACAAATGGGGTTGCCTCATCTTGGCTCGGTGATGCATGATGGACTTTCGGGTAGCCTGGAGGACAAATGGGAAGGTCAGAGGTTAGATGCTGTTAACACTTGTGCATGCTAGCAAGACTTCCAAAAAGACAAAATTGAAACATTTAGCATGGAGTCATTGAGAATCCTTTCATTTTTTTCACAGATTTTAAGGAAATTTTTTTTGATGGTGGTGGGTTTTTTTGATGATCCTGATGTCTGATTTTTAATGTCTTCTTCAGGATCTGGAGTTCCCAGTAAGTGCATTGACTTAGAAGCTTTGTCCATGACTAACTCAGACCAGATAGTGCCGTGTCCTGCGTTTTCAGGTCCTGGAAGTAAGGATGAGAAGTGCAGAGAACCCAAATCTGTCAGAGGGAGGAGCATAGACCCAGCGGCATGGCTCCGGCTCCTTGGGTTGAGTGACCAGAGCTTTTCTGTAACTGCTCCAGTGCTGAGACTTTGATTTCTAAAAGTCTTCTGTGCAATGGCAACATTTTCAGCAGTTTTGCAATGGTGAAACGTTCAACAACAGTTTGCAATGTCAAAGCCTCGTTAGCACCTTGCTTTAAGCTTCATATGCCTTTGAACAGCAGCGTAACCTTGCAGACAGCAGAGTGTGATGATAGGTCTGTGTGCGAGTGGAAACCCAGCTAGTATGGGGGGTTCGCCCCTCGGCCGTGGATGGAGTACAAGCAAGCCAACCACAGAAACCAGCCAGCAATGACTAGCCAAAGCCGGAGATTGGCGAGCAACCGAAATGAGTTGGCCTGTCACTCTCTGCACAGGATAAGCAGGGACTGGTGTTAACACACGGCTCTAATGTGACCCGTGACCTCAATTTCTTACTATTTGTGATTTGTCATTCATGACCACCGCTGTACGCATCCTCTGGCCTGAGCCTCAGGGATGGTGCTCCATCACTGCTGGTGCGGTGGGGAGATGGCTCCAGCCAAGTGCAGGGAGGTGGGGAAGCGGGGAGCGTGCAGGGCACCCGCATCCCATGGGGACCCTTGGAGAGCATCAGCCCCTGGGCCAGGTGAGAGGAGCCTGGCACATACCACCAAGGCTGACTGACATCCCCTGATGCTCAGGGACGTTTGGGTTCAAGGAGAGCCTGGGGCAGGGCATGCATCCTTGGGCTTTGACAGTTGGCTTGGGAGCACTGGTGTGGTGGCCATTCCTGCTGGCTGCAAGAGCGTTGCTTTCCCTTCTTATGGTGCTAGGGCTCGTCCCACCTGCTTTGTGGGGAGGGCAGCAAATTGCTGGGGTGGTTTGGCTCTCGGAGAGAGGATGCTGAGGTTTAAAGGGGAAAAAATCTGTAGCCGTGGTCGTAGGAATGAAAACCTTTCCCTGTGAAACCAGTACTGCCAGGTC
The DNA here is from genome assembly GCF_929443795.1 of Astur gentilis. Lineage (NCBI taxonomy): Eukaryota > Metazoa > Chordata > Aves > Accipitriformes > Accipitridae > Astur > Astur gentilis. Next base: position 18,381,166 of record NC_064886.1, on the reverse strand, counting down.
GTGGTTTGGTCCCAGCAGATCTTGGCACAGAGGTAGTGCCTTTACGTCCCCCCAGACTTTGCTTTCTGCTTTGCGTAGAAAGGTGTCTCGCCTGAGGGTTTCCATGATTTCTGCTGACTTCAGCCACACTTTTCCTGAATTTTGTTTTAAACAAAATCCAACTCCAGCCTGCCTCTTTGCCATGCCACTCCGGCAGCTCCGCCTGTCCCTGGAACGTCATGCTGCCAGGACAGGATTTTTTCCCAGCGCCACCCTGTGCGCAGCTCTCCTGCCTCTCAGAGGGCTTTGCTTTGCTTATCTCCATGCAGGACACGCCTGGTCCCAAATAGAAACCCTTCCATTCCCCAGCACTGCTGCCTACGGGCTGCTATAAATAACCCCGGGAGCACGGTTCAGCTGGAGCAGCTTTGTGCTGCATGGAGCCATGGCTGGAGTCAGTCCAAGAAAATGCCGCCTCCTAATTTCAGATCCGCTTTCTCAAAATAACTCCTGTGTTTCCTTCACTTCCATTTTTAAACTTTGCTTTAAGAAGAGCCCACGCGAAATCCCAGACTCTCCCTCCTCTGGTTTCGGATGCTCCGCTGCCTCGTGGGGTCGGCTCGTCATCCCCGCAGGAGCTCACATGGCTGGGAAGTTGCTCTCCTGCCCGCTTCCCCCTCCCAAGCCTATTTTAAGTTTCTTCAAGGGAAAAACAAGGGGCTGGAGTTTGCTTTGGAAGCCAAATGCTTTTTAGGCGAGAATGGAGATTTTCATAGTCTGCAGGGAGGTTTTTGTTGTTGGCGAAGATGTCTTTAGCTCCAGGCCTGTGGGAAGAGCGTGAGATGGGGTAAGAATGCACCCTCCCCAGCCGTGGTCTGCCTTCCTGTGCCCCTGCCCGCGGGGAGGGAGGTTTTTTGGGGGCAGGCGCTACTGCCTACCATGTCTGCAGGTCCCCTTTTGCATCCTCGGGCCCTGCAGTGACACAGATCAGTGTTTGTGTTCAGCTGCACTTCTTTTGACACGCCTTGATCCCTCCAAAAACGCATGTGGAGAACTAGAATGTGATGGGCTTCATCTCTTCATCTGAGTCGTGCTTAAACACACTGCCTCTGCCCTCGGAAGTACCCGTGGTTTGCTTGTGTCCACGCTGGTGCCAAACCCAGAGCTGCTCTACCGGAGCAAAGTGACTGATGGTAAATGGGAGCAAAATTCAGCCTCGGGGCTTCGGTCCCTCCGTGAACGCTGCTGCTCCCAGTGCTGTAGCAATATTTCAGCACTCTACCGAATCAGGAAAAGGGGTCATTAGCTGCTTGCTGTGGAGCTGCAGAGGGACTATAAACTGTGTGGGGATCTTCATGCATCTCACCAGAAGTAATAGCTAGATTTGCTTCCTAATACATTTCCTTCTGTTAAATAACAGGGATTGCAGGCGTGGGTGGGGTTATTCAGCAGATGTAGGATGAACCCTCTGGCTTCCTTCTGCAGGGTCAATCACTAGACGTACTCCTAACGAAATCAATATTGGAACCGAGTCCTAAGTGGCTGTGCCTTTGGAAAGGAAAGGATTTAACAGGGCTGCTGGTGGTCTTCAGCAAAGGTCCTGCGGCTGTGTGTGGGGGGGAGCTGGGGGCTGCACGTGCATGTGAATGGTTTGAGGTTTTTGCCTAAATTCCCCAGCCAGGCTTCTGGCTAGCTAGGTCCCCAGGCAGGAGCATGTCTCCCTGTGTCTGGCTGTCTTTCAGGATAAGCCCCAGCATGGTGGGAACCTTCTGCTGGGTGTAATATGTCCTTCCCAATTCTGCCACTAGCTCTCACCTCGGTCTGCGTGGCCTTTCAGACAGCTCATTACGGTTCTGCTATGATCTGATAAATGCAGCAAGGAGCATCAGCAATTACAGCGGATGTCAAGTGTTAATTGGGTGGCTTTCAAGATAGAGGCATTTCTTTGTGTACGTATAAAGATATGACGTGCTCAGAATAGCTTCCCCTCCTGATCTTTCGTTCTGGAGACGTGTGTATTACAGTTGGTTAATGCAAGACAAATTATGTCATTCTTCTTGATTCGCCACATGTTCTGCCTACGGTGATTTGCCTCTGGGTTGTCTCATTAAGTTGTCTAAACATGGCAAATGCAGCAGCTGAACATACTCGGCTTTTTCTCGAAGTTAATCGCATTGTACACATGGGCCTCCAGCATCATCAATTCCTAGCTGTGCCATCAGCCGCTGCCAGGGCATCTTTCACCAGCACTGATGCCCAGGAGAACGGGCCTTCGGTGGGACTGGCTGCCTCCAGCTGGGGCTGCAATCTTCTGCCCACAGTTACGCGGTCTGCAATTAATTGGTTTGCTGATTTTTGTCCCAGGTATGCATCACAAAAAATTCAGGTAAGCTGATGCTTCCCGCTCACCAGCAAGAAGTGGCGGGCAGGAGGGCAGTTGGCCAAATCACCCTCTTGGCAGCAGATGCAGAGTATTTTGTAGCAGCTTTAATGACCCCCCCTGAAAATCTTATCCCCCGGTTTTAATTGTTTAAGGCTTCTGAACATCACGGTGCTGATGTTCTCCAAGGTCAGCAGATTTTATAAGCTCATGGAGACCAAAATACTAAGTTCTGGCTGGGAGTTCTCCATCATGTGATGAATGTTCCAAGGGGCAAGTCCCCAGACTTGGCTTGTTCCTGTTAATGGAGTCAGGTCCACAGTGGGGGAAATGCTTTGAGGGGAGCCAGGCTGGGCTCTGCAGCTCTTGTGTTTCTCACCCGGGCTGCGTTTGCTGGGGTTTGATTTCCTCGTCATCAGCTGTAGCATCCTTGATGATGGCAGAGCTGGGTGCTGCCATTAGCTGGGACTCTCCATCTTCGTGAACCTGGTGGGAAATCCCCTTTCAGGGAAGGGATCTCGTGTGGAAGAGGCACGCACTCCGTAGCAGATGTGGTATTTTATGAGCAGGGTAGATAAGTGTCGGTTATCGTTCAGGCCACATGTTACAACCCGTTGATCTAAAGCTTTGTGAGTGCTGTGGTTTGTAGATAGGTCCCTGGTGCTGGGGATCACTTTGCTTCCTCCGTGGGTCAGGTGGGGACGGTCCCTTCTTTCTTGCCCTTATGTGTCAAGTAACCACGGAGGACACTTAATGTTGTACCTTGACATAAAGCCAGTTTTCCATGGAGGTTTGCTGGCCATGTATTCCCCTACAGCTGTTGCATTCTGAGCTGGTAGCGGGACAGTTTGCTGCATACAGATGAGAACATGAGGATTCATGGTGACAATCCCTGTCCTCGCTAGGGAGCATGTGGCACCCCCACATAGGCAGCAGTCTGCGTGGGAGAATAGTTGGGAGCAGTTTTTTGCAGTGCAGAAAATGTAATTGCCATGTGTAAACATGTGGCTTCTTTCCTTGGAGCCCGAGCCCCAAGCGAGGGCAGGCGCTTCCTTCTGTTGCAGCTGTTTCCCAGCATCTCCCAGACTTCATTCCAGGATGCACTTGCTCTCCAAAGACCCATCTCCATCACTGGGATGGCCGTGCTTTCCCTGTGATCCCTGCAAGCATCTCGCTGCCGGTCTGGCACCGGACAGAAGCGTGGCGTGCACCGAGCGGCATGCCGGTAATGCCGGGAGCAAGCCGCTGGGTGGCTGCCCCGTCTGCGCATCCCTGAGGGCTGCAGAGAGACCTGGGCATTGGGGTACCTCCCATGGTCCTTCTGGGATGAGGCAGGGACTTGGGAGAGGCCGGAGGGGCAGAGCGGCTTGCTGGGATGGACTCCAGCTGTGTTTTGGGCTCTGCCACAGCATCGCTAGCTGCTCCGCTTCTCCGTGTGTGTGTCCTTGCCTGTGAGGGTACACGCAGCGATCGTGACATCTGTGAACCCCAAGGTCTGCTGCGCAGGAGCGCTGCGGATGAACGAGCAGGGATGCATTAATTGCGGGGCTGCTGCGCACGTCGTGCATACGTGTGGGGAGGGTGCCAGAGCCCGCACGCTTTGTGGTTACGTCTCTCCTAGCATCCTTGAAGTCGCTTCTAAATTGCAAAAAAAGCTTCGTATCCTCCAGAGCGTGCAGTAAATAGAGGAGCTGGAAACGAGTCCTGGTTGCCCTGTTGCGGTGAGGCACCTGGCGTAGGTTTTGCAGCCGGGCTGGGGCTGTTTTGCCAGGGCCCTGAGTTTGGCTGCGGGCAGGGTGACTCATGCAGCTGCTCTCAGGGCCAGCTCTGCAAAAGTGCACACTGGCAGATCAGGCTGTGTGTGGGTTTGCAAAGCCCCAGCGAGGAACTTGCACCCCTAACAGCTGCACGGCGCTTCTGAGGACCGGCTGGCGGCGGGGGGGATAGGTGAAGTTTTTGGAAACCCACCGAAGGGGGTGGATGCGGGGGCGAGCTGGCAGCGTGGTATGCCAGCTTTTGGCGAGACATCCCCTGCGCTGAGACCCTGGGAAACTCATCCTGCCATGAGCCGGCGTGAAGGTGAGAGGTGCCCGCTGCTAGAGAGCAGCGTGAGCCAGACCCCCGGAGCTGAAATCCCTTCCCTGCCCTGGGGGGGTCTTCACCCAGGGTTTGCCAAGGCCCCGCTGGCTCTGCCGGGGAACGCACCCAGAGCCCAGCCTTCCCCAGCTCCCCAACCCTGGGGGTCAGCCCCCACCCTGCAGCTCTGGTGGGGCTCTAGTGCTTACTGGGTTAAAACGTTGAAAGTACTTCAAAAAGGGGTTTTCCTGTCCTCCCTGCCCCACTGCTCCCCTCATGGGGAAGCTCAGCTCTGCCCACTGCTTCTTCAGCCCTGTTTTAGGCAGCTGTGGATTTTCTCTCCCCATTACCCCAAAATAGCTAAAACTACCTATTTTACTGGACAAACACCTCTGAAAATCCATCTCCTTGCCCCCCTTGCTGCCAGGTATTTGGCTTTGTCAGTTCAGCCCTGTGGCTCATCGGCAGCATGCAGTGATCTGGATTTATCGGACTGTCAGTAACTCCCGCTGAAAAGCCTGGCTTTGCGAGGAAGTGCTGTTTACTGAAAATGTCATCTTTTATTTAGACTCCTGCTGCAGCCAACCCATGTCTTTTTTTTCAGGCCTGTTTAATTAGTAACCACCACACAGCCCCTGACACATGTTCCTGGGTGGTTTTTTTTCCTCTAATAAGCACTAGGTAGCTTGGCCGGGGGCGGGAGGGGCAGAAAAGGGCTCCTCTGCGGCAGGGAGGGGAGGGAAGCGAGAGCAAGATGAGGAGCCAAGGGCAGCTCAAATCTAACAATCACATGCTCGTGAAGTGATGAATCCCAGAAAGGGCATCTCTGCGTGCCTGCCGGCTCGCCCGCCCTCCTCCTCCTCCTCACACAGCGGCCGTGCAGAGGTAACGGGTGCGATCCCCCCGCCTGGCACCCTGAGAGGGGTCAGGGATTTGGATTGCTTCCCAGGCAGAGCTCGGATGCATTAAAGTCATGATAGCTCGAGTGCCGGAGCCCTTTGCCCGTGGGGCTTTCCTGCAGGTCCAGAGGCTAAGCTGAACTTTTCCACCCGCTTTCAGGCAGGGGAGGGATTTGTGGCAGCCCTGCAGAGGTGTGGGAAGGGGTTTTAGCACAGGGGGAGAGCTGGAGCAGAGGGCTGTGACTGTAACCAGGGGCAGAAATAACTTGTCTTCTCCCTCTTCCCTTTCCTCCCTGCAGAAGAAGGCAGAGGCTGCCCACCGGATCCTGGAAGGACTGGGTCCCCAGGTGGAGCTGGTGAGTGTTACCTCTCGCTGTGGGGAGCGGGAGCTGGGCCAGGTTCGGAGAGGTCCCTGGGCGGCGAGCACGGCACCCTGTGTGTGTGTCTAAGCTGTCAGAAGGAAGTGTGCTGCTGGCCCGGACCTCTCGCTGGCACAGCACCAAGGCAGGAAGCGAAGTGACTGAGATGAGTACTAAAACGCAGGCAGACACACACACAGAGCCCTCTTTGGAGACCCTTAACCCTTAGGCTCCTTCCTCACATGCTGCAGCGGAGCTGGGTGGTGGAAGGGGCTCCGGCATGGTCTGCCCCTGCTCGGGATGCTGATGGCTTCATCTGGTGATGGCAGCCACGGTGCCAGGGCTGTGGGGCTGCTGCCTGGCCAGCCAGCCTCGTGGTGCTGTGTGGGAGGGATGGGTGCTGGGACAGCTCTTCTCTGTCCCACCCCGCTGCAAACGGAGGAGGGTGTTGGAGGGTGCTCTGTAAGCACAGCCTGGTTGCAGCTGCAACGACCTGCAGGTATCGGGACTCGCACACATCCTATTTCTGTCTTCCTTGTGCACAGAGAAGCTGAGAAAAACAACTTACAATAAATGACTAATTTTGGGCTGCCCTCTTATCCGGCAAAAATCCAGCTGTAAGTGAAGCAATTGATTGCTGGAGGGATGGCTGAAAACGACTCCTGAGGGGCTGAGTCCTGGAGAAGGGTGCTGGGAAAGGGTGCGTCTGCAGCGATGCTGCTGGAGGGAGCAGAGGGGAACGGACGTGGTCTGACGGAGCATCTCTTGCTTTGCGCGGGGTGCGGGGTGCAACGGAGCGAGCCATTCCTGCGAGGTGGGAGCAGGCAGCTCACAGTCTTCGAGAGCTGTAATTTGGACATGCCTTGCGGAGGTGGCACTAATCGCTATCTTCCCCGGATGCATAAGGGAGAGATCACAAGGGAATTAGTGCTCACTGCTACGTGTCAAAGCCCGCTTCCGTGTTTGGGGAGGTAGCACTCATTATTTTTCCTTTGAGTCACCAGGGTCAAACCCTTTGCTCTCTTTCTGCTCTGAAGATAGGCAGTGCCTGGGGTTGGTGCTTCCTCATCCCAATGATGTTGCATTTCCTTTCCTTCCTTCTGCTCCCCCCCTGCTTTTTTTTTTTCCTCCTTTTTTTATTTTTTTTATTTTTTTTTTTAGTTTGTTGATGCTTTGTCCCTGGGTGCTAACACTGCACAGGGGGGAGCTGTAGCAGAACCCAGTGCAAAACTTACCTCTGTCACCCTGTCTTACTTCTCAGAGGGCAGGGGAAGCCTCTGCTAAGAAAACCCTGCAAAACCCCGGTTGGGCTCTGTGTGCGTCTTGCAGACTGTCTCATCTGTCTGCCCAGAGACAGACGCTTCCTATGGCCCAGCCCCCATGCCGTGTCGGACAAACCAGCACCCAGGACCTGCCAACAGCCTCTGAGAGATGAGATGAATAGTCAGATCTTCTGAGTTGGAAAGGAAGCAGCTCCAGGAAGGAGAGCAGCTTTGCATGCTCTGCCCGATGTGCATGCCTGCTCCACCGTGTCGCACACGATGTGCACCAGCCCTGGAGCTGCCGCAAGCCAGAGGTCTCCTGCAGGGAGGTTGGGGCAGCCTGGTGCTAATCCTGTGCAAAACCACGGCAAGGAGCAGTGGTGGCTGCCACCCAAATGCAGGGTCTTGGGTTGCTATCGGCTCCACTCAGGCTGCTGATGTCTTGCTTTTGGTCGTTCAGAGAGCTCTGGTTATTGCATTTGCAACAGCGATGGTGACGGATGCGCATCGGCTCGGTAGCGGGGCAGCTTGCCAGGGGCTGATGGTGCGAGGCAAGAGGTCACGGTGGAAGTGGGTTAGTCATGGCAGAGAGAGGCCGGAGGTTACGGCAGCGTTGTCAGATGGTGGCCACGAGCAGGATGAGGGGGTACGAGGTCTTGGGTGCTGCTGGTAGAACAGAGCTGGAGGCTGTGTCCCCAGCTTGTGCTGGCGTTAACAGGCGGAGGGGCCCTGGTGAGGGTCTGCCTTTTGTCCTGCTGGCGGCAGGTTGCTCCGAGGGGTTTGTGTGCGAGCAAAGAAAGAAATCTTACCGCCTGAGCACGTCAATGGGCTGGTTGAGGCTGCCTGTAGCGTTAGCTGGAAGGAGGGGTTTTGAGGGTGATCCAGTATAGCATAAATAGCGATTTACCCAGAAGTTTTGCGTCTGTGTCATGTGTTTCCCATCGAGTTGGAAGCTGCTGGGAGATGGCCCAGCACTGGTAGGAAACTCTTTAATTCCTGACTTCAGTCTTTTAAACAGCTCCCTCAGAGCTTTTGGGTTTACAAGCTCTTCACTGAAACTGGTATCCTTGGGTTGTACATCTCAAGGAAGCAGCAAGTGTTTGTTGCTGGTTCCTGGCTTCTCACTGCTTTGACCTTACAAGGTCTGGCCCTGCATTTTTTGTCTTAGAGGTGTCATTCATGTTTCATCCTCTTTGGAGGATCATCGTTTTTGTGCTCCTGGGGTTTTAAACATGCAGAATTGTCCTCATATCCCTTTGCCCATTTCTCCTTGCTGGTGCCTCTCCATCCTATTTGCTGGGGGTTTGGGTGGCCCTGCACCTTTTCCCTGGCCTTCATGTCAGCCCCAGCTGACGCAGAACACGCCGGTGTGCCACGCGGCCACGGCTGCTGCCCTCTGCTTGGCTGGGGCTCGTCTCACTGTACCTGCAGTGGAAATCACCCCCTGCCAAGGGATCCCCAGGAAGCAGGGATCCAGTTGAGATCCCAGGAAGCCAGTGCTCCCCTCTAGGTCAGGAGGAGGTTGTGACTCGGTAAACCAGGACTTTGCTCATTTAATCCCCGCGACATAGCGGTACCATTTTGAAAATGACCCCATGTTTTCCCCAGGGAGGAATGTCATTGAGATGCGTAGTCTGAATGCTGCAGTGGCCAGAAAGCAATTGAGACCTTTCATTCTGTTTTATTTTTAAAAAGCTTTCAGTAAATCCAAGGTTTTTCCAGTAATAGCTTTGCATTGCAATTATGTTTTTCTTAAATGTCATCCCCTAGAGAAATGCATTACATGTCCCTTACCCTGGAGAAACACTGTGAATGTTTTGAACATGTCACCTTATCCATCTGACCTGTCAGCTTTACTTTTGCTTACTCATTGAGAAAGTTGTAATGCTGTGCAGGTTGTGGACAGCTCTGAGGGAAGATGCTGTTTCTCAGTCCCTGCCCTGTTGAGAATAAAGTTTCTGTAACTTTAGTCTGTGAGGTTATGGTCTCTATCGGATAGGCAGAACTTGTCTCCTGGGCTTGCTCCACTGCATGAATGAGTTACAATGCTGAGGCTGTTGTGCAGACAGAAATCTTTTGAGATGCTGCTGTCATGTGGATCTTGGTTTTGGGTCCCAGAGTTTCTTATTTCTGAACGTTTGGGTGTTTCTTTTAAAGTGATGTGGTCCAGTGCTTGTCTGTTAACACTTAGGTTTGCTAACTAAGAATTTAAATGGCTGTTTATATCATATATAAGTAGTCGCAGAAAAGAATCAGCGGCCTTTGGTGAGATGAGTGGCATCAGGGCATCCGTGATGTCCATGTGCACACGAGCATCTCCTAACTCAGGTGCAAACCAAAACGTTTAGTCCACCGCCTTCTCCCAGGAAGAAGGTCTCTGTGGCTTACCACAGGCCAGCTCCTTTGCTTTGATTTTTATGAGCACAGAGGGAAGAGAGGCACTTTTATTTATCCGTACTTCCAGTTCCTGCAGTCCTCTTCCAAGAGGCAGTTGCTGGTCGAGGCCGCCCAGCAGTTCCAGCAGTTCCTCCAGTTGAGCCTTTCCAGGGTGACTGTGGACGTGATGCTCCAGAGCCACGGCTTGATTTCTTCTCTCCATGGTGCAGACCTGCCTCTCTCGAGCTACGTGATGAGACGGATGTCTGTGTTCCTCTGAGCTTTCCAAGCGTGAAGTGCGCAGCCAGCTCTGAGCCTGGAGTCAGACCAGCAGATCTAAGAGGATTCATAATAGATGTACCCCTGGGGAAGGGACACCACTGAGAAGAAGTCATCTTCTGGGGGACCTGCTTGTCCCTCTCATCTACCCTGGCTCTGTCAGCACGAGGTGGCTGGGTGTCTCCTTGCAGGTGTCTCCTGGCAGACTTGCAGCCTGCCATCCCCTTGCAGCGTAGCAGATGCCCAAACGCTGCTGGCAGCCCCACAGTCCTCCTGGGACGTGGCGGTTCATCTTGCCCCGTCGGTCTGCCTGGGCTCCTCTGCATCCCTCTTCCACATGGGGGTTATGTGTGCTTTCCCAGCGAAGAGGTACATGTCCAAGGGCAGCCAGAAAAAGAAGCTGATGACCTACTGATGCCAAGATGTAGCAGTGATGGGCTGCAGAGAGTAGGGAGAGCAGTCTCCTTTCTGTGCAGATCAATGTGACTGTCCCGGTGTGTGGCAGGGGAGAAGTGAGGCAGTATCTGTTTTTTACAGAGCAGTAGAGACAGGCTGGCTGTGTGGAAAAACAAGCTGCTTTGCCAAGCACCTGTGGTGGGGAGATACTGTGGAGGAGGTGAGAATAACACCTTCTTTAAACTGGAGGAGAAAGGGACCCACCTGTGTTTGCAGGTCCTGTCCTCTCCAGTGCTGCTCACCTGGTTGAGCAGATGTTCAGCAGATGTTTTGCTCTTTTCCTATGTTTAATCTGAGTTGAGGCTGAGAGGACGCAGAGTGTAGCCTCAGCCATATGACCGCAGTAGGAAGGTGAGCTGGTTTGTATGTAGCCATGGCCAGGATGCTGCCTTCAACCAGCACCTGGCCATCACACATCCCCCTGCCTGTGTTTGGCCACAGATTTTAGATTGCTCACAGCTGATTCAGTGAAAGTTTGTGGATGAACTGCTTGAAAACTTGGGTGATGTTTCTGTGGTTGGACAGGAGTTGTGCTCGTTAGGCGCCCAGTTGCAGATGATGGTTGGCCCATGGCAAGCTTTTGATTAGCACAGTCTTGGACATGTTCACACCAGCTTCGCCGATGACTAGAAGAGCATTGAAGGGCTTAATCCTGAGCACCCTGTCAGCCTTCTTACATGGACACAACTGGTGGCAGCTCCTGGAGCACCGCGTGAGCTGTTAATCACAATGGGTGGGATCAAGCATGATCTCTGTGGCATCTCTGCCTGCCAGAGGTGGGACCCTGTTTTGTGGCAGGTTCCCCGAGGGTATATCACCCTGCGGATGGGAAGGGAGAGGTAACGAGGGCAGTGACTGGCTGAAGGTGGCCAGGGATGGATCCAGCTCTCCTGACTCGCTGTGGAGGGCCCCGACACATCTCCACTGAGGGTGCAGGGAGCAGAGTAGCTCCATGGTGGGTGCTCCCATCTGGTGCTGAAGACAGCCATGGTCACTGTGCTCTCCAGAGGGCAACCCTGGGCAAAACGCTTGTCCTGCCGGAGCCCAGTGCCCCTCCTGAGGGATGGACAAGAGCATCGCCCTACACATGGGTGCTGGGGGACTGCAGCGACGTGCCCGGGGGCCAACCTGCCCCTGGTGTTGCTGGAAACGATGGGGGCGAAGACTTGTCCTGCCTGCAGTTGCCTGCGCTTGGCTCCCTGGGAGAGCTCGGGCAGGCTTTTGCCGTGTAGACATAACAATTTGCAGCACACAGACTGTCTCTTCCCGCTCCCCAAGCCCCCCTTTCCCCTCGCCTCCCCCGTGTCATATGTTCCAAAGCGCACTGCGTTTTTCAGTCAGTGAATAACAACCACGTACTCCGCCGTGCCGTGTTTATGTGGATTACGTCGCAAATTGCTTGTTCTGAGCCAGCTCGCTCGAGCGCTGCCTGCCCTCCCACGGGCTGAGCCGGGATGCACCGTGACTCGAGCGGCGCCGCCGGGAGCCAGCAGTCTCCAGTACGGCTGGGGAGTGGGGCTGGGGGAGACAGGCGGACTGGGGGGTGCGGGGACGGGCGCCTGGGCTGGCACAGCTCAGGGAGATGGGAACCTGCACCGAGGCGGCAGCGCTTCTGACGGGCTTAAGTTTCTAAATGTCAGACCATACCATTTATGCCTTCATTTTTCTTATTTATTTCAGCCATTATACAACCAGCCTTCAGACACCAGGCAATACCATGAAAACATTAAAATGTAAGTATGTGGCAATAAAGGCTATTTTAAATGTCAGGTTGGGCATTAGGCTGGAGCGGGAGGGATGCTAGCTCGCTCCCAGACCCTGATTAAAGCTGCCAAGGAATTGCGAGCATCCTTTCAGAGGTCGTGTTTCGCTGCTGTGGGTGCTGAAGCACAAACCAGCTCTAGGAGCAGCTCCAGGAGCCCAGCAATTGGGAGCCATAGATTCAGAGGGATGCTGAAGGTGCTGTTTTGATTTTCTTGGGAGGGTGGATGTGGGTCCTGGCCCGTCTCTTGGCGTTTTCCCAGAGAGCACTCGCCTTGGATGCTTTCTTCTGTGTTTCACGCATACTGAAGTATGAAATCAGCTGCCAGCCCATGTGTGTTTGCATGCGGGAAAGATGAGGTAAAATGAAAAGTTGCAATTACAATTAGATTTTCATGAAGCACCTCTTGAATGTCTAATAACAACTGGTTATTTCAAAGATACTTACTGAGACTTAGCAATCATCTAATTTGACTTATCAGCTCAATACACGATTTAATCATCAACCTGCACTTAATAACCACAGTGACTTCCTGAACACAGAAGAAATATAACAGATAATGAGAATAGTGATAATTGTGATTATTGTCGGAAACTTAAATAGTCAAACCAGATCTGAAACTTTCATCTGCCTTGAATGAACTGATGATTGCTCTGAGCTGCCTGCAGCGCGTCTATTTTGGTATGGGCTCGGTCAGCTGGCGATAATCATCTTTAATAATCTATTAACAAAAGTTAATAATCTTTTGCTTTTCAGCGGTATGTTAATTGATGCTAGGGGAATTCTAGGGAAAGCGTTAACGTACCTCTGCTGTTCTGCTCTGCTGCAGGGGGGAGCGTGGTAGGCTCTGGCGATGTTTAGGTGCTCTCCGTCCCCACGGGCTGCGGGGAGGAGGAGGGTTTGGTGACGTGACCCAGCCGCTCACTGCCCGGCCTCGCTGGGTTCCTGCTCCACCCAAGGCTTCCTGTGTCATCCAGGCAACACGCTCACTGTAAAACATTCAAACCCCAGAGTCACCCCGAGCCCTTTGGTTCCCACAGGCCTCAGCAGGTCCCCGAGTGGCCTCGCTGCCAGCGCCGGGCGCTAGCACCACACGTGCGAGGGTTGCGTTCGGGTACTTGACGTTGGCCTGGGTGCTGTGCGTAAACCCAAGGTGCTGCTGTGCTGTGCACCTCTGGGGCAGGGGAGCATCATCTCCTGGGTGTGGGTGGGGAGGGCAAGCAGATGGAGAAGTCAGTGGGAAATGATGGCTTTTCCTGCAGCTGAGATATCCTGATAGCTTTCTGCTTCCAGACGTTTCCTTTGTGCCTTGTTGTTAGCAAGGCATTTACCCCCCGTCATTCGAGCTTGGCAGACATTGCGGCAAGTCTTGGGCAAAGACCGCCCAGGGTTTTGACATGCACGTGCTTTGGCCTGGGTCTCCTGTCATTTCAGCCCTCTGGCTGTTGTCTTCGGCGGACACGCTGCCTGCGTTGAAGGTGGCAATTTCAAGGTGATCAGTAGTTTTGTCCTTGAAAGAATGCATTGAAAGTAGATCCAGGTGCTTCACCCACTCTCCATTCCCCTGCCAATATTTGTGGGGTTTTGATCACACTTTTCCTGTGACTTAAATGATTTCCTGTCCTTGGTTGCCACCTGAAAGACGGGTGCAAATGAGAGGGAACTGACTGCACAGGCCAGGAGTGAAACTGGTAATGCGCTGTGAAGCCCTGTCAAACCAACTTCCCATGCCATCAGAGCAGGCGCTCCTCTCCATCCTTTCTGTTGTAGGCATCCATAGGGTTATCCCAATACCAGGCAGCAGGCAGTCCTCCCGTGCAGTTGTAGTGGTGGTGGTGATAGACCAAGGAGAGGTTGGAGCGGGCAGGCTTGGGGTTAATGTTCACTGTGATTAATGCTCCAAAAATATGGGATGGAAACCACACATTTGAATGAAAAGCCTCCGTCTCCTCCTTCCAGAAACCTCGCAATTAGCTGCCTTCAGCTGGTTATTGATGCCAGCCAAACGCATTTACGGATCTAGGTCAGCGAAAGGCCCTTGAGCGATCTGGGCTCCAGATGTTTGCTGCTTTTGACCATGGGTCTGTCTCAGAGGTCCTGGGTTCTGAACTGCACTTTGCTACTTGTTGATGGACAAGCAGAGAAATTGGTGTGTCCTGTTCTCCCATCTCTTGGGTCCCTGCTGCACATTAAAGGACATTCAGATGCTTGGGAGGCAGATAAAAAAAATCCAGATTTCAGTGATTCTGCCAAGCAGATAATTTGGGGTCCTTTGAACAAGAGGAAAAGGTATTAAACTTCTCCGTTTTGACCAAATCGTGCTTGGATGTTCAAATCCCACCTACAACTTCTCTGCAGGCTGCATTTGAAGATATTTTTTGTTCTTTCTTGTTCTTAATGTGTTTGTGCCTTCTGCTCTAGAAGAGCAGCTTCCGCTCCGTAGCCTGGAGGTGGCTTTTTCGGTAAGAGATCGAGTAAATCATCAGGGTGCTGGGAGACGTCAGCCAGATGCGTTAGAGCACCAGAAGGACAACTGCCAGGACACCACAGGTTATATTTTGCCAAGGTGTAATTGGATGCAGATTCTTCTGAACAACTTCCCCCTACACAGATTTAGCCATGCTGAAAAAGTCTTTTGGCACGTTGCTGGAAAATCATCTAGGTTGTGATTCTGTCCACAAAACCTCATTGCATGCTGGCTCTGTTGTGTTAAATAGAAACTGCTCCCGCATGAAGCTGGTTTGGAGCGTCATACCTGGGCACAGGAGGATGGCCAGGCTGTTACTATTCACAAATACCTTTTTTCTTCTTTTTAAACATTTCCTAGCGTGGATTTTTTTTTCTCAGTTGAATGTTTGCAAGTGTCAGTGGGAAGGCATTTGAATATCAGAAAGCAAGGATTCCTCGATTTCTCTACAGCGATACTCTCCGCCTTGCAACACTAGTTCAATTCTTCTTGCTTGTTTGCTTTGCTTTTCAGTTGGGATGAGTCACTTATGCTAATAGAGCTGACTGGGGAGTTACGGGGAGAATTTCTACTCTTACTGAAATGTTACCGGTCTCTTATTTTCATGGAGTTTTATGGCCTGTCTCCTATTCAGTACAGTTAAAATTAATTTCATGCCCCAGTTCATTCCAGTGTTTGCAGCTTCAAAAGCTTTTAAGTCCTATTTAGCTGCCTCGCTGTGCTGTTACCCGTCTGCTTGGGTCCCTTTGGTTCACCTGCGAGTGCAGGCTTTGAGCAAACATGGTTAATTTTGTATGCTACATCTGCCGCGTGATCCAAGGTACCGCTGAGTGGTTTGTGCCAAAGACTTGACCTACCTTTGATGGGACTGTGTCCTTTCTGTTTGAAATACCTGCTTTGTTGGAGTGAAAGGCTCTGCCACTCTCTCATCAAGGAAGGAGAGAGCAAGATGGCGTTTAGTGCCCTTATCTGAGTTTTTTCCCCTATAGCTAGCTTGGTCCTTGCTGTTTTTCCAGGTGTGAATTTTTTGGCTTTGCAGTGGACTGACAGTTTCCTTCAAGATGTGTTGCAGCTCTGAACACAACTGGAGGCTACTTGAATGATTCTGCATCAGCTGAGGAGGTTGTAAAGACCCCTTTATTTAGATTTTGCTGAAATACAGCAATGAACGCAGAGGATGCTTACTTGTGCACCAGTTAAGCACCAGTGCATTTGGTCTAGGTCTCTTCCTTCAGCATTTTGCCAGCTGGATGTACAAGGATGAGAGCTGCTCTTCCTACCCTGCCGTGATAGTAATTTTGCATATTTTCCAGACTCCTGGCACCAAAGATATTAACCTTCTTTCCTCCAAGTGTTTGAAAAATGACAAGATGTTGTTCACATGAGCAGGATCAATTACCTGCTGTCTACCTGGAGAGATATTCTCTGAGGGAGCCTTCATCTCTACGGCAGGAGATTCCTGCTCGGTGAGCCATGAAAAACAGCCTGGTAGGACTCTCCTCCCTCCTTTCCTGAAGCAGTCATCTTGAAGTCATAGTCTGTGGGATTTGTGTTTGAAAGCAAAATATGAGCTTCTGAGCTTTGAAAAAGCACACAAAAGGAAAACTGAAAAGCCCAGGGTAAGTACGTGCAAGGTGTTGTTCACGGGGTTTGCTTTAAACCTTCCCTTCAAGAGCTTCTCCTTGCTTTTACACTGAAATTCAGCAATGTTGGGGTTGAAACTAGGTTGCATCCGCCTGAGATGCTTGGAGAGGTGTCAGAGAACCAGGATCTGAGCGTACAGTTAAAACAGATCAAGAGCTTTGTGTGATTCTGGGTTTCTTGCACGTCCGAATCCAGCAGCAAAGCTGTGTGTACTGTTAATATTTGCACATCTGGGTTGCTGTCTGCAGCTGATAGCTTTTCGGGGCAGGGGGGATGCTTTGCCTCTGCAGAATCAAAATCTGAAGTCAGGATTTTCAGAGAGGTTTAGGGGCTTCTGAATATCTTTTTCTTTTTGGAATGCCTCCCACCCCTCCACCTTCTCCTAAAAGATCAAGGAGCAGAACTGCTTTCTTCTGAAAATCTTAACAACTACGGCTTTCCAAATCACTTGTCACTTTTGAAAATTTAAGTCATCTTTTCATTACTGGCTGTTTAGGGGTTTTAGTAGCACTGGATTGCCTCTAAATTCATAATCGAAGCCTGACATGTAACGCAAATGCTCTTCCAAACCCTGTCATTACTAATGCATTCTCTTTCAGGTCTTTTTATTAGTGCTTGTAGATTTTTTTTCCTCATTAGAAATTCACCTAGCAGCTCCCCGCTCATCCCATTCAAGGTTTCTCATCTCTTTTATTCTCTGTTGGCATGCACTAGGGCAGAAGTATTACCTTGTGATGAATTACTAGATGGAGACACACGCTGCAACCTTCTGCTTCTTTCTCTTGCCAGTGAAAAGCCAAATACTGGTTTGGGATGGACTATCTTGCAACGCTTCAGCTTGCAATGTCATCTTGGGCTTCAAGGGAAGGCAGAGGTGTAGGGCAGGTGCCTGACTGATGGCCAGAAGTGCTTCTGCACTTGCACTTGTCTCATTTTGGTCCTAAGCTCATAGATGCCCATCTGATGTTAAGAACTGTGGTTGTGGATGTTATTGCTGCCCAAGGGAGTCACTTGAGCATTTCAGTGGGAACGTCTTCGCAAGGAGATGGCACCACAGGGACCTGGACAGGCTGTGCTGGGGGTCTGGCCAGGGCAGGCTCTGATAACAAGGCGCCCGTGTTTGCCAAGGCATTACCTCCTTGGAGCACAAGCGTCTCACTGGCCTCAGTGTGTGAGCCACCAGGTGAATTAACAGCGCAAACTTTTGCGTGAATTATAGCAATGACTTTGGACCTCCAGAGCTGAATGTGTTTTGGACTTGCAGAGGAATTGATTCGAGAAGCTGGGAGACCTCTGGATGGCTTCTTTGAGTGTTTCTGGGCACAGACACAACCTGCCTGAATGTACATCCAGAGTTATGGACCGCTGCCACTCTGTTCTCAGAGGCACGAATGGTGCTGGGGGTTTAGTTCATCCCAATTCTCAAGGGCTCTGGGGTAAATTAGTTGAAGATCTGCTTTGCTTTTCTTCCCCAGAAAGTGTTTCTGGATATTGCAAGGAAACTGCTCTGAACAGCTGGCTTTCCAGGAACGTGCCCTGCCTTGGGGTTAATAGGTTACAGTGTATTACCAGCTGGAGCTGTGTGCTCTGGCCCTTTCAGAGCAAGGAAATGAATGAGTGCAATGACCCGTGAACAGGATGACCTGCTCCCTGTCCTCTCTGCAGGGCGTCTTGCAGAGAGAGGGGTCGGGAATTGGTGACTACCCTGAGCTGCGGCTTAGGATCCTGGCACCAGCGATACACAGGAGCCAGTGTACCTGGGGGGACGCAACTGTTTCTGTACGCTCTCTGTTGTCTCTTTGCCTGGTTTCACCTTGGAGCGTTCTTGCTGTGCTCCTCAGGTCCTGTGGTTTGCAGATCTCCAGTCTCGCTGGCAGCGCTTTGTTTGGCTGGAGCTGCCAGGAGGCTCCTCCGTTTCCGACCCTTGCCTGCATGATCAATCTCGTTGTACAATGGCTTTGCCAGCTGCTCGCTGCCTCCTTCCCATTGCTCTTTGCAGGCTTGATCCCTGCTTTGTTTGCACTGGCTGTTTGATGAAAGACGTTCCTGTGTAATTAAATACCCCTGATTAGTTTTGATCAAATAGCAAACTTCCTTTCATCTCATCTTGCACCGGCTGAAGGTCTCTGCGGGCAGGCTCGGCCAGGTGTGCTGCAGTGCATTGGCTCTTTGTATCCTTGAGAGCCTTATCCGAGGGCTTTGGCAGTGTCCACATGTGTGTACACACCAGCACCGACACGCATGTGTGCGTGCACATCCTTTTAAGATCGCAGGCTCCGGAAGGATTGTAGCCAAGTCATTCATGTGGACCTAAGCCAAGTAACTCAAAAGTCAGAGTTATGGGTTCTCTCCTTCACTGGCTCCATTGTGAACACCAAAATACAAAAGCAACCTTGCGCCAAACCAGTTGAGGTGGAAGCAACTGCTCCCACAGGGCTCCCTTTGCTTTGCTCAGAGTGGGAGGTGTATTTCACTCAGTGGCTTGGAGGCTGGCTCTGAGAACCTTGCTCAGGTGTGGGGCTCACCAGGTAGGTCAGTGGGACTGTGGGATGAGGATGAGTTATGCAAGGTCAAAAAGCTCTTGCAGAATCACACACAAAATTACTGGTAGTATTTGAATCCTGCTTCCTGTGCTGGTGGCAGATGACAATCAAATATCAAGTTTTGAGTCCGGTTTACCTCGTTAGATCTCTGTTTCCTCCTCCTGCCTGCTGGTGCTTGTGGCTAAAGTGCTGGGGACTGGTGGGGCTGCCCCAGGCTCCCCACCTGGGTCGTGCCCCATTTCAGGCTGGTACCTGGTACTGGGGCTCTTGCTGCACTTGTCCAGTTGATACCTAGCCCCTAAAGCGGGGGATCTGTTGCTCCTGAGAAAATCTGCCACCCCGGACTGCAGACAAATGGACCTCTGATGTGGGAAAGACCCCGAATCGCCCACAGCCTTGGTGGCAGGTTCAGCTTACCTTTGCCCCCAGGGATGATGGAAGGAGATCATCGCTGGCTTAATTCACCGGCAGCAAGGACAGAAATCCTCAAGGCATTTGCAGAGCAGTTGAGAAGAGCAGAAGCTCTGAGCTCCCAGCTGCAAGGCTGCATCTCCCCAAGCGTGGCCAAGAGCCCCCATTTTGGGGACTGTCTGGAGGTGACTCTGTGCCTGGGGTCTGCAGAAGCTCACAAGGTCAGTGTCTCTCTGGAGAAGGCTGTGGTGGCTGCATGACCTGCCCTGGCTGGTCTCCCCCGTCCCTGCAGAGGAGCAAACAAGGTGCAGGGAAAGCTCCGCTGGTGACCAAAGGGCTGGAATAGCTTTTGGCATGGAGAAGGTAACCGGACATGGTGTCCTCACCTTGGAGAAGAGCTGCCTTCAGAGGGAACCATTAGACTGGGGCTGCACTGAAGTAGGTGAGTGGGAAACGCGTATTGACCACGTCATTGCAGCCGGTGCTGGGGGATGGTACGTGAAGCTGAGAGCCCACCAGAAGGAAGGTCTATCCCCATAAACATACCAGGGAGCTGCGGAGCTCACGGCCACGGGGAGGGCAGAAATGCGGATGGGCTCCAGCGGAGATTAGATGAATTGTTGACCACAAGGATGAGGATGTGCCATCTGGCAGGCCCCGAACACCAGCTCGCCAGAAGCTGGCCAGGCTCTGTGTCTCGCTGGGTCCATCCCAGCCTGCCCTTGCCCTGCCTTAGCAGCTGCGTGGGGCACGGCCAAGGACAGGGCAGGGAACTCGCGTGTCCTTACGAGCCGGCACGGTGTGGGATGTGCCAGCCCAGCAATACTTAAAACTGTCCACAAGAGTCACTGTTGCTTTATCTAAGGAGCCTCCATTCCTTCTGCCTGTTAACTGCCTGATTTCTTCACCCCGTGGAGGAGGAGGCTGTGTGGTTCAGGTCTCCATCTGCGACGCTTTTCTTTTGCCCCAGCAAACTGCAGGCAGGGAGCTGCAAGGATTCAGGCTGCCGACAAGGGTGATGAAGGAGGGTTGGCGCGTTGCAGGAGCGACCTTTCCCCCGTGCTGCTCCACGCTGGTTATTTCTGTGCAGGAGTCCCAGCAGACAGCCCTTACCTTCGCCGCCTGCACCGCAGCAGTTGAGCTTGGCTCTTTGATTTGCCGAGGGAGCACAGCGTGTGCTTTGGAGACATGTGGCCCGAATTAACCTCTCTGCAAATGGTTTCTAAGTAACAGCAGTACATGTAGCAAGATAAACTGTGAAGCCTATTTATATTTACCAAGATTGTATTAACCTTTGAAAGGTTGACCTTATGCAAAAAAAAAAAAAAAAAAAAAAAAAAAAAAGAAAAGATAAAGTGGCAAAAACATTGAGGGCATGAGGGGTTTTGTTGTTGTTTTTAATCCTTTCACTCTTTGATTACTTCAGCCTTTGCGGTGGTAAACATACACTGGCTTTCAAGGCATTCCTGATTTTTGCAGCTGCAGAGCCATTAAGTCTATGCCTGTATTAGCACTTTCAAGGTCAGCTGTGATGCAAAACTCAAGGCAACCCATCAGCTGCATAAGAGCTGCTAATTTTCTTCATTTACTCTCCTATGTCCTGATAACTTGTGCGGCAGATCCAGCAGCAGCCTGTCAAAGCCCCACGTTGGTGCTGGATGTCACTCAGGTTGGGGGGGGGGGGGCGGGCAGAGGTTGATTTAGCTGAGCTGGCCCCCAGGGACAATCCATGACCCTTTGCTGGGGGCCATCCCACAAGTGATCATCATTAGCATCACCCCAGTGGTTTCCCAGCGTTAGAGTTTCCATCAGAATTGGAATAAACAAACAAACAAGGAGAATGTGTCTTTTGGGCACAGTCTCCCCGTCGGAGCTTGTTTGTGCAGAGCTGAAGCCTTGGAAGGGAATCCGTTCGACGGGGTCTCTGCGGGAGGAATGGCTGCCTGCTGCAGTACCACATGGCGCTGGAGCTGGTGACAAAAGCTCACCATGTGCGATGCAAAGGGATGTGAGAGCACATGAGGATGCGGGGCTCAGTCGGGAGGAGAGCCTGCAGGTGGGCAGAGGAGCGCCTGGTGTGCAGGGCTGGCAAATGGGTGCTGGACGCTGCTGGACCGACCTCGCCTGTGCGTCCGGAGATGGATGCTTCGGAGCATTCGGCACAGCACAGCCCCACTCATTTCTCATGCCTCCTTCCCTGCACAAGCAGGCAGACATCACTGCAGCCCCATGCCTCAGTTTCCCTGATTTTTAAAGGCAAGCGAATGTTGTTTGCACTGAGGTGAGCGGTGAGGTTTAGCTCAGCCGGTAGCCTGCAGCCCTCTTTGAGGCTCTTCAATGGATGCACCAGAGACAGAAACAAAAGACAGTGGCGTTGTGTGATCCAGCAGGGAGAAGCCTTTGGCAGCAGTGTTTCTTAATATTATCTAATGAGGTGGCCTCTGGTCTTCACAGTGCAGCCCAGAACAACAGCGGGTCCTTTGTAAACATGTCATCAAAAAAGAGCAAAGCAGAAGGTGCCTCGTGCATGGATTTATTAGATTCCACCCCACCCCACCCACCCCCCCCTGCCCCGCCAGTGATCAGTGCCACTTTGATTTCTGAAACAGAATCAAAGAACGTGGCTTGATATTCAAGCTCTTGCTCAGAATTTCTGAATCCAAGCGTCTGCTCTGCAGGAACCTTCAGCCCTGTCTCTTGGCTGTGCCTTCTGCCAAAGCTGGTGCTGCCTGGAAGTAGGAGTACATGGGGATTTGGGGCTGTGTGCCTCTACCTGCCAGGGGCTCGAGCTGGGGATAGTGGAGTCTGTTCCCAGCTGGTAGCTGGTGTTTTCCGTTTGTAGGAGGAGTTACAAGTGCCACTTGGAAATCAAGGTCTATTTTTGCACCAAAGTGTTTAAAGCAAAGTCAAAGGGAATGAAGATGTAGTGCAGCTCAGGCAGCGTTCGGGGACTCCGCGTGTATCCCATACCTCTGGCAACTAATTAAAAGGGGAGAACAGAAGGTTACAAAATGCGAATGGTACTGTTAGGACCAAGAATCAAGCCTGATGCGTTTCTTCCTTGGGAAACTAAAGAGGCCGCAAAGCTGAGTGTGGCTGTGGGGTGCTGGAGAAGAAATGATCCCTGTCCCAAATTCTGCGACCTTTCCTCTAACAGCCATGCTTGATCTTGGAGGTAGTGGTGATTAGAGACCCCACACCCAAGGAACTGCTGTCCTAAATAAACCCACTAATGATTGGGTGCCAGTGTTGCAGTGGTGCCCCCAGGCCCTGCTCCACGGCCCCTCGTGCAGGTGGCACGTGGTCCCCCGGCACACTGCCGGAGCAGAGGTGCAGCCTTGGCGGTGGGCTGGAGGGACCTGGGGTCCACAGGACAGCGTGGGCTGCGGGCTCGCTGCCACTCCCCATATGTGCCCATGCATGGTTTTAGTGATGTAGCAAAAAGGAGGGAGTTTGAGTAGTGAAAAATGTGGATACTTTCTGGGATGCTCTCCATTCCCAAATTAAGCCAGGACTGCCCCCAATCCTCCCACTAAGCGAGCGGGATCCTCTGCCCCTTCCCAAACAGTGTCTTTTGTTGCTAATTAGCTTTAGGGATTTATGGTTGGCTTTTTTTCTTTTTTCTTTTTTTTTTTTTTTTTCCTGTCCCCACTAGCAGGGGACGAGGCAGGGAGGGGAATGAGGAAGCAGCGACGGTGTCTTTTCATTCTGCTAAATCCTGCAGAACATGCCTACATAAGACTGTTAAGCTCCTGATCAGTAATTACACACTGCAGCTCTGCCTTTAATCGGGATAAAAGACTTAAGGAAACTCCTTTGCCCCTGGTCTCTACCTTTTACCTAGAGATTTTATTGCTGTGAATATTAGTAACAGGAACAACTGCAGGAGCTCAGCTCTTGGGTTCGTGCAGACTCTGGGAGCTCGTGCAGCCTTTCCAGCTCCTTGCTGCTTTGGCGCTGCTTCTCTTTGAGCAATTATTTCATGCTGTCTTTAGAAAGTAGAAAGAAGAAGAAAAAACCAGGGGGGCGTCTGGGCAGACGCCGGGTTGGTTGTGGTTGCAGTGGCTAGTTTCTCTCTTGAGGTCCCAATTCTGCAAGCGGCTGAACTTTCCTGGCTGGTTTGTTTGCAGCTTTGTTAGGCACAGCTCCAAGAAAGCAAGAGGTTAGGAGATATGTGCTGCAAGCCCTGCTGCAATCCTGCCTCCTTATCAGCGCTTCGGAGCCTGGGGGGTGAATAACCCCTTGCAAGCGTGTGTGTGCACTGACAGTTCCCTCGCTGCTGGCCCTGGGGACTGGGGTGGCTCAGGGTGGCCTCTGCACCCCCAGGGGTGCTGGGGGCAGCCACCTCCCACCACGCAGAGCTTGGCCTGAGCCCCCCAACTCTTGGGACCCCATTGGATTTTTGCAGATCAAAATGTGAAAATAATCAAGAAACAGCCTGGCCCACTGGTAAATGCAGAGGGGAACGGCTGCCCGTGTTCAGTGCTGAGCACACGATAAAAGTTTGAAGAATTGGGGGCATATGAATTTAGTGCTCAACCTTAGTCCTGGTTTTACCAACAGAGGTGCGTGAAGTTCCTTGTGTCAGAGGGTTTGCTGATCTTTCTCTAAGCTGGTGTGAGATCCCCAGATAACCGCATTTGCTGCTCTGAAGTTGATGCAATTCCGAGTTAAGGTGGAAAGTGCGCTGCGAACTCCTTTGGGAGTGGGGAGAGCCAGGCATTGGATTTTAGCCGCCTCGTTAATCGGATCTCATCTTTTTTTTTTTTCTTCACAGAAACCAGGCAATGCGGAAAAAGTTAATTTTGTACTTTAAGAGGAGAAATCATGCTCGCAAACAGTGGGTAAGTGATTCCCTTATACCTTATTTTATATGTATAAAGCAGCATAATTTATTATGCAAGAAAGAAGAGGATGTTTTCCAGCAGGGAGGTGCTGGTGCTTAGTACTTTGCCTGTTGCATTGCTGTGGCATCTCTTATGCTTAAAAAAACTTGGATGTAAAGGAGAGGTCCCTGATTCTGCTGTAGGCAGCACCTCCCTCCACAAGTACCCCCTGCTAGAACAAACACTCGGGGTTGGCTTAATCACAGTGGAGCCCTTCATTGATCTTAGAGAGCCTATTCACAGCATAAATGTCTATTTTGTGACTAATTGAACCCTAAGAGAGGTGTGAAACAAGCTGACTCTGTTTCCAATAAATCGTCTGAAGACTGATCTGACTTCTTCCAGCTGACCACAGAGTGATGTTCGAGGAATTTGTGGTATAAAACAAAAATCAAGCCCTGGCCAGTTCATTTCTAGGCAGCTTTGCCTGCGAGATAGTTGCAGTGTCCTTCAAGGAGATGGTTCTTGGTTAGGTAAGGTGGAAAGTGGGGTTTATTGCGAGACTTCGAAGGCATTTGTTGCAAGTCCCTAGTAAATAGAGGAGAAAGTTCAAGTGGGATTTACAGAATTTATACGGTTTTGGCACTGACAGTTGCCTGCAGTAGTCGCCAGCAGGAGCTGGGAGGCGAAAGCAGCACAAAAGGGGAAATGCCAGAAGCAACCAACAGCTTGGCCCCCACCTGGAAGGTGGATTTTGTGGCGTCTTTCAGTGAAGGATGATTCAGCCCATGATGCAGGGGTTTGCATTTTACGTGGAAGAGTAAATCCTGGTTCCTGACTTGGTGTCTCTGTTCTGGGGCAGGCTCAGGTGCTGGCGTTAGTGGCTGAAGTTGCAAATGGTGCAGGTTTTCTGAGCATCTTTGGTGTTGGTTTTGGACAGAAGTGTTCTGGCTGGGAGGAATTGTTGGAAAAAAGCAAAATAATCAGCCCTGGGAAGTGGTTTGAAGGCTGCCTTTAAAAGCAGCTTTCAATACAGACATATCTGAGCCAGAGATCAAATTCTTTTCTGATTTATGGTGGATAAAGGCATGTTCCTTTTCTTTCCTGTGCTTCTTTTCCTGCCGCCCCCCCCCCCCCCCCCCGCCCCAATTTTGTAGCAATCTTCCAAAAGCCACAGATCTTGTACTTCAGAGGGATGGTTGTGTCTCCTGTTTGCGTCCGAATACGTGTTTGTTTAGTCTTTTCCATGATAAAACTTATGCCAGGTTTTTAGCAAGGGGCTACAGGGCTTTCACCTTCAGCACAATGCAGTGTGGCAGCCAGTGCTGCTCAGGACACCGCCTGCCACAGCTGAGCACTTCTGCAGTTGTGGGAAGCGGATCAATATTCCCTTTCTCAAAACAGGGATTGCAAAGCTTCATGTGGTTTTATTGGAACCAGAAGGGAACTGCCCAGGAGCTGCTTTCTGGTGGAAATGGCTGGTTACTGCGCTAAAACTAGAGTGAGTTGCTCTATTGTGAATATTGAGGAGCTGGGGGAAAAGGCTTTACCGAGGCTGCAAGAGCATCGTTCCTAAAATACGGCTTGCAGTAAAGTTGCCTGTCATGCAAAATAGGTGAATTTCTGCCAGCCGGTTTATTCAGTGTCCTTGAGAGGGGATTTTTCAGTTTAGGGAAGCGTTTTGCCTATTCTACAAAACAGGCAACATACGGTTGCTGAATTTGCAAAGTGAATACATTTGCTGATTCTGTTTGCAAAATGGGTACGCTTAGCTATTTTTCTGCCTATTTTGTAGCAGACCCTATTTTTAGCAAAGCCCATCTACGTGCCAGCGTTTCTTTCCAGCTCTTTTACTTTCTGGGGTATTGTCGCTGCCCAGGGCTGGCTGGAGCAGGGTCAGAGCTCGGTCCCTGCAGGGTTCAGCCCTGAGAGCCCCACCAGAGGATCTGCAGGGCTTCCTCCTGTCTCCACCGAGGTCAGCACAGCAGAAGACATTTAATTGCCATCAGAGAGGTGATGCTGCAGAGAGAGAAGGGTAAAGGGAGCTGTTCTGGCTATAAGAGGTTTATTTCCATCAGCAGGGGAAAGAAAACCATGGGGCTTGCATAGGAATTGGACTGGTTCCTCCTGTCACCTTCGCTCTTTCCCTCCCCTCCGAAGAGCTGCTCCGTTCCCTGGAGCTGCGAGAGCGTGGGCTGTGGGAGGGCTCGGGTTTGGCACAGCCTACAAAATGCCTTCAGCTGCTACGGTGGCGTTACTATTCATCCATTTTTAGATACGCATGTCAAGTCCGATTTGGCTCGCCATCACTTTCTTGTGTGATTGAGAGGCTGATGGGCTGGTGAGCCCAGCTGGGAAGGGGAGCAGAGGAAGCACCGATGATGCTAAAAGCCAGCACAGAGGGTTGCTCAGGAATGGACATGCTTGCTTGAGGCTGCTCAGAGGATGCTTGAAGAAGGAATAGATACTTCTGCTCCTAAAGTGCCTGACCAGGAGCTTCTCCTGGTGATTGAGCTGTGAAGATCTGTGGGATGCACAATGATATAATGTGCCTGTAATCTTGGCTTTCGAAGGATGGCAAAAAATTGCAGGGAGCACGTATTGTGGCTGGACCAAAAAGCGCTAGACAGGGTTGCTGCAGACCGGCCCTGCTGTAGTGGGGTTTGAAGCTTGCATGGCAGGAAAGGTCTCTTTGCTCCATGGTGGGAAGGGACTTGAAGAAAGCAGATGCAAGTCAAAAGTGCTCAGACGGTCCATAACAAAGCTGTGCTCTGGAGGGCCTGAGTTGTGTGAGCGGGGAGCTTTGGTACTGCCCTCACCGCTGCCAGGGTGTGAGCTGCAGGGGGAATCAGCAGTATGACGTTGATTTTGCTTTTTCCATAGGCAAATACTAGTTCCTTAAAAGAGGAATTCTGGATGAAGCTTTCGTCCAGTTGTCCCAAAGAGTGGAGGAAAAGGAAGAAAAAGAGCCGGCCTGCCGGCTACGAAACAGCCCGGCAGCCGTGCCAGGCAGCTCTCCTGGGGTGGTGGCTATGTGGGACCCAGCACAAGCTCATTCCCACGGGAAATGAAAAGCCTTTCAAAGCCTCGGAGTTTCTCACCAGACCGAGCCCTTGTGCCGGGCTGTCCCCCAGCCGTGCCATGGGCTGGCACGCAGCACAGGGCACCGGCTGCCTCCGGCACTGAGGCTGATAAATTTTGCAGGGTATTTTTAGCCTCTTCCCAAATGCAATGCTCTGAAAGCAGGAGGATGTAGCAGATTTGCTGGCAGGGTGGGAGCTCTCATTCTCAGGGGACTGATAGCATCACTTCAGGAGGGGTAAAAACGCAGCAGCTGTGATTTTTCCAAGCTGTCGCAGTTTGTTGCCATTACCTATAGCTCCTCACCTGCAGTCTGAGATCTCCCTTGGCTTTTAGGGCATTTTTATTTTTGTTCTCATTCCTTGTTTTCATCTTACAACCATTTCCTTTAGCTCCTGCCGAAACCCAAGAATCTCCTGTGCATCCATGCTGGGCAGAAAAGCCTCTGGCTCCGGGCGTGCAAATGGGAATTAATTTATTATTATGTGCAGAGGGGAGCATTAGTCTGCATCAGCTGTAGGGTTTGAGGTACTTTGCCCCACATTATTGCTGAGGTGCCTCCAAAAGGCCACGGGGATCACAGGACATGTTGCTGCGCTTGGGTTATTGCCAGGTCTGGGACGCCTGGACCAAACCGGTGTGCCAGGATCAGTGTGACGCCGGCCGGGGCTTGCTGTGGGTGCCTGGCACCAGTGACGGGCCACAGAGCTGCCAGTGCTCAGGGTCTACAGCACGACTGACCCACCTGGCTTGGGGTAACCCAGCTGCCTCCTGACCTGAAATCAGGCATTTCCATCACTTTGTGTTGTTTTTTTTTTTTTATCTCTCCCCATCTTTTTTTGGTGGCTGAGAGCAAGTGAGATAAGAGCAGAGCACATTTGGGAAATCCTACAGCCTTGGACTTCCCTCCAGTCATGGGGTGGCGATGGCAAGAGATGAGTTTATTTCTTTGAAATCTGGATTCCCCCATCTCTGCTGCAGTGCCGAGCGTGCTGCCGAGCGTGCCGGTGCCGAGCCGTCTGTTATGGAAAGCGGTGTCAGGGGTGGGAGGCAACCTGGGGTTTGCCATTGATTATTTTGCAGAGTGACATCTGCTTTCGCTTCCTGATTTGGGGCCTAGAAGGCATTTGTTTCACTCAGAGTGAAACCTTAAAACCCCCTCTGGTCGCCCAGCTGCTTTCACGTGAGGCTGGGCGCCATCGCTCCTGTCACCACTGCAGCCGTCGGGGACCATGGCCAGGCATCTTCTTGGTGTGGACTTTGCCTGTCCATGGGCATCTTCCTCCAGCAAGAGGGTGGTGGAAGGAGGGAGGAGCGATTTGGGGGTGGTGGTGGTAGGGTTCATTTGTGTTGCAAATGATATTTTAATGTTACGGTTACCAGGCTAGTCCCATCAATACCAGGGAGGAGCGTGGTGCTGGACCTCTGTGGGCAGCTGGGTGGGTGTGCCAAGAGGATATCACCCGGGGGGACACGGTGTGGAAAAGCCCTTGCAGCACCACATTTTGGCAGAGCCTGGATTTGCTGCCTGTGGGGATGCGCTCATCCCACTCCTGGGCCAAAAAGGAGAAGCAGCAGCCGACAAAATGCTTTTGCTTTTCAGGACGGTGGAGGAGCTGTGGCATCATGGCATGGCTGGGCCACCACGCCATGTGGCCTCAGACAGGGGACGGGTCTTGCTTGCGGGGAGCCAGGCCCGTGTGTGGAGCTGCTCTGTGGGCCCAGTCCCGTTGGCATTGTCGGCACTGAGCTGGGAGCACTGGGGCCGGTGTGTGTGGTTGGGAAGGGGTGTCCGGTTGCGGGTGCCTCGGCAAGCCTCTCCCTGGCATGACAAGCTGCCGGTTCTGGCCAGGGGAGGTGATGGCTCCGAAATTACAGCTCTGCATGCTCTGCTCGCGCAGCAGGGACCCGCTCTTCTGCCCTCCCATGTCCCTTCCCGAGGCCGTGTTTCAGTGCCTTCTTGCCTGGTGGCCTCAGGCAGGCGGCTTGCCCCCTACCCATGCATGGCCAGCCATGTCAGAGCAGGGGCTCCCGCCCAGCACTGGGGCTTTGGTTGCGGAATCAAGCACCCAAGGCACTGGAGGATGCTCAGGCAGGAGGTGTGGTGGGTGGACGTAGCCGTGCTGGGTGAGAGTCCTGGTTTCTGCAAAGACGTTGGGTCTGGAAGGGAAAAGCCTGAGGGTACCTGATGGCCTGCTTTGAGAATTTACCCTTGGGTTGGTCCCAGACCCTGGAGCATGTCCATGTCCTAATAAACCATATTTCTTTAAGCAATATGACTCAAGCTCAGCCTGAGCAGCCATTGAGGGACAGGCCTGGAGGAGCTGCCCTTCCCAGGTGCGTCTCCTGAGCTCCCTCTCTCTCTCTGCCCTTTCAGGAACAGAAGTTTTGCCAGCGCTATGACCAGCTGATGGAGGCCTGGGAAAAAAAAGTGGAGCGCATCGAAAATAACCCCCGGCGCCGTGCCAAAGAGAGTAAAGTGCGGGAATACTATGAGAAGCAATTCCCGGAGATCCGGAAGCAGCGGGAACTGCAAGAGCGCATGCAGAGGTTAGAGGAGAAGCGGTAGGAAGGGGCTGAGCTGATATCGGACAGCCTTTCTCTTTTCTTTGGGGATGGGTGTGGGATTTGTTCATGGGAGGAGCAGGCTGGGATGGCTGTCGGTCCCTTTTCTCCCCTTCCAGTTGAAAGCAGAAGCCAGCAGACAAGTAGCTTTGCTGCTTTTTCCCCCAGCGTGGCTCAGCACAGAGCCAAGAGGGAAGGAAGAACGTCAGGAATGTGGTTGCCCATCTCCCCTCTGCTGCTGATCTCCCAGCTGGCCACATCAGAGCAAGGGGCAGCTCCCTTGTGCTGGCCACCTGGTCGGGACTGCGCCAATTACTTCCTTACTGGTGGGCCTAAATGAAGACGTATGAGACTTGCAGACGGATTTGGTCATGTTGATGATCTAATATATGCTCATGCTTTGATGGGAGCGTGGGCAGGTAAAAGAAAGGTCTGCAGAGATTATAGGGATGACCGCACACGATATGACAGGAGCAAAGTGTCTCACTGAAAGGGATGTCTTCTGTCTGTCCCATCCGCTGTCCATTTTCTCCTCCTCATTGGAAGCACAATTGAGGTCCTATTGTTTCCTGCCAGGAGGAGACCAATTTCACGATCTCCACCCTTCTTGCTGGAAATTCCCCATCCTTCCCATTTCAGCGCCAGGATCTTGCCCAGGGACACCTGATGTGTGCAGAACCCAAATCCTTGTGCCAGCATCCTGTCCTTGAGCCCCACAAACAGCTGAATGGGTCCAAACTTCCTAATTGGTGGCTTTATTTTATCTTAAAGAGAAGGGGAGAAATGGTACTGAGAAATGTTTAAGCTTTTATGTGCTTAATAAGAAAAGTTTTAATTCCCTGGGATGCATGGCTGTTATGTTGGGTGATACTGGGGGGGGAGATGTCAATGGCTGGTTTTGATTTAAAAGTTCCTGCAGCATTTGCAAACCAAACGCTGTGGCACAGTGCTAATGGCTGGGTGCTAGTGCTGATGCCTTTATGCCATTGCTGTGGTGCAATGAACAGGAGAAAATAATGGGAGAGTAGGTTGGTATGAAATATCCTTCTGTTGTAGTGATCCAGGAGGTGGCTGTTGGCACAGGTAAGGAAGTTTGTTAGAGGCTCTTGACCTGTGAGCCCAAAATCCAGGGGACATGGGGGACAGTGCTCTCCAGGCAGAACTAAGTGCTGTCAGAGCCCACGGGGCTCCAGCGGGCGCCGTTCCCATAGTGCGGGATGGTGTGGCTTGGGTGGGTTGTTGGCATATGGTTGTTATGGCGTTCAAGGACAACAGGGCCAGCGGGTTGTTATGAATGTGGTTTACAAAATGGAGCATCAGTGTCTGAGTGTTTCACTGCCCTTTCCCAGCAGGGTAGGACAGAGGGGCAGTGGCGGGCTCTCCATGTCAGCTGCACGCAGCGAGCACGAGGTGTCAGAAATCATCGACGGGCTCTCAGAACAAGAGGTGAGACAGGGTTGTACTTTCTCCTCCTCTTCACCCCTCACTCCACTGTTCTCTGAGGAAGCCAGGAGGCTATCACCAGGTCCTATGCCAGGTCCCACAGTGAAATCTAATACCAAATCCTACTAACATCAGGCTGCGCTGAGGTTGGGGAGATTGCCATGATGCCTAATACACTTTCTGGACAGGATCCAAAGTGAGGTGTTTATTCAATACCCAGTAACATCTTTCCAGCTGCCTCAGAGGTGTAATGCAGCTGTACAATGGTTCTGCAGGAGCAAAACGTGGAGCAAAACACCTCAGGAGCTTGTGGCCAGTGGGTAAGGTTTATTGGCATTCGACTGCCTCTTAGGGACCTGAAACCCCAGCATGCTGCTTATCCTGGGTGGCACCCCAAAACCACCTCCTGGCTGTTGGTTTAAACTGCAAGTGGAGGTGGGAAGGGAAGGGAGCCGGCGCCCTGGCTGCTAAGTGGAGGGGTTTTTCTGTTTCGTTTTGTTTTGAATGGGCTGTGTGGCTTGACACAGGGGAATCCTATGGAATGAATGGTTTGTACGTGAGCCAGTTGGCCCACATCTTCTGGGAGTGCTCCATTCATCTTGAAACATCCCCGTGACCTTGGCTTCGTTTGGATCTGGTTTCACAAGGGTTCCACTCTCTTGGCACGGAGGCGAGCTGCAGTGAATGGATCGTGTTTGGGAGGGGAGAGCAGCCATTGCCCAGCAATAGCTGAGATGTTTGCTGCCTGTGTGCCACGGTTTGCTCCCTGCACTGGGTCCCAGGCACTTTGCTGTTAGCTAGTGAAGGCAACAGCCCAGAGGACATGGATCTCAGAAGCAGAGGGAAATTTCACAGCTCTGCAGAGGTTGTGGCCAAGGGGAGCGTTAGACGATTGCCTCTGACCTCCTGCACAGTGTGCTGCTAAACTCCACCCTGACAGCCTTCTGCTGAGCCCCAAGGCACTGCTTTGCTTGTCTCAGAGGAGACCATAAGAGCTTCCAGCCCTTCCACGGGGTTGGAAGGAGCAGGGAGGTGAGAGCCAGGGGGAATTGCTGGCAGCAGGGGCCAGCTCTCCACCCTGGTGCATTGCCGGAGAGGAGAGAGGTCTGGCTGCCTGCCGGCGGGGAGCATCTGCAGTGCTCGGCACCCCAAGACCCTGCTAGGCGAAGGAAGAGGCCATGCGCCTTCAGCTGCAAGCAGCACTGCTGCCAGCTGCCTCTCTGTCTGCCGTGGCTCTGCACAGGGGCTTTCTCCTTTCAGCTGGGGCAGTCTGCGGTTGTCAGGATCGATGCTCTGGCTTTGAGCTGTCCCTGACCTCCTACAGTGAGATGACACCCCCAGGGCATCCGAAGCAGCCGGTTGCTAAATGGGAGGAGTCCTAGTGAGGATGAGGAATGTGATGAAGCGAGTTGAAACATCGGTGTCTGTGCAGAGGCCTGTGTTTTAGGAACAGGAGGTTGGATCTGCTCGGTCGCAGTGCTGGGCAGGCCTGAGCTGGAAGCTTGCTGGAATGATTGGACATTACTGTTCTCCAAGGAACCGGCGTCTGGCTGTAAATTAAAATAACAGCACTTGAGACCTGGCCTTCCTCAGTTAAGGTTGGGATTTGTGTCTGACCAGTGCCATCCTAGGTGACGGGGAGGACTCAGAGCAATAGTGCTGCTAGCAAACAGAAGAGGGTGGCCAGAGCATCCCTTCGTCCCCACAGGGTGGACCTGTGCTGGGGGACCACCAGCAGCTCAGCTGGAGAGACAGTCCCGGCCTTGGGGCAGGGGATGGCACAAATGAGACATCACATTGGCTACTCTGTTGTAATACCTAAGGAAACCAGTGTGCCCAGTCTGTCCTGTCCTGGTGTGCAGCCAGGGCTCTGGATGAACTTTACGCTTGAATAAGATGGAGTAAAGGCATCAGATTATGTCCCAGGGTGTTGCAGTAAGAGGAAAGAAAGGAATGACAGCCCCGTTATGGTGACATTTGAAACCTCCTGGAACAGTATTAGGTTTCCAGTGGGAGGGAAATGCAACATCTCCCTCTGCCCACCCTCTCAGAAAGCTTTGCAGAACTGACCCACTTCCCTCACAATTTGGGGTGGGGGGCTGAACCTCCACGTGGCCCTGCGTTTGATGGCTGGGAAGGGTTTTGCACTGCCTGTGCCACCGCTGCTTTGACTTGCCTCTTGTGATCAGGAGTTGTTTTGTTTTAAGTCAGACATTTCCACACGGTATCTTGGAGCCTTCTATTTCAAAATGAAAGATTAATTGTTTCCTGGCTGACAGCGATAACCTCTTTCAGCGTTTAATTTACAATTACTGTAGCAATAAAGCTGTCTAGTGCTTGCTTTTGAATTCTCCTGTTCCTCCGCCTGTCCTTTCCTCTCGAACATCTGTCCCCTGTGGTCCCTATGGGCCCGTGGTGCTGACCAACTGTTCTCTCTGCTTTCCCCAAAGAACCTGGAGAAGCAGATGCGCCAGCTCGCCGTCATCCCGCCCATGCTCTATGATGCTGACCAGCAGCGCATTAAATTCATCAACATGAACGGCCTCATGGATGACCCCATGAAGGTCTACAAGGACCGGCAGGTGATGAACATGTGGAGTGAACAGGAGAAGGAGACCTTCCGGGAAAAGTGAGTGTAGCCCACACAACTCTCTCTGTAGCCCTTGGGAAGTGTGAGACAGGACCCCTGCAATGCTTTAGCCAGGGCCCTGGCACGCTAAGGCATGAATTTCCCAAGAGCTTGTCTTGCCCCACAGGGACACAGCCGCGGTCGCTGTGTGGCTTTCGACCTGGGCGCAGGGTGGTGTACCTGCACAGAAACCTCAGGCCTTTTTATATGGTTGGTGTGCTTGCACCTGTGTGCTTTTGCTCTGCCTGCTCCCGTGTAGAGGTGTAGGAAGCTGCTGCTCATGACAGGGCGAGAACTGGAAGTTTTTCTGCTTTTACATCCTCTGTTGTATCAGCCGGTTTAAGGATAGCCAGTGAAGCTCCATACACTGTTAAGTTTTTTGGATTTACATACCTTTGGGTATTTGATTTTGGGCACTGTGTGTCCAGAGGGATTCTTGGGGCTGTCAACATCCAACTCCCCTACACAGAAGCACTCAGGCTGCAGCATCCAGCCGGTGCCCATCCCTCAGCACTCCGTCCTGCTCTCTGCAGGATTTGCCACCAGCTGCCGCTTCCATGGATGCATTCCCACATCAGATGTGCAAACTCTGGCTGCGATGCTTTCTCCTTTTTGCAAGCAGTCCTTGAGAACAGCTTTGCTTTATCGACTGGGGTCACTTGGGGGATTGCTGATCCCTTCCCTGGGTATGACTGTGCTGTCAGCCAAGCTGTGGGTCCCAGCTCAGTCTCATGTCCAGACTTCTCTGTATCTCATAGCCCAGCAGGGACCCGGCTGTGTTTGCATGGAGGACTGGAGCATCCTTGGTGCCCTCGATGTGCCATGTGCATCTGTAAAAACAGCTGGAGCTCAAATTCCAGTGGGATGAGCTCTGCTGGAGCTCGCTGCTGTGGGCATGAGGGACATGGAGGTATGTGGGTGCGCCAGGGCCACCTCGTCCCTTGCAGCAGCACCACCTTAGCCTGGCCTCTGGACGATCATGGGACGGCTCTGTGCAGGCCCGCGGCCAGCCATGCTGGAAGCCTCTCCATATCCAGGATCCCTCCTCCTGTCCCTGCTCATGATGACTCCTGTTTGCAGCTGAAATAACTAATTGCCAAGATGGACCAAAAAAGAACAAAACAAGCAAACCGGCTCCAAGCCTTTGGTAGAGGAGAATCCTCATTGCTAATTAGCCTTAAAATGTGACACTCCAAACAGCAAGGCTTGCCCGCAAATGACGCAAAGGCTAATTACTTGGTCTTTAATGGTGGGGCCGTGCCTGGCTAATGGGGCTGGAGGAATCCACACCCAGCTCATGCATCCTGCTGGGCACGGTGGTTTCTGTGTCATCACGGTGGGTGATGCAGAGCTTGAGGCATAAATACAGCAGGATTTCAGGGCTCTCACAAAGCTCATTTTAAGAGATTGGTACTTAGGAGCTGTAAGGGGGGCCAAGGGAGTCCTGCCCTGGCTTTCGCTGCAGTCCCAGTGGCACAGGTAGCCGAGCTGCCTGGTGTGCTGTGGCTTCTAGCCTAGGTTTTTAAGGTGAACCAGAGTTATGTCATCTGCGATCGTGACCCAGAGCTGGCCTCTTCTCGAGACCGTGAAAGCCTCGTGCAACCTTTTGTTCAGCCCTGATGGCAGGGGCTCTAAGAGAAAACAGCCAGGCACTGCAAGGCTGACAGGCTCCAGGTCTGAACTATTTTAGCTGTCAAAACGTAATCACGAGGAAGAGTCTGATTTGATTTGCTTCTGGGCAAGATTTCAGATCTCTTTATTGAGAGCCGATCGCTAGCCTGCTCCCCGGGGGGCTTTGGTTTGCCGGTGAAGGAGCAGGGATGGCTGTGGTATCCCTTGATCCTGCTCAAGCATTGAGGCCCTGTTGTGCTGGGCACCCTGAGAACACAGCATCTGTCCCTTGTCATGGGGACCTGGCCCGGCCTGTGAAAAACACTGGATTGTCCTCTGCATTGCCCCTGACACTGCATTAGCATCATTGATAACATGGCCTTGAAAACCCTGTCTGTCGGTCAGCCCTTGGTTTGTGCTGTGTACAGTGTGATGAGCCAGCTCCAGCTTGGTGCTCTGATCGCAGTCTGTCTGAGCAGCCAAGATGCTTTGCTTTTTTTTTTTTTTTTTTTCCTTTCCCCCCCCCTAGCATTTCTGTTTTCTTTTTTCTTATTTATTTATTCATGTGTCTTGGGGGATGTCCCTTGGTGTCTGTGTTATGTCTTGGGGGGGTTAGTTTTACCCTTTAAGGTGCTTGGTGGTAGAAAGGCTGCAGCTACCCGTGGGATAGAGACTAGGGATCCCATTAAGTGCCCGAGCATCACGTTCCCATTGCTGTCTATGCTGCCATGTCCCCTCCATCCCACATTGTCACCCACAAAAGCCTCGTGCTGGCAGCAGCAGAGATGAGGTCTCCTTGCTCTGGTGACCAGTTACAGTGGCAAGGTTCTTGCAGTGCCACCCAAACCAGATGGGGGTCCTGCATCATGAAGGGCATTGGCATGTGGGTGACAGCACCCATGTCCTGCTGCCATGGCTGGAGTTCGTCAGGCCCTTGCTGAGCTCAGCTCGGTGCCCTGACCCTGAGTTTGGTTGTGGGGCTGAGCAGCGAAGGCAGGAGGAGAGAGCTCAGTCAGCACCCCCTGGGGAATCACCAGCAAGGCTGGAGGCACCGAGCTGCTCGCCACGTCCTGTCTGCGTTACACCCACACCACAGCTCACCCGCCTTTTGCCTCCAATCCATTTCCCCGGGGAATGGAGCCGTCAGCTCCTTGGGAGCTGGCAGAGCCACACGTGCCGAACGGGGCTGGCCCTGGCCACTCGGTTCCCCGAGACAGAGCCTGTGCTGGTGGTGGCCTCTCTGCCGGGGCCAGCGCTGTGCTCCAGCCCTGGCACAAAGTCACCACTCGTCAGGCTCCCCATGCTTTGGCAGCACATGGGTTAACTGTCATCCTACCAGCAGGAGCACCTTGTGCCAAGGGCTTGCTGGCCTTTGGAGCTTCCCCACCAGCTAGGCGAAGGGATTTGCTGGAGGAGACATCTCTGCACCTGGGGACAGCTTCCCCCCGGCAGGCGATGCACCCTCCTGAGCTGCTGGAGCCACGGACGAGCCTGCTGACAGCTCCTCCGCTCTCTGGGCAGGAGGCGGTGTTCCTCAGAGCTGCCGTGCCACTGGGGATCTCTTGAGCAACTCAGCAACGTGGCAGCTCTGTGCTTCCTCCCGGGGTTTGGGTTTCCCTTCCTGTCCTTTGCAGCTGCTCCTGACAGCCCAGCTGGGCTTGGGGTCCTGCACAGCGGCAGGGGCACCCCCAGCCATGCTGCGGGGTGCTTGCACTTGGCCATTGATGGTAATTCCTCGCCCTTTCCTTGCCAAATCCTGAGGCCTCGGCCAGGTGTGCAGCTGCCCTCTGTGCCTGTCCTGCTGTCGGTATGAGCTTGGGTGGCTGTGGGTTTGAGCAGGGTGATGGGCAGCTGTTGGGTACTGCCAGCCCCCCTGCCCTGTCCCACCCCGTGATGAACATCTGTGCATTGAAGCTCCTGACCAGCCCAGCTCCACTGGGCTAAATTTAAAGTTCCTGTCTTTCTGGGAAGCTGAGCAGCAGACAAATGTTTTCTCAAACCCCTAAGTCCCTCAGGGAGCTGGCCTCGCTGCTCCAGGCACGCAGGGCAAGGCAGCCCAGCTGCGAGGGGGGTCGGAGGCAGGACCCATACTAACCCTCTCCCTCTCGCTCCCGCAGGTTCATGCAGCATCCGAAGAACTTTGGCCTGATCGCATCCTTTCTGGACAGGAAGGTAAGACTCACTG
This sequence comes from Astur gentilis, assembly GCF_929443795.1. Lineage (NCBI taxonomy): Eukaryota > Metazoa > Chordata > Aves > Accipitriformes > Accipitridae > Astur > Astur gentilis. The sequence continues at coordinate 18,343,933 of NC_064886.1, read as the reverse complement.
CCTGGCTTTAACCTGCCTCAGACTGTCTCTTTTCCATCACGTGGCTCCCCTTGGTGCTGGAGTAGCCGGGGGATGCTGGGCACCTGTGGGCGGTGGTGGCTCAGAGCCCCAGGCATGGTCCAGACGCCTCCCAGCTCCCTGCAGAGACAAGGGACTGACTCAGCTGCAGAGAGACGGGGAGCTCAGCGCTGCGAGATGTGTGAACGCATCCAGCCTGGCGCGTAGGCGTTGCAGCCCACCCCATGATCTGCCTGGGGGAGCTGCTTTCCAGCATCTCCTGGAGGCATTTTGTACCAGCCAGGCTGTCGCACAGAGGGCGTGGGCACCCGGCTGCCCAGCACAAAGCAGAGGGGTCCCCTCTTTGCTCAGGGAGGGGATCTTGAGGGTGGGCCAAGTCCCAGTTCATCCAGCAGTTCGGGTTGGTGTCACGTAAGCACACACACATCTTCCCTTGGTGATTAGGAATAGTTTGCTCGCAGGAGGGCCTGACCTTTCCCAAGCCTCTGTGTTGTGCTTCCTGGACTTGCCCTTTTTGCTGTTAATTGGGCTGATGGAAGAAAGGTTTGAAAAAGAGATCTGAGGGAAGAGCGAGTCTCTGGTCCCGTTCTGGGTGAGGCCATATGGCACCTTCTGTGGGACAGGCCATATGGGCAGATCCTGGACAGACCCAACCTGGATAGACAGCGGTAGACCAGGTGTTCTCCTGAGCAGGAAACACTTGAGAGCTGCTTCTTCTCTGGCCCTTGTAGTTAGTTGCATCCTCTGCACATCTCGTGCAGTATTTCATCCATGCAGTGTCCACTCACTCTGGGGGAGCCCCTCTGCTTTCAGGGAGGTGGTCTGCAGATGTCCCTTCCAGCCTAAATTATTTTCCGATTCTGCATGACTCAAGCTGGGGAAATAATTTATAAGACCTTGACTTTTCTGTCCAAAGCAGCAAGCAAGCAAAGGCCACCAGCAACCGCATGCTGCTGTTGTCACTGTAAGATACCAGGCTCTTTTCAGCCTTTCCCACTTGTTAAAGCCGAAAGTGGTGGGACTTGGATGATGCTCACAATCCAGTCTGTGTTCCAAGCTGTAAAATGTCTTCTAATTTTATTTGTACTCGTTTGTAAATCAGGCTGTAATTATGATACAGAACACATCCATTATCCTGTTGGAGGGAGATGCAAAGTATGGCTCAATGTAATGAATTAATAGATTTTTAAATTGCATTATAAAAAAATAGTGATCTTAGCCCTTGGAACAGATGACTGTAAGTTTTTGTGTTCGCGTGTGTGTGTATAATCAGGGCTAGATTAGAAAGAGATCCAATTAACACTTTAAAAGTTGCAATCTGTTTTTGCAAATGGTTCCACTCCTTGCTCAGGGATGGGGAGAGTGCAGCCCCCGTGCACCCCCACGAGCACGCAGCAGCGCCCTGCTCCTGGGCGCTTGCAGGTGTGATGGGTCTGTGGGATTATTTGTGTTCATGCAACTGCTGATCCTGTATATGAAGGTGTAGCCCAAGACCAGTGTTTAGGTGCCCACCCAATTCAGCAAAGGACTTTTCCCAGCATGGTACGCTCCGTGCTGTTCAGGAGCAGAATATGTCCCAGCCACGGCTCCCTGTTTTCCTAATGTGTCTGATCCTGGATGGTGCTTGTGGAGCTAACCGCTGGAGCTGGAGTTGGGATGGCAGCTCTGGAGCACCCAGATCTCAATCTGTCCACGAGAAAGTTGTGCACGCTCAAGCCAGCGAGCTTAGCAGCTGGAAATAACACTAGCTGACAGTTGCGTGGCAGGTTGTGCCTCACATAACCACAACAGAGGGTGACACAGGCGGCTCTCCTTCTTCTGCCTTTAGTTGCCACAGTCATCTGGGGTCAGCCCTTCCCCCTGCTTTGCTTCCAGCGTGGGGTGCTCTCTGCTCTGCACCCCCATCTCCATCTTGGCACGCCTGTGGGATGGCCGTGGTCTGTCCCTTGGAAGAGCTGAGCCTTTTTACTAGGACAACGTGCGTTGTCCTCTTCTTCCAGCTCCACTGAAGGGCTTTGGGAGGGAGGTTCAGGGAAGCCTGTTTGGGCTGCAGATCTTCAGAAGCAGCAAGAGACCTGGCGATGGCAGGGCCTGAGTGTTGCTCCTGTAAGTCTGCGCCCTGACAGTGCGAGGGGACGGGACCTTCCGTTCCCTGACTTGCCCATGTCATTGCAGACGGTGGCAGACTGCGTCCTGTATTACTACCTGACCAAGAAGAATGAGAATTACAAAAACCTTGTAAGAAGGAATTACCGGCGGCGTGGGAAGAGCCAGGTAAGAGCTGGAGGAGCGCGTGGAAACGTCGTCCCTCGGGCTGAGCAAGGAGCTGCAGCGTTTTGCACTTGCAGCTTCTCAGCAGCGCTTTCTCTGAGCACCCCAAATGCTGCTTTTCTCCCCTCCCCAGACGGAGATCTCGCTTGCAGACTGTGATGGGGCTGTGGTTTTGCTCTGTATAGCTTTTCAGAACATACTGTTTTCTGGCAGTTGATGTTTGTCGTCCCCGTGCCAAGGTCACAGTAGCTTTAAAAAAGCAAACAACAAACCCAAGATGCTTGAAAAAGTTGATGGAGTGAATGCAGAAAACCTGGCCATGCATCAGGAGTAGCACGGGATTGCCCATGCAGCCTGTGGCTCTGTGCAAGAACCGAGCGAGGCGTGTTTCTCTCTCCCCTCCAGAGACTGCAACTGGCATGCTGACAGGGACGGGGCTCCTGGGAGCTGGGTGGGGGTGCTCCTGCCTTGCAGAGCTTGCCCAAGGCTTTTCCTATGGGCAGAGGTATGGGAGGAGAATGACTTGAGTGGGAGTGACTTCTGCTGACCGCCTCAGCAGAGGCATATAAATCTCTGACCGCCTCAGCAGAGGCATGTAAATCTCTGTGAAGTGCCAGAAGGTATCTGACATCCCCATGGGGGCTGGCAGATTTGGTGCTGAAGCTAGAGGACACCCTTAACCCTTTGGTTAAGGGCTAGGCAGGTACCTAGGGCATCAGGAGGTGCCTGGGGGTAGGTGACTGAATCAACCCTTGCCGTTACCGTGGCCAAGATACAGATCTTAGGTACCCAGATAAGTGCTGACCTTTTGGGCAGGTATCTTGTCCCCATGAATGCTTTCAGCCAGAGGAAGGTCCCGCTGGTGGGTCCTCAGGTACATGAAGTGAACGATTATCCACGTCATGAGGAGAGTGAGGTGACCACAAAGGGAGTATCTCTCCAGATAACGTGGGGATAGGGATGGAAAAACTGGCCTGGCCCGTGCCACCGCTGACATCAGCAGCTCCTCATGCTGTATGGCCATAAAAAGCAGCACTTGGGTCTAGATCCTGATTGGGAGGCAGATAGGTAGCCTCGCTCCAATTTGATTTCTGCAGCATTAAGACATCAGAATAGCTAGCACATGACGAATGTCATGGACGGGGCCCAATTTTCCCTTCTTTTTTTCAGAGACATTAGAGATGGATAAAACCCTATTAGATTACCCAGTCCCTCTCCCAGCAAACACAGGGTGGTTCCCTCCAGTACATTTTTATAGTGTTTACCATGGTCTGTTTTGTTAGATCACAGCAACTAGAACATGAGGCCACATTTGTTTCTTGTTAGCGGTGGAGACATTTAGCACAGCTCATTCTGGTTTCAATGTTAAGTTGAGCAAGTAACAAGTGTGGAGGAAGAGTGGCAATCTAATGCTCTGCTCTGCATCTACCTACCTAACCCTGTGGCCACAGACCTGCCCGTCCTGCACCCAACAGGTACTATTTGTATTTTGGTTTTTGAAAGTATCCAAAGCATCACTAGCTGCAGAATTTCCCACCACACTTTCCTTCATTTATGAATCTGGTCCAGCCTGGGCAGTGGAGTTCATGTGCTGCCATTTGGAGCCTCGTTCAGTGCCAGCCTTTGGAAGCAGGGACTTGCTGCGTTGACTGTAGTAAAAGGCAGGACTGTTTTTGCAAGTAGGGGACAGCAATATTTGTAAATCATGAAGACGAAGGCTGCTGGGCACCGAAGGGAGCAGATCGCACCTCTGCTGGAGCAGACCTCGACCAGAACAGTATTGATTTTGAAAGAAGAGTCAGATCCCTGAGTCTGGGGGGGAAAGCGAAGCAGTGAATATTTCCCATTACTGTTGGATGCTCAGGTGGAAGGTGGGATGCTTGGAGAAGCTGTAAGAGCCAAGGGCTGTCTGCATGGATAGCAGTAGGAGAGAGGTGCAGAACAAGAGTTCCTGCATACAATCCAGCCTGGAGCAGCTCTCCCCCAGAGATCTTGGGGGGTCTTGAGATGCATACTTGGTGCTGCAATACCTTCAGTATTTCTCTATGTAGCTTGCATCTGTTTCCTGCGAGGCTGCATGCGGGCTTGGGAAGAGCACGCTGCTGCAGAGGGGAGACAGCAGAGGCTGGCGGGGCAGCACAGTTGGGTCCGTGCCATAGAGGGAGGCTGTGCTGGGAAGAGAGTCGGCTTAGGGTGGGATTTTAAGGTAATGAAGGGAGGAATGTGTTGTTAAAAGTCCTGCCAGAAGCTGGTGGGAGTGGTGAAGCGTCTCCCTTGCACCCCTTCACGGAGCCGGGGTCTCTCTCCCCTGAGCATGGTGCCGATGGGACCTGCTTTCCTGGGCCAGGCTGGGTCAGCATGCAGCTGTGCAGACCAGCATGGGAGAGGTTAGATGCTGGCAAATCTGGAGGGCTGGGATGGAGGGGTGCTTGTGGTGGGACTTTTGCTTAGTGAGGACCTTCAGAAGCTGGTCAAACTCTGCCTGTGCCTGCAGAAGGTGTGCTCATCGGGGAGTAACCCATCCCAGAGGCTCAGCCGGCACCTTGGCTGCCCATCCTCCCTGCTTGTTTCCAAGGGGTCCCGCATTATTTTTAACCCCATGCAAGTCCCTCATCCTGTTGCCTGTGTGGCCTCGTGAAGAGTCAGGGCTGTGGTGGGGAAGTTGTGGCATTGGACTGCCCCGGCACCGGGGGCTTTGCCTTCACCTGCCCAGTCTCAGCCACCAGAGACGGTGATGGGATGAGGGATGGGAGACACGGTGAGACAGTGTGGGGGTGGGCAGCACGCAGGGAGGAGACGGGGGTGCAAACAGTCTGCCTGCGGCGTTGGGAGACGTGGCGCTGTGTTCCCAGCACTGCCCGTGCTCCAAGCACAGATTTTCTGGCTGGTAAGGGTTCAAGCAGTTAAATGCCAAAAGTGAGATTTAACTGATTTAGAGGAGGGGAGGAGAGGTTGACTTTTATATCAGATGAGAGGAGCGGATGAGGTCTGATACAAATAGCATTTCAAGTGGCCCTATGCTGTTTTCTTGCTCCTTTTCTCACGGAGAGGTTGGTGGTCTTATTTGCTCTTGGAGGCTGCAGGGAGCTTGAGAGCGAAGTGGAGATAATTACACGTAGAAATAAAGCTACTCTGGTGTCAAGATTATCATTGTGGCCTACTTATTAAAAGTCCATTAAAAAATAAGAATCCCACTGCTCCCTGGCTGATGGTCCCCTGGCAAAGGATATTCCTCATAAAGCTGCTACTTATTGCTAAAAATCTCCTGCCAAGAGCAGGGACTTCACATGATTCTGCTTCCAGTTTGTCAGAAAACTGAGCAGCCGCCCGCTCCAAGGCAGGGCGCATGCTCCCGGCCCACCGCCTTCCCCAGCGCTGATGAATGAAAGGCGCAAGCATCTGATGGATCATTATGCATAATATTCGGGCTCCTGAGATGAAGATCCTTTCTAAAATAATCCTCTGTGTTCGGGTATGGAAAATGCCATTTAACCCTGAAAGGGGGGAATCAATGGGAAGAAGAATATCTTCCAAGCGTGTAATTTCTCACTGAAAAAAAAAGAAAAAAGTTTGAGTCATGGTAAACCGATCTGATCCAATATTCAATGTACAGTAATAAGCATAAATTTGCATGAGCTTGTAATGAGAGGACTTTGCGCGGATGTGTCGCCTGGGGAGCTGTCACAGTCACTCTTAAGGGTATTTCAAAGAGCATCTCCCTGCGAACACCCCTAATTTTTTAGCGGGGGGCCCCAAAATTAAAGCTAGGCCATTAGCGCCATGTGCTTCGCTCTTTGGGCAAGCTGTTCAGCCGGGCTGTGGTAGTGCAAGCGTCGGGCTGAAACCGTGCTGGAAGAAAAGTGACTCTATTTCAATATAATTATTCCGTGCGGAGGTGCAGGGGCTTTTTTCCAGAATAAATTTGCTTTGATTTTGGAGTAGCGTTGCCCACGTGGCAGTGGAGCGGCCACAGCACACTGGCTATGCTTCCTACGGTGGTGCCGGTGAATTCCCAGGGGAGAGAAGCCGTGGGGCTCCCACGCGGTGCCGGGATGGGGAGGCGGGCGGCCGTCCCGCCAGGCAAAGCTGCCAATGCTCTCGCCGGCGGCGGGTCGGTCGGCAGCGGCAATGGGCGGCCGGAGGAGCCGCCTGCCCGCCCTGGGGATGACTCAGAGGTGGATGAAGTCATGCGCTGCCGCGGTGGACGGACGCGGCCCACAGGACGTGCCGTCATACCGGTCCCCCTCGGTGCTGCTGTCAGGCGGTGCTCACGTATTCCCCGGCAAAAGGGCCCCGTGTGTCAGCACTGACGCTTTCGAGGACTCGCTCCATGGCACCCGGGGGGACCGGAGCTGCCCGGACCCCCCCTTCCTCCCCTGGAGAGCCGTGCCAGAGCCGTGCCGGCGGGGCGGGGGCCCGCGGTGTGACCTGGCCGGGCAGCTGGTGTGGTCCCCTGCCAGGGCCGACGGCCTTTCCCAGGCCCACCCTCTTCCCTGCCCCCTGCCAAAACCCAAATCGAATTATCCGTCCCGCCGGCTGTCCCGCCCTCCCCAAACGCAAACCATTCCCCTCGCCGGCACGGATAAACAGCCCCAGCCTGGATTTTTATAAACAACCCGGTTACTTTTTTTTGCGGAAGCACCGTCCCAGCTGGCGGGGCTGGCAGGGCTCGGGCTGCCAGACGGGTGCTGCCTGCCCGTGGCTCCGGGTCTCCGTGCCCCCCATCCCCAGTGCAGGAGCAGAGCACCCGCCACTGACCAGTCTCGCCCAGCCATCACCTCTCCTCCCTCTGTGGGGATGGGGTCCAGAGCTCAGGAAAGTGCCTCTTACACCACAAATTGTGCGTGTGCCCCCGCTCCGTTAACCACAACGGCTAACGAGATGAATGATATTTATTTCTGGGAAGGATTTGGTTTTCATCAGTCTGGGGAGTGGCTCCTCATTAGTGACAAAGGGTTTGACAGCTTCTCTTTCGGACGCGGGAAGATACTTGTCATAAACCCCTGGTTTAATAATGCAGCACATCATACAGGAACAGCCCTGGATGTGGCCAGTAAACTCTGCTGCCACAAATACCAATAAATTATTCTACAAGCATTTAAGCCTGTGCTGACTTGAGTGCTGTATTTTAAAGAGTACTGAAATTATCTGCGGAGCGGGCAGGGTCGGTCTGTAATGGAGCAGCTTGTGTGGTTGGAAATGATGCCTGGGATGTCAAGTGTTGGGGCGCGGGTTCGTCTTCTGCTGATGGGACGTTGCTGTGAGGTGGCCACTCTCGCTGTCCTGTCCCCAGGCTGCAGTGCTGTCCCTTGGCTCTGCCCCATCCTGCCATCATGTGTGGGCTGGGCCGGGTCAGCTTGCTGCTGGGACACAAAAGGGTTTGAATTTGGCTCATTTTCTGGATAGGTCTGCAGTATGACAGCACTGCTGGTGGCTGGGGAAACCTGCCCAGCCAGGCTGAGGCTGCATGACCCATGAGAAGTAGTCAAACCTGGCCAGACCCCATGGTCCTGGTCCTGCTCGGGTGCAGCCTTACGAGGAGAAACATCTCGCAGAGCGTTTGTCCCTTCGGTGCTCGTGTGTGTGCTGCTCAGTGCAGGCTCTTGCTCTTTAAATCTACATCTCCTCATAGACCAAAAAAAAATTCCAGACCAAACCAGCTAACTTCCAGAATCCTCAGAAGTGGTCCAAAACCGTCCTCATGGAAAGCAGCAGGCTTCCCACGGGCCCAGAGGGTCGTGCTGGAGTATGTTTGGAGGCAACAGGTCCTGCTCAGTGGCTGGTGGTATACAACTTGCAAAGAAACTGGTTTCCATCAGGAAAAGTAGTTGTTTCTGGGAAAACACCAATCTCTCATACTTTTTGTACAGCTCGGTGTAGCTCGGGCACTTCCCGGCTCACAGGGCAGCCTGACAGCAGTGCTGGGGGGATGATGGGCGAGGGCTCAGGGTCTGCAGCCCGTCCTGTACTTTGCTAAATGCTCTCTGCCAGGGTCTACATGCGCCTCCGTGCCTTGAAACGGGAACATCCACCTGCCCTCTCCGGGGTGCCGAGATTGCCAGATACAGAGAGCGCGGTCAGGGCTGGTAAAGGGTTGTCCCCCAGGGGCTGTCGCTGCCCTGTCACGGGTGAGGTTGAGCATTGGGGTGCCTGCGCAGAGAAGGCGGGCGAGGTGTGAGACACGGCGATGTTCGAGCTGATATCGGTTCTGTAACCCTCCATTGGCACCTGCTCTTTCAGTCTGGGCTCCGGTCGCTCCCAAACCCTGCTCCCCATAGGTATGTCCCATAAGGTGCATCATGCCCATTCCCCCATTACAAGGGCATTGCAGCTTTCCTCACTGCCACCCCTCTAGGCAGCGTAATTGGGCAAACACAATGGAAACTCGCATTCCTGAAATCCCAGCTGCAGTTTTGGGGGTGATTAAATGAGAGCAATGAGGCCATATTTGGGAAAAGAATCGAAGGATGCATTACCACAGGAGGATGGCTGCTCAGTCCCTGGGTTCCAACGTGGCCTTGTGGGCTGCTGGCAGTGCAGGGACGACAGGGAGACCTGTGGGCTCAGAGCAGGGACGGGCACTGGCAGGCAGGGACGCGCAGCCAATTCCCTCTAGGGTAGCACTGGCACGGGCTGCCGATGGACCTCTTGCGGATGGACCCTTTGGCCACCATAGCCAGGCTCTTCCATGGAGCTTGATTGTGTCTGCAGTTAGCGATAATAAAATAGTCACTTAAGTGACGTGAACCCCCTCATTTCGGTTGGCCCCTGAGTTTGGACTCGTGTTTCTCCAGCAGCAGATCGATGAATCCTCCTGGCGAGTGCTCCACCACGCCTGCACCCACGTGAGTACTCCTCAGGATGGGGGTTTGGGATCTAGGCTGACCATTACCGGTCCTGGTGGGGGACCTGCAGCATCTTCCCAGCGGGACAGAGAGTGATAGAAGCAGTTGGATTTTGGGATGAGTTGTTTTGTCTGTCGTTGTGATCCGGGTTTGACTGGGAACGGACAGGAAATAGGTTGCATCATTGCTCAGTTGCTTTCTAAAGCAGGCACAGCTGAAAATCCCAGTGAAAGTTGCTTCCGAGAGGATATAGCGCTTGCTTTGCCCCTGGTGCATCTGCGGCGTGCATGGATGCTGCTCCGTGCCGACCCGGCACCTTCCTCTGTTGGCAGGGCTTGGAGAGGGGTCGGCATGTGGCCGGGGGGGTTGTGAGCAGAGGGCAGCAGGGTAAAGCAAACCACAGGGAAGAGAAAACACGTGTTCCCCGCCTGGGACAGAGTGGGGGCTCATCTCCACTGCTTCCAAACATTGCACGCTCTTCCCCTCAGGTCATTTTCCCTTCGTGAGCAATCAAATCACTTTTTAAAAAACTCAGCAGCGACCCAGAAAAGAAACATTTCCTCTTATGGAAAAGCCCTCAGTGGTTTAAGGAGGGATCCAAGTGAGCAGGGTCCTGTAAAAATCACTTCTGTGCTTCACTGAGATCAAGGAGCAAGCAGTTGGAAGGCGTCGGTGCCCGCTGGACTGTGCTGAGACTCACAGGGGCCCCTGCCCGAAAGGCTCCTGTGCCCAACAGGCTCCCAGAGCTGCCCGAGATGAGCCCACGCTCGGGTGCGTGCACCGGACGCGGTCGTGCCGCGGTCTGGTGAGTGATGCTGCAGGGTCCGGCATCTCTGCAGTCCCGCGGCCAGCCCCTCTCCTCGCCTGCAGCACGCTGCTCACCCCCAGGACTGGCAGCCTGGGAGATGGCATGGGGCTTTCCCGCGGCACAGCGGGGCAGCCCAGCTGAGGCTGCCGGCTCTTTGCTGCTGGCACCAGCTGTGTTTTGTGGCCTGCGGTGCCGGAGAGCTGTGCTGACGAGCGTGCGCAGGGCCCGTTCAGTGCCTCCTGGGACACTGGGCATGGCCCTGGCATTTTCTATCTCTGCCACGTAACAATTGCTGTCTTGCAGAGTTTGTTGTTTACCGGCGGACAAGCAGCACAGCTCCAGGCCATCGTGGTCGGAGCCGAACTGAGCGAGCCCCATGCTCGCTATCATTCTCCTTATCAAATCTGAGCCTGGCCCTTTGATTTTTCAACTTGCTTCCGCAGCCAACAGCATCAAACCCAGCCCCGGGATGCAAGCGATCAAAGCCAAGTTGCCGGCAGACATTCCTCTTCCTCTCCTTGTTGTTTTGGCAGCGGCTTGTTTTGCTTTGTGGTTTCTCCCATGAGCGGAGGGTGCTGTGCACGGTCGTGAGAAGCCAGGCTGCACGGTGGTGGGTGGCAGTGAGGGCTGAGGCATTCCAGACCATAGGATCAGAGGCTCCAGGCCCTGGGAGTCAGCTACATGATACATACATGTACTTCTAAGCCATTCTCCTTGCGCTTTGTATCCAACCTGCAGCCGAGGGACAGGTAGGGATGTGCGGGAAGTGCTGTTTGCAGCGGCCATATGGCATCAGACCTCGGTGGCAGGCGCCTCTACCTCTGTTACAACATTGGCAAACAGGGAAGGATGCTCCAAGGAAGACCTCGGGTGCCTGGGCAGCGTGGTGGCTAAAGAGGAGGCTGGTGCTGTGGGTGCTCGGTGGGGGCTCTTGTTGGTGTGACCTGCCAGAGGGAGAGCTGGAAAGCAGGTAGAAGGATGGGTGTGGGTGCTGGAGGAGAGAGGATGCTCCTGAGCCACGGCGGTGTGGTGCCAGCCCTGCTCCTGGCAGAGATGCACTGCACAGCGTCTCCCTCCCATGGGGAGAGGGGTGGGAGCCAAGTGCCGAGTTTTCCCAGCCGTGCCGCAGAGAGCACAGCGCATCCTGCCTCGAGGTGCTGGTACTGAACCCTGTGGGACATTCAGGGTGATGCCAGCAGGCACCCATGCACGTACATGGGCCATCACAGGCGTGCTGGGGCTCCTGGAGAAGCAGCAAAGCAAACCCCAGGTGTTCCTGGCCAGCATAGCGTCAGCCTTTTGTCTTTGGCTTATCTAGAGCTGGTTTTAATTTGCAACTCCCTGATTGCGTGCAATGACCTCGGCCTGAGCCTCCTCCGCAGCCAAGTGCCCCCGGAGAACATAATAAATGCCATTGATCTGAAATCACCCATGGGAGAAGCAGGGAGCCAGCGCCCTGCACGCGGGAGAGGCAGCACAGCCGAGCAGGCGCTCCCGGCTGCTGGAGCGGATGGGGCTCGCACCGGTGGGGTGCAGCTCCCTCCAAAGCCCCTGTCGAGGCAGAATTCGGTGTGAGGCAGTGGGGAGAAGGTTGGCACACATCACTGTGCTGCTGCAGCAAGCCTGTGGCAAGGGCTGTAAAGCCACCTTTGAGCAAAAACCCTAGAGCTCGTTGCCTGTGGTGCCTGGGGATGGGCTTGAGCAGCACCAAACCAGTTGCCTCGCAGCTCAGCCTGACATGTGCAGCTCCCTCTGCATGAGGGCGTAGACGGTCGTGGTTTGCTCCCTCCTCGTTTAAGGAGCAAACAGGAGTTGGTGGTTTCTGTGGTGTGTTCATCTTCTGTAAGAGCCCAGGGCACTGTAATGACAGCAGCGGAGGTGATGCACCTGCTGGCAGCCAAATGGCATCCCCGTGTAGCCAATCCGCCCTCGAAAGCTGCCGTGAGAGACAGATGTCACCCTCAGCCGGCTCCGGGGTTCAGGGATGGGCTCTCGCACAGCACTGTCACTGTGACCTGAGCCAGTTCCCCACCAGCGTGTCCACCAGCGTGTCCACCAGCAAGCAGCGTGGCTGGGGGTGGCAAGAACTGGTGGCCCTGGGGCAGGAAGGGGACTCCCAAGGATGAGCTCAGCTAAATATCGTGGGAGGGTTGCTGTGAAATGGTGGCTGTACCTGTCCCTGTCCCCAGCAGGGCCAGGGCTGGGGAACTGAGCCACGCTGGCAACAGCGGTGTTTTGGTGCGTATTTTGAGGGTGCTGCCGAGCAGGGAGTGAGGGGGGACAGGGAGAAGGTGCGGGTGCCTCAGTTGCAAGGTGCGCGGTCCAGCGGATAACGCTGGGATGCCCTGCAGGCAGCGAGGGAGGTTTCTGCGCTGGGTGCTGGCATGGGCCCCGGTCCCCTGCTGCAGCCCGTCACATCTTGCTGCGGAGGGGATGGGGAAGGCAGGAGCAGTCGTTTTCCAAAGGTTTGCAAGTTTGGAAAATAAATAGCCCTGCGCCGTAGGTTAAGCTTGGCATCCTGGCGGATTAATCACGCTGGCTGCAGCCAGCACTGAGAGCCCCGGTGACGAGAGCTGTGGTTTATAGATGATGATTCATCGACTCGACTTAGAGCGACCAAGTTATTCCAGCAGATTGCAAAATCATAAGAGGAATGTTGTGGTTAGTTTACGGCTTAACTATGCAAATCGTCAGGAAGCCTTCAGAGCCGGAGAATGTAAGGCATAGCGCGCCCGGATGGCTGGGCGGTGAGCAGGGGCTGGGAGCCGGCGATGGGGCTTTCGGGGACCGGCCGCTCGCGGGAGCCGGGGAGCGGGGAGGTGAGTGATTTGGGGAGAGATGAGGGTCTGGAGCTCACGGTGAGCGTGCGAGCAGGGTGCTTCGGACGTGGGGGACACGCCGCCGGCGGGGAAGGGTTTCTGGCTGGTTTCACCTCCTCAGTGTCAAGGCGGCAGGCGTCTCCGGAGGGGCTGGGGAGGGCAAAGGTGGGGAGCCGCTTCCCCCACCTCCTCCTGCCCTCCCGTCCTGCTTCCAGAAGCAGGCAGTGCCTCGGCAAAGGAAGTAAACAGAGTGGGAGGAGCTGCACCTCTTCTTTGCCGGGGCTTTCTCCCAGCCAGACTTGCTGCCGGGGATGTGCAGCGAGTTGGTCGGTTCTCAGCAGGGCCGGTGTTTCAGTGTCCGGGACCTACCTGCAAGCCGGTGTCTCCCAAAAGCGCGTTTGGAGCCGGAGTTTTAGAGTGGCTGAAATCCCCGTGACGTGCCAGCCCGATGGAGCTGGCTGGGCAGGGCGAACCGTGTCACTCCGGAGGGGAGCTGGGTGCTGGGGCGAGCACGTGTGCTTGTCCGCGGGCCCCGGCGAGGGGGTGGCTGGTAGTGCACGCATTGTTCCCGGGAGGGCTGGCAGCGCTCTGCTCCTCTCCAGCTGCTCCGGGGCCGGTGGGAAATTGGGGTAGAGGTGAGCAGATGTTTGTAATTACGGAGCAGCTCACACTGGAGCACGGGGAGCGTGCGGGGAAGGAGGCCCGCCTGTCCCCGTGGACTCGGAGCGGGATCGGTCTCTCGCTCACACGTCCCGCGTGCGATGTTGTCCTGGGGCCTTTTTAAATAAACAGGATGTGTCGGCAGCAAAAATAAGCAGCAGCAATGCTGAGGAGGAAGGGCGGTCCAGTGGTTAGAGTGTCCGACCTGGGAGGGAGGGACAGGAGGGACAGCCCTGCCCTCTGCCACAGGCATCTTCCCTGGCCTCGGGCACGTCCCTTCACCTTCTTGTGCAAGGTGGGGAGCACGTACCTGCTTTGCCTCTGGGAGGTGGGGTGCCTCATTCCCGGGGGCGCAGGGATGTAGGTGGAGAGAGGTTTGAGCTTGCTGGGAGCCCAGCAGTTTTGGTGCCGGGCTTTGGCGTGTCCGCTAAGAGCTGACCCACCTGCCGTCCACCTCTAACCGGGGCAGTGTGAATCAGAGCGAAACATCAGCTGGTAATTGGGGAAGCATTTCCTGGCCTGTCACGCTTTGGGATGGCGTCCCGTCCCTTGAATCATCCAGAGCTGGTCTGCGTCCAGCGCTAAGAATAGCCTCCCCGCGCACCGCGGGGGCAGCCGTGCACCGGGAGGGGGGGACCGGCCGGCTCGCGGGTTCCCGGCTGTGACTTCCCAGTGATGTGCCATGCCGTGGTCCGGCTCCGACGCCGACTGGTCCGAGGTTTGGGGTAGAGCATGTAAGCGTGGATGGGCCAAGGCAGCTGCTGTGGTCGGTCCCCAGGAGGGTGTCCCATCTCCTTTCTCCACCTGCTGCTTGTAGCTGAGCTCTCCCATGGTTTCGTTTGGGACCCTGGGATGCCCGCTCCTCCCCAGGGCTCTGGGTGCTTCAACCAGCCCCGCAGCCTCCAGCCCAGCACATACCCCCGGGTGGGATGGGATGTAAGGTGGCATATGTGAATGCGGCCGTCCCCAGAGATACTTCCCAGGGTGTTTGGGGGGTGCCCCACCATGCAGCTGTGCCCTAGCACAGGAGATAGGCTGTCATTGCGTGCTTGCCAGGGTTCAAAGCAGTATTTGGCCAGAGCCTTCTTCAGACGAAGCATGAACGCAGCCACGGGTGGAGTGGGGGACAGTTTTCCCACCGCGGCCTCGTGCTGACAACGTTACCCGATCTATGCATTTCAGCGTGGTGGGAGAGGGGCTGATAGGTGAGAGCCATCCCATGCCATCCCACTGTGCGCAGGGTGCTGTGCCCACCCAGCTTTCACCCCTGGCATCGGACACCATGCCATGGCCGGAGCAGGGCAATCACTAGAGGGCATCCTTGGATCGAAATGCTCCTCTGCGATGGGGGAAGCTCTAATTTGATGTTGTACCAGCCTGGGGATGAAACCTCCAGGAGGTTTCAAGGAAACCATCCAGAGGGATGCACAGTGGCCTACTGAAGCCAGGTGGGGTTTGCCCATCCTTGTCATGCCGGAGCTCGGCAGATATCTCTCCAGGGAAGCGCCTGTGTTGCAGTATGAGCTTCTGCAGCCTCTCACGCCTCTCCCTGCCTTTCCACCCCTGCTTTTGCAGGCTGGCACAGGGAGCTCGTTAGCGTCGCCGCCATCCCAGCCTGTTCCTCTGGGATAGAGCTGTGATGGCTGCTCAGGGTGACAGCCCTCTGGTTTGAATGAGCGTGGAGACAAGATGAGATGATGCTGAAGCTTCTTTTGGAAGCCTGCACCAGCCTGATGCTGGGGCAAGGACCCGTGCGGTCACGGCTGGGTTTACAGCTGGAAGAGAGCTGGGTTTACACCCCGGGGAGCTGGGATCTCCAGGATGCAGGGTTTCCCCCATCCCTCAAAAGAAAATATTCACGATGGGGTGGTAGAGATATGGCAAAGCTCATCTGGGCTCCCCTCCCTTGCCAAAGCGCTTGGTGAAGGGAACATGGGAGGGTGGTGATGGCCAGGGCTGGGGCAGAGCCTGCCCTGCTCCCCGCTGAGCCCTCAGAGGTCACAGCCCTCACCTTGTGGGTATTTGTCTGGGCTGAACCCATGCTCAGGGTTCTCTGCGGCTCCACGGCATGACTCAGAGGGAGTCAGAGAGTTCAGGGCAGCTCTGGGGAAATGCACGTGACAGATGCCCCTGCTCCTCTACCGCCAGCACAGGCTTCCCAGCCTCGGCAGACTTGCTGCCTGACCCACTCCTTCTCCATGGATTTGGGGGCTGGCAAGGGCAGTGCCTGGCATGCCAGGTACAACACTGTTCCTTGGCCAGTTGCTGTAGGAAACAGCCTGTTCCCTGACTCCCCTTCCTTAGATCCCCCCGCCTTGCATCCCACTGAGCTGTTCCCAGTAGTGCAGTGGAGGGGTGCGTGGATGCAGTACGGGTGTATTCGGCACGTGTGCCGGCGTGGAGGTGCCACAGGGCTGGTCGAGCTTGTGACGTGTGCGCGGCCGAGCAGGGGTCCTGGTGGGACAGCCGCCTCCCTCCCGGCACAAGGAGGAATTGAAAGTCTGTGGGGTTTCGGTGATGGCGGCAGCTGCGTTTTAAGGACTTGTGTTCAACTGGGGCCTGAAGGAATTAGAAGCTTTTTTGTTCAACTGCTCCAAAGCCCGTTTTGACAGCTCCACACTTAGCCTTTTAGCACCAGCCCGTGAGGACAGAGGGTTTAGATTGCACCCAGCACTGCTGCTGCAGGGACAGCCATGTTCAAGGCAGACTCCCAGTTCCTGCGGATCAGGGACAGGCCAGTCCCGCTGGCTTGAGGGGCACGGGGACACGTCATCTGCACTTGCTGAATGGCTGCGTACCGGCCAGACCAGGCCACCTGGGATCATACTTTCTGCTGATAAATCCACTTTAAGGTTATTTCCCCCCCTGTTACATCACTGAACCCTTTCCTGAGGGGTGGTGGAAGCCCCGCAGCTTGGGCAGGGACCGGGCGAGCCTGGGTGGGTTTCCTGGAGCAAGCAGCCTTGCATTAGCCAGGAGCGGGATAGTTTAATAAATCATTTCCGTCTCTAATTTCTACTTTTCTATGAAATGTCTCTCATTTGCTGGTCGCCAGAGGGAAGGGAGGTCAGAGGAACCAGGCCTCCCCAGCATCCTCCTTCCTGCAGCTGTTGAAACAAAACCCAGAACTATTATAATTCCTGTGTCCCTCCCCTGGGTACTGCGGTGACTTTGGTCCGAGCGACAGTAGGGGCATTAGGGTGGTTGGGTGCACGGCCTCCACTGAGGGTGCCAGGCCGTACAGAGCAGGCAGGGAGCCGGCTATCTTCCCTTCTTGGTGATACGGGGCCATAAACTTTTCCTGTGGGCCACGTTAGATGCTGGGGAAAAAGATCACAGTGTTGGTAATGTTGAGCCTTGGGGCATCTCTGGTGTCCCCATCTCCTTCGTGCTCCAGCAAAATGCATCCCGCTGACTGCATATCACGACTGATGTTGCTAAGCCATCATCTGCAGGAAGCAGGGGGGTTGTTCTCACTTCCCTGCCTTCCCCCTTGTCGGGTCCCTGCTCGCTGCCTGCAGTGCCGACTGACCCCGGGGGAGCCGCCGGGGCTGTTCCGCTGCCTGGAACAGGAGCCGGAGTGTGGCTGCCATGCCTGATCCCAAACTACCTCTGATCTCCCCGGAAAGCTTTCAGCCCCCATGGTCTCCATAAGTGCCCTGCCTGTACCCTCTGTCTGTAGCGCTTTTTCCTCTTGGCCGTTTGCCCCCCAGCATTGTTTGAGTGCGTTTATTTAGGTTGGCCCAGGTGCTGCGACGTATCCGCCTCAGCATTGAGGGGTTGTTTTGTTTTATGTCCCTTGTTTTGCAGCAGCAGCAGCAAATGCCCCGGAGCAGCCAAGAAGAGAAGGATGAAAAAGAGAAAGAAAAGGAGAAGGAGGGAGAGAAGGAGGAAGACAAGCAGGAAACAGAAAATGACAAAGAAGAACTGACAAAGTAAGGACAACCCTCCCTGCCTGGCTCACCTTCATCTCCAGTGAGAGCTGGGCATCGGGCTGGGGCTGCGGTGGTAGGATGCAGTGGTGGGACATGGCGTGGTCCAGGGCTGCCTGACCCTGTGCAGGACCATGTGTGCCCATCTCACCCCCTCCAGAAGGAGGGAAGGGCAGAGCCTGCTCTTCTTGTTCCCCTTCCCTGCTGCTCCCAAAGTGGGAAAGCAATTCTGATACACTTTTTTTTATATAAACCTAATCGACCCACAAAGCCCGTCTGATCCTCCAGCTTGTTTTGTTGTTGCGAAAGCCTCTGGGAGTCAGAGGAGCAATCCGGGCGCAGCCAAGCGCGGCACTTCACCTTTAGCGTTATTGATGTCAACGTGAGCGCTCCCAGACGAAGGGCTTTAGCCAGCTCTGCCTCCCTCACACCAAACAGGGAGCGTCAGAGCCGTGGCGGGGAAAGGTTGGCACGCAGACCGCTAGCTATCTGTAATGGGCTTAATACTTGGTTTAAAAGAACATCTGGCTTCATTATATCTAGGCTGCGAAGACATTTACCAGCAGGTCCCTTTCAGGAAGATAAATGAGGAGGAGGCAGGGATGAATTTGAATGGTCTGGTATTAAACCTGTCTCCGTCAGGTCTCTGCGTGCACTTGGTGGTGGAGCTGCAGCCAGCTGCAGAAAGAAAAGCCCACCACAAATCACCCCACCGCCAATCCAGCTCGCTCCCAGCCAGGAAAAGAGCCTGCGTGTGCAAAAAAAAATGCAGACCTGCCCCCCCAAAAGACCAACAAAAAAAAACCCCATCCCCTAACACGTGCAGAGAAATAATTGCTCGACCTAAAAATCCGACCAACCCAACAACATTTTTTTCCCCTCCCTGATTTTGTAGGGACAAGAACGACGACACATCTGGGGAAGACAACGATGAGAAAGAAACCGTCACCTCCAAAGGTCGCAAAACTGCCAACAGTCAGGGCAGGCGCAAAGGCCGCATCACCCGTTCCATGGCGAACGAAGCCAACAACGAGGAGGCGGCCACCCCGCAGCAGAGCGCGGAGCTGGGTGGGTAGCAGCGGGCACGGGGACAGGGGGGACCTTGGTAGGGCTTTTGGGGCGTCCACTCTGTTGGGGTGGGCCATCACCCTGCTCTGCTACCTGCTCACAGAGGAGGGATTTCCTTTGTGAAATCCTCCTTTTCGAGGGGCCGGAGTGAGGTTTCTCTATCCCGCTAATTATCCAGCATGGTTTGCCTGGGTGAACCAGAGGCATTTACAAGCCTGGGTTGTCCTCGCTGAGTGTTAGTGGGTTTTAGGGCCTCAGAGGGAAAGTATTGCAAAAGACAAAAAGGGAAGCCATCGTTTTTAGCAGCACATTGTGCTGGGTTCGTGCAGGGCTCGTGCACCTCCTGCACCCAGAGGTGTGTTTCCTTCTGCAGCAGCTTGGGCTTTGAGTACCCTCAAGCTCTGCATGGGAGCCTGCTCTGCTCTCCTGGGCTTGCCTGGGTCTCTGCCAGTTCTCCTCCCCTCTCTATTTTCACATTTGCCTGGAGCCTGAGCAGTGCAGCCTGTGGGGTCTTTGACCGCCCTGGCCTTCAGAATCAGTCTGGTCCCTTATCTCTGCAGCTGAAGGACGTGGTGAGGAGGCAGTGGGTTACAGCTGCTCAGCAGCCTCTACCCTAGCTGCAGTCATGCTGTGCACCCCAGGTTGAGCTTGTTTTGCCCAAAAAGCAGCATTTCCCCTGCTGGTCCCCAGTGTTCCTGTTCATCTTCCCCTTCGGTAGCCAGGCAGGCATGGTGGTCAGTATTTTCCTTCCTGTCCTGCCTGTGCAAGCCTGCAGGGTGGCTGAGCACGGTGGGAAGAGGCCAGGAGCAGCTTCAGAGCGAGGTGGATGAAGCAAAGCTTGCTGCCTGTAACACGGCACCCAGGGACCACACCAGCCGCAAGCGGCGGTCAGCTGGAGCCGTGCAATGCCACTGAGCCTGTCTTGGGCTAGACAGGAATTCGTGGCAGCATCCGCAGCCCCACATCAGGTGCATCTGCCTCTCAACGTCTGCAGCATCAGTAGTGGTCACCCTAGGAAACTGCTCATGTATTGACTTAAAGAAGCCAATGCATTGAGGAATTTGGCTGATTTTCATATATTTTCTACTTTATCAAGTACAAAATTATTACTGTGCTACCTAAGGCAGGTAAAAATAAAAGGAGGGTGACTCCTCTTGGTTTCCTTGCTCTGCAGTTTCTTGCTTGTTCTGTTCCATGTGCTATAAATCACCCGGAGGTGTTTCGCCTCCCTGTTCCTCTGCTGACAACTGGCTGAAGCCTTGATTGCGAGCGGTCTGTTTTCATACAGGCGATATAAATAGTTCCCAGCACAACGAAGCCCTGCTCTCCCTCTCAAACTTGTTAAGCAATGCTGCAAAGAAGCAGCAGATAATGCCAGTAACTTAGATGGGATTTTTTTTTTTATCCCAGCATCTCAGAGTCCTTGATAAACTTCACTGTGAACAGAGAAGAGACTTTAGACTGTGTTAAATTGGGAAAAGGGAATGGATCGATTCCAGTGACATATCTGAGCAATTGGTTTCACTTTATGTCTCTCCAATAGTGCTTTAATTTAGGTTGGCTAAGAAAGTTATTGCATTTTAAATACCAATTGAACATTAAAAAACAACACAAAACCGTATTGTGGTTTAACTGCAGCGTGCCGGAGCTCCCTGTAGGCATCTGTTTCATAACTGCGCAACCTCAGCAAATACCATTAATCAAACCAAACGGGCCGTTTCTTTGACATTTCTTTACCATACAATAACAGTCATCCTCAAGCTGAGCGAAGGGCCTTGCACAGTGTGTCGGGGACACTCGCTTTTACGTAAATGAGCGTGGTGGCCCTGGCTCTGCCCACTGCGGGGGGAGGCGGTGAGGTATCGATTTTCCTCCTTCTTGGCCAGCGTCCCGGGGGGTGACGGTGTTTCTGGGGGAGGTGGTGACCTACGCTGACTTCCAGGCGGTGACACCTGCAGTCGTGCTCAGCCGGCTGCAAAGGAGATTCCTCCACCCGATGCCGTGGGCATCGGAGCCCACGTTGTTCTCCCACAGGGTCTCGGCTTCTTGTAGAGCTTCTTGGAATGTGCTTCTTTCTCTCCTTACCCGTATCCTTTCTCCTGAACCTATCAGCCTGTTTTCCATTTTGAAAGGACACTGTCAAAACATCTCTCATCACTGTTGAAATAATGCTTTGCCTGTTGTTTAGAGTAATAACCCCTTGGCAGCCTGAGCCGGAAATCTGTTTCCTTACCGAGTTGTT
Organism: Astur gentilis; assembly: GCF_929443795.1. NCBI lineage: Eukaryota > Metazoa > Chordata > Aves > Accipitriformes > Accipitridae > Astur > Astur gentilis. The sequence goes on along the minus strand of NC_064886.1, from coordinate 18,323,270 downwards.
TTTTGCCGCTGACTCACACCCTGGTTTGTTATTGTAGGGTTTGCTCTAGTGCCAGGCTGCCAGCGGGACTGTTGCATAGTGAAGGCTTTATGCAGGACCTCAGTGTCCCCAGCACCATGCCCGGGCTGGAGGAGAGGGGGAGCATCAGGTGCTGACGCCCCTCTCCGCCTCTCCCGCCTGGAGCAGCACATGTTCCTGTGATAAGCGCCGCTTCAGGCGAGCACCTGACATTGCTGGAAGTGGCTCTGAGACGTCCGAGAGCCCGTTGATGGCACCGAGGGAGCCCGCAGTCGAGCACGGCCAACTCCCTTGACAGATGCGGTCGGCCAAAGTCACCGCTGAGGTGACGGTGTTTCTCCGTCTCTGCCGAGGGTGATGGTCCCACCCTGTGTCTGCCACCTCCAAAGCACACAGCCGAAAGTTGGCTCCATCTTAGGTACCTGTTGTTGGCGGGCCAGAGTGCATGGCACCAAATCAGCAGGAAATCTGCTGCTACCCTCAAGCCATCTGGCTTCACTTCCAGTCCCAAAGTAGAGGTTTTGCATCACCAAGACGCATCCTGGGGGGAATGCTGTGCATGGGTTACCGTGGCATGGAAAAGCCTTGAGAGCCCACACCGTGACAGCCTTCCCTGTGGAAGTGCTTTTACACTGCACGGCGTTTTGTCATGCCTCCAGAGTACAGGGCACAGGACAGGGTTTGGGCATCTGGGCATGTCCTTCGAGCTCGCTGGGCTTGCTGGGTCCCACTCACAGCTGACTTGTCTCCTTTCCTTCCTCCTTTCTAGCTTCTCTAGAGATGAATGAAAGCTCTCGTTGGACCGAAGAGGAGATGGAGACAGCTAAAAAAGGTGAGCTGCTCGTTTTCTTTCTCCTGTCGGCTCTGCTGGAGCTAACCCAGCAATCGGGGATGGACGGTGTCTGACCGCTGGAGTCGGTGCAGGGTGGTGGACCTTGAGCTGTGGGGCCGGATTCTGCCTGTCCCACTGCTAGTTTGTTCCCAGCGAGCTATAGGGGGGTTGGGGGAGGCAGGCAGTGGCACAGGGGGCATGCTCGGCCTCTCCGGCCCCGGGAGCTGTGCTGACACCAGGGATGTCTGGGCTGTGGCCAGAGCCCGTGTGCGTCCTGGGATGCAGGAGCCGGCCGTAGGAAATGGGGAAGGCGCTTCGCCTGTTGCTTTTTGCAGCTTCTGGTGCCTGTAGCATGAGGCGTAGCTTCACCCCACTCTACGGAGGTTTGTGCTATTGGCACGATCTGTTCCAGACATGCCGAGAGCGTCTGCCTGCGTTCACAGCTCTGGGATTTAGGGAGAGGACGGTGAACCCCGGCACTCCGCAGCCACGTGTCGGGCAGCTCGCGAGAGCCAGGGCTGCAGGCAGTGTGGGGTGACTTTACATCCTGGAGCTGATTCAGAGCCTTTGCTGAGACCGTTTTTAAAAAGTGCTGAGTGTAGCACAGCCCTTCTTGCCACTTCCCCTCCTCGTGCCGCTCCTGCGCCAGCTCTTTCGCTGCTTTAATTTTTTGCCAAAGTCACGTCCTGTTGATGGGCTGTCGAGCTCACGTCCCCAGCCTGTGCATCCCGCTTGCATCGCTGCCGACTCTCCTGGCCCGGTGAGGATTGTAAATGGGAAATTAAAATGGAAATGAGTGTCGTTTGGGGATGGCAAATGCAAACAGGCATGTTAGCGGGTTCAACTCTGCTTGGAAAATGCACCTGCTGCCGGGGTGGTGATTACATGTTCTGGAGCGCCGGCTGCCCAGGTGCTGATGGGAGCTGTGGACTTGGATTACTTTGCCTGTGAATATCCTGAAGTGTTTGGCTCACTCGCCTTTAAGCTGTTCCAACCCTCTTTACAAGCCAGTGCCAATCCTGTGCATTGCTGAGCAGGGCTCTCTATAGACGCAAAACTTAATAGATAGACTTTAATCAAGCAAACTGGCCTGGGGCCAGGTAATGGGGCGAGCAGGTGCTGAGCAGGGGAGGGTCGTTGGAAGGATCTTTTCCGAGCGCCGCTTTGTTTTGGAGATCGCATCTGGTTGTTAAAAAGTGCCTCTTGCTGTTTTATGCTGGATGCTGGAGGTGCACTTAAGGAGTCTTAAAAGCAGCTGCCAAAGCCTGCGTGGAGGAAAGATGAAGAGTGGGAGCACGTAGCGTTATTCCAGCCCAGGGGCCAGGACAAGGCGGGGAGATTTGCTGGTGTAAAGCCCGATTGCTGATGTTTTCCCCTCCCTTACAACCTGGGAAACTGAGATTGCAACACCAGACTTCTACAGAGAAGCCAAATTCCCCTTTGCCAGGAAGCAGCTGCTTTAATGCTTCGAACTGGCTCTGTTTGGCATTTCCAGGGACCGGCGCAGTGGGGGTTTCCGACTCGCAGCAACTGCGAAACTCCGGAGGTAACCTCGGAGGCTGGAGGAGGCGGTGGCAGAGCCCGCTGCTGGCACAGCTGGGCAGGGACGGAGGAGGCGGTGGGCACCTGGCTCGCGGTGGGCTCAGAGACGTGGGCACTGTCCTCCTCACAGTAAGGACTCAGCCGCTCCAGCCTCACTCTTCCCTGGTACTGGTACCAGTCTGAGCCTACAGCCAGCTGGTTCGGGGAGTTAAACAAGCAAGACGCGAGTCCTACAGAAAGTCAGCTCTAACACCCTGGGGTGCTTGGGCAGATGGGGATGGTGACCTCTGCTCCCAGCACCCGCCAGCCAGGAGATCAGTCTGGCCTTGCCGCCCACCCCTGGCTTTTTTGTGTGTGGCGTGAAACCCTGTGTCATTTCTGCTCAGGGAGGTAAGCGAAAACAGCCCTGGGACAGTGAGACGCCGAAGTCTTCTGCTCTGCTCCGCAGTCGCAGAGCTGCACGGAGAGTTTCCAAGCAGGAGGAGGCAAGACTGTGTCTGCTGGGAGAGACAATAAAGGGGAGTACCATGTTATTAAAGTTAACTAGGGGAACGAAAACCTAGTGAGAGGAAAGTTCTTGCTTAATGACACTTTTATTACGCAATAAACTTTGATTCACTAGTCTGTCAAAATGTGCAGAGATTGGTATAATGATGGGGGAGCGTGTTTATCTGATGCTGCCTCCTTGCACCACGGCTGTGATCCTAAAAGCAGGAGGTTTTGATTAACCAGAGTTGCTCGAGGATTTCCCCCCTTCTTCCCTTCCCAAGCCAGGGAGCGGGCAGCACCCACTGCTCTGCCTGGCTTTGCCGCCGGGCAGGGCGTGGAGGCTTTCGGCAGCAGGACGGGGCTGCTCCTTAAAAGGCAATGTTTAGGCAGCTCCTGCCTTTGGGGGACCTGCTGGCAGGAGCCCACGCAGGCAGGAGTTAAAGGTAGGCTGGAAGGGAGTTTGCGAGCAGCGGGCGAGCGCCGACCTGGAGCAGCTGGGTGGGTTTATTGCTCCCCCCCAGCCCCTCCGACGAGTTTCGCCACCAGCACCCGGTGTTGCAGAGCAACCGTGATAGCGCTGGAGCTGAACTTGATGAACCGGGAGGTTTCGGCATGACCTTTGTCATTCTTCAAAGTCTGGTATCTGTTCTCGCCAGGCTCTGGGTTTTCCCCCTGGTGTCTAACAAGTGGCTTTGTTCTTTGAAAAGAAGCGGCCTGGAAATGGCAGTTTGTTGCTCACCTGAGGTCCTTCCTCACCTTGCCAAGGCTCTTTGCTCCTCGCCCTCGGGCAGAGCCAACCTCGGGCTCTTTACGCCTTTTCCCAGGCTGAGGAAGTGGAGAGGCCACGGGATGGAGTCGGCATGATGAGGCAGCGGAGGGTTGGGCACGAATGTAAAAAGCTGATGACAGAGTTAAATAACCCATGAAGACTCCTGAATAGTTCATTTTGGGTAGATGTAAAATATTTCCTTGGATACAGAATGTATTCTTTCGAGGGCTGATTTTCAGTTCTGCCAACAACCAACTCAGAAACTACGATGAGTTTTGGACTGACCTGAACCATTTTTTTTTCCCCAGTCCCATTCTGTTCACAAAACTAAAATAAAGTGGATTTTTTAAAAAAATACTGATTTCATCAAATTAACACACAGCCGAACCCCCTGACAGGAAAGCCCCCGGCAGAGGCCAGCCATCTCCCATCACCTTTTGAACGCAGCTGCCTTTCAGCGTGCTGTCTCACTGCATGGGATCCTTCTGGAGCCCAAGCGAGTGTGTAAACACACACACGAGTGTGTGCTCCTCCAGTCTAATTTGGGTTTGCATTATTTCTCACAAGCCGCTGGCTGAAGTTGGGGGAGAGGTAGGTCTGTGTGGGTCTTCACATTTTCTTCCATCACTTCTTCCCGGCAGGGCAGCTGTTGCTCTTACGAGGAGTTGGCTGCAGTGCAGGTGATGCTGGGAAGCCGGCAGCTCCGTACCTTCCTCCCTTCATCTCTCCAGTCAGAGATACTTACTGCTGTAAAAACCTGCTGATGGTAGTAAATGCGGGGTGGAGAAGCCGGTTTGCAGGCTGTGCTGGTCGCTGCATGTTGTCCCCCTCATTGGCCGTGGGGTGGGATGTGCCTCAGAGTCCCCCACCCAGTGCCCCCCATCCAGACTGGGTGCAAGAGGAGCTCAGAGCGAGGACAGCCCAGCCTGCCCATCCCCAGCACCCGTCACTTCGGCCAGAGCACCAGCATCTGCCAGCTCCGAGCAAGCCGCGTGTCTGCCGTGAAGTTCGTATGAAGCAACAGGGTGGAAATTATTGAGATGGGGTGGATTGGGTGCCACGAAGGCAAAACTGCGTCCAAGGCGTGAATCGGCCACGCTTGCCCTGGAAGAGGCTGTGGTCGGCTGCGATCCTGTCCCCGCTATCCCAGGCCGGGGCTTTGCTGCTCTTCAGCCAAGGTGTTAGCCCCTGGATAGTGCCCACAGTGCCGCTGCCCGCCGTGCGCCCCAGAGCTGCGCTTTCTGCTACCGTTGGCTGAACGTTTCTTGAGCGTGTAGGAGCAAACTGCGAGGATTTGCTTAGTGAGTGTCAGTGAATGAAACACAAAAGGCCTGTCAGGGGGAACTGCTGGGTAATTACTATAATTTACAGCCTACGTTTTAATTTTGAGCATTATTTTTTCAACAATAAGGGAGCAGGAATAATATATGAACCAGGTGAAGGGAGAGAGCTGGGCCCACCGCGAGTGGCTCCTGTGCGTGGACACGCTGCCTTGCGCTGGAGACCTGAGTTTCCCTGACCAGGCCAGAGGGGATAGCACCTCTTGGGGAGCCGACTTCCCAGAGAGAGGCTTCCCATCCCCTCCCAGGTCAAAGGATGGGGATGCAGTGCAAAAGGAGGGTTGTGGTAGGAGCGGGAGAGCCGGGCAGGTCCGTGGTTAGGGCACGGGGCTCGACTTTTTTGTGTCGGGTTGATGCAGTGGTCCAGCAACCAGCTCTGTGGAAGGAGAGACCTGGGAGCTGAGGGTCCCCAGCCAGGGCCAGCGGAGCGGGGAGATGGCACTAGAGCTGAGCTGACAGGCGATCCCAACTCCATACCCACACCTCGTTTGGTGGCACTGCCTCCTTCCGGAGAGATGGCACGATGGGTGTGAAAGCTGCTGGCGAGTTTCGCTGCAAGCTCCTTTGTAGCCGCAGGGCATGTCAGAGACACGCTTGCATCCGGCTGCCAATGGAGAGGTCCATCGGAAGCGCGGCAGGCTGGTTCCGGTGTCCCCTTCCCAAGGAAGGGACAGCAGCACCTGCCGCCACGGCAAGAACACGCCGAGTTAGCTGCTTGCGCGACGGTCCCTCCGGCAACACCCCCGGTGCCTGTGGGGACGTGGGCTCGCTCCCCGCACACTGTCCCTGCTGCTTTCCTTGGCGCAGCGTCAGGATCCCAGCATTCGCCCGGCTCTGCCACCCACTGGCTCCGCGGCCCTGGAGAAGTTACTCGCCTTCCTTGTGCCTCGGTTCTCCCACGTGCCCCAAACCACCCCAAGATAGGTGGGGGAAAGGTGCGATGTGCTAATTCAGCTCAGCGACGCCGACCACACTGTCGGGATGCCTTGGGTGGTGTCACTGACTCCGTAGTGCCGGTCTTTCTCCAGGATGGGGTTACAGCACGTTTTGGCGGTGCTGTAGCCAGAACCGCCTCCATCCCCGCTCCCAAGAGGGTACATGGGCGCAAGAGGGGCTGGAGGATCGCACCGGGTACCGTCGGGCATAGGGGAGTGAGATCACTTAGTTTTTCCCCTGTAACCTTGATCTGTTAATCCACGCGAGCTCCCGTTAAGGGACCCTTTTACAGGCTCCCCCCGCCCTTGCCGAGCCCTGGGTGGAGCAGGGCGGCTGTGCCGAAGAGCCTTGGAACGGCTCCGGTAAAAACCCACAGCTGCAGAGAGCCGAGGGGGTGTGAGCTGACGGCCCTCGCTCGGCACGCTGCCCCTCCGGGTTTCTCCTCTGCGCTCCGAGACGCCGAGAGCACTCTACCGCGCTCTCCGGGCTCCTCTTCCTTCCAGTGTCTGCTTGCCGGTACCGGAGCAGAGGCCCTGGTCCGCCCATGGTGAGACCGATGCCAAACCTCTCCCCATCCCTCCTCCGCCGGGGCAGGTGTGCCGGGGTGCCACGGTATCCCACCGGTGCGGTGCTGGGCTCGCCGGCGTGCACCTCCCCAAAGAAAAGCGCCTTTGATTCACTTGAGAGCGGAGGAAACTATTAGCCAAGCTTTGTTTTCCTGGATCCCTCCCCCTGCCGCTGACATTCAGACGAGAGCGAGGGAGACAGAAAGTGAGAGAGGGAGGGCGGGAGCGGGTGCCAAGCGGCCGCACCCCTTGTCAGCTTGGGTCAGCGCCACGTTCGTTATTAATGCTCTGTCTAGAGGTCACATTCAGATGCAACGAGCCCCGGGTCAGCCAGAGGAACAGATTAGAGCTCACTCGCTGCTCCGCCACATACCGACGGCACCGGCTCTCCGTCCCTGGGCTGGCAGGAGCAGAGCTGCGGCGCATGGTTGGCTGCTCCCTCCCCTTCGCCTTTCTCCTGCCTTTTTTTTTTTTTTTAAATTATTATTATTATTACTTGGCAACGTCGGGCATCTCCTGAAACTGCACAGCCTCCCCGTAGCCCCAAGCTGCTGAGCGAGGAGGTGAAGTAGGGGAGAAAATACTGGAGGCGCTTCCATCCACCTTAACAACCGCGGCTGCAGCCGGTTGGAAAGCTCCGGCGAGCGAGCGGGAGGAGCGCGGAGGACGCCGTTCGCTCGCCGGCCCCGCCGGAGGGAAGAGCGCTGGGGCCAGAGCATGTGTTCCCACCAACTTCTGGCATCGGGGTCAGGAGTCTCCTGCCTGTGACCTGGTTTCCAGCCTTGGTGCTCGCTCGCTCGCCGCTCTCGGCCGCCCATGGCTCTGAAATACTCTCGCCCCCAGGATTTAAGGAACCGGCTTTGCTTTCTTCTCTGTCTCCGGCTGCTGCGAGGGAGCGAAAGCAAAATGCGTGGGGAGGGTGTGAGCGGAGCACTCGCAGCGCTTCACAGCGGGTTGCTGTGCCCGGGGGGGCTTTGAAGAAGTGCCCTGACGCCCGCGTCCTTCCCAGCCCGCCCGCTGCACGCTCCGGGCGTGCTCCCTGCCCGCTGGAGCTGGACCCGGAGCATGTAAGTCCAAGTTGGGGTCCAAAGGATGGGTTTAACCTCAGGGTTGCGTGTAGCTGCGTGTCTTCGGGCAGACCCCGCGTCCAGAGCCCCCGCCCCAAGCCAACGAGCGAGCGCAGCCTTCGTTAAGATCTGATAACTCAGTTAGTCATAGTTTCAGTTGTGCTGCAGAACGAAGAGCCGCGCGGTGCCGAGGCGGGCTGGCGTGCTGGGGAGCGCGGGGCGGAGGCTGGCGGGGTGCAGGGACTGGGGGTTACCGTGCCGGCGGAGCTCATCGAGCCGGGGTGCCCGGTGAGCCGAGGGCTTATCGGCTTGTCCCGGGGTGTCTCGGCCGGTCCCTCCCTGAGCGTGCAGATAATTACAGTGTGGGGAAGCAGGTGTTGCTGTTTTGCTCTGCTTTTAATGTAAAGAGAAGAGCGGCTGGGCTGCCTGCTGGGTCCTGTAGGCAGGGGCTGCAGGCAGCTTCCTCCTCGTGAGCCCAGCACGGATGCGGCCACTTGCCCAGCCAGCTGCAAGCTCCTCGGGCAGCATCTCTGTCCCCCAGCCCCGCGGTGGGCAGGGGAGCAGCGAGCCTGGGCAGGGGAGAGGGCAGCCGGGAGCTGGCATTGCCCGCAGCTGGCAGAGGTCGTGCCACGCTGGGGACCGCTCACGCTGGCCTCCGTCACCCCCGGCCTGGGCTCCGCCGTGTCAGGTCCTGCTTCCCTCCACCGGACGGTACGGCATCTCGCCCACCGAAGCGCCGGAGCTCGTGGCACGCTGCTGCCAGCGTTTGTGTTTTGGGGCTTTGCCCGGGGCGCAGCAAACGGCTCCGACCCCGGCTGTCACACTTGGTGCGGGGCCACCGGCACGGCGATGAGCAAAGGGGGCCGAGCCGCTTGTTTGCTTTGGACGGCAGCAATGGGTTGTGACACAGGGGACGGGTTGTGACACAGGCACTGTCCTGTTTTCCCCTGCAGCCTTCAGCGACCGAGGGGGGAGGACTCCCACCCCAGCTCGTTATCTCTCGCAGTTGGTGGCCGGACGTCCTTTTTTTATTATTTATTATTATTTTTAAGAAGTCCCAGCCTGCCAGTGGGGTGATGGAGGTCGTGGGTTTGGCTGAAATGAGGCTGGGAGTTGCAGAGTTAAAGCTCAAACTTGTTTCTTGGCTTGCCATGGCCTTTTGTGGTGCTCAGCGCTGTGTGATGCCTGCCTCTTATGTGCAATTTGATAAGCCCTGGTGCTGGGACAGAGCAGGATACAGGCACCATCTGGATGTTAACTCCTGCTGTGCTGGGTACTGCTGGTTTTCTCCAGGAGCTGGGAAGCAGGGAGGGAGATTTCATCTCCCCTGGGGTACGCGATGCTGTCTATTCAACGCAGACATACCCACAGCCCCCGTGCCGTGCCCTCCCCTTGCACGGGCACATGGATCCAGGCCGGAGGTACGTCCCTCGGGCCCTGATTGCTTGTGGCTGCACTGAGATCAGCCCTTCCCCGGGGGGGTTTGTTGTTGAGCTGCAGAAGGGGTTGGGCTGGCACTTAGGTCTAGGCTGGGGCTCAGAGATGACACATGGCAGCAGCTTGGCTGAAGGCTGGTAGCCGGGCTGGGGCACAGCTGCCGTGGCTCCCAGGCACAAGCAGAGCCACACACGGGAGTCCTAACGTGGGAATTGCTGCGGTCCCAAGCCCCGTGGTGTCAGAGCAACCGGGGAGGGGTTTGGGGATGGATGATGGAGATGCCTGGGCAGTGCCTGTTCCCAGGCTCTGTGGTTGGTAGCTTCTGGGCAGAAAAACCCCTAACAGAAGAGGAAGATGGTCTTAGCAGGTTCATTCCCTGGTTGTTTTCATCTTGAAGTCATCTTTTGTGGCAGTACCGTGCCCCTGGGCTCATAGTTTATCCGTCCCGTGCCCTACACAAGCTTCAGGGGAGGACCAGGGGAGCTGTTGGCCTGACGGTGGCATCACGCGAGCAGCCAGGAGGCAGCTGGACCAGCACGACCCAGCTGGACCGGCAGTGTCCTGCAGGCTGGTGGCAGCTCTGGTCCCACCAGGCACCACAGGAAGGACCAGCCACTCACCAGGAAGGATTGCAGGCAGAGAGGTTTTATTTCCCAGAAAGCCTGGATGGTCCTCACCCAGGTCACCTCCAGGAGCCTGGGATGGAGGGACCGGGGTGCCGCTGCACCCGTCCCTGGGCTGCGGTTGTGACTCCCACCTCCAGCTGCGGGACCGGGAGTGCCCAAACACCCCTGCAGAGACTGCAAGGACACAGGGTGCTGACTCGCTCCTTCCTCCTCTTCTTCCTCCTCCACCCTGCTGGGTTGCTCCAGCGCTGGCAGGAGCCCCATGCTCAGGTGGCACCATCTGGCCAGGACTGCCAGACCTTGGAGTGATGCCTGACCTGGGAAGCCACTTTTGCTCATGAGCCTGCAATCAGCATTAATCGCCCGGCACGCCTCTTCCCCGCCTGGGACATCACCTGGGCTTCCCTGCCTGTGTGCTGCCACTTCCCTGCCCAGGCTCTTCCTCCCTGTCTGTAACAGGACTCTCTGCTCCAACTCCCTGAACTGCCTTGTCACCCCGGTCCGAGTCATCTGTGGGGCACAGGAGGGTGGGAAAAGCTTTTGCTTCATGGTAGGGACTGAGAGCTACTGTTCCAAGTTCTCCTGGGCTTGCCAACACCTCCTGCAGCCATCTCAAAGGGAAGGGAGCACCACTTATCCTCTTGACTACCTGGTGGCTGGCCGAGACGTGGCTGTGGGATGCATTTTGTTCCGGAGACGGTCAGCATAGTGCCTTTTTTCCCCTTGGAAAGAAAAACGGGTTCTCATAGGTCATCCCCTTGCCTAGGAAGCCGTTTAGACGGGTGCTAGTGACCTTATTGTTCCTGTGGAGTTTGGCTTGTGCAGAGGATGTTTCCCATCCTGCATGGATAATGCTGCCCTTGTGCGAGTGTATCTGGTGTTAAACCCTTCTCTTTTTTCCCTTCTCCAACCACAGGTCTCCTTGAGCATGGGCGGAACTGGTCAGCCATTGCCAGGATGGTGGGCTCCAAGACCGTGTCACAGTGCAAAAACTTCTACTTCAACTACAAGAAGAGGCAGAACCTGGACGAGATTCTACAGCAGCACAAACTGAAAATGGTGAGAGCCCCGTCTCAACCTGCACCAGGCACCATAGATATTTCCTAGCAAGTCCTTACATGCTTCCCACAGCCAAGGGGGGTCTTTATCATCTCAGAGCAAAAGCTCTGAGGACTGGGGAGTGGTGCAGGAAAGGATTGTCCACCCATTTGTCTCTGGGAGGTCTGGAGGAGGGAGAGCTGCCGTGTGGGAGATGCCTGGGTGTCTGGAGCATGGCTGGTACGCAGGGAGATAAGGAGCAGAAGGAGGAGCAGGGTTGCAGTGTGTTGTCCAGGACGCCAGCTCAGTCCCAGCTGCGCAAATACTTTGACGCCGGCGAGGTTGTGCCGTTCCACCCCAGTGAGCAGAGAGCCCGGCTGGGCCACACAGCTCTGTGCCTTGCAGGTACCACAGTTAACCCAGTAAACTGCCAGTTTGCCCCAAAGAAATTCAGGGGTTTAGGACAACATGAGGAAAAGCTGGTCCAGACACAGATGTCGGTTGTCTTTAGGGCTGCGAGCAGATGCGCAGGTCTCTCTGTGCCTCAGTTTCCCCATCAGAAGGGGATAATGCTGCTGCTTTTCTGGCATGCTGTGCAGGGTCTGAATGAAGCAGGGTTTGTTTAGTGATCTGGAGGTAGGACGAACTGCTAAGAGCAACTAAAGATTATAATTATTTCATTTGTAGAGTATCCTGGGGTTCCCAGTTTCTGGCTAATAGAATTCACATGGCTAAACCCCCAAGGGGTGCTTTGAAAATGCAAAGGACAATGTTCAATGCAGGAATCTCTCCAAGCAAGCTATTACAGCAAGAGTAAAAAGAAAGACAGGAAAACATTCAATGACTCACCCAGGAATTTAATATCCTAGTCAGTCTATAGGAATGAGAGAAAGAGAAGACATCGGCGATTCTTTTTTATTAATTCTCTATGCACAGAGACACTCCTGTGTTCCCATGTTTCACCGAATTGTTTTTAGAAACAAAGCAAACAAACTATATAAAAGACCCCAAAACCGATATAAAGACTGGAATGAAATGTGCATCAAGCCCTCTGAATATAAAATGTTACGTTAGAAAGATACCATTGTTCATTACTAGGGAGAATCTGAAATAAGATCATACAGCTTAGCTGGCAGTGGAGCCGGTATATATTAATTTACTCTGCTTCCTAATGTTGCAGAAATTATATCACGGAAGTGTTTTTCTGCAGAACCACATTTTTTCTCTGCATCCGTCCCTCCAAGGCAGCCGCTAGACTTCTCCAGTCTAATTGCTCACTCTCACTTGCAGTTTATATCAGCATCATCATTTTATTTTTTGAGCATTGGAGGCTATGGGATTCGGTTGTGGAGGAGAACAATGAACGTTCAGCTGTTATTTATTGTGCTCTATTGTTTTGTGGCAACAGCAGATGCCAGAAAGCTGAATAAAATAAAAGGACAACTGAGATTAAATTGCCATAGACCTTCCTTCCTGACTCCTAAATATATTCCCAAGCAAACCAAGCCTCCAAATCTCATCCTATACTCAGTAGTCAGCTGTGACCTCTACGGAGGAAGCACGTGGCGAGGCAGCGTGGCATCACCTACTTTTGCCATGACATCCCCTGATTATTCCCTGACCTCACCACCAATAGCTATTGCTGATAATGTGTGGGGAAACACAGTGGCTCTGCTTTTCTTCCTCTTGCTTAATGAGAGTAAACTTAATTAGCAGATCTCATTCGTTTCCCAAATGGGGCTCATTAATATTGTAGCCTCCTCTTCCAGGTAGCTGTGACACCGGGTTTCAGCAGTGTGCAGGCGACTTGGAGGAGCTGTGGGCAGGCGGCAGTGACTGGTGTGGGACGGGAAGCAGAGCCTGGCAAGGTCCCTCCGTCCCCAAAACATGGCACAGCGCAGTCCCCCTTCCCTGTGCTGGGACGGTGCTGGGTGGGATGGGGCCGGGCTTTTTGGCAGCCCCTTGTCCCCTTGCACACTGAACCCTGGCTGGCCAGAGCCCAAGGAGCTCTGGGGACGAGGGGACCCTCCCTTGGAGCATCCAGGGAGCATCCAGCATTAGGAAGAAGGGCTTGGGTTGCAACAGGCAAAGGTGTCTGGCATGGTGATGCTCCTTTTCCGCCTCTCCAGAGCCCGCATGGTCCATACACTCCCACATGCGGCGTTTGGGGTTTTAATTTGAAGACCCATCCTTTTACTGGAGAGGTTCTCCTCTGGGGAAAGAGCACACAGGGGCCGGGGAGCCATGCATGGACTGTGTCAGCACACAGAGCCCCATTTCCCCTCTCCCCTGAGCTGCTCAGCGTTCAGGAGACCTTTCTCCAGCCTGTTTGAGGAGGGGGAATCCCACTGTGGTCCTGGCTCAACAGGGCTGCATGTCGCAGATCCTCACCCTCCTCCCTTTGCAAGTACCCCGATGGATTGGGGTGTCCTTGTCAGCCAGCTGCACCACAGGACAGGCAGCCTGTTACTGCTGGGGCAGGGTCAGGCCACCTTGAGGCTTCGCTTTATCTGCCCTGCTGTGTGTTTTGGCTTGGGTTTGCTGCCGAGCAGCTCAGATGTGTCCCAGGCATCAGCGTCACTTAGCCTTGACCTTCTGCACACCGCGCTCTTTAATCTTGGCATTTAAGGAAAGCAGGGCATTGGGATACATGGTGTCCTCAGAGCTGCTCTTTTTGTTAGCGGTTGGAGATGAAGCACTGTTTTCACCAGGACCTGTTTGCGGTGTGGTTGACACTTTGGTCTAGTGACTGCTGGGGCTTGTTTTGGCTTGTGCAGCAACGATGGGCGAGTTAACCCCTGGACCGGTCCTGGTTGCTGCTCCTGATTGGAGGACCAATCCTTTGGAACTCTCTGAGCAACATTTCTTCAATTTCTTGCTTTTTTTTTTTTGGGTGGTGCTGGCTTCGCCTAGCAAAGCTGCTTCAGGAGGACAGCCTGGTGACCTCTTCTGGAGAGTGAACAAGTCTGCCTTGCCTTGGTGCAGAGCCTTGGTCTCAGGGTGGGGAACCAATACCCTCCTCACCGCGGTGGCAGAGAGGTCCTGCCTGCGGGGTCACCGCTCTGCCCCTTCCCATCGCTTCTGGCTGCTTCCGCGGCAGAGCGCGGGAGTCACTCTGTGGTTAGACCTAGTCCTCGTGGGGTCTCAAACAGGCATCATGATGTCACACCAGTCTGGGACTGCCTAGTCCTGCTCTTAGGTCAGGCTGAGGCTGAGGCTGATGCTGATGGGAGGTACTCATGATGGCTCCGTGTCAGTAGCAAGGTTTGGAAGTTGTTTTGGCTGTTGCCGCTGTGTCAGGTGGTGAGTGCAAGGGGAGGCCAAATTTGTCGGGACGGCTGCTCTGCCGTCGAGGCAGGAGGCCAGAGAGATGTCATGCCTGAGGGCTGGTGGCATCTCCAGCTCCTCCTCCAGGACAGGTGGTGCAGGTGAACTTGAGTGGTGGGAGGCAGTGCCCAGCACCCGGGATGGCAGGAGGGGAGGTGGGGGAAGAACTGCCCATCCCTGCCAGGCTGGGAGTCAGCATGGTAGGGCTGGCTGGGGACCAGGTGCCCGGGAGGACAACGTAGAGGAGCAGGCATGGAGTGACCCTTCGTGCAGGATTCAGTGTCCTCGCTGTGCACAGCATGTCTCCTCAGTGGTCTTGGCGAGGCAGACTGCTTAAGTGGCACCAAGTCCTGGATGCTCCTGCAAAAATACCTGGTGGCAGTTAGAGAGCAGAGACCCTGTAGGCTGGAATAGCATAAAATGAGCATCAGAGTGCCCATAGCAAATGATCCTGGCACCTTCCCGTGGCCTCGATGGTAATCACTTGGATTAAGAGTACGTTATGACGATGGGAGACGCCTAGTCCCAGGAATGGCTCACAGAGACTCCTCCATGTCTGCCACAGTTGTGGTTAGGATCCTGTGTCAGACATGGTAGTCCTGTGGCTGCTTACGGAGGCAGAGGAGAGAGGGACCTCTTTCCTGGGCAGGGTGCCGGCAGCAAGACTGCACGAGGCGGCCAGAGCTGTTGGCATTGTAAGAGGTGAGATGGTGGCCTAAACATATCTCTAGATGTAGCCAGGATCTGCTGCCTGGATTTCACATCATCTTCCCTAAATACCAGCAGTGGGGTCTGCCAGGAGAGGGATGCACAGTGCCCCTGGGGCAGCTCACTGCTCCACTCTGCCAGCAGCCACCGGCCCCCCGGCTCTGGCCAAGTAGGGTGCTGAGGCAGAGGCTGGTTCCCGGCTAATTCCCCAGAGAGGAGCTTGCTCCTGCCTGCAGCTGAGTCACGGACCCATGAGTAAGAGGCAGAGAAGTCTTTGCCATAGTAACGTCGGTGCTTTGTCACCGCATTAGCGTGATGGGCAGCTGCTGCTTCAGACAGAAACGTGCGGTTGCTGAATCGCTGCCGTGGCAGAGGCGCGAACGCTGGCAGTGCCGGGGCATCGCTGCCGCTACTGGGATGGGGTGAAGGCACCGTGGAGCCCTGCCTTCCTCCTGCCGCCTCTCCATGCCTTCACAGAGCCCTTTCTCAAGTGCCTTTTTTCCCTCTCTCCTGCCCAGTTTGATAAAAATAGATTTTGAGCAAGCAGCGTTTCCAAGCAAAAAGCAGTTGTATTTGTTTGTTTTATCTGGAAGTTTTTTAAAGGATTGAAAAGTTGGGGGGGGAGGGAAGGGGGGACCAGCTCTTCCCAGCGCAGAGATCCAGCAGCAAAGTTAACGTTTCCACCACGGCTTTATCTTTTCATCCATGTAAATAAACGTCCTACACACGTCATTCATGTGGGGTTTGCAGGGAGAGCCGGAGATGATGGGCCTGTTCCTACTGGTAATATTTACTCAAGCAACAAGAGCAGGAAACAATAGCAAAGCCGAGACTTTTCCTTTAGATCGGCAGGAGGGAGCAGCTGTCCGCACCCTCGTGGCTGTGGCACGTGCCCTGACAAGCGGGGACGGGGCTGTCTCGGGCAGGACAGGCACCGGGCAGCTCACCTTTGGGATGCCATGCCGCACAGAGCGTCCCCACTGCCCACTGGCGACAGCCTCCCCGGCACGGGAGTCAAAGTCCTTTGGCAGCACCTGCTGTAGGGGACACAAAAGCTGGTGCGCAAAAATGTTGGCTGGGCCATATCTGGGGCGTCAGCTTCGTTATCTGCAGATAAGCGTCAAGCCGCAGCTGCACGTTTGTGTAGCTGGAGGTAGCGCCTGGAAATGCGCAGGATGAACACGTTGCACATCCGTAGTGAGCAGACGCGGGACCACGGGGCTTTTGCTAGCCCTGCACTGGTGACTTCTGCACATGCGTCCCTTGTCCACACGTCCATGCCATCCCTCCCTCGAGGGCTCGCTACCGCCTGGGCTGGAGCTCCATGTGGAGCTGGGCTGGCCATTGCACGGTGGTCAAAGATTTTGGGCAGGTGAGACCATACTGCCGGGCTTTCAGCAGGCAAGTCCGGTCCCAAGGACTGGTACTCAGAGGGTTTAACCTGGGTGGGGGGCCATGGTGGTGTTAGGATCCCTCTTGACCCTTCGGGCAGGACCGGTGCTCTCTGCTCCCATATGGCTCCCGGTGGGCTTTCCTTCTCACCATCCTCTGCCTCTTCCGCAGGAGAAAGAAAGGAACGCCAAGAGAAAGAAGAAAAAAGGCACCGCCGTTCAAAACGAAGAAGCTGCCTTCCCTCCTGCAGCTGAGGACGAGGAGATGGAGGTGTCGGGGACAAGTGGCAATGAGGAGGAGATGGCCGAGGAGGCAGAAGGTGAGGCAGCGGGGGGGCTGCGGTGGGGGGATGCACTCAGCTCTCCTGGCTTTGCTGTGCAGTTGCAGCAGAGGCACCGCACACAGCCTCTCCAGGGCTGCAAATGTCAGCGCTTGCAGGGGGTCATGTCTGTCACCCCAAAGCCACACCGAGGTGACGGCATCCTGCAGCACGAGCTGCTCATGGCATTTGGGATGCCTCTGGATTTCATGCTTGAGAGGAGTGCCCTGGATCACTGCCCTCCTCCTGTGTCTGTCTGGAGGGATGTTTATTTTGGGAAGGTCGTGCAATGCAGGAGCTCTGTTACCAGCAGCCTCCGCTGTGGCTGCCAGGCGCCTACGGGGATCCCGGGGGGCATGGGGAGGCTTACAGGAGCCTCCGTGGCCCAGGGGCTCCTCGGCCCCCACATCGAGGCTGCACATAAAGGGCTTACCTGGAACTTGGAGCGGTCCCAGCGGCTTCTCCTCGCCCAGGCAGAGAGCAAGCCCTTTGGTTTCCAGTTTCCATCAGCGCACGCTCCCTAGAGCACCCAGCTTACTGGGGCCTGGCACACTTATATGCTCTTGTAAACCACATTTCATGGTGTTTTCCCCCTTCAGGGGGTCCCTGTGTGCTCGGCAGGGTTAGGTAGCCACCTCTGCAGGCTCTGGAGAAGCTTAGCATGCGCTCAAGGAGGGATAACCCACTAAGGTTTGAATGTGCCCATCCCTGTCCCGTCAGGGCATTGCTGCCACTGCTACCCCAGGCAGCGGAGCCCACGCTGCCAGCAAAGGCAAGGGAAGCCGCGGTCTCCCACTGGTGAGGCTGGTGTACCTTGGCGAGTCTTTTCCTCCTTCTTTCCCTTTTAAGGCTGTGTTTTCCTCCCTCCCAGCCATACCAAAGAAAGGAAACAACTTGAAAGTGACAATTTTCAGCTATTTATCGCTTAGAAAGCGCGGCAGTGAGTTTGGAGAAAATGTGCGTAATTTTCCAACAATAGGCCCATTTGACTTCTGTCAAAGTAATTTAATAACTTAACCAGCACTGCTGGCACCACGCTGGTTCCTGGCCTTAGCACCCAGGCTAATGGGACTCAAAATGGGAAATCTTTTCAAATCATCGTTGCTAGTGACTCATTACAAGGCAGATTCCAGGTAAATCTTTGTGCGAGGTGATACGTGACTCAGAGGCATAAAGTAAAAGGTAGTTATTGCTCTTTGTAAGAGTGCCTGAGAGGAAACAATGGCTTTTTGAGATTAGAGATGGATCTCTTGACATGCTCCCAAGCCTTAACACTCCAAGCCTCATCTCTTGTTCTGCTGCTGGGGTGGGCTACGGAGCTGAAGAAAGGTGTAAGCAGGCAGGATGAAATGTCAGGGCCAGAGAAGTGCCAGGGTGGTGTTATGCACGAGATGGCCCCTGGCTCTGGGGTGACATTTGGGGATGCTCAGGCAATAGCTTGGTGTTGAGGGGCCATGTGGCCAGCCAGGGACAGGAGGAAGGAGAGGGACTTGGCATGGGGGTTATGGTGTAGACCATGGATTCAGCATCTGGAGGGAGTGCGCAGAAGCCTAGAGCTTGGCTGAGCCTGGGACAAGCCATGGTTGGATGGCTCGGCATCAAGTGGCAGTCAGGGAGAGTTTGGCCAAATGTGCTATAAACCTTGTCCCTGGGTGGGTGACGTGACCCCTCATTGCCTGATTGCAAGTGAGTAAAGGTTGGAGAAGGCTGAGATTCCTGATGAGTGTGGCGCATTTTCCTGCCAAGGAAGGATGGATGTGCTCCAGCGTACGGCTCTTGGGACACACTACCTCTGTGTACTCATCTCGCAAGCGTTTGAAAGCTGTCTGTGCTGCTATGGAGAGCGACAAGTCTAGGGATGCACATGAAGAAGCCTTTGGGCATGAGTGTAAGAGCCCTGCCTGGTGGGGACGTGCTGAGGTGGGACCATGGAAGTCTCCTGGTGCTCCTGGCCCTGGCTGTGTTTCTCCAGCAAAGGCCTGCAGGGAATGATCCTCTCCCCAGCCATAGAAACAATCTCTTGACAGCACCTTTATCTGCACAGGTGCATGGACGCTCATGCTTCCAGCTCACCTCAAGCTGTTGGTGGCAGATTTGAGAGTGATCCTTTCCATGTAATAATTAACCTGTCCCGCAGCACTGCCAGCGCTTTCCTTTCGCCGACCCTGACCTCCTTTCTTCTGCCACTGGCAGCTTAAATAACAACAAACACGCAGTGTTTTGGTATGGTCCCCAGCTGCCCCGGGGGTGGCAGAGCCAGGGACACAGGCGACGTAAGTCAGCAAGCAGGGTGCCAGTGAGGTGCCTGGTCCTGGCGGAGCAGAGCTGGTCCGGAGCCATGGGTGTGAGGGCAAGGAGGGAGCAGGTCCAGTCCTATAGATCCAGCCAGCAGCCAGGGTTTTCCCTAAAAATCCAGCTTCCCAGTCGCTCGGTCTCCAGGCTTTTGGGCATGTGGTTTTGCGTTTGGGTGGGGGTTAACAACAGTTGTCACGCTGGGCAAGCAAAGAGGCCCCCAGAGCATCCCTTTGCTTAGTAGGTTCTGGATCCGGGGATCCCGGTGCAGCTCTCCCAGCCCCGGGATCATCTCCCCCTCGGAGGAACGAGGGCGTTCTCCTCCCAAGGGAGGGGGTGGAGGCAGTGATATGGGAAGCGAGAATCTCGGGCTGATCCTTATTTTTATTTCTTCCCTTTTCTCAGCTGCAGTAAATAACAGCTCCGACACAGAGAGCATTCCCTCGCCGAGGCCCGAAGCGAAAGAAGGAGGCGAAAACGGGGCCAAGGCAACACCCGGGCCAGGAGGTGACTCCGGCACAGAACCAGCAGTCAAGTTGGAAGAGGCTCCAACACCCCCCGACGCTCCCCCCGCTCCTCCCGCCAACCCCGCTCCTGCTGCCAGCCCTCCTCCGGAGGCAGCTCCCGAACCGCCAAGCAGTGAGGAGAAGGTGCAGGAGGACCTGGTGGTGGACGTGGTGAAAACGGAGGAGCCAGAGGAGAAGGTGAGCGAAGAGCCCTGCAAGAGCGAGGTGAAGAAGGAGGAGAGCGAAGACAGCCAGGAGAAGGACAAGGGGAATGACAAGAAGGCGGAAAGCGGCATCAGCGGCGGAGGGACAGTGGGGACAGAGGGGACGCCCAAGGCTGAGAAGAAGGAGAGCCATAAAGGCAGTAAAGGCCCTGGGGTGAACCCCGACAGCGACTCCAGCGCGACCTGCAGCGCGGATGAGATGGACGAGCAGGATGCTGTGGACAAGAGCAGGTAGGAGCAGGGACGGAGGTGGGCAAGTGCACGGCCCAAGGGCCAGACGAGCATCTCCATTGCATGCCGCAGTGCCCACGTGTGCCCTGCCGTGTCCCCACATAGCTGTGACCCTTTGGCCATTGCTTGCCAAGGGGCCATGACACAACGGGCAGCGCGATGTCCCAAAGTACGGGTGATACTGGGCAATGGCCATGAGCAGGTGTTGGGTGCAGAGCTGCTGTGTCTGCTGGTGGCAGCCCATCTGGGTGACGCAATGGAGCGGGACATGCCCTTGGGGACAGCAGAGTTATGCAGAGGTGTAGGCTGGAGTGCCAGCATCCAGGGCTGGGAACGGTTTCTGTCTGAGTTGGTGCTGGCAGGAGAGAAGTCACTTCAGGGACCTGTTCCCAATGCAGAGAGGAGTCGAGTTGCTCCCTTGGCGGAGATGCTGCTTGGATCCGTAGGGGTGAATTATCCTTCCTGGCCATAAAGGGAAGAGAACAGTGTGGGCTGTGCGAGGTTTCCCGGGGCCATGCCACCGGGTCTTCACCTGAGCTGCCGCAGTCCCAAGCCCCCCCCACTCACCCCTGGGGCTGGCAGCCGAGGGCACCTCTGACCCTTCGTGGATGGCTCTTGGAACAGGGAGGGGAAACACTGGCATCCTCCTTGGAGAAACATCCTGCTCCCCTCCTGGCTTTTCCCACAGAGCCCACCCCACCCGAGAGCCACACAAATGGGGAGGAGGTTTCCTGGTTTTTAAAGAATATGTATGAATACATGCGTCTTTGTAGCACTGACTTTTCTAATGGCTCCTGCTTCAATCCACACTGGCTCCTGGGCCAGGTGGGACTCCTGAGTCCACCGTGCCATTGTACATAAAGACAGCAGTCCCTCCCCGCCTCGAAGCTGGGCTGGGACTGGAGGCTGGCATCCTGCATCCCTCCTGTGGGCTTGCAGGGGGCAGTTTGGCAGCAAGATGGGTGCTACCAGGCTGGGCGGGCTGCATGCAGCGCTGTGGACGGGACTATTTAAAAAAACCAACCAAGCAAAGCAACAGGACAAGGCAGTAGGGAGCCATCATGCGTCTCCACCACTCTTAATGGCCTCCACGCTTTCCCTGTGATGGATGCAGGAGCCAGTGTGTGAGCACTGCTCATGCGGGAGCATCCTCCGCGCTGCCCGGCTGCCCCAGGGGAGCAGCCCCTCTTGCTGCCAAGCAGCTGGAAGCGGCGCTGACAATGCCGAGGGGTGGTGCGGATGCCGCTGGCCTTGGCCCCGTGGCAGGGCTGAGGCCTCTTGGCTGCGGTGCTCCTCTCCGGCAGTGGATGGAGTCCAGCACCACCCCTCCCCACCCTCTTCTCCTTCCCAGACGGGAGAAAACCTCCCAGCAAGGGGAAGTGAGGCCAGCGGGGCTGCACTCCTCAAGTTTAATGTTAGCCCAACCAAAACCAGGACAGCAGTGGCTTGTACTGACTTCCCAGCAGCAAAGGAGTGAGTCGTCTTGGGAGTGACTTTTGCATCCCCAGCTCCTCGCTGAGTCAGCGCCTATCTCGCTTGTCAAACAGTTACCAGCTTCCAGGAATATTAAACATTAAACAGGCATCCCGCAGCTCCCGGGCCGCTCCTCTTATCCAGTGCGGCAGTAAAGCGCGGGTGATAAGCAGAGCCTGCCGGCACGGGAAAGCTGCAGTCGACACCGGTGCCTGGTGCTGCCCAGCCTGGGAGCCCCAGGAGCACCCACAGGATCGGTCCACAGCCGGCTCGGAGGTTTCAGCACTGTCATGTTCCCAGCGGGCTTCCCCAGTGTAGCTTTGCTCCCTTGCATTTCCCACCGGCCAAGGGCTGCTCGCTCGCAGGCGGTTACCGCAGCCCCGCTGCTGCAGCGTGACTCGCGATGAGCAGGACGAGGCTGCCGAGATGCCGCGTGAGCCGCCCCATCACCGCATCACCCGATGCTCGCCCGCCCACCCAGCGCCGGCGGGGCGTGGGTGCTCTTCCCTGTGCTTGTAAAAGCACCGAGCCATCCACGGCATCTCCCAGAAGGGGACGGAGGGTGGCTGGGATGTCCCTGCGGTGAGAGGGAAGGGGTGCAGAGTTGGCGTGAGACGTAGGGGCAGCCTTTTTTGGGTCCTCCTGCAGTTCACACTAGCCAAGACAAGTCCGGGAGAAGGAGGCGCAGCCTTTACTCATCAAAGCTGAAGAAGGCAGCTAATTGTCTGTGGTTCCATGCAGTGAGCACTGCAAGAGGGCTGCTGCTAGTGCTGCCAGTACTGCAGCTCAGTGGGAGGTCACACCAGATTGGGGACACGTGAGGGAGGCCATGAAGAGTCATCCGCTGCAGAGCTGCAGCACAGAGAGGAGACATCTGCCTGTAAGCATTGCACCGAGCCACCCCTGTGCTGTGCGTCCCTATCGCTGGCTCAGCCGTAGGTGCGAGGGCTGTGCCGGGCCAGCACCACGTTGGTGCCGTAGTCCTGGCTTGGGGGAGCCCGTTGGGGAAATCTGGAGCTGTCACCTTTGCACAACCACTGTGTGTGCAAGGAATTGTGTTTGGCTGGGTCACGTGTCAGTGTGTTGGCTCATCTGGCAATGAAACTGGTCCCCGTCTCTGGTGGAAGGTGAAGGAGTTTGGGGAACGCAGTGTCTTCGTCACCCCCAAAACTTCATGCCTGGGAGGGGATATTTCCAGACTGCTGAGGCTCAGCTGTGTCCATGCTGACCCCTTCCTGCTCCAACCCTTTTCCCATCCCTCCCAACGCCATCACCCATATTTAGGAACTGGTGGGTGCGTTTGGGAGGCCCCAGGCTGACAGCACCTGGATACGAGATGCTGAGGGTTGTTCATCTGATGAGTTCCAGAGTAAAGCACCCAACAGCCTTGTGTCCTGCGCAAGGTCTTCTAGGAGGGACATAATAAATTACGCAGTTTGTGTATTGATGAATTTAATACTGACTCTGGCTTCCTAAGTGTCAGGATCCTGGAGGGCTTTAGGAAACCTGAGGATCTTAAGGGTGCTTAAAGGGTCCTTAAGGGTGCTTAAATGCATCTCTTGCAAGCACCACAAGTGCACGGGGTGGCCACCTGGGCGGTTGCTCTGCCAGGGGCTGCCAGGGCTGGCAGGACCCCCCTTGCTGATCAAGCTTGCCAGTTTCTGGAAAATCAGGCTGTTTAGCTAAATGTTCCTCAAGAATCGCTGGTGAGGAGGAGAGCGGTGCTGAGCACAACCGCGGCTGCTGAGATCTGTCCCGCGCCACTAGCAGTGATAGTGACATGGAGCTGGGACAGCACTGCCAGGTTGGTCACCTCCTGGTGAGCACCAGGACCCGTCTCAGTGCAGGGCCGACGTGTTACCGACCTGGCGGCACTGGCATCTGGGGTGAAGTGGCAGAAGAGGAACTCTTTGACGGCACTGGGAGCCAAGCTGGCTGGCAGCCTGTGCTGGCTGCCCTGCCTCCCAGATGAGGGTTGCCCGGAAAAAAATTGCCGTTTTTCAAAAATAATAAGAGATTGGCTTCTTTGGGGTAAAATCAGAGCCCAAAGGGCCAGGAGATTGCGGCCAGGGCTGCAGAGCGTGCTGTGAATGTGGGCCTTCCCCAGCTCGGCAGCCCCAGAAGAGCAGTGCTGCAGCTCAGCATGGTGTCAAGGTCTTGGGAGCAAGTGCTGGGTGCCCTTGTCCCCAGCCGTATGTCTCAGCAGACTTTGGGGCGTTGCACCCTTCTGGGAGCCCCGTGTCCCCGACAGCATGGCTTCACAACACCCGTGTGGCTCCGCAGGCAGACAACATTCCAATTCTTTGGGGAGCAGCTCAGATTTGCTGCCTCTCGCCTGGTCTCCCCTGGGTGCCTAACCAGAGCACCCCCGTCGCAATCCAAAGGTGGGTCCCCTTCCTCTCTGATGCTGGGCACTGCACAGAGCAAGGGCTGGGGCAGTCCCAGCACCATGATGAGTTTATTCCCCGCACATGGCCCCGCCATGCTTGTTTATTCATCCAAGGGTGAGCATGGAATGACCTTGAAATTTATAGGCTGAAGAGAGCAGTGAAATAACAGCTAAAATAAACAAATCAAGCTGTAAAGCTTGGAAACTATGAACTGGCTTCAACAAATTGGAGTCGGGAGGGAGAGAAGGTGGAGATGGCCTGGAGACATGTGGTCCCCAGGGTCTCGGCATGAGCTCAGGAGCTGGACACACCGAGGGCTTGATCCATGGGCTTCGTGTGCCTCCAACCCCACCCCATTTCAGTG
This sequence comes from Astur gentilis, assembly GCF_929443795.1. Taxonomy (NCBI): domain Eukaryota; kingdom Metazoa; phylum Chordata; class Aves; order Accipitriformes; family Accipitridae; genus Astur; species Astur gentilis. The sequence goes on along the minus strand of NC_064886.1, from coordinate 18,299,384 downwards.
GCACCATGGAGATGCCCACCTCTCACCAATTGCACAGGGGCTCAGTGCGGCTGTCTGAGTGTCTACCAGGCAACTCAAAACAGCCAAGGGGAAGAGCAAGTGGCAAGGGTGCAGAGCTGCACAGCTGCTGGGCTGAACACCAAATCCCATCCAAATCCAGCCTCTCATCTTTCAAGTGATCTGAGCACCCTGACCATGTGCATGTGGTGGCTTGCCCAGGCTTTAGCACCTTGATAAAAGACACTACTTGCGGAGGGGCATGAGGCTGATCCCAAGCACCAGGCGAGCACCACGTGTGAGCTCCAGAGAGTAGCATGATGCCCAAATGAAATTTGAACTTGTCACCCTGCTTTGTAGCTCCCAGCTCTGGGCTCCAGTTCTCCCTTGGGTTTATTCTGGACAACAGCAGATTTGCTAGAAATAGTTAGCATAGGGGATGAGGGAAAGAGGGCTCGAGAGGCTGTTGAGCGAGACGTAATGGTCTCATTTGAGCACAGAGCCCTGTGGGGGTTTTCTTTGGAAAGCAGGAGCTGAATCCCATCCTGCTCTCCGCCTCCCCTCGGCCTTGTCATCCCGTAGCAAAGCTGCCCTAGTTGCTAGCTGGGCATTGCTGGGCTGGGTTGTGTTCCCCTCTGAGCCTACCCTCGTAGACCAGAATGACCCAGGGGCACCTGCAGCCCACCAAGGTCGAAGTTGAGACACCTCCCCAGCGGCTGCAGGTCCCCTGTGCTCTGGGCAGCGTGGCAGATTTTCCTGCTGAGCAACCTCCTGTCGGACAAGCATCCTTGTGGTGGATGCTGAGATCTTTGGAGTGGTAGTTGCCATCTAAACAGCTTTGGGGCCGGGGCAGCAGCTTGCAGGGCTGGAAGCCCAAGTGCACAATGTATTCAAGAGCCCGGATTCCCAGCAGCGAGGAGTGGTCCAGCATGCTCCTCTCTGATGAAGAGGATGTCCTCTAGGCTCAGCAGCATAAAACATGATCTGCAGGGCATGGGGGAGTGATGAGACATAGAGCTTGTCCATGACGTTCCCCAGTTGACATGCGTGTTTTGTATCCAGGTTGCTGTCCCCCCGGCCCAGCCTGCTCAACACCGCCAGCGATGCCAGGCTGAACTCCTCGCCGCAGAAGCCTTTGGACCTGAAACAGCTGAAGCAGCGTGCTGCTGCCATCCCTCCCATCGTGAGTACCCCACCGGCAAGGGACGGGACTGGGAGCACAGTGGCCACTTAGGCCTCGTGCGTGCTTTTCCATCGGGCTGCATCTCCTGCGTGGCGTGCATCAGGGTTGCAAGGATGTGCTTATCCCTGCAGATGACTGAGCTCGTGATCTGCAGAGATCTGTGCCTGAGCGGTGCGAGCCCCCCAGCAGGCAAGGTGCTCTCTGTGCAGAGCGTGCTCTCAGCTGGTGGAGCAGCTCTGCCAGCAATGTTTGGATGTCCCTTGAGCTCTTTTATCAGAAAGTCGTGGGAGGTCTGGACAGAAAAAGCTTCTCGTTGCCACATGACTGCTGCCTCCCGTTGCTTTAAAAAGCGAGTGTGCACCTTCCCAGCGCTGCGCTTCTCTTCATCTCATGTGCTTGAAGCATTTATGCTCTTCCTCATTGAGAAGGTCTGCTTGGTCCCCCTTTTTGGCTATCCAGTAGCCATGTACTGAAAGAACATGTATTCTCCGAGGCTGATGGTTCTTCCTGGTGCAGTGGCTTGGGCTGTGACAAAAAGCACCCCGGTAACTCCAGGGTTGACGCCAGAGGAGCAGCAGTGCAGGCTGGGCAGGGAGGAAATCCCTGCTTTTGGGGTTTGAGTACTTAGGGAAGACCCGTTCCCGATGCTCTTCCAGTTTCCCATGTTACAACTTAAGATGTGGCTGCTGTAATGTAACTTCTGGCAAAAGCTACAAGCACTTAACTGTAGATTAGAGGTTTTAAACAAGGAAAGTCTGAGGGCTCTCCTATAGTATCACCAGCACAGAGCTGATACTCTTTGTTGTGGGCTTTTTTAATCTCCTGTGGCTGGTGAGCTTTGGAGCCCTGTTCGGGCTGGTAAGACTTGCAGTGATAGCGTGGGGCAGGTGCTTCTTGTAACACCTTGATGTCTCCAAGACTGTTGTGGATGTCAACAGCACGTGACAAGTGTCACCAACTCTTATTGCTTTGCAGATTTCTGAAGGTTTCTCGGAGGGGATATTGCAGAGTGGAAGTGTGAAGCCTCAGGTGCCTCCCCATGCCTTGGCCCTCTACCAGCAGCAGATCACAAAAGCCCACGAGTCTGCCCGCGAGGACATGCCCCCGAGCAAGCTATCGCAGTCCCAGCAGCAGCAGGCTGAGAAGGAGCAGCAGCAGCCAAGCAGCAGTCCCAGGGGAAAGAGCAGGAGCCCTGCTGTTGGTGACAAGGAAGGTAGGACATGTGCGTGTGTCGGTGCGTGTTTATCCGCACAGAAATGCCTGGTGTGTGCAGCTGTACGCAGCCGGCAGCTTTCCTCCTCTTAGGTGAAAGCTTGCTTCAACCCTTGAAAGCTCTTTAATAGCATCTTGAAGCAGGACGAGAGAGGCATGGCTAATTTCCCATGTTCATTAGACAGTACATCATGTCTCATTGAGCCTACAGCAAACACCGGGCCAGTGTCGAGCGCTGAGGAGGTGAAGATTGCCTTTATTAGCGTCTCTGCCATTCACTTGAGAGCAAAGGGGCCTGGAGGCATGCCAGGGCTCTGGGTACAATGGCTCTTTTCTACCTTGCTGGCTTTCTATAAAGAATGCTTTTAATGCTCAGCGGGGACCATTATTTCATTTAAAATCAATGCTAATACTGTGACTCGGAGTCCAAAGGTTCCTGTAAAGATTCCCAGTGCTTTCTCCCCGGAATAGCTCTGATGTGGTTTGGCTGCCTAATGAGCAATTCAGAGTTTCCCACTGTAGAGCATCTAAAGCATTATTAGCTTGAGCACCTGGGGATCAAGGTTAAGGAGAGACGGGAAGTCCTGATAAGACCATCCTCTAAATGTGTTTTTAATCTGAGTGTCAGAGTCTGTTCCAGTTCAGAGGCTGTGTCCGTGCCCTTCATAGCCAGCCTGCGGTTCAGTTGCCTGTGAAGATGAGGCGCTGTCACCAGTGGCACGATCAGAGGAGCAGGGAGGTTGAGCTGGGTGGGTGCAATGTCCCCCAGTGCTGGATCCTGCACAAGGATGGGTGCAGCTGCAAAAATTACCTGCTTATGCATGGAGATGGAAGGTGGATAAGACTTCACTGACGAGGCAGATCTGCACTGGACCTGGGCTGTGATCTTTGCTGGAAAATCGCTCCACTAGTTCACCCTCTGGCAGCCAGGATCTTAGCAGCCTGCTCTGCAGTGTCCAGGCCCAAATATTTATTCTTCAAGCTGTCACATCCCTCTGGACAGAATGATGTGCTTGCAAGAAGAGTTGGTTGCTGGCGCTTGGCCAAATTTTCTTTAAACAATAAATAGTGCTGTGTGTGCGTCGCACCTCCAGAATGTTTTGCGTATAAGCAAAAAGGTGACTGCTCACCTTGAAAGAAAGGGAGTTCCCCCTGAGTCGTGGTGTTGCCACACATGAAGTCCCATCTCCACCTGATCTCGTCCTGCTGTGCTCATGTTTGCTGCCCAAGTGGAACAGTTCCCCTCCAGCTCTTCCCCAACAGCGGCAGGTAATCAGGTTTGATCTCCTCCTGTGCTGTAATCCTGTGCGGATCTGGTCTTGCACAGCTCAGCTTCCTGGTGAGCTGGGTGGCAGGTCAGTGCTCAAACCTAGAGCTCTGCATCGCCGACCTCCTGGTGCCGCAGCTCCAGCCTCCTCCTGGCCACAGAAGGATGAGGAGATGAGGCAGATTTGTGTGTTAGGTAAAAGGCAGGGTTTAGGGGTTAGATTAACCATGCCATTCTGCAGCCTGTTGGCACCATTATTAAATGCAAAGTTCTGATACCCAGGTGGATTTTTTTTATGGCTTTGTTCTCTGCAAAGCACTAATGATATGAAGCAATTTATTCTCTCCTCTCACACTTGTAGTGCTCTGAATCTTCCATGTTAATGAAGCTAATTAGGTGTCCCTGTACACCTGCAAACATCTCAGCAGGTCTTGGGCTCCAGCTGTGTGATCTCTAAACCCTGTGTAGCTGTGCACACTTGCTGGCTACCACCATGGGTCTGGGTTGCACGTGGACCTTAGGGAATTATAGGCTGGTCTTCTATGTTTGTGATGGGAATGCGTCTCCCATTTGAAAACTAGCAGGTTTGTGATGAGTCACCTCGAGGGGAGAAATCAAGTCCCCCAAAGCCCTGATTTCAGTATGGGTATGGACTCAGGTGGCAGCTCAGTCCTGTGGATCAGGGGTTAGAGGGGAGATAGCCAGATAGTCCTGGTAAATGGGTGTACGTCCCTTCCCTCCCCTGCTCTCCAAGGCGTGCCGGTGAAGCGGCAAGCATCCACACTGCAGACATGGCGCTGCCACACCACCTCTACGTGGGCCTCGCCATAAACGGGAGAGTCCAGCACAGCCTGCAAAACCTTCAGGAGAGCAGCTCTGTGCCACCTCCTAGGAAGGAGCCAGCTCCGCCAGAGCAGGTACTCCCGTTCCTCCCCTGCTCGATAAGAGAGCTTGAACTCTTGCAACCGCTCCAGAGATCAACATCCTTCACACCGCTCTGGATCCGCTTCAAAGCCGAGTCTTGCACACATCCTGGCCGAGGCGTTGGCTGCATTGCAGCTGCTGGCTGGGGCCGTATCGGCTTGGAGGGCGGCCAGCCGAGAGCCGTACCTTCCTGAGCACTGCCCTCCCCTCCCCTGCCTTCCAAGACGAGCTGCTAATCACGGGGCCAGGCAGAGGCAGGCAGCCCTGCCTGGATCTCGCCGACAGGCAGACGGATCCCTTTTCCCATTGCCGAGTCGCCGTCGGGCATATCTTTGGTTATCACTCGGTGGTTTGAAAGCCAACAGTATGTTTTGTGTTGATTTAGTTGTGTTTCATTTGGCCTTTGTAGGCAATGGGGAGCCAAGAGCATTAATTTGGATGACGGATCATATAAACTCTGACTCCTTCACTCCCATTCCAGGGGCTTGATAAACGGTAATAGGAACTCTCTCTTCCCTGCGTAAGTGCTATTTTATCAAAAGCTGGCTGAGTTATAGCCACCCTCTAATGTGGGGGCAATTAGGAACTGGCCACATTTCACAGGCTAGAGAGGCACACAGGGGAGGGGACGGCTCTCTCAGGGAGGGGAGGAGGATGGGGCTCTCCAAGAGCCATCCAGGGTGCACATAGCCTTGGCTGACAGTGCCTTGTCATCAGAGAGCATCTTTGGCCGGGACATCCCAGCACCATTCACCTCCGCCTGAGCAGAGCTGAGTGGGACTGAGCTGAAGGGGAGGAAAATTGGGGAGCACGGGTGTGCCAGGGACTCTCTGCTGGTCTGGAGGATGTTTCTGGATTCCCCCGTACTGGCAGGACAAAGAGATCCTCTCTGAGGTCCAGTGTGGGGAGAGAAGAGGCTGCAGCCAAGGAACAACCCCGCCAGGCTGCAGAGGTGTGAGTGCCTGGACATCTCTATGTGCCGATGATGGATTTCTTCTCTCACTGAATGGGACAAGAATAATCTTCCAGCTTCTGAGTACACTGAGCATTAATAACGATAATGCAGTAAAGCCTCATGAAACTGGGCCTCTGATAATCTACTTGCCCTATTATTAGGCTTAGCAGGATTCAGGCATCTATTTTTATCAAAATCTTATGGTTAAAGGCTGGGTTCATTTGTGATTGTTATTGTTTACTGCCCATTTTCTAATTTCTGGTCAGTGCGGACGTTACGCAGGTGGGTCTGGGGAAGAAGGGCAGTGCAAAATTAAGTGTTCATTGATTACAAGCAAATCCTACCAAACCTGCCTCTAATCCATCCAGAAAAGGCTGCCTCATCTGTCTTCTCAGCAAAGCCTGAGGATGCAGTTGGGATAGAGCTGGTGCAGACGAAGCCCCTCTTTTCCCTGGCACCCTGCAGAGCATGGCAGTGTTCGGGCATCCCTCGCATGGCTCCTCCGTCATTAAGCACTTCATGGCCTCCAATCGGCCTTTTTATAGCCAGGGTCAACCCAGCCTGGCATCCAGTGTACCCTGAGCCAGATGATTTCAGGAAGCTTTCCTGCCCTCAGCCCCGGTGCCTTGCAGAGGACCAGGAAGCCACCCCGCTCCTCACAGAGGCATCCGGTCATCCTGCAGAGCCCATCTGGATCTTCATTTGCCTTTGACAGTCTCGTACAGCGTTCTTGTTCCAGGTGTTTGGAGAACATCTGCACGTTATTCCCTTGCTGTCCTAAGAAGCTGATGCCATTATTTCTGGCTGCTTCTCGCAGCCTACAAATGGTTTCTAGCCAGCAGCCATTCTTTAAGAGCGGCTCAGTTGTTGCAGTGGGATGTGGGGATGAGCTTGTTCCCTGTATGCTGGCACGCGGTGGTCCGTGGCAGTGGCCTGGGGCTCCCCAGGCAGCCCGTGCCCGGCTGCACACCACAGACCACGTTGTCACCAGTGAGCCGGTGCCTGCTGGATGTCCACCACGTGCCAGAGGGATGCCAACATTGGTGCCTCTTGGATTTAACCTCAATGAAGGGTTTGGCAGGATCCTCATTAGTCCCCCCAGCCCTGCTATGGTGGCTGATGCGGAGCTGTGGGCACAGGCAGGAGCTGCCCAGGAGCCGTTTGCACATGGCCTAGCTCTGGCGAGGAGCTGGACCCTGCACTCGTCCCAGTGACCGGCTGCTGGGGTTAGCTGCTGCTCCGGCTGCATGCGGAAGGCCATCTCTCCTGGGCAGGCTGGGAAGTCCATGGAGGTCCCGGCTGGCCGTGAGCACCAGTAGAGTCACCGACACGGACATCTGTCCTCCCCGCTGCGCTTTAAGCATCTGAGTAAAATAAATGCTGTCAAATCCAGGCAGTGACACTGAGACTTTTTCTTTTTAGTTTGGTTAGGGAATTCAGCCCTCATCTTATGGCCAGCTTGGACAGAACTGAAGCCACTTCCCATGCAGGGATCTGGCTCTGGCTTCCCTGCCTGTGCCTGCAGGGATTGCTCACCCGTGGGGGCCGCTGAGCAAGCTGGTTGCTCTCTGTTTTCCTTGCAGAAAAGTCTTTGCATTTCTCATCCATCGCAGAGGCTCAGAAGCTGAGTGCGGAGCCGACGGCTGCCTCATGCTGGCCCCCTGTCCTGTCCTACTCCCGGGATGTGATAAAAACCTCTCCCCAGGCGGAGCCCCACTTGTTTCAGTATAACCCACCAGGCAAGTAAAAGGCGCCGGCTACGTGGTATGTGCCCTCCGTCCTGACCCGAGCCTGAGCGCAGAGGCTGTGGTTGCAGCCAGTGTTGCAGGTCGTGCTCTTAAGTCAATGCAGCTTTTTGGGGAGGGGGTAAGAGAGAGGGTTCAGCAGAAACCTGCTAGCACCTCGCTTTGGCCCGGCACAGAGCTCCCTCACTGCTAATGCAGCGGTCTGAGGGTGGCCCAGCGGGTCTCCCAGACCTGGCCAGGGCAGATTTAGGCATGTGGTTTGTCGCAGAACACTGTGGGTGCTCCCTACACAGCCCTCGGTGCAAAGTCAGGCAGGTTTTATCCCTCACTGTACTGTCCCTCTCTGGCTGGAGGGCAGACAAGTCGGGCACAGAACATCCTCAGGCTGCGGAGGGGACAAGGCCATCATTTAAACTATTCCAGTCCTTTCCAAAACGATCGTGTCACTTGGATCCTAGTGCAGGCTCACAGCCAGCCAGTTCACTGCATCTAGCCCCTGCTCCCTCCCTTGCCCTTTTTCTCTCCGATAGCTGCAGCTGCTCTGCCTTCCCTCGGTCTTGCTAACGCTTGTGTTTTCTGCACAGGACACCCCATCCCACTAAACCTGCATGACAGCTCTCGCGCCGGGCTGCAGAGACTAGCGAGCATCTCCAACCCTCCTCCCCTCATCTCCTCCACCAAGCACCCCTCTGTGCTGGAGAGACCCGTCGGATCCATTTCCCAGGTAGGGTGTCGGGTGTGAGCGGTGGAGACACCTCACAGGGATCAGCAGCCTCTCCCTGACCTCTCCTCTCGCACCACAGGGCATGCCCATCCAGCTCCACACACCCTACAGCTCCGAGCATGCCAAAGTCCCTGTTGGCTCCATCACCATGGGCCTGCCACTGACCATGGATCCCAAGAAACTGGGTAAGAAATTAGGAGGCAAGTGATTTCTCACATGCTCCAAGAACAGTGGGGAGAGAGCTTGCCGGCGGCATAGGGAAGGGAGGAGCACAGGACACAGCAAGGGAGCAGAGAGACCTGCTAAGAGGATGAAAGGATTAGTCTGTCAGGAGAGCATAGACATAGGGAGCTATATTTGTGCAGTATAGGAAAGTAGCAACTCGGTCAGGGATGCATCCCAGCCTATAAATACCCTCCAGCTAATACTGTGATCGAAGGAAGGAAATATATTGCTGCTCCCCAGGCCGGTAGGATAAAGAGTAAATCGCCTGAAGTGAACAAAGAAAGTGTTTAGTCTGCAGATTTGGAAGCATTTCTTAACAGCAGGAGGGGTTGGAGCAGGACCGAGTCTGGGAAGGGGGGAGTCAGGCCCTATTTCCCGATGTGCGTGGGTCCCATTATAAATTAGCACTGGGTTTTCAATGCCAGCCCCGTTCCTGGTGCGGGCAGCACCCAGCATTGCCTTTGCCAGGGCGAGAACAATGATCTGGCTTTGCTCGCCAGCGGTTGTGTGTTCTGTCAACCGCCGCAGCCTTGAAGGCCATCCCAAAGCGGCGGGGAAGGCGAAGGCGCCGAGGAGGTGCCAACCCAGGGCTGGCGGAGATGAAAGCCTCGAGGAGCCAAGGGCTGCGGCCCCATGCCCTGCACCTACGCTGATACGTGATTAATGTTTTCCAGTGCCTTTTCCTGGAGTAAAGCAGGAACAACTTTCTCCTAGAAGCCAGGCCAGCCAGCCGGAAAGTCTGGTTCTGCAGCCGTCCCAGGAGGGCTCCATCCTGCGGGGTGAGGAGCCGGGGGCGGGAGGCGTGTGCCCCGGCTGCGGGAGGGGAGGGATGCTGGCACTGCTCAGCCTGGTGAATGCCGTGCTGGCTGTGGCTGCCCGGTGATTTCAGGTTCGATTTCTGGGGTTGTGCCCAGCCGAAAGGGTGTCTTCTCTCCTCCTGTCTGGCATTACCAGTGGGGTGGCAGATAGGTCTGTACAATGTCTGAACGTTTCTAGCCATCTCCCCAAATCAGGGCCTTGGGCATTGATCCTGGTAGAGGTTTTGTGTTGGAGGGGAACCCCAAAATCGGTTGGTTAAGACAAAGCAAGACCTGTTTAAATGCAATTGATTGGTTTTCAGGTTTTTCACTGTTGCTGCTGCAGCTGGGCAGGGACCACATTTCATTTAAATCTAGCCTTCCTATGTTTCTTTTCCCATTACCTAGGCAGAATAAAATAAATGCAAAGGTGTTGCTTTTAAGTGCAAATTCTGGTTCGTTGAAACCCCCCAACTGAGGCAGTCGGATGCACGAGTGCAGTGGGCTGGCTCCAACCCAGCACAGATAACAAGCAAATGAACCCAAACAACCGCAAGCTGCATCTCGCCAGAGATCTGCTCTGATCACATCAGGAGAGGCTGAGACAGGCTGTGCTTTCTCTCAGGCCCATAAATCTGCCCAGCCTCTCCATGAAGACAACAGGGAGCTGATAGCCTCAAAATACCCATTTTTTCTGCCTCCCAGCCCCAGGCTTGCAGGGCTGGGTCCCTCAGAGGGCGGGCTGGGAAGGGCTCTGCAAGTCACAGGATTTAACACTGACATCTTTTGGAGGGCTTTCCCTCCAGTACCTCAGCTTGCTAGAGATTGAGTCGAATCCTGTGCTTAGTAGTCTTAGCCCCACAGGTTTTGTGCTGAACGGCAAATCCAGCCCCCAGCTCACCGGCTTTGTGTCCTACAGGTACTTCCCTCAGCTCTGCCTCGGGAGGAAGCATCACCAAGGGAACACCCACGTCCAGACCCCCTCCGGAATCGCCCATCACCTACCGAGGGTCCATCACACATGTAGGTCCCTCCACTCCAGCGGTTTTTGCTTCCTGGGTGCTGGTGGCTGCAGCTCGCGGTGCTGGACGTGGGGTATCGGGGTTTGTGGGGCGCACTGAGTGTGCGGCACAGGGCTGAGCAGCACGGGGCTGTGCAATGCTCCTGTCCCATGGAGCTACTCGGAGAGGGCTGCGGCCAGAGCCTTTGCAAATGGCCTCCACTTGGGATGGCACGAGCCCTGTCCCGTGTGCTGAGCCTGCAGAAGAGCAGAGCTCGACAAGCAGCGATGCAGAGCCTTACAGCATGTCTAAACCCCACTTTGCTTCTCACGGCTGTCAGGAACAGAGGCGAAAGCAGCTTTAAATGGCCCTGGGAAAATAATCTTGCCAGTGCAATAAAGTGGAGCGGAGAGAAGGAGGAGATGGGTGTAGGGCCCTGGCCAGGCGGAGGAGAGGGGGAGGCTGGGAGGTGCATGTAAGGTAGTGAGGTCTCCTGCCAGGGCTGAACGTGCTGCTCTGGGGGGGTCCTGCCCAAACGCTCTCTTGAGCAGGAAGATGCTTTGGCCTTAATCTCCACCATCCATCTTCGGAAGAGCAGCTGGCAAGCGGGCAATAGTTTTTTGCAGTGTGAGTTATTGCTCATCTAGTAACAGAGCGGAGAGCATTAAAAAAAAAAAAATCTGTTTCCCGTAGGGATTTTATCTGGCCATCATTTAGATATTTAAAGCCACTCACGCTCAGATTTTTGCCTGTCTCCTTCAAGGAGGGTGACCATATTCCCTTTGACCGTGGGGACCTGAACTTGAATCCTGGCCCAGAGCAAAGGCTTAACTTGCCTGGTGCCCTGCATCCAACAGCTGCCAGGAGCAGATGCTCAGGGGCTGTAAATAACCTATCAGAGCAAATGCAGGCCCCATCCCCTCGCATGCCCCTGCAGCAGCTATGGGCAGCAATAGATGGGCATGAAGGGTCTTGAGCACTACATGCCAGAGATCAGATGAGCAGTTTGCTGAGACAGTATTTTACATCCACCTAGATTGCTTTGTTTGGCTTGGGAATAAGGTACCAAGCCCAGACGCAGGGCGTTACCTGCCTCTTCTGCTGGCCCAGCGGCCCACATCCCTCTGCTCCTGTTGGGGAGAAGGAGCCCCCCCGTTCCGGCAGCAGCTCCAGGTACCAGAGCTGACATTTGATCTCAGATTAGTCATCCAGTTTGCAGAAGGCAGATCTTGAATATATGCTCTCTGCTCTGAAGCCATCTGTCATCACTTGCTTTCAAATCCCCTCTGAGCACGTCCGCGGAAGGAAGATGACTTACCTGGGGCTGGGAGAGCCGGCTGGGAAAGCTGTTACTGGATGTGAGGGTGAACGATCAGAGCATTGAACCCACGTGCCGGAACATCCCGGCAGCTGCGGTGGGGTTTTGGGGACTGCTGGTGCTCAGAAGGCTTGGTCCAGAGCAGGGGCATCTCCAAGCTGGGGTGGGGAAATAGTCTGCACTGGCGCAACCTGGAAGCACCAGCAAAGCTGGACAGGGCATCACTTCCCAGAGGCTTCCATGAGCATCAGTGCTGGGGGTTGGTGGGGTTAAATGAGCAGAGTAGGCAGGTGTCAGTGAAGAGCTTTGCTCTGACAGCATCACTATGCCTCCCCTTCAATGGGGTGGGGGACTGTCACCCCATGGTGGCTGTTCCCAGCTGGCACCGACAGGTTGCAATGGCAGAGGGGTGTTAATCACCAGCAGCATCTTCAAGGACATCCAGCTCTGGGTGTTTTGAAGAGGATTTGGAGGGGGGCAGGTGGCTGTGAGCTGTGTCCGTGTGTGCCTCTGGGGAAAGAGAGGTTTCGGTTCACACCAGTTTGTGTAAGGAGCCTGGTGCTGTTTCTGTTGGAGAGCTAACCAGCAGCTTTCGCTCCCTGACCTGCTCCAGCACTGGTCTCGTTGACGCCTGCCGTCTCGCCCAGGCGTGCTGCCAGCCGCCAGCTCCCGCACGCAGGCAGCTCTCTGAAGGTCATGCTTGCTGCCAGCAGATGTGCCCTGGGTAGGCAGGACATCTCCGTGCCTCCTGTACCAGGCTGGGGAAATAGGCTGCAGGGAAGAAGCTAATGCTCGAGCAGTCTGTGCCATCACCGAGGTGTCCACAGGCAGGCACCACCGTGTCCCCCCAAACCCGTGGGGTAGAAGCGAGCCAGATAGCTTACTCTGAAACACACAGGGCGAGAGAGTTGTGATTCTGGAGGTCTGCGCTGTCCTCACCCGCTGCCTTTTCCCAGCAGCCTGGCACAGATCACGTACCTTTTTACCGCTCCTCGTTATCATCCTCATCAATAATTAAGCTGCAAGTCCCTCGCTGTTGGCTGCGCCAGGAAGCGGAGGCCGGGCGCGCTCTCCCTCCACTCAGCCTCCCGCGGGGAACAGCCTGTCCCTGTGCGCGCGCTTGCTTAATTGCTTGTGACACTGTTAAATATGGATCTTGGTGGCTTTCCAAGGGCACCCCGGCAGAAGTGCTGTACAAAGGAACCATTACCAGGATAATCGGAGAAGACAGCCCCAGCAGAGCAGAGAAGGCGAGAGAGGATGCCATGCCCAAAGGACATGTCATCTACGAAGGCAAGAAAGGCCACGTGCTGTCCTATGAGGGTAAGTCATAATCCTCTGCCTTTTTCGGGCAGGCGCCAGGGGTTTGTGCCGCTGTGGCTGGGCGTCGGGAGCTATTTGAGGAAAGGCTGACGAAGTGCAACAGGCCAGCCTCGCGTCTTTGCTTCCAGTGTCGTTTCTTTCCCTTCCCACTATGCCTGCCTACAGCCTGGATGGGTTTCCTTCTGTCCCGCGTAGTTATCTTGCCTTGGAGGAGGCTTTGCTGGTGGGCAGGGCCGCGATGAGGCTGTGGCCGTGGACAATATCTCTGGTTTTGGTTGGATTTGGGGAGCAGGGGGCAAGAGAGGACCAGATGGGAAGGTATTGCCTTCACCACTAGCACTCTGCGCAGGAGGGGACTGTCTGAAAATGTTATGAGAGCTTCCCCAAGCTCTTGAGCCAAGGTGGGACTCAAGAACCTGAAAGATAGAGGCAAGTCAGGTAGTTTGACATAAAGGTTTATTCGGACATCAGATTCCCACCTGCAACATCTTGGGCACCATGCAGCTTTTCCAGCATGGGGCTGCCCTGCAGGAATCCTCCTGGGCCCAGCAGCACCGTGCCTCAGTATCTTGTGAGCTTTGCTACAGCATCTGTAGGTATTGGAGGGGGTGAAGCCATTCCTGCAAGGAGCCTGTCCGGAGGGTGCATTGGCCTGTTGCTGGCTGCTGTCGCCTGGAGGTGCTGGGGACCCTGAGGGCCATGCCCGGAGCCCCGTCTGGGGTGAGAAGCTGCCCCCAGCACAGACGGTGTCACTTGTTAACCGGGCTGACCCTGCCCGGCTGGCGAGCAGTGCAAAAAGAGTACAGCGAAGCAAAGCCAGGCGAGCAGCTGGGCTGCTCCCAAGGGGGCTCTGGAGAGACCCGAAAGCCATGTCAGAGCTCGCACCCCCGCTGCACGATAACGCGCTTCCTCAGTAAATGCCGACGGTGCCTCGCTGCGTTAGCGGTATCAGCAGGCAGTCACCAGCTGCTCCTGCCTCCTCTGCGCCTGCTCATCCGATCGCAGCACTGGCCATCAAAGCTGCTCTGTAAGTCCCGGTGGCTCCCATTAGAGATAAGCAGATGTTCCTCTCCAGTGAAGCTGGAAACAACTCCTCCATGCTCGCCTTTCGCCATGCGCTGGGCCGGGCATCTCTGGCGTGGAGCCGGGCTCCTCCTCGCCCGCAGCTGGGGTTGGGAAGAGCCAAGTTACAGACATCACAGCCCCGCGTCCTCTTGAGGTAAAATACTGGTGTGTGCTCTGACCTGCACGGGGACTGCAGTCCTCATGTGTCACCTCTGTTCTCAGTTGAGTTTGGAGGTGACTAAGGAGCTCTGCCCTGGGGCAGAGCATCCCTTTTAGTCTGCCTGGCAGCCCGAGTCCTGTAGTTAGTCATGTAGGCAGAGGGCATGCAGCAGAAGTCCCCTTCCTCCTGCCCACAAGTGTAGGCAGCTGGTTTCATCGCAGGCTGGTTGTTTCATCTGGGGCCGGAGGCAGAGAGTTTAGGTCAGGCCACAGGGGACAACTCGCAAGCTTCAGCTGATGCCACCTCTGTGTGTGCCCTGGGACCACAGGGACCTTTCAGGACAGGGCTCTGTGCCGTGCCTCTCGCCTGCCGTGTGGAAACCAACTTGTCCCATGCCTGCCCACATTCGCTGTCAACTCTCGCCCAGATAAGTGTCACCATGGGAGACTCGTGTCTGGGTGCCCTTTGGGACAGTTGGCAGGGCTCAGACCAGGGAGGACGCAGGAAGCATTTCAGGACTTGTTTGTGCAAGAAGCTATTTTAATCTCCTTTTCCCGGGCTTGGAGTCGAATGAGGTTGATCTCAAAAATGGTGCCACCAAGGGAGAGATGGGGAAGGCTCCCGGCAGCGAGGGCTACCGGTGCCCAGAGCTGGGATCCCACTCTGGGCAGCGGAGACCTGCAGACCAGACCCTTCCCCATTGCACGCACTCATCGCTGTCAGCCCAGCTCCCTGGCTCCAGCCTGAGCCCATCACGTCTCGCCCTACCCCCCGTGGACATGGATGAGGAATTAATTCCTTCCTCTCCACAGCAGCCTTTTACATGCTTGATAGCATTTATCGCATCCTGAGTAATCTTGTCTGCTTCTGCAGCCTAGCCAGCCCTGCTGCCTCTCTCCTTCCCCCCGTACAGCCCGGCGAGGCTTCACAGCCTGGAACGGAAGAGTTAAAAAAAAAAATTAAATAAGAAAACTGAAATTATTGGTGATTATGAATTTTGGCAAGCAGGAAAAAAATTGCAAATTCTTTAGTGTCATGAGGGTGCTTAAAATAAAAGAGCTGTAATGAGACGAGATCCTGTAGCATGTGCGAGCTGAATTGTGCTAGATTGGTTATTCTCATTCTGCATATGATTGCTGATGGCTTCTGCAAGGCAAGGGACGTGGGTTTGGAGTGATTTTCTTTCTGTTTGGTCTCTCTTCTCCCTCGGGCCCTCCCCCTGCTTCCCAGCGGTACAAAGGGTGCCCGGGACCACGTCCCCTTCTGCAGAAGGGCTGTTGGCAACAGATGTGCCTTGATGACAGGGTGCAGGCACATCGCCCCGCATCTGCCGCAAGGTGCTTGGCTGATTCTGAACATCACCCCCAGATTTCTCCTGTCAAATGAGTCTGAAGTGAAGGCTCAGGGACAGATCCCCCTCTTGTTTCCCCATATACAGCCCCAAACACTTTCTGGATTGAGTGGGTGCTGATTGTGGAAACCAGTAGTGGGTGTGAAGTTGTAATAATCCCATTTTATTAATTACTGGTTTTGCTGAGGAGGACTTTTGTTCTCTATTGTCCATGATGGAATGAATGTTTTTAACTTCTCCCCCATTTTCTCTAATTGTATAACCACCTTCTGTGCCCGTGAAGAGGAGGATCAGGGCACTGGCAATCCTTGGCAGGGATGGCCAGGCCACGGACGATGGGCAGAGGCGTTTATCTCTCCAAGCCAACATCCCTGCTCAGAGCTCATTACATAAACACGAAGCATTCGGCTGGCTCAGAAGCTGCCTGCTAAATTCACAGCTCGCCGCACATGATGGATGCCCATCACCCAGGGTGGGCACGATGCTGCCTGGCACGGGTAGGGCTGTGCTTGCAGAGGGGTGGGGGCTGTAGCTCAGGACAGTTGTCCACTGTTCATTTGCAGAAGAGTCTGCTCCAGGTTCAGATGAGGATGTAGTTGGTGGTCTCCCATCATGTTAGTCCTCGCTCCATCAGCCCTGCGTGGGTCTTTTCGCCGTCTCTCCCAGTTCTTTTGCGCGCTCACCGCTGTTTCAAAGGAATCATTCTCAGCTTTGCCTCTCCCCACTTTGCCTTGATTTTCTCACCCAGGGAGTGTCTCGGCAAATGTTAAGGCTGGCCAAGATCCCAAACAGTAGGTGTCTAGCAAAAATCAAAACAAACGGGAAGAAAAATAAAAATCCCCAGACCCACAGGGCCAAGTTCAGTGGAACCGCAGCTGCTCACACCAGCGCCACGCTGGCTCCGGGCTGTCCCGCTGCCTACATGATGGCCCCCACTGGGGAGGGAGGGAGGGAGCGGGACACGACAGGGCAGATGTTCCTACCCAAGCGGGAGGCACAGATCTGGAGTCTGAGGCAGGCAGGGAGGGGAGAAAACACCAGCTGAATTTCTTGGAAGCCAACCTCATGCGATGTTTCTGGCATTGCTGAGTGGTGGCTGATGCTGGGATGGGATCTGACCTTTCAGCAACGCACGCAAACAGCAGTAAACACCCTCCCTTGGCCGGTGCTGACTTTCCATGTTCCTGATGGTGGTTGTCGGTGTTCCCTTCCCCAGGTGGAGTTGCTGCTTCTCAGTGTCCCAAAGAAGACAGCAGGAGCACAGGAGCTTCGCATGAGACCACAGGAACCAAGCGGACCTACGATATGATGGAGGGGAGGATCAGCCGAGGATTATCAGCCCGTGATACCTTATCTGCCAGCATCGAAGGTGGGTCTAAGTGAAACCTTTCACCCATGCTTTGTTAGTATTGACCCGCAGAGACCCCCATCTTGTCTCTTGTCTACATGATGGACCTTCTCATGCCCGTGTTTTGGCAGTGGTTAGCTGGTACCCTGCAGCACATCCCAACAGAACAGCAACTGACCAGTGTGGGAAAACAAGGGACACAAACGGCCCCATTTGCCTTTGGTTTCTGTCCAGTCCCAGACTAGCTTCAGGACTAAAAAAAAAAAAAGGAAGCACGTTTTAAAAAAAGACAAATTAAGTAATTTAGAAATTGCTGATGTTTTTCCTTGTTGTCTGAGGAGTCCCTGGTAGCACTGTCGTGTACTCATTGTAAGTGAATTCCTGTGTCACAACCCAGTTTTCCCCCTTGGATCTGTTCTAGGTCTCATGGGTCGAGCGATCCCTCCAGACCGACACAGTCCCCATAACCTAAAGGAGCAGCATCACATACGGGGCTCAATTACACAAGGTAAACCTTCCAAGCAGAAGATGGCCATGGCCAGAGGTAACGTGGGGAATTATCTCACATGCATGGCACCTTGTTGTTGTCAGGCTAGGGCAGAAGGAAATAAGGATGGACACATCAAGGTCCAGCTGCAGATCTCTGCAGCCTCGGCTATGTGCTCAGAGAGATTTTCAGTCTTGCTCAGCTTCTACCAACCTAAGCTCTCACCAAAGTCGGGTAGAATTTTCAGTGACTCGCATGAAGGCAGGTTGAAGCTAGTGCAAAATGGGTCCAGAAATTGGTGGCAGATGTGAGGTGGTCCAGCTGCATTAGTGATATAGCTGCTCTGTGTACTCAGTTGGGTACCAGTTACATGCATTAACTAGAGACCCCCTTGAACTGAGTATCCACCCGGGGACTGGGAGTCCAGTGTCTGGCTTGGGAATCATCCTCTGCATCCATCATCTGCTTGGGGGTTGCAGGAATACCTCGGTCCTACGTGGAGGCCCATGAGGACTACCTCAGAAGAGAAGCCAAACAGCTCAAGAGGGAAAACACTCCACCGAGGGACTTATCTGATGCCTACAAGGTCAGGTCTCACGAGGGCCTTACTCCTCTGAAAATGAAACCAGCCCATGAAGGCCTAGTGGCCACGGTGAAAGAAGCGGGAAGATCAATCCATGAAATTCCCCGGGAGGAGCTGAGGCGGACACCAGACATCTCTCTGACAAGACCTCTGAAGGAAGGCTCCATCACACAGGTGAGCATGGGGTAAATAGCAGATGAGATTGGTCCTACTCAGGCTGCTGTCCTTGCACAGACCCTGGGAACCATTCCCAAGGTAAAAGGGGAGCAGAGAGGGCTTCAGGTTGCAAACACATCACTGGTTAGAATTGAGGCTCTGCTTGGGTACAGGTTGCCCTTCTCCATCCTTTGATGGGGCCCCTTCCAACACAAACTGTTCTATGATCTTTCCCAGTGGATAAATACAAAACCTAGGGAAGGGAGCTCAGCACCCCCTGGCACATAAAGAAAGTGATGTTCCATCCACATGTGTACATCGAAGGGGACGCATTTGGCTCTTGTTCAAGGCCAGAGTCAACTCGGTGCCCTCGGCAGTTTTGTCTCTGGGTGCACATAATCTTGGTCTCCTCCCTTTATGGGCAAGTGTCAACCCAGCAAGGCCAGTAGTTAGGATGAAATGTGGCATGCTGTCTCCTGTTGGGCTCCAAATATTTAGAGGGTTCCCATGGCACCTCATAGTCCTACCTCATTTCACAGTGTGTGTAGGAGAGAGGCGTGATGGGCACAGCCAGCCTTCGGCAGTGACTCATCATCATCTTGTTGGAGCACAACAAGACATGCAAGATGGGCACTCCACCCTGCCCTGCACCACGCAGAGCTATTATCTCTGCTTTGCCGATGGCTATTGCCATTTGACCAAGTAAACTGGTGTACTGACCCACTGAACAAGGAAGCATGAGTCCCGTTGAAACTTGGTGGGATGCGGTCGCTGCATCCCCTTCTGCTCTACACCCCTTTGACGTCTTCTCTGCCTTCTGTCCCCAGGGTACCCCACTGAAGTATGACAGCGGCTCTTCCTCCTCGAGTACCAAAAAGCATGACGTGCGGTCCATCATTGGCAGTCCCGGCAGGACTTTTCACTCTGTGCACTCGCTGGACGTCATCCAAGATCCGAGGAATCTGGAAAGAGCTTATGAAGAAAGCCTGAAAAACAGGCCAAGCCCAGTGACAAACTCGGGTGGCTCCATTGCCAGAGGGGCTCCTGTGATAGTACCTGAGCCGGGCAAGCCCCACCAAAGTGCCCTCACCTACGAGGACCACCAGGCAGGACACAGCACGGCATTCGGCAGCCACTTGCACAGAGGGTCTCCGGTCTCCACGCGGGAGTCCACGCCACGGCAGCACGAAGGTACTTGGCAAATCTTTTTTTTGATGCTAAGGTTCCTGGCAAGCTGAGCGGGCAAGGTGCGTGGGAGGTGGCTGCTGACCCCACCTGCCCAAGCCATTCCCAGCAGGTGCCTGTTGAACCCGTTCTCCCCAGCACCCCGCGCCCACTCTTGCCTGCGGCCGCTGCTGACTCACAGCACTGGGTAGCTGCCAGGGACGTCTGGGGCTCAGCTCCCTTCCTGGGGGTGCTCACACAGTTGCAGCTAGGGCACCCCACGTCTGCACCGGGGTAACCAAAGGGAGACCTCGACCGTGGCCAGTGAACCTGGTGGTGATTTGAAAACGTCTTCTCTGTCCCGGCACTGGCCCAGGGCGCCCTTGTTTCTAAAGGCAGGCAGGAAAGCAGTGCTTGGTGCACCAGGTGGGGGGATCTTTTCAGCAGTCTGGTGTGTGTTTGCCTACCTCATGTGTTTATGCCTCATCCATCACCTGGGCACCCCACCTCCAGGAACATCTAATCCCTTCTGAGCCTGTGGATCCGGGCAGCATGTCTGCCTGTGCCTGCTGGCATCAGTTGTCTCCTGCCCCCAGAGCCAGACCTGGGGCTCTGGGGGAGCAGGCCTGTGGCTGGGCTGGGCTCAGTGTTCTGGTGAGACACGCTCAGATCCAGAGGTCAAAAAACCCTCTTGCTTCATGGCATGTTTGTGGGCAGGTTCGGTGCTGAAGCCAGTCCCTAAGGTACCTTGTCCCACCAAGCCTGCTAGCTACGGGTAACTGCTTCGTGTTCTTTTGCATCTTCCGCCTGCAAATCCTTGTCCTAACCCAAGAGTCTTGTGATTTGGGGGCGTGCAGCACAGGACATCACCGTCTGCCAAAAACCGAGGCTGGGATGCGCCTCCCCAGCGAGGAGTGGGAGATGGGGCTGTGCAGTGCTGAGCTCCTCCAAAAAGCCTCCCCCATGACTTGCTGCCAGCTGGGCTAGCTCCAGCTCTCTGTGGTCGGTGTGTCCTGTTGCCGCAGCCCCTGCTGTCTTCCTGGTTAGGTCAATCATTTTGGGGGAAGCCTTCAGATGTTGGTGGCTCTTTGAGACTGGCACATACGGTGAGCACAGCGCAGGGCAGGCAGCACCTGGGCAGTGGGGAGGAATCCCAAGGGAAAAATCAATGTTCCTGCAAAGCGCCAGTGGGAAGGTGGATTTTGTGTGTCTGGAGCTCACAGGATTTTGGGGTGCAGAGGATCTGTAGAAGGAGTCCCCATGGTGTGGGTCAGAGTTGGAAGGCACCTTTCCCTGAGTTGCCTGAGCTTTCCTTCTGCCCCAACAAGAGGTTTGATTTATTAGCAGCCACGATGAGACACCAAGCTTCGTGAAAGCAGGAGGAGCGGCGCTTCATGTGTCCCATGTTGCAGCCCCAGTTGTTTTAAAGTTGGCAACGATGGGGCTGGATCCATCTGTGTGTGTGCGAGGGGGTTGCTCCTTGCTGCCCGGGCAGCATTTGGTGTGGCTCTGTGTCAGCCACTGTCCCCAGCCTGCTGTTAGAGATGCAGTAGCTGGTGATGCTTATCCTAGGTTGGGCAAGAAGTGCCACAAATGCCCAGCTCAGGTTGGGAGAACCGAGAGAAGTCCCTGACATGATCCAACCTCCCCTCCGTGTGCTGAGAAAGAGCTTAGGGCTCCAGAGGGTGGCAGATGCTCAAACACCCTGAACTGTGTTTCATCACCAGTGCCGGGAGTTCCAGGGTCCCCGGCTCTGCCCAGCAGCGGTGACGTCCTCTTGCTGAGGAGCGTGGTAGCAAGACTCCACCGCCAGCTGCTTGCGCGGGCCAGGATGAACTCACAGACCACCTGGTGTGGATGTGCTGGGGTGAAGGGATGGTTTGGGACAGGCTTCTCCTCCCGGGTGCAACAAGGGCTTGGCTCGCCTCGGCCTTGGTGGCGTAACGGGGCAGGGAGGAGGGAAAGGTCCCTCGAGTTCAGGGTAGCTGTGAGCATCCCTGGGGGACATGCTTGGCCGCAGGCATCCCTCGGGGACGCAGCTTGGCCGCAGCACTCAGTCTCTGACTCATTTCCTTCTGCTCACTGCAGGGAGCATCACTGCCGGGAAGCCGGTGTCCCAGGACAGAAAGATCACCCCCACATCAAGAGAGCTCACCAACTCCAAGTCTCCGCACGCTCCCGTGGCTGACCACCACCACCCCATCTCCCCGTACGAGCACCTGCTCCGTGGTGTGAGCGGGGTTGACCTGTACCGAGGGCACATCCCGTTGGCTTTCGACCCTGCCGCCATCCCAAGGGGAATCCAACTGGAAGCAGGTACCTTCGGCAAGGGCACGGTCTGTTTGGGATTGGTTTTTCCCTTGTTATTTTCCGAAGGCTGAGGTCTCTGGGGAAAGCCACTTCACATCTGCATCCTTTTCTCTCCCAGCTGCTGCTTACTACCTGCCAAGGCACCTGGCTCCAAGCCCCACGTACCCCCATCTCTACCCCCCGTACCTCATTCGGGGCTACCCAGACACAGCTGCCATGGAGAACCGACAGACCATCATCAACGACTACATCACATCCCAGCAGATGCACCACAACGCCGCAGCCACGGCCATGGCGCAGCGGGCAGACATGCTGCGTGGCTTGTCACCCCGGGAACCCTCCCTCGCCCTCAACTATGCAGCAGGTCCTCCCGGAACGGCACTATCCAGGGGTTTGGGGGCATATTGGGAGAAGGAGGCTGGGTCAGGCCAGCACTGCCACCTCCAGCTCTGGGGCCAAGGTCCAAGCCAGCAGCACGGCGCAACCCAGCAGTGTGGGAACTTGGCTGGTTAGCGTGGGGGACAGCTGAGGGGGAATTTGATGCTCTTTTTGCCATCTTGAGTTACTTGAGGCTCCTTATGTCCAGCACTGGTTTTGGGTCATGGGAGCACTTCCCAGCCTGGACCTGCTGGCCTTTGGAGATTAAAACACACTCCCAGAAGGATATCTGTCTTTCTGCAAAAAGCAGAGCGTGCTGGCGAGTGTGTGGGATGCAGTGCTCCTGCCCCTCCACAGGCAGAGCAGCATTGGTCTCCGGCTGCGGGGAGCTGCAGCTGATGCCGTCTGCAGCCCCCTCGCTCAGCAAGGATAGATCTCAGCATTTTCCTCCCTGTTATTGCCAGGAGCAGGACATGTTATTTGCCTGCAAAAGGGTCCCCTCCCCTGACAGTCAGCTCCTGGGGGCCATGTGTGCACTGGCACCTCGTGCGCTGTGCCAGAGCAACAGGACGGGTCGACCCTCCCCAGCATCACTCCCTGTTCCAGCACAGCCAAGCTGCAGCGGCTCAGTATCGTCCTGACAGTCCTCTTGCTTCTCTCTCCAGGCATCATCGACCTGTCTCAAGTGCCACACCTGCCCGTCCTTGTGCCCCCTACCCCCGGCACCTCCGCCACCACTATGGACCGCATCACCTACATCCCCGGGCCCCCCCAGACCTTTGGCAGCAGGCACAGCAGCTCCCCGCTCTCCCCAGGTAATGCTGCAGGTTGCTCTTCCCATGGGAAAGCGGTTGGGCAGGGCTCCCTTAACCAATTCAGGGCCATGAGCTCAGCATGCTAGGGCAGATGGGGGGAGCCCAAATTCATTCTTACGCAGGGACCAGCCCACTGGTTCCCTTAAACCAGCTTCTCTGATACTGCTTGTTGGGGACTTCCTTGCTTTTACACCTTCTTCCCCAAAGTGGCAGCTGGCAAGCAGCTTTGTGGAACAACATACCCTTGAGACAGCACCAGCACAGCTACTGTGTGTTTTGCCCAGGTTTTGTCGCACTGGTTGCCCCTGTCTGTCCTGCTCCTGTTGACCTTGGATGTAGCCGTTCCTTACCTGCTCTGCAGACACAGCAATGTGAAAAGCAGGCGGTGTTCCCCAGGGAAAATCACTCTGTCTGCAGCCCTTTCACTGCCTTTCGGTTCGGTTTCAGGAGGCCCTACGCACATGACCAAACAGTCGGGATCATCAGTGTCCGAGAGGGAACGAGAGCGGGAGCGGGAACGGGAGCGTGAGCGTGAAAAATCCATCCTAGCATCAACCACGGTGGAGCATGCACCCATCTGGAGACCAGGTAGGCTGCGGATGAGCCTGGCACCACATATTGGGGCCCGTGCTGGGTGGAGGTAGGGTTGGGGCTATAAAACAAGGAGCTAAAGAAGCCCTTCTTTGTATTTTCCCCCAGGTACAGAGCAGTCCAGCAGCCGTTCGTCCTCGCACTCTCACAGCCACCAGCACTCTCCTGTCTCGCCCCGCACCCACGAGACCATCCAGCAGCGCCCCAGCGTGCTCCACAACACGAGCATGAAGATCATCTCCTCAGAGACCCCCACCCCTTCCGTCCTGCGGTACGTCCCCCTGCCACAGTTCTTGCCACTTGCCTGGACCCCTGCACCGGCATGACCGTGACGGTTAATTAATGAGCATCACATGGGGCACCTCTGAGATGGAGCAAGGGTTGTTTCGGCCTTCAGTCTCAGCAGGAGCAGGACTGGGGCTTACAGGGAAGTTGTGATGGGGAGAGGTAGATTTTGGTGCCCACTTCCTTTGCTTTTCCTGGTGGCTTTTACTACTACCAGGAAAGAAAGCAGGCGTGTCCCTATGCCCAAATGCAGGTATCACTTCTCTTACTGAAAGTTGCCTGGTGGTGGAGTTAGGAAGGTCTCTGGGACCTGTCCATGGGTTTTATTGTCTCCAGTTGATGCATCCAAGCCACAGCCAATACCCATGGCCAGTTACTGTCTGGAGGCTCCATCCGAGCCCTCCTTACCTGCACGGGCCAACCCTACGCTCAAGAGCCCTGCGAGGACCTCGGCCAGGCAGCACTGAACACTGGGGCTCTGGTAACAGCACTCCCCTTTCTCCACATGCTTCTCTCATCTTTGCCTCATCTTCATTTGCCTTCCAGATCCTCCTCCACCACTACCACGTCACCGATCCGCTCCGCTGCCTTCCCCTCGGCCTCCACCCTGCGCTCCTCCATCAGCACGGTGGACGGCTACGTGGCCCCGATGGACCCGGCTGTCCTGCAGAAAGAGGCCTCGAGGGCACGGGAAGCCAAGGCAGAACGACCCCAGACTGACAACAACGTCTTCACCTCAAAGCTGCCCAGTGGGGCCAACCTTGAACAGTCGCCTTCACCCATTAAAGCCATGGAGTCGAGACCTTTACCTGCCTCCGGACCTGGTTCTTCTCATCACTATAGCAGAGGACAGGGGAAAAGCCAGCAGCACCATCACCCTCTGGACCAGCAGCACGCAGCCTCGGGCCCCGAGCAGCACAGTAGAGAAAAGAATCAAAGTAAACCCTTTTCAATGCAGGAACAGGAGCTCCGAGCACTCGGTAAGACCACCACGACAGCGGCCAACTTCATAGATGTGATTATCATGCGCCAAATGTCTTGCGATAAGGGGCAGCGAGAAAGAGGCTCGCTAAGTAACGACTCCACTAGTGATGGTAAGAAATTGGAGGGGAGAGGTGAGAGAACTGTGGCCTGAAACCCATTTTATTTCATTATTTCTTATTTTTAGTTGCACATTTTGGCTATTGGCTTCATCAGGTCCCTGAGTGTGCTTGTCCCTCTGCTTCCTGGTCATTGTGTTATTCCAGACTTTTTTATTTGTGTGTTTTAAGGATCTTCCCTTCTCCCACACTCTTTTAGTTTTTCCCTTTGCCAAGTCCTGTTTTGCAAACGTTGTTCAGTTCCTGGTATTGCTTTTTACAGACAATAGCAATTTGCTAATTCTGATTTCCCCATCATTAGACATTCCCAGGCAGTCTGTAAGGAACAGTTGTGGGTAATAAATCAAAGGAGCGAAGTGGAGAACCAGGAGTGTGAGCTGCTGGCCGTCAGACACGCACCTACCTGCTCATGGTTGTACCTCTGAGCATGCAGGATCTCAGGGGGCTTTGTGGGCTGCTGCGTGATGCCGCTCAGACAGGCTCCCTTCACTTAGGGTGACCTCACTCAGGGTCCCGGTGCTGGATGCTGCACAAGAGGGCAACGTGGACATCGCTGTCAAGGGATCCCTCAGCCCAGCTGTGTTCGGCAGCCATTTCCAGAGCAGACCACAGGAACCACCTAGCAGCAACCTTGTGTAGCATACAAAAGCGCTGGGATAAGTTTCTCCAGAAGAAAGTGCAGGGAGGGAGTGGGATTCAAGTTATGGGTCATTCTTGATGGGGCCAGCCTTCACCCAGAGCATTCATCCAGGCTCCCACCAGCGTGCAGAAGCAACAGGCAGCCCGTGGGGATTTGATGGGACCCCATCTTCAAGCTGAAGCATCTCCCTTGGCCATCAGCACTGCACGTTGCTACCCAGCTCCCCTTCTGTAATCCAAGGGTGAAAGGACACGGCAGCATGGCCAGAGAGGAGAGCTGCTCTCACTGGTGCATCCTGACCCACCCATCCCACCACTTGGTCACGTCTGGTCCCAGCCCCTTCTAGCAGCGTGCTACAGGGCCAATGATGCGCCTCTGGCCGCGGCGCGCTGCCTGGCTGAGCTTTTCCTCTGCCTTTTTCCCTGGCACCAGTGTTTCCTCCAGCCACGTGTTGTTGTGCTGCAGAGAGGGGGCAGCTTTTCTATGGCCATGAGCTTACAGAAAGGAGCTGGTGTTCCTCAGGACTTAACTGTTGGTTAGGGATCTTTACAGAGCAGGATACTTCATCTTGGGTGGATCCAAATTGTGCTCCCCTCGGTGCTGGCATGCATGGGGTGATGGGGGATGCTGCATCCCTGTCCCCAGCACAGGGAGGTTCTCCATGGGGGTCCTCCCCTTCCTGTGCCCTGGGTACATGCGAGGTCAGTATGTCCGTGCCTGGGCACCGGGGACCCTCCAGCAGTGCTGTGGGTCGCCTGCCAGATTTGCCTGCATTTTCTAGGAATTGAGCGTTAGGAGGGTAAAGGTCTGTGGAGGCAAAAGTCCTGAACATTACCAAACGTGCTTAGCTGGCAAGAGGCAGCGTGTGCCTCCTCTGGGACTCCTCTGTCCTCCGCTGCTGGTCTGTGGAAGCATAACCTGTCCGTGCCTCAGTTTCCCCTCTCTGTTGAAAGGTGATGGTGATCCCTCATTCCAGCTCTGCCTGTTTTGATACAGTTTGAGTCTATGCAGAGGCCTTAAAAGGCAGAGAATGGTCAAGGAGCCTTTTTGCTCCTGCAGTGTGTGAGTCTGCTGTCTCTGGAGCAGGATCTGGAGTCTGTAGGGTCTTGCACCCAATTTTCAAGTCCCTGCTCTTGACCGTGCTGGGCTTGGGGCTTTGCTTTGTAAAGCACTTGGAGACCTCTTGTGCAGCCACCTCCACGCCTGCAGAGCATTGCTTTTCCTCCTGGCATAGTGGGGGTTTTATTTTTCTGTTTCAGTAGGTGGGGGAAAGGCGGGGAACAAGTTGTGAAGCTGCAGGGGTTGAATATGGTTCCTGACTCCCATGCTGTCACTGCAAGGTGCTGAGTGTCCAGCTCTGCAGGACTGAGACATCACCTCTTCACATTACAACAACTGGACATCAAAGTTGGCTCTGGGGGTCCCTGCAATGTGACCTGCCAGGTCTTCCCTCATCTTTTTTTCCCCCCCCTTTGCTGAACGTGTGACTCTGCCCGCAAGCGACGGTTGCCACAGCACTAGGGAAAAGCCAAGCAAGCTGATTTTAACTCCCTTCTGTTTCCTCAGGCTTTCACGGAGGCTACAGCCCTGAGCGGATAGAAGCAGTGAGTCCTGTGAGCTCACCCAGCCTGTCCCATGAGAAAGGGGCCAAGCTGCTGCAGGATGCAGAGAAGGGGCACGGGGAGCATGACCTGAGGCAGAAACAGCAAGGTGAGGGCAGGGGCTGGCAGGGCCAGCCTGTGCAGGAGAACCCGAGCTGGCGTGGGGGGCTTCGTCAGCCAGGTCTCGCTCGCCGTGCCCCAGTACCGTGCTGGGATGGCATTCAAGGACGGGAACACAGGCATCATCTCACACCTGCTCTCTTCTTTGTGGCCCCCCCCCAGGCTCGCTGAAGGCCTCGGCTCCCGACACAGCCCACCTGCAGCACCTCCGGCAGCCCGACGGCCCCCAGTCCCAGTGCCAGCCTCTGCAGTCCAGCCAGAGCATCAAGGGCATGAACCAGCGGGTGGTCACGCTGGCCCAGCACATCAGTGTAATTAAACTCATTCTTGCCTTCCCGCTGGGACTCCTGGGAGGAGGGAAGAGCTGATACAAAACATGTCTGGTGGGGAAGGGCTGGGAGTGATGCTAGAGAGCTCAGCACCTCTGGTTGGGGGCTGGAGAGAGAAGAGCGCTTCAGGCATGTTCAGCCTGGGTGTTTGTGTCCCCAGTAAGCCCACCAAGAGAGCTGCTGCAGGCAGGAGGCAGAAGCTAGATCCCCATGGGGACAAACCAGCCTGATTCCCTCCTGCTTGCCCTGCCTTAGTTGAGCCCAGCAAAGCAAGAAGTAGAAAACAACTCTATTTCTGACTCAGGGCTTTATCCTTCTAGGAGGTCATCACGCAGGACTACACACGCCATCACCCACAGCAGCTCAACTCCCACATCCAGACCCCAGTGTACTCCTTCCCTGGGGCCGCATGCCCCGTGCTGGACCTGCGCCGCACCCCCAGTGAGGCGTATCTGCAGCAGCAGGAGCACGCAGCAACCTCCAGGATCTCCCCGCAGAACGAAGGAGGCAAAAGGTGAGGTCTGAGAGTCCAACCAAAGCTGGCGTGGGGTGGTTTCTGCCCACCCACTGTGCCAGTCTTGAGTTCAGACAGACCAGGGCTACCCAGGGTGAGGAGCCGGGCAGGTGCCTTCGCTACCTGGCACCCCAGTAAGGAGGTTCATAGGGCAAGCTGGAATTTGGCGCTGCTGAGTTTATGTTCCCCAGCTTGGTGCTTGCGTGGATTGCTTGCTTACACAGCCCAGAGGGTAAAACTGCTTTCTGATCTGGGTGCTTTCCCCCGTGGTGGTGCCTCTTGCTATCCCTGTTGTCCTAGAGGTGCTCTCTAGACCCCCTTGGAGTACATGCATGATCCCCTTCCTGATCTGGCTGGTGTCACAGAATAGTTTAGGTGGGAAGGGACCTCTTGAGATCATCCAGCCCAACGCCCTGCTCTCAAGCAGGGTTAGTGGGAGCAGGTTGTCCTGGATCATGGCCAGTTGGGTTTTGATTATCTCCACTGATGGAGACTTCAATACCTCTCTGGCCAACCTGTACCAGCATTTGAACACCCTCACAGTAAAAAAGTGTTTTCTTGTGTTGCGATGGAATTTCATGTGTTATGGTTTGTGCCCGTTGCCTCTTGTCCTGTCACTGTCCTCAGTCCTTGGCAGGTCATGGCACAGTGACCTTTCAGACCACAGATGGTTCCAAAAAACCCAAAGCAATGTATTTTCCATTGGTTCAAAGTTAATTTTATCTTCATCTTTCTCAGTGAATCAGAAGCTTGTTAGACACATGTGCCCTGTCAGCTGCAACTATCCATGTCAGACACTACCTGTATTTCTTTCAAAGTCACTTTCCAATCCTTGTGCTGGTACCAGCACAAGGCAGGTCTGATTGCTGTTGTATGGAATTAAAAAATGGGAATTGTGAGAACAGTGTCTGTCTTGCCACCCAAACACCAACAGAAACCCAGATGCATCCAGGAAAGAGTGGTGTCTCCAAACTGGTGGTCCCCTGTCAGTAAATGTGATTATTCTTCCCAGCTCTCTCTGGTGCTAGAGTTGGCTTTATAACATTAGGGGAGAGAGCCCAGCCCTGGCCACCCAGTGATGAAGAAAACTGGGGGGAAAAAAGAGAAACCACAGAAAGAACAAAGACGTAAATTCCCAGAACTCGCCGTGAGAAATTCCTCACGGGCTCGAGCCTGGCCGTCTCCCAGGCGCTGGCCACAGGCAGGCATCAGGGGGCTGTTGGTCCTCTCCGGGCTGCCCCAGTGCCGGACTCGTAGCCCGCAGCCAGCAACCCCCTGCATGGCCCCAGACAAGGTGGACAGGAGGTGGCGGGTGCTGCCACCCACTGTGTTCACAAATATGATGGAGAATCAAAAGCCATGTCCCCAGAGGGTTAACGTCGCAGCCCTCCACAGGGATCGTGTCCCTGCCAGCCAGGGACACTTGGGCTGAGCCAGCAAGTCCCAGGACTGGTCCCGCTGTCCCTCCTGGGCAGCTGTATTTGGGGCGGCTGCCGGCTGGCCCGCTGCCTGGAAATCTGGGCCACGTCTCGGCTCAGTCCTGCTCTGCACGCCTGCGGTGCAGAAAAATGCCCAAGCTGCACTCTTTCTCCGGCTTGCGTTAAAAGGGACCGTAAGCCCACAGGGGTGTGGAAGGTTTGGCTTTTTTCCCTGCTGTAGGAAAGCTATTTTAGTCCTTCTCCCCCTCCCGACCCCAAGCTGCTGTGCAGAGACAGAGGATGTTGCAATAAAACGATTGCATCTCCCCATCGCTCTCCGCAGGTCCCCGGAGCAGAGCAAAGCCTCGGCCGGGAGTGGGTCGGACAACTGTATCGAGCCGGTCTCTCCACCAGACGGCGTGGGAGAATCGGAGCACGCCAAGAGCGCCACGTACCCGATCCTGTACCGCGAGGGCGAGCAGATAGACCAGAGGTAACACCGAGGGAGGGGATGGTGGAGACAGCCTGGGGATGTTCCCCTTATCCCCATGCTCGCCCTGGCCCAGGCTGCTTTTCTTGCAGCCGAAAGCAATGTCACATCCCAGGTTGCTGTCCGTTCGTAGGGGCTTTTCAACACCATGTGGTACATTTATGGTAGGGATAGGGAGAAAGGTTGGAGATCCCAAATATCTCAGGACCCCCCAGGCTGATTCTGAGAAGTTACGCAAAGAGAACAGTCTCTCTAGGTAGGACTTTGTGAATTAGACGTTGCAGAGGTTTCCGATGGTCTTTTGCTTTGCAGGATGGGGTCCAAGTCCCCAGGAAACAACACTCAGCCTCCAGCTTTCTTCAGCAAGCTGACTGAGAGCAACTCTGCCATGGTGAAGTCCAAGAAACAGGAGATCATCAAGAAACTCAGCACGACCAACAAAAATGAGACGGAGTATAGTAAGGACATCTGGGGAGGCAAATGTGGGGCACCGAGGGGAAAAAAAAGCCTTGAGGACACATGAAGCAAAGGAGATTTGGGAATGGGTGCTGCTGTGTTAAGGGTTGGGAGCTCCCAACCAGCTCCCTCTGCATCGTGCCGTGGTTTGTTGGGAAGCGCAAGTTGAAAATGCTTCCTGGGATGAGCTGTGCTGGTGCCAGCAGTGGCTGTGTGCCTCTGGGGAGGCGACCGGAGGCTTCCCAGCCCCACGTCTCCTTGCTCTGGGGCTGTCAATCTCACCCACGCCAGATAACCACAATAGGAAGGAAATAATGAGCTGAGCACGGAGGAGGCTTAAGAGCAATTGATGTTTTAATGAACGGCCAGCCAAGCTGAATCCTTCCTCCTTGAGATGCATCTCCCCCCAGCGTTACTTTAAGCCCTACGTCAATATTGGCATAGCTCTGTAAAACTAACCAGACTGGCTTATATTAGAAATTCAGCCCGTTCATTCATTAACCGCTAATAGAGTAGATAGGATCATAATTTAATTTAGCCCAGCATTATACAGTCAATACTAATTCAATTTGAATCCATCTTACAACAGCTGCATCGGATAAGAGGGACCAAGCTGTCTCGTCTCCTGGATGGTGTTACCATGAGCCAACAGTATTGTTATGCCCCTTTAGGGACATGAGGCTGAACCCCATGACCTTCCACACTTTCCCTTATCAAGGGAAAATATATAGAAATAGGAAACGCCTCTTATTTGATGAGAATTTCTGTTATTCTAAGGAAAGCAATATCCAAGTCAAACAGCTCAGCTAAGAGGGAAAATATTGGTTTAACATTTCTTCTCCTGCTCCTCGCCCTCCCCACTGCCCAGACCTGCTCCCTGGGTGTGGGGATTTGAACCTTCGGAAGTCCCATAGGCAGGAGAGAGGGTTTGACTTCATGGAGCTTATAATCCGAAGGGCTGGAGGGAGGGAGGTCAGCTCCGAGCATGAAGACATCGCCCCGGCTCTCTGGGCTCTGCTTTTCTGCCCTTTCCCAGCTGGCAAGGCATGCCCGCTGTGGATTTCCCAAAGGCAATTACTCCTGGTCCCAGCCAGCACCCGCAAACCCACCCCAGTGCCTGGGGGAGGTGGGGTGCTGTCAGGCTGGGTGCCATGACAGGGACACGGGGATCTTGTCGTGGGTGGCACAGCAAGTCCCTCCCTACTGCCAGCCTGCAAATGCTGCTCTCATACTGAAGAGCTTCTTTGTTTTTCTCCAGATGTTGGGCAGCCTGGGACAGAGATTTTCAATATGCCGGCGATTACCGGAGCAGGTAACACTCCCATATACCTGTACCATACCTCATTCCCTACAGGGCTCACAGCCACAGAGAGCAGGAGACTCGGGAGATTTAAGCAACTCCTTTTTTCCTTTTGCCGTAAGACCGAGCGTAACAGCTGCTGTGAGGCTGAAGCCTTGGGACACACCGTAACTCCCTCCTGTTGAGTTGGAGACAGTGCAGTGTAATTCCTTGGAAAGCTGGGCAGAGTTTGAGGAGAAGTTAAAAGTTAAGCAAGGGTTGGCCATCTGATGCCAACGGAAGGTCACACTATAGCAAGGTGGACCTCGTGCTCAGGAAAGAGCACCCTGCTCTTGGTGGGACCTTGTGGTCACCCATGGATGGGTAGGAGGGCAACAGCAAAAGGGAATGTGAGGGTGGGAAGCAGGTTCTGCGCCACCGTGGGCTGGACAGGCTGCAGGAGCCAGTCGCAAAAGCAAACTGGGGTGAGAGGAGCACCCCGTAGCCTTGAACTGTGTGTGTTGGGCAAACTGGCGATGGCTGAGGACCAAGAGGAGGTGTTATCTGGGAGATGGAGAGGTGCTCAGGCACAGGGGTGCCGGCAGCATGCTCAGTCCTCCAAGTGCTTAAAGCGTGGGTTGACTTCGGTTTCTCAGGAGCTGGGAGGAAACGTTCAGCTGGTGGCTGGATCCGGCCATGGTGGTGCAGCCGGTGCCACACAGAAGGGCGTTGTGGGCAGGACCGCTTGGAGCTCTGCTGCTGTGCAGAGGGGGGAGCTCCCGGCGGGTCAAGGGTTTCAGGCTGATCACCCGGTTCTGGAGGAACAGTTTTGGTGGTGGTATCTGAGTCCTGCCTCAGGCAGCCATGGTGGGCTTTAGCGAGTCCCCAGCCCCAACCAGCATTAACCTGCCAGCCTGCCTAACTGGGGGTTCGCTGGCTAACACCTGGGGCTGTATCCCAGCCCCCAAAGAGCCCCCCTTCTCTCAGGGCCTAAGGGTGCTGGGAAGGGCTAACGATGGTCCCCCAGACACCAGTGGAGATGTATTTGCTGTGCTGAGCCTGAGGACCACCGGGCAGCACCTGAAATGGTGATCTGGGAGCTTCCCCAGGGGCACTGCACCCTCCCCAGCTCTGCTGGGCCCACAGCTTCCACCCAGCTGGGAAGGGAGGAGAGGAACAGCTTAAGGAAGGGATTTTGTCAAAGGGGGGCAGAAAGCAGCCCTGCGGAGTCAGGTGGCCGGTATGGGCTTCCCCGGCACAGGACAGAGACCAGCCCGAGGGAGAAAGACGGCGTGAAGGCCGTTGAGCTGTTGCCACCTGCGGCAGCAGCGTCCAGGTGGGCTCGCAAATGAATGAAACGAATCCCCATTGAGGAGTATTAATTGATACTTAATTGATTAAGTATTAATGCTCTCCTATAGCAGGAATGCCCTCAGTTTGTTAGTTTTAAGTAGGAGGAATGGCAGCTTTCCCACAACCAAGCGAAGGAGGTGCTGTGGGCAAGGACTTTGTGCAGTATGAGGGCCAGGCACAGCCATCAGTGGTGTAAGACCACTCGCCGGTGTGAACGTGCTTGGGAGAAGGAGCCAGCTCATGTCGGCAGCTGGGACCCAAGGGTCCACAGCAGACAAAATCTGGGGGGATGAGTCCCAACCTTCTAAGAGCATCCCCTGGTCAAAGCCGCTCCTGCTGTGCTGGAGGGAGGCGTAAAGGCAAAGCATAGGGAGCTGAGGGCCAGGGTCTGGCCAGAGGGGACCAGGAGAGACCCTGTCTGTTTACAGGAAGACAAGCGAACCCAGGATCCGTCCCTTTCTGAGCAGAGGGGCAGCAATCCCAGCGCAAACACCCCCAGGATGGGGTGACCCGGGGAGGTTGGGAGGGGGCTTGCCAGTGGGGCTTCCCTCGCCGGCCTGCTATTTTTATGTCTGTATTTTGCCCTTGCTTGTTCCCTGTAACTGCCACACTGGGAATGACGGTGGCGTGGCTGAGCCTAGTGCCCTCTGGTCCCTGTGCGGTGCTGCACCATAACTGCATGGCTTGAGACTCACAACCACGCGGACACACCATTTCGCCTCTGCATCCTGTCCCGTAGCCGCGGCTCAGCCCGGGAGGGGGCCCTGGTCCACAGTGGGCACCCGGCCTGGGGGGGGGGGAGGAAGGGAGCGGGCTGGGGCAGTGGGCAGGGGGCTTGCAAAGAGCATGAGGAGGGACAAAAGGACTCTCCCCTCTCCCCAGCATAGCCCGACCCCACACATGCAGCTCCGCAGGCCCCGTGCCCTTGTCTGGGGGCTGCCTGCGTGCCGGGGCCAAATCTGGGCACCTCTTTCCAATCAAGTGTTTTTGTGGGGTGCCCCCTCTTCCTTCCCCGATTCTTCCTCCATGGCAAACTGCCCTGGCCTCCAAATTCCTGGCACACCAATTTTTGATCTGTGTGTGCATCCATATGAACCCCACATCCAGATGACTCTCCTCCTGCTCCCA
Source organism: Astur gentilis (assembly GCF_929443795.1). Taxonomy (NCBI): domain Eukaryota; kingdom Metazoa; phylum Chordata; class Aves; order Accipitriformes; family Accipitridae; genus Astur; species Astur gentilis. The sequence continues at coordinate 18,265,592 of NC_064886.1, read as the reverse complement.
TGCCGAGCCTGGCTGTGTTGGGAGCACAGCCCCTGTGTCCCTGTCCCCCCCCTTCTTGCAGTCGCTCCCCGGGGCTCAGCGACAACCCCTTATCCCTGCCATCCTCCAAGCCCTTGGCCCCAGGGAACCCTGCCTGCCTGCAGCACCCCAGAAACCCAAATCCCAGAGTAAGTCCCATCCCATCCCACCACCAGCCCCTGCCAAGCCCTGGGGCGGGATGGAGCGGGGAGGAGGAGGACGGGTGCATCGCAGCGCTTTAAAGAACAACATGACAAAGTTTGTTGCTTTGCGAGAATGTGCTGACTGTTTGTTTCTTCCCTTCTCCCTTGTCTCCTTTCTCCCCCTTTCCCATCCCCCCCATCTTTCTTCTCATTTGGCTCCCCCCCATCTCCCGTCCCCTCTCTCCTCCCCCTCCCGTATCTCCCAGGGCTAATCAGTTGTAGGAGCCAGTCGGTCCAAGAGAATTCCAGTACCAACATGGGGTTGGAGGCAATAATTAGGAAAGCCCTAATGGGTAAATATGACGAGCAGTGGGAAGAGCGCTCACCTCTCAGTGCCAATGCTTTTAACTCTCTGAATGCCAGTGCAAGCCTGCCCGCTGCTATGCCCATAACTCCTGCTGATGGACGAAACGAGGACGTGCGCTCCTTGCCAGGTCTGCAGCCCTCTCCACCTTCGCTCTCTCTGTGTTATTAATTCTCAGCCTTTATTTTTCCCCTTTTGTGGGTGGATTTATTCCCCCAACCCAACCCTGCCCCATTTTTGTTCATTTTGGTTTTCTTTTCTCCCCTCCCTCCCCCAGCTTCAAGCTTTGTGAATCCGCTGATTAATCCTGGTCTTGTTTGATGTTAATTTAATAGTCTCAGAAGGTGCTGTTGCTTTCTCTAAACCACTGACTGTGTGCCTTTCCCCATTTGTTGGTTTTTAATATCTCCTTTTCCTTTTCCTTTTTTTATTTTTATTTATTTATTTATTTATTTTTTACACAATGGAAAGGTTTATGGGGGGGAGAAAAAATCCACACCCAAAAGACTGAAGCCATAAACCTAAACAGCCACCCCAAACTGTCTATAAACCTCAGGCAGCGTCACTGCTCCCAAAATAAGGGAAGGAGCCTGTCCCTCCCCACCCTGGGCTCAGGGTGTTGGGTCAGGCTCTGGCCTGGGACAGAGGGTTGGATGGGACCTGGGGGTGCCTGGAGCAAGAGGGAGAGCTTAAGGGAGCTCAAGTGGGAGATGGGGGACAACTTCAGAGAACAGGGCTGGGGCTGAGCTGCCCCATGGGCCCCAGCAGGGCTTGCAAAGCCGGCTGGGTGCCACGATGGGGTCTGCCCGGCTTCGGGGGAGGCCTGAGCAGAGCCAGGAGGGTTGTTCTGCGGATCTCCAGTTAAGGAAGAGAGGAGGGGGACCAGGGACGGATGGGGGAGAGCGTTTGTCCCCCGCGTGCCCGCAAAGGGCAGATAGCCTCTTGCAAGCACCCTGCGCAGAGCACGGCGGCTGTGCCGGGGGTCCCCTTGGCAATCTGGGCGCAGAACCCCCTAAGCTGAGGAGCAGGGCCCTGGGGGCACACGTTGCGCCTTCCTCCGGCTCAGCTCGGACCCGGCGCTCTTCAGCTTGTTGCAGAAAAGCTTTTCTGGCTCCTGCATGAAACCAGCAGCTTCTTCCAGCCACGCTTCCCCACGCCCAGCAGAGGCTGCCTGGGCAGGCGGGGTGGGATGCAGAGCCCATCCATCCCTCCCCCTTTTGGGAGCTCCCCCCAGTTTAGCCGGGTTAACCTACATGGCAGAGGCCATTTTGGCTTTAAACCATTTAAAAACTGGCTGAATATCACCAGGGATTTTGCTGTAAGAACAGATTAAAGACCATCCTGGCCATGTATACCACGGGAATGGGGAATGTGCTCAGGGCTCCAGCACCCACGTAGGTCCCGGGGCGTCCCTGCCAACTGGCCGCGCCGCGGCACGTGGAGCTCCTGTGCCACGACCCGTGTTTGTGGGCTGAGCCATGAGCCGGCTTGGGAGCAGACCCTGCACAGAAACAGCCCAGCCAAAGCCACGTGGATGCTCCTGCCCCAGATCCGCTCCACAGGACGGTTCATAGCATCAACCCACAAAGCGGAGAGCGGCACAGGAGGAATCAGAAACCTCCTCGAGCCACCGCAGCCACCTGCCCGCCCGCCCGGCTGCGGAGAGCTCGCCCCATCACCCTTCCCCGCCGTGGTGCCAGCGGCACACGGGGTGAGCTTTTCTCCCGCCACGAGCTATTTTTCCAAGCTCTTAAAAGGGAAGCCCTGGGTACCCGCACCCCCTCCCCGAGCCCCATCACAACGAGCCGGGTGACGAGCAGGCTCTTCTCGTTGCAGGAGGAGGGGGGAAGCCAAAGATCGCTGCCAGACCCAACAGCCGCAAGGCCAAGTCCCCGGCGCCGGGTCTGTCCTCGGGCGAGCGGCCGCCCTCCGTCTCCTCGGTGCACTCGGAGGGGGACTGCAACCGGAGGACACCACTCACCAACCGCGTCTGGGAGGACAGGCCATCGTCCGCAGGTAGGGCTCGGCGGGGACGTGTCCCCAAAGGGGCCGTGCCACCCTCGCCGGCAGGGCTGCAGGGGGGCAGCCACCCTGGCCCTGGCGTTGACTCTCTGCTCCCTCCTCCCCTCGCAGGTTCGACACCGTTCCCTTACAACCCGCTCACCATGCGGCTCCCCAGCGGGGTGGTGACGGCAGCCCCCGCCGCCCCCCTGCCGCAGGGGACCCCCGGCAGCCAGCACCACGCCTGGGACGAGGAGCCCAAGCCCCTGCTCTGCTCCCAGTACGAAACCCTTTCGGACAGTGAATGAAGCCAACCAGGGGCAGGGAGACGGCGACCAAACCCAGGGCGTGGGGAGCGAGTGGGACACCCGGGGCAAGTGCCCACCGCCCCGGCCCCGCTGGCTCTCACGAGCGAAGATGCAGGAGCAGAGTTATTTTATTTTTTCCTTTTCCTTTTTTTTTTTTTTTTCCCTTCCATTCCCAACCAGCCAATTTGGGGGGTTGGGGGGTGTTAAATTTTTGTTGGTTTTTTTTTCTTTCTCAACATCTGGAAATTTCTGCATCCTATTCAGTCTGAAAAAAAAGAAAAGAAAAAAGCCTTAACAAGACAAAACCCAAGGAACCCATCTTCGATCTTGGCAGCCTTGCTGGGTGGTGACCCCTGCGCTCAAGAGGGACTATATGAGCAGCCACGTGCCCGAAGCGCGCACGTCCCGGGGCCGCGCACGCTCGGACACTCTGCCGGCACGCTCCCGCGGAGTCAAGTGAGGGGCTGTGGGATGCTCCCCTGCATCCCACCCATGGGGCTGTGCCGCAGAAATGCAAAACCTTGAGTGGGTTAAAGAAAAAAAAAAAGTTTAAGAAGTGAAATAGGATGGAACGCCCTGGTTTGGTTCCCCCCGAGCTGATCTGAGGGCTGGTTGCCCATCATACCCACGTTGCAAGACGTATCAGCTCCGCAGCGGTCTCGAACGTGGTTGGGATGAGCGGGCAGGGGAGGGAGTGAAGAGCTATTTCTTAAAAAAAAAAAAAAAAAAAAAAAAAAAAAAAAAAAAAAATCCTGGTCCCTTCGGTGGAAGCGATCCCGGGCTTAAATCGGAGCGGGCAGGGATGTCCCGGGGCTGGCTTGTGCGCTGCCCGTGGAGGGGCTCGGTTGCTTTAAGTGCATTGTTTTCTGAATGGTGAGAAAAGGCAATTGTAAATTGTATTGGTCTACAGGGTATATTTTTGATACCTTCAGTGAATTATGTCAATATTTTACGCAAGGAAGGACTTAAACAAAACACAGTATTACATGCTGTAAAAGAGGTTCTGTTCTTACATGCAGGCTTTGATGCATTTGTCCATTGTGTGGAAGGGTTTAAAAAAAAAGACAGAAGGTAACAATGATCCATCAAAGCTATTTGTAAGGCAGGAGAATGTATGAACTTAGTTTAAAAAAACAAAAAACAAAATCTTGCCATGGTTGTAGGGCCCCCCATTACACACACCTTTGCTGACTCAGCAGAAATCGTTTGCTGGTTGTAGATGTTGATTCTCCAGAGCCCTCCGAGCTGGCCAGGTGCAGGGGCAGAGCGGGCAGGAGGCTGGCGTGGCAGGGAGTTCACAGGAAACGTTAAAAAAAAAAAAAAAAAAAAAAAAAAAAAAAAAAAAGGAAAAAAATGTTTTTATTGTATTTTTGTGATACACACGAATGCTCTACTTTACATTATTTTTTTCATTCCATGATGTTGGCTCATATCTGCAGTTACATGGTTAAAGAACAAAATATTAGACTTTTTTTCATTCACTTCTGCTTTCTCGCTCTGGGGGAAAAAAATGGCAAAAAAAAAAAATGTATTAAATGCTTTGCATTCTATACGCTAGAGGAACCCAGAGCACGGCACAGACTTTCTGCCTCTCCGGCTGCTGGGTGGGCAGCCAGCCCCCGCAGCCTCCCGGCAGCCCTCGCATCCAATGCGCGGGTCCAGCGGTGAGGCCAGCGCCGTCACCTTCCCGATGGATCTTTCTTTTCCCCCCTGCAACGTTCCTAGGTTGATTCTGATTTCAAAGGAAGAGAATGATGGTGTTTGTTGTTTGTTTGGGGTTTGTTTTTTTTTTTTTGTTGGGTTTTTTTTGTTTTTTACAATGTACAGGTTTTTAATGTTCATCAATGTTTGTGTCTTTTCTGTTGTGCTTTTTTTTTTTTTTTTTTTTTTTTAAGAAAAAAAAACCTGAGACAATGCACAAGCAATGTGGAAGTCTTTCCGTTCCCAGGTTATTGCTGCTGGTGTCTCCGTGGCTCTGAGATGTGAAAACTAACAGAGCTGATATCTGGGCGTAATGCTATTAAAGTGTTGCAGATTTTGCTGGGGGAAAAAAAAAAAAAAAAATCCAAATCCAACCCATCTTCAAAGCCGCCTCCTTAACCTATTTGGAAAAAAATAGAAAAAAAAAAAAAAAAAAACCCACAACAAAGAATAAAGTTCCCACTTGGCACAGTAGCAATACTGTGTGCTGCTTTGGTGTCTCCGCAAGTCCCGGAAGGTGCTGGTTGCTGGGGGAAGGCGGCCGCGGAGCTCACAGCCCCGCTGACCAGCATCGCAGACCCTGCCACCAGCAGCTCTCACCGGCAGAGACCCCGGCATGGGTTGAGACGCGGCGAGAGAAACGCCTGAGCTGAGCTCCTGCCTGCAGGGCGGCCGCGCGGAGCCTTGGCTTTCGCTGCAGCTGGCTCTCGCCGCTGGTAGCCGCAGCCCCGCGGCGTGCCGGGGATCGAGGTGCCGGGGCAGCGTTTGGGTTCCACACCGCGTGGGCGTCCCGTGCCGACCGCGTGGGCCGAGCATGGCCAGGTGTCGGGACATCGGGAAGGGCCACGGACTCCAGCCAGGAGCTGCGGAGCTGCTTTCTCGCTTTTCCGGCCAGAGCGGGGTTGGGTTGTCCTCCCCGTTATCCCCAGGCAGCGTTCGCCCGTGCCATAGCCAGCACCTAAAGCCACGGGCTGGAGGGTGAAGAGCTCGTCCCACCCTTCGGTGCTAACCGCGTAGCCGCGTTTCTCTTTTCGTCTCGTTTCTACCACGTCTTTCGCGCGTGCGGGGCGAGGAGGCGGTGCTGGCCAGGAGCCCCGCAGCACAGCTGATGCCCGGCCCTGTGCTGTGAGGGTGTCACGAGAGTTTTCAGATGTTTGTAAGGTTGTTTTAGTCCTTTTGGGATTTGCCGCTCAGTGCCGGTGGATGGATGGTTGGGCAGATGTTATCCGCTGTCTTCTGGGCAGGGCAGTGTTTGCAGGAGGGGACGGTGCTGCGGGGCTGCGAGGACATGGAGGTGTCGGGGAGACGGCGGTGACCCCCGGCCACTGTGGGGCTCCGGCAGCCCCACGGCCCTGCTCGGCGGGATCCTTCGGGATCGTTTCTGGAGCGGGGAGCAGGACACGTCGCTGACCGTTCCCGGCTCTGTGCAAGAGCTCGGGCCCCGGCTGTGCCGTGCGTCCCCATCACGCCAGGACAGCCTGCCCGGGGCTGGGAGCCCCAGGAGGGGAGCAGCCCAACTGTGCGTGAGACCAGCCGAGGCAGGGGCACACGCAGGTTTTGCTCCGGCAGGGTCTTACACTTGGGGGAACCCCCCTGCAGAGAACTCAGCCCCGCAGCTGGCCACGGCACAGCTCTTTTTGGTGCTTTCTGTCTTGCTGCGTCTCCATCGCCGGTCTCCCCGTGCACGCCCCGTCCCCACACAGACCCTTCTGCAGCCGCCTGTCCCCCAGCGCGTCCCCGCAGCAGCGGGGACAGGGACAGGGCATGGGGGGACGTGGGGGAGCGGCAGCTCCTGTCGGGGAGCTCTGCAGGACCCTTGCCAGGGTGCTGGAAGAGGGAGCATCCTCCCGCTGCAGATTAATTAAGTTGGGTCAAATCAACGAGTTGCCGGCATGCCGGGCGGGAGGCCCGCAGCCGCTCGGTGGAGATGTGCCCGGCCCTGGGGGTCTGCTGTGGGATGGCCCCCCAGTTTCTCTGCTCACACGTGGGCTGGAGGGAACGTGGTTTTGGGAAAGGGGTTGCTGCTGCTCCTGCAGGTCATGATGCTCCCCCCCCACCCTGCCCTGCTCTGGCCCTCGTGCTCCCCCCTGCCCACCCCCCCAGCTGGGAACTGAGGCATCCCCAAGCACCCCAAAACCTCGCGGCAGGGTCCGACTGGCACCTCCCTGTGCTGCCGGCTGCGGTTGTGCAATCCAGGAGAAAGTCACGTTAAACTATGAAAAAAACCCAAGTTTAAAGTTAATGTTCGCCAACTTTGTAACTTGTACAAACAGGCAAACAAATTATTGGACAATTTATTGCTTGAACTGTACCGGGGGAAATATCTATCTTTTGTACAACAACCTGTGCATAGCTGTTTTGAAGTGAATTGTATGATAGCTGGGGCTGTACAGAGAAACCACCAGGTGTAAATATTTCCGCAGCTTGCTCTAGAGGGGTGGGGGTCTTCTACTAAAGGTGAAGGGGTTTGTTCACTGTTATTTTGCTCGGAGTGCCCACCAGCAAGCGGTGTGGGTAGCAGTGTCCGAACACTGCCTTACTGGTTAAATAATAAAAAAAGCAAACAAACCAACCCAAACAAAAAAGCTTATTTGGCAGCAAAATACAGCGCGCTCCTACCTCTTTGTGTGCGTGAGCCCAGGCAGGGCAAGCTGCTCGCGGGGCAGCCAAATCGGGAGTGGGATGGCGAGGGTGGTTGCGGGGTGCATTGGGGACCCCCGCAGTGGCGGGGCACTGGTGGGGGTGTCTGTGGCAAAATGGGCTGGGGGGGAGAAGGGTCGGTGGCAGCAGTAGCCCAAGGTGTGCGGCTCGCTCGCGTCGGGGCTGGCCGATACGGTCCCCGGCGTCGCTGCCGGGCTGGTCAAGGTGGGAGGGTCTGCGCACCCACCGGCTGCGCCGTGACCCTCCCGTGGCACCACCAGCGATGGGGACGGTGCTGCTGGAAGGACCTCGGCAAGGGGCGAGTTTGCTGGCTGAAGCATGACGGGGTATCGCACCCTAAAGCTCAGGGGATCGGTGCTCTGGCCAAGTTGCAGCCTCGCTCCTTGCCTCAGTTCCCCCATCTGCAGGTAGGGCTGGCACCCCTGCGCTGCTTTTTAACCAACAGGTGGCCAAGAGCTTAAGCACGATGTTTTTATTGACTGTGGTCACCAAAGGTGACCACAGCTAAATGCCCCCAAACAAGAGATAGCCGCGTCTCTGTCAGCATCGAGCAGGGGTGATGCTGGAGGACACCTTGGCTTCGTTGCTCTTTAACCAGCAGCCATGGAAAACATTGTTCAACTGTGATTTAATTTAAAAGTTGCATTTATTTTTTTTAAAAATATACGTTCTGGTGATGAGTAATCCCTCATAAGCCTTGTAGGAAAGTATTGACGAGGCTAATTAGCTGCTGCCTAATTAAGAACTGAAACAGAACCCTTGGTATGTATTTGCAGGTCTAAATTGCTTTAGCTCTGACATCCATCCGATGGGGTGCGGCTGACTTGGGTTGGGGATGGGACCTGTCGGTCCCCAAGTCCCCCTCCTATGTCTGCACCTGCGGGGCCGGTGCTGCGGGGGTCGAGAGCTCTTCCCGCTGCCGTGGGTGTGCGTGCAGTGGCGTTTTACAAGGGCGAGTGATGAATGGGGGGACAGCGAGCTGAGGGGTATGGCTCTGCTTGAGGACAAATTGGATGGCTACATGGGATTTAATCCATTGAAGGGCTCTTAGTTGGTTTTGCACTTGGGGGCCTTCTGCTGCCTTTCCTGGGGCTCAGAAATGGGTTTTACACAAAAGATGTTTTCCTGAGAACAGCAACAAGCATTTCAGCCAGGGCATACCCCTACCTTCTGCCAGCTGAGCGTTTTGGGTGGTCACCCCGATCTGAGCTGCTGCAGGTCCTGGAGGAAGGCTCCCCAGTGCTGCGTGACTGGCTTGTCTGTCCAGGGGGGTGGCCAAAAGGCTCCTGTCTCTGTGCTGGTGAAGGATCACCCTAGGTCTTCTGGATCACCCAGACACCATCTGAAATCCCTCCAGGTACGTACCCACACTGACCAAACCTTCCTCCTCCGGTCTCCACAAGCTCCTCCAGTGACCAGCTCCCGTGGCGATGCACTAGGTAGGTACCTGCTGCCTCTTAAATATCAGTCTGAAGATCTCCGAGACCAGAGATTTTGTTGAAATCCTTCTTGGAAAGGCTTTTGCTGCCCTGAAGGCAATTAGACTAAGTTAATAAATAGTACAAAGAGAAGCCAAGCTGTTCAGCCTCTTGCATCAAGGTTTAAACTCTGACGAGGGCTGACAGCGGTAGCCCTGGTCAAAAATTCACACTGATGCTGAAGAAACAGAAGGTGGGAAAACTCTAAATTCAAAGCCAACACTTAGGATTTAATGATGGAAAACTTTAGGTCTACTTGAAAAGCTCTTACATAAGGAGATGAAAATGAAATGGGACAAAAGCAGATGGCTTCAAAAACCAGCAATAAAAGTCAGAAATCCAGACTCGTATTTAGACTGGGTGGCAGACAAGGGCTTTTGAAGGGAAAAGGAAAGATAAAAGATGGTCCCCAATATCTTTGCCCCGGACAGAGACTGTGAGAAGACGCAGGAGCTTTGCGACCTTTTCCTGGAAATGAATTGGTGTTTAGTTAGGATTATGGGGATTATTTTTTTTTTCTTTTGTGAAGAATTAAAGCAAGAGGAAGATATTTTTTTTTTTTAGCTAGGCAAGGCTGAGTTACTAGAGTTTCTGATTTACAAGAAAGGGCACAAGACCAAGGTTGTCCTTGCTGCACGAGCACTGGGCTTCAGCACCCTCCCTGTAGGCTGCGTGTGCCCTGTGGGTGACAGGGAGGGGAGAGGGATGTAGTTGCGGTACCCAGTGATGAGCCGGGTAGGATTAAAAAAACAACGTGTACAAACCCCACCAGACTACAAAACCCATGTGCTGGTAGCACCCAGCCCTGTGCAGAGCAGGGGCTCTTCCGCTGAGCGGCTGGATGGGTCAGACGTGCCTTTGGCCGGCAAAGCTGGTAACCATTCCTGGGCTCCTTACAGCAGGAAGCTTTTTATACTCTTCTGACAATTGCAATCCAAATAATCATTCATCAGTTCTTGTGATTTGCCATGAAATTATATATGCTCTCTGATAATGATGCAGAGGGCTAAAGAGCTGATCTTGGCAGGAGATGAGACATTTTAGGCTGGTGAGTAACTTGGAAGGAAAATAGAGCAGCTTTTGATGGGATGTCTGGCTCTTATCAGTGTTGGGACACTGAAGGGTGTTGGGCAGGGGTGTTCTGGCTGGCTGAGCTCTACCTGGCTTGTGTGCCTGTCTGGGAAGAGTTGGGTTCATAAGAAACTTGGGAACAAGTGTCACTGGGGGGGTGGTGGGGGGGTGGTGGTAGTAACATCTGAATTAATTGTCAGGTTTATTTATCCTCTCATTTTTCGCCTCCTGTAATTGCCAAAATGAGTATTTGTGAGAACTCCAGGCAGCGGAGCAGTAATAAATCACTCGCCACCGATGGGAGATTGGAGCAGTTGTGTCTGAGCGAGGTGAGATCAGTGCTGGCTTTAGTGAGTGCAAGCGCTCTCAGAGGAGCTGGTGGGCTGGTGCACAAAAAACCAAACAAACAAACAAAAAACAATCCCTAAAAAGAGCTTTGCAGAAATGCTCCTGAAATAAAACCCCTGGACAGTTCTTCAGCCTGGAGCCGTGGTTGTCTCAGCCACTGGGAAAAGGAATCACCTAACAGGGATGCAGGGGGGGCTCCGGGCAGGGAAAGCCTCGGCAGCCCCCAACGCGTGGGGTGCTGCCAGACCCTGTGGGGCTGCAGGTCCCTTCCTGGGGTGGCACCCGTGTGTCCGAAAACACCGCTGCGAAACACACAGCAGGGAGGGCGTCTGCCTGCGTGCCCTGGACTGAAAACTTGTGGAAGCTGGGTTGAAAGGCAAAAATCCTTGTGCTGCAAACACGCCGCTTTCTGGGTCTGGCTTTCCAGCACAGTGCTCTACTGCAAATTGGGCTTTGGCTGGCTCTCCCCTCCTGGCCTTGCTGGCCTCATGGGCTCGCTCGTGCTGGTACGGCAGTGATGCCGTGCCTGGGGGTGCAGGAGGGTTTCCGGATCCCACCCGAGGAGGGAACATGTTCATCTCGGCTGCAAACACGGCAACCCCAGCGTAACCACTGACAGGTGAGGTTTTCCTTTTGTTGACCCTCATAAAAGGAGAATAGGCAGAAATAACAGCCCGCGGCGCTCAGGAGATCAACTTTGCCACCTACACCATGGAGAGAGCAGCAGTCACACATCGGTTTGAGTCTGTATTTCTGAAGAGCTCAGTGTATTTTCCCTTCTTTGGGAATAATCTGAATGCCTCTCTCTGTAAATGCATGTAACCTGACAAAGCACAGGGTGTTAGCAGTGGTGGTAAACTCCATCTGGAGAGCTCTCTGCTTTGAAGTTGGATGCCGTTTTAAACTCTGCAGGGTACTTTTGCTTAGAAAAAGCAGCAGTTGTCAGTGAAGATTGATCTTGGTCCAGAAATTTTTGCTGCCCCCCTGGCTCCTTTTCATATTTATTAGTCATTTGCAATCTCTTTGATGACTAGATGCATGTTCAGCTTGGAGAAAACTCTGTTGTGGTATTTACTGAGGCGATGCCAGGGGATAGGGACCACCGATTGTACTAGCTGCAAGGTCCAGCCATGCTAACGATGGTGTATATTGAGTTGTCATTATTAATTGCCACGGCAGCCCCCGGTGCTCCCAAGCAGAAGCTGAGGAAACCCATGGAAGAAGCAGAAGCCCTGGGGGGGTGGTCTGAGGTCTCACCCACGGGCATGCAGCCTCACTTGAGCCAGCCAAAATCAATTGCTCCACATGTTGCACGTCAGTATTTGCAGAAAACGCTGTGCCTGCAAGAGAGGGGCACCTCTGTGGGCTGCTGGGAGCTCCTCTCCTGCCTTTGGTGGCAGAGGGGGAAGAGAAGGTTTCGTGAAGAGTGAAATGCAGAGCAACACCATCCAGAAGGTTGCTCTCGAAGACGCTACATCCTCATTCATTCAACACATTCCTCAAACTCTGCTCAGAGCAGCTGTCAGCAGGTGCGGCATGATGGGCCCTGAATCGGCTTTGGTGAGACATGGACTCTGAAGAGGTTTGGACTCCATTGACTTGGATGTTGGTTTGCAAAAGGCCAAACTTTAGCTATGCAATCCTGATCCAGCTCTGCCCAGTATTCAGGAGTATTTTTTTGCTGGTGTTTCATCCTGAGCCCTTTCCAGAAAGCGAAGCAGCTGCCAGAGGTCAGACGCAGGGACCCTGGTCGGTGCGTGCCTAAAGATGGGTGCCAGGTCTGGATCTGCATTCCAGTTGGACCAAAGCAGAGCTTTTCCCCGTGGGGATGTTAATCCTGGGCCTTGGCTTAGAGCCATCTCCAGTTTTCATGGTTTTGGAACTGAAAAAAGTGTACCATTCTGTTCAGGGGAAGAACAAATCCTTATACCCCAACTCTATACCCCAATGAGAAGTCACAACCAGTTCAAGCATTTGCTGGCTCTTTAGCAGTGAAACCCACCTAGCTTCACCCTGCTGGACCCATTTTTAAGCTACCAGTCCCCCAGGACTGCTGGAGCATCCTGCTCCCCTTCAGACCAGCAGCAAGCCCTGAGCTGGAGCTGCCTCCTCTGTCCACTGGTGAAGGAGAAACCAAATAGCAGAAGTTGGAAACCAAATAGCAGAGGTTGGAAACCAAATAGCAGAGGTTGCTCTTGGGTCTCTTTTTGGGGGAGGGCAGCCTTTTTATTAGGTCCAGATGTTGCTTTCTGCCCCAGGCCATGCTGGGAAGTAAAGCAAAGTGTGTTAATGTTGGCTGGAAGAGCGTCTTTGGAAACAGGCTCGAAGGAAGCGGGGTTTCTCCTGCGCCCCTGTTTCCTGGGGGCTCGGGGGAGATGGACCAGCATGGGAGGCACAGGCACAGGCGAGGGATCGCCCTGCTGCTGAGCAGCCCTCTTCCCTTTGCTCTCCAAAAATCTCCCAACAGTGAGTATGGCTTTAGCCAGCCACGGGCTTCTCCAGGGCTCTTGGGTACCCGCTGTCCCCGAGCTGATGGCACCCGCAGGGAGAGTCGGCCCCATGGCTGAGCTGACGGGTCCCTTCTGGACCAATTTCCTGCTGGGTTTCGCATTGAGGTGTGGAGATGGAGGACTTCGTGTGAGGGGCAAGGCTGCTCTCCAGATGTTATTTTTCACCATTAGGCAGTGTTTAAAAATATATGTGATTTTTTATTTTTTTTTCCCCTCCTTTCTGAGTGCATATAAAGGAGAGACTTTTGGAGGGGTGAGCGGCAGGGGAGGGGCTGGGTGGGGGAGGGCAGCAGGACCTTCCCCCAAATCAACTGCTCCCTCTGCAAATGAAGCTTTTCCAGAAAGTGCTGAGCTGGGCACTTTGCAGCCGGTTCTGCTGGGTTGCGGCACGGTCGGCTAACGGAGCTGGGCTCCAACAGGTCCCCGTGATTCAGTGCCAAGCCTGGAGGCCTTCGAAACACGTGGCTCATTAACAGTGCACTTCAGCTACGGCTGGGGTTCGTACAGAGGGCTGGTGCTGCCAAAACGTTTACAAGTCCCGGAGGACTCGGAAAGGGCCCAAGCTGCAAAGTTCAAGGGCAGACCTGGAGGCAGAGCAGTGCCGTGCTTAGCAAAGTACCCCAAGCCTCAAGTGCTGCTCTGCCGTTCCCTGCTCCCCTCCACCTTCACTTCATTTTGATAACAGGCTCAGGCTAGAGCCGTAAGGATGCTCAGTTCCTCTCCCAGGTATAGTTAGGGATCTGCATGGCTCTGGGTGCTATCTCCTCTGGTTCAATCTATATTCCAGGGTAAAGCCCGTGCTTAACTAGCCAAGGAGGCTCTAAGAGGCCTGAGATGCTGCCATCCCATAATGCCTCACTAGAAGCTGGACCTGAAGCTAAAATCCCAGCTCTGTACCTCCAAGGCCATCCTACTTGGCCACAACAGGTCGGTAGGTCCATAACATGATGTGCATCATTGCCTAGCAGCCACAGGCGCTGGGGACGCCTGTGCTTAAAACCGTGCCCTGTGTTCAGTGGCCGAGCCGTGCTCTTCAGCAGCTAAAATGAATGTCCTGGAAGCGCAGGCGCTAAAAAAAAAAACCCAACCCTGTCGGAAGCACAGCAAAAACCCATCTGTGAGTGGAAGAGGTCAAAGAAGAATACAAAGGCTTTTGTTTCCTGAGGCATTTGTCAGCAAGACAAATGTGGGTTTTCAAAATTCGCTGTGTTTTCCTAGCTGGCCTCCCACGCAAAAGCCAAATGGACTTTCATTAGCATAAAGCAGGGCATGGGCTTGTGTCCTTTGTAATCCAACGCTCGAGGACTCAGACAAGGAATTGGTTGGATCGCTGTTTATTATCAGTTAGTGGGGCATATTGAAAGGAAATGGGCAGATTTCAACACTACATCTATAACTAGTTTATTGCTGGCGTGTTCCTCTCCTGCCCTTATTATTTATGTTGAAAATGATAAATGAGGGATTGATGGTTCTAGCTGGTTTATGAATAATCAGGTTATTTCACTGTAAAGCCCCAGGGGAAGGTAATGTTTCTACAATCCTCCATCAAAGAGAATGCAGTTTGCACTCATGCGTGTGTGTTGCTCATTCTTCCGTTGCTTTGCACTTGGCATGTTTTTGCACCCTGCCTCTGCAAGTGTGCATATCCCCACATACTCCCACGGCACATCCCAGCGCCAACGTGGGTTTCCCGGTCCGCACAGCCCCTTGCCATTGTCACCCGCAGCCACGCACAGGGTGTTTGGAGCAGTTTGCTCTCCAATGCAGGAGGTGACAGGCGTCTCGGTGGCCCATGATGGGAGGCTGCATGGCCGGGTGCAAGCCAGGTGCTCTGGGGAGGTGCACGAAGGGCCCCAACGGCAGCAGTCAGCTTGGAAGAAGCCCTGATCCCATTTGTGTTTCAAGGAGCTGCAAATAGCCACTGGTCTCAGGATTTCCTTGTGAGACAGGAAGAGCCCTGGAGAGATGACTTGAATGTTTATGTATATAGAAATGTCTAATCACTGGGCTTAGAACAGGCTCAGGAAGGGAATCTGGAGGTGGTTAGCTGGAGAAGAGGATATTTTTATGCTAGAAATGTGCTGTCCGCCTGTTTGCAGGGTAGGAAGGATACGATGAGAATCAAAGGCTTGGCAGGATGAGCATTTTCATCCTTGTAGATGTGAACTTCCCATCTGTCTTGGACTCCAAGGCGTGGAACTGTTTAGATCCAGTATCGTTATTAGAAGCAGAAAATAGAGCTCATAAAACTCCCTCCTTACGCCCCAAAAAAACAGTTCCAGGACCCTCTATCCTACTCGCGAACAAGCCGTTCCTGCATTAATTTCCCTGCTGTGGCTGGGCACGTTGCCAGGGGAAGGGGACTCAGTGCTTCAGCAGAAGCTGTGCAGCCTTGGGGCAGGTCCTTGCTCCTCTCCTGCAGAACCAGACATGGGGATTTAGAAACAGGCAGGAGAACTGGGAACGGTTAACGTGGTGGCAAACCTGCGTGGCCAAGCCACGTTCCTTCCGGCCCACGGAGTAACCACAGATGCTGCATCTGCAGTGGGAATCGTTCACTCAAGCAACAGGCTGAAAATCAGCACTAGATGATATGCTTCTTACCATGGCTGTGCAGATACTGCAGAGAGCAGTTGGCAGTACCAGCCAGGGAAGCCACCATCCCAACACCAGACCAAGGATCCAGAGGCCCATGCAGCCACCCTGGGGTCTCAACTGCTGAAGCTAAGGTGCCCCCTGAGGCACTGAACCTGTATCATGGGACAAGAGGAAGTCACAGAGCTGCATCTAGAGCATCTCAGATGGTTTCGGTCCTCTTGGGATGGCTGCTTTGGGAGGTAGTTGTGGAGCACAGGGTCAGCTGCCCTGGAGACAGAGGGACCTCAAGGCATATCTGCTTTGACAGACTCCCATCCCATGTCTGTTCCCCACAGAGATGGCCTACGTGACAGTTCAGCATCCCGTGCCAGAGGAGATGCAGTTTGTGCAGGTGGTCATGATGTGCTGCTGGTGGTTCCCTCACATGGGCAAAGATTCGTGACATTTTTGAGGACAAGACAACTTTCCTGCTTCTTGGCATTGCCTAGATCTTCCGAAGACGCTTCTGCAGGTCCAGGCTGTGACATTGCCATCTGCTGAGCACAAGGAGCAGAGACCGAGCCCAAGGTCTTGCACGTGGTGGTTCCAAGCTGATGGCTTGGCAGCAGGGGAAAGTTTTTATGGCTCCAGTATCAGGTAAGGTTCTTTCTCTGGCAAATCTCTGTTGTTTGTTGACTGTACACAGCTGTGGAATGACATTCAATGAAGGCATCTGTTGTTCCCTTACAGCTCTGCTTTGTTGAGTGGAATGGGGATCCCAGCATGTGGGGTTTTATTATTATTTAATTTGTAGCTGCCCATTATCAGCAACTTCTTTTAGGCGAGGCTTTTGGCATTTTACACTCGGCATTCTTGCTGTCTGTAAAACCAGCCTAAACCTTTCCTTCTGTTCATAAAGGCGTCTAGTCTAAATTCAAAGTCCATCCATTATAACTTCAGCACCTTGTAATCCTTCAGAGATATGTGCAATTACTCTCTGAAATATCCCAGGAGCAAACCTAATACCAAGCATCATCTGCTTAAATTTACAACATCCAAATGGCACAGTAAAAGCCACTAGCTTAGGGGTTAGCTCATCTAAGTGCACTTGCCAAAACACATATCCTGCATCTAATACTGCTTTTGCTGCTGAGGATTTAGCTGCCACCTCAGGAATCTTCACTGGACGGCATTCACATTTTATGGTTTTATTTAAATAACAGGAGTGGATACACATGTCCTTCATCTGGCATTTGGGTTTCAACCATTGACCTTGCCCAGTCTGTACATCCCCTGCCTTCTCCACGTTGTTGCGTTTCCTCAGGTGCTTGAGCATGAGCATGTCTCCCATCCTTCATCCTACGAGTAGTTCAGCTATGATTTGTGTCAGAAAACTTGGAATGAGGACATGGGCACTTCCCGTGCACCTGAAGCAAGCCTCTTGCATAACATGCCTTTCCTCCTCCTTTCCATTCCTTAGAGTTTAACAACCATTTTCGTCCAAGCCTATTGACTTCATCCCTATAAATCCAATATGATTTTTTCCATAAGGATTAGTGTCAGATTCTCCCTGCAGACATCTTAGGTCTTGGAAGACAGCTGAGCACTCTGCTAATAGCTGGCTGGCAAGCCTGAGGCATTTACAGCAATGGCTTTAAAATGCACTTGATGGCTAGGCAGGGGTTTAGCCCTGATGCAACCCATCTGCCTTCGTGATTTGGAAAGCCAGAACGTAGCAGGGGTCCTGATACTGTACTAGGATGTGGATACCTGGATATGAAAAAAGCACTATGTTGGTTCTTCCTGCCCTCAAAGGCCATGGAAAAGCTGGGAGAGGAATTGCCTAGATTGAACACCAGGGCTTCATAGCTGAGTAGAACAAGATCAAGCAGGAAGAGGAAAATTTCAAGTGAAGAAATGGTGAAACTGCCGACTAGTGAAATCTTGAAAGGTAAAACTGCCTCTGCAGGAAGCATGAGTTTTGTGCCCTCTGATATTTCAACTTTCCCTGGGCATACGTGACAGAGCAGGTTTTATACATCACAGCACTGACTGTCTGAGACCACAGCCTCCCGACCACGGGGAGCTGAGCTGAAATCCATGGACAAGGGAGGGACACACCAAAAACATTCCCTCTGGATAGGAAAGGGGCATTAGGCACCAAGTAAATGGATAAGGAAGAGGAAGGAAACTCTGGATACATCAGTATGACAGTTTGAGCATTTTATTATGATATATAAATTTTGTCTTTTTAAATTACTCTCTATGAGTTGAACAGAAAGGGATTATTGTGGAGGGAATATACAAAAATAAAAGGATATTGTGAACTACTGCATCACCACATATACAACAGTAAAGTACTTTACAAGCACTTAGAGAATCAGACTTACTTACAAAAATAAAAATATGACACATCCTTATGCATTTCCACCAGTTGTATGTTCTCTTCCTTCTCTAACCTTCAAACACCTTCTAACCCCATCTTCAGGTCACAATTCACATGGTAGGATACTGTGCTCATTTTGATGGCCATCACAGTATCTGAAAAAGAATTAGTGCCTCCCAAGACTTACAAAATACAATGATTATAGGAGAGCTTTAGCGGACATGTTCAGAACAGATAAATTTGTGAGTGATGGGGTGATACTCAGGGAGCAGAGTTTATCTGGCAGTAGAAATGTGAATATCCCACAACAAGATCCATCATTCCCTATAAAGTGTTCCCCCATATCCAGAGAGGCACAGCTCTGTGGATGAGTGCTTGATACACACAGTCCCCCACAAGCCTGGGGACGCTGATGCTGACAGACTTCAGTGGACTGAATGACCGTGACAGAGGATGGATCTGATTTTGTTTCAGCTCTAAAGAAGGCAAGGATGCCCCTCCCTACAGGAAAAAAGGCACGTTAAAACTACAATGGCTAAATATCCTAGCTCACAGTGTTCACACACAGAACCATTCGCCTCTAGATCAGATTCACGCAGCCTTTAGTTTTCAGTTTGCTTACAAAGTCTTCTGCTCATTAGCCTTCTAGTGACCTTTTCCATTTTTTTTAAGACACACTCAACATAAATAGTAAATAGCATTCACTTCTCTGACCAGCAGCTCACTCAAACACTGCTATCAACACCCAAACCTCATTTCATCATTTCCAGAAAGTAGGCACCTAGGGTGCGAATCTCTCTGTATTTCACATTGAGAAAAGTAGAGCTGGCTTAGGTTAAAAAAAAAAAAAAAAAAAAGAAAAAGAAAAAAAGACAAAAGAAGCAGTAAACTGTTTTGGTCAAAGTTGTTCTCTGCGGTTTGTGCAAAGTATTCTGCAGATTGTGAAAGTTCAATGTTTACTTCGGGTTCCCTCTTGGCCCCAAATGCAAAGACAGCAATGCAGGCAGACCAGACACAAGCATGCTCGGTTGCATTCAGGGGCAAAACAATCACAGGAATGAAGGGGATGAAAGGCAAACCCTGTACCTTTGAGATAATGACTTTCCACATTGAAAAAAATAACCTTCCCCCCCAAAAAAACAGATGCCTTCTGGGAAAGTTTCTGATCAAAAGTAACTATTGATGGAAAATAATTTCTAAAGGCAAAGTCTGACTTTACCCATCAGGCTTACAGGACTGTGGGCAACATGCACATTAGGATCTTGGGGAGAAATTGTGTAGCCACAGACCCAGCTGCTCAAGGAAACTCCCCTTTCTAAGCAGCATGTATTTCCATGGTCTAACTTTATCATTTGTATTTTTGAGAAAATATACATGAACAAAGATCTGTTGGTTGAGATTAATAATGCTCCATTTAAAAGAAAAATGCCTCTCTAGTGGGACTAACCGTTCCTTTTAGATGTACAAACATACTACAGGTACGGCGCTTCTTGACTGCTCAGAGCAATTCTTAATTGGCAACACACACACAAAATTCAGTTTCTGGTGTTTAAGCAAAACAAAGAATGTCATCACTTTTCCCAGTCATGAGCAAGATGAACTTTGGCTCTTCTACCACCATCTAACCCAGCCACAGGATAGAAGCAATAGGGACAGAGGGTGGGTGGGCAGGGTGGGATCTGTGCCCAGGCAAGGGTGAAGACCTGACCCTCTGTGATTTTCTTGTTTTCAGGAAAAAACAAGTCCCTTTCCAGTGCCAGCTTTCACTGAGAAGAAAAGCAGCTTGTGATGGGCCCATGGGAGACACCATATAAAAAGGTATTTTTCAACCACTTCTACAGATCTCAGGCACTTGGCAATGCCACAGTTTGGATGTGGTCCAGGGTGGTAACCCACCATGGCCTGTCCATGGCTACACAGCTCAAAGTGTGCTCTGCAGCCTAGAAACCTTAGCTGCTCTCTGTCTTTTTTTTTCCTGACATGGCAAAACCAGAAAAGCTGCTTAAGCTCAAAGGGGCAGGAGCATGTTAGGTCACTTCTAGTCTATTTGCAGAGAAAACAAAGCACGAAGCTTCGAAGAGGCCTGGCCTGGATGTGTGGGGACCCTGCGGTGCCAAGGATGCAGCCCTCCATTGCACCCTCCTGGGTGTCACATCCACCTTTGAGACTTTGCCTTAGCAGCCCCTGTCCCTGCACGGTGAAAGACCAGGCTGTGGTTCAGGTCTCTCCACTGGATTAGTATTTGCGCACAAGTGTTTTGGCCGCCTTTGAATTCTTTTTTTCTGTCACAGCCAACGTTTAGGAAGCAGAGCTAACAGTGGACAAAGTGGGCAGAAGCCTGCAGGTGGCTATGATAAAGAAGATTTTCTGGGGAAAACCTGTCTGGCTCAAAGACCAGCGTGATCAAAAACTGCAGCTTTGTGCTTGGAGCAGGGGGATAATCCAACTGTTAACAGGAGAAAAGCCTGATGTATGGTCAGAATAGGGAGTCTCTGGCATCCCTTCAGCTTGGAGGTCTGCCTGTCTCCATGCTTGCTCAGTGGAGGTGCCTGCAATCTAATCGGTCATCATGCAGGGATCTCCTGGGTATGAGTATTGGCCCTGCTTTTGAACCTGGATTACACTGTTGCTCCGCTTGGATACCTATCCCCTTTGCTACAGACTCTCACAGGTGCACTGAGAGAGCCCTCCAGAGCCTTCACCATGTGCCCAGGACAGCAGATGAGTATTTCCACTGGTCACAAGGCTCACTCACCAGCACTTGGCGAAACAGGATAGACCTCAAGATGAGCTAGCAAGTAAGTGCATCACTAACTTCCACTGCACTTGGGACCACATTCATCTTAGCTTCAACTGCGCTGCTGCCTAAGCTAGCTCTGCAGCACTCAGGTTTGCTGGAACTCTGGGGAGAAGGGTTGCTTCAGGTATAATAATCCCTCTGGAGGCAGATGTTGCTTTTCCAGGCTTTGATGCTGACAGTCAGTGACAGCAAAATCTGACCAATAACAAATATAATCCTTGTTTCTGTGTTGCTGAAAAGAATTCAACAGTAGGTGGAAGCCTTGGAAATCCTTTGAGAGATTTCTCCCTACCAAGTCCTAACTCCCGAACAGAGAGACAGAGTTCGTCACTGCCATAGCACACATATTTCAGTACTAAGGACGCTTCAGCTGTCAGGATTTAAGTTTGTATATAATGACCTTATATTTCCTTCTGGTGGAAAAATTGTGCTTCATTTTAAATAAGAGAACTCTGTATCATAAAGGTCACAGTTCTGGTCACATTTACCAATTGCCTTTTGAAATCTCTATAAGTCTTTTTAATTTTATTTTTTTAAGTTTTTCAGATATATTTTCTTTAATCTCTGTGGGTTTCTGCGTCAACTCTTTCTGGGCAATCAGCTACATCTTGTTGACATTGTTAACAGGTTTTCTGACTTGGCTGTTCAGTTGTGTTCTGAAATAACTCAATCAGACTCACAGCAAGTCAGGAACAAAATGGAAAGTTTAGAAGAGGGAAAGCTGGAAATTAATTTCTGGAGCTGTGTGGTTATTTTCTAAGTCTGGACTCTTCTAAGCAGCATGCAAAAATTCTTGGTAAGATTTTTGGAGACAATTCCATGCTATTTTCAAAGGTTATATATTTGTGGGAATACAGGTTCTTGCAGATTTTCAGTGAGCTACCAAGTGAAGAGATACCAGGAGATGTGATTCTTGAGTGGGGAACGGTTTACCTTAGGATGGCTGTAGTGACTCCTGTTCTCTCAGTGTTTCTTGATCCTCTTGCAGAGACAGCTTAGCTGTTTGTGAAGTACCTATTGAATTGCTACAGCCTGGCTGATTAAGGAAAACCTGGACGGATTTGGGCTCTTCAATACTTCAAGCTCTACACTGAGAAAGTCTGGCTGTTCCTCCAGTCAGCGAAGCTGTCCATGCCACAGGTATGGAAACTACTGAGTGGGTGAGCAACCTTGCTTATGAGTTAACCCTGCACTGGCTTCTTTGAAGCTATATATAATCTTCCTGTACTACACTCCTCTCTGTAATACAGCCATACCCTGAAACTCAGAAGGGCTGCAAGTGCGTAAAGATCCCCGTAAATTGGGTGTTTGAGACAACAAACAGCATGGCACACTCGGACTGACAGTACTTCTGAAAAAGGGCACTGGGCTCCTAAATCACTTGGACAGTTTTAGAAAATAGCCCTTCAGCTATTCAGTTTCCTCAATCTCCCCTGCATACTCTTGGCTGGGCTCACAGAAGAGGTGGCCATACATTGGGGTAGGCCTGTCTCCCACCTCCTGGTTGTGCTGTGCCTTGCTACGGTATATAAACATCTAGCTGCTAGCAAGAGCAGTGCGTGCCTGTTTTCTTTGTTTTTTTCTCAGTGACAGTCCCCACTCCTCCCAGTAAGTTAGGCCTGAGGTTACTGCAGTGGTGTAATATTGCAGCTATCTCCCAGATGAGCTGTTGGAGCAAGCTGTGATGTATTGATACAAATAACCACTTCCTCTGCATTTAAACTCTAAGAGACCTGGCTTGGTGTATGCTGGGCAGACTGGACACTGATTCTGCAGTTGGTCTTCCCTTTGCAGAGATCAAAATAGCTCTGAAGGTTACACCGAGTCTCACCTATGTGCTAGACGAGACCTAGAGAGCTCAGGAGGCAGCATTCTGCTATGGGTAATAGGGTCCTTAGTCATCTTGATTTCATCTAGACACAAGTCAAAAATAGATATGCTTGGAAAAAAAACAAAAATAAAATCCAGATCATGAATGTCAGGAACGTCACGAAATACAAGCCAGCCTCTTACTGATCAAAACCATCCCATGCCCTGCAAGCCTCCTCCCAGCCAGTTCAGCCTCACCCAAGATGGCGTGTTCTCCAGCCATTAATATTCAGTCGCCATCAATGAAGGCCCAGCCAGACACCCAGCAAAGGCCACAGCCTCCTTGAGGTTACAAGGTTGCCAGTGGCAGATCAGAGGGTCTCGCTGTAGATGACGCACGGGCTGGTTTCCTCGCAGAGTTCCAGCTGCACACTGGAAGCAAACCAACGCTTGGCACAACCCAAGCTGTAGTTGAGGGTGGTCCGGTAAATGTTCTTGGCACGCTTAGGAAAAATGATGGTCGTGCTCTGAAACCTCAGTGGCTTCTGGCGAGGCTCAAAGATCAGCTGGGACTTGTAGTTCCGCCAGGTGCAATTGGGAGCAGCAATGACTGTCTCGCTGTAGGTGGTGACAGTGGGGATAGGGCCATAGAAGATGTCATCCCGATAATGCTTCTCGGAGTCGTACTTCACCTCAGAATTGCACCTACAGAGGACAGCAAGGTATCAGTAACACAGCCCAGGCAGTAAAGGAGAGAAGATAGGCAGGACTCTTCTGTAACCCTTTGGAGCTGGCAACACTTATGACCTCTTACTGCACAGACACCAGGGCAGCTGCCAACCCTACAACCCAAAGCGGAGGGCCAAGAGGACTCCTTCCTGCTGGTGAATCTTGGTGGAACCCCACCTTGCTGTGAATCCATCTCAGCATTTCTGCAGTGCATGAGCACAGAAGACCAAGCCTGCCTGGTCATGCTAGGAGAGAAAAGACCTTGTTGCACCAGCGCCAAGCAACCCGCTTCCTCCTCTGGTTTCCTCCATGGGCCCCACTGGGGCCTCAGCTCAGCCCTGAGAGCTACACTGGAGGCAAACACCCTATTAGCAAAGGCCATCAAGAGGTGGTGAAACCCCCTCAGCTGCGGTAGCTCAGAGAGTAAGGAATGGACATTCATCCATGGACTGTGCAGGAAAAGCTTGAAATACCAGAAAAATTCTTGATCCAGCCTTTTCCTGAGCATTTTTAACAAGCACAGCCACGCAGCATCAACTTGAAATGCTTAAGGTCCCTGAGAAACAAAGGTCCCCCGATCATTGACTCATGGCAGGTCTCACCACACTCCCTGCTGCTAGTCCTAGGCTGGGAGGGTGTCACTGCCCCCGTGACCAGGTTGAATAGATGCTGCTGGTGGGCCATTGGCATGGGATGTCACATTGGGGTCAGGAGGAACCTACTCATGCCTGCTGCTGCTTTCACAGGCCTTGTCGTCCATGCAGGCTCTGGCTTGGCAGGAAAATAATGCCATAAATAAGGTTTTCATAGATAGCAGAAGCATAGTGTGATGGACATTTGTTGAGCTGTCAAGGCTGTATGTTTGGTTTTTTATCTTTATATTGCCTTGCCATCAGAACACAAAGATGCCCAAGCTCACTAAAATCAGAGTGCCGGGAGATGAGGGGTGAGGTTGCTTGTTGGGGCCTCCCAAAAATCCCAGCAATGGTCAAATAGCAGGTAAAACAAAGAGATGCTGCACTGGTCTCAAAGGAAGTGGCCATGTTAACAGCCGTCAGATGAAGCCACAAAATGTGGGATGTCACTGCCCTGCCTGTTTTCTGCAGGCATCCAGAAGGGATGTATAGACACCAGGCCACATAAAGGGCTTTTCCTAGAACCCTGGCCATGGGGAGCAGCAGGACTTTCACTTGTTTCCCTGTTCCCCAAATGCTCCTCTGGCAATCAGCAGCCAAGGAATGTGCAGCTCCACGTAAAAAAGATTAAAAGCTGGGTGTGTGCTTGTCATTACCTCCACCCAGAGGGGGGTTGACTGATTGTGCTCTGCATGTAATCTGAGCTGCTGTAATGTATTTTGCACAGCTAGGGTGTAAGCAAGTCATTCTGCACACATAAAACAAGACTCCGATGTAATCACCATAAAAACATGCCCGCCAGCAGTTCCTCAGCAAGCAGAGATTTACTGGGGTACATTTCCAGAAAGATATTTGCATAGATTGAGGGGGGTGGAAATTGGGTTTACAGTCCTCCCACTGTCCCTGCCCCAAGCTGTGTGTGACTGTTCCATGCTGTTTGCACAGTACATTCCAGACCAGCAAAAGAGTGAAGGAAGAGCAGAGACATACATTTATCCATAGGCCACAGCACCAGCCCCACAGGAGGTCAGAACACCTCCATCACTGGCTTGAGGGACCATCTCCTCATGAGGAGGAGATCATTCTGTCTCTGTGGGCTAGTCTAATGTTGGTTCTTTGCTGCAAGGGCTAACAAAACCAGGTGCCAATTATAAGGGAGTTGCTTCTTCTGCAGATACACGTCAGCAGAGAACAAGATAAAGACCATCAGGTTATTTAGTGGGGGCCGCCACACCTACAGATGGTAATGGTTTTCTCTCATAGCCTTGGATTTGAGCTGGCCTTGGAAGGAAAGCCAACTTCTCTTACAACCTCCCTCCAGTTCTTGCCTCCTCTCCTCCGCTTCTGCTGCTGTCAGTGCCTTTTTAATTCAGGCATTACCCTCCCACCTGTCCCTCCCTTCCCATCAAAATAACCATGACTCCCATTTGTAAACACATTTTAATTTTTTGCAAAGGGAAAAGCACCAGGAAAAAGGCAGAAATCCCTACCTAGCCACCCTATCCCATCTGTACCTGATTTCCTGCACGGGCTCAGGGCTGACCTCAATGCTTTCTCCAAAAAACACAGGGTACATTCGAGGCCTCATCTCTGGCATGGACGGGTTCAGAAGCAGGTAAGGCATCTGCAGGAAAGAAGAGCACAGCAAGTGTTGGGACACAAGAGATGAGGCTGGTACGGTTCATTATGTGCTGTGGCTGGGAGTTGAGCAGCCAGCAGCAGCACATTCAGCACTGGCAGGAGGAGACACCATCTCCTCAGAGATGAACTCCATCTCCTCAGAGTCCCATTGGAGACACTGCAGGTGACAGGCTCTTTGGGAATGAGAACAGGTGACTGTGGCAGCATCAGGACCAACTTTGTTTCATGCAAGCTAAGCTCACCTTGCTTGCACTCTCAGCATCATTCAGCTCCCCCATGCAGTCCCTGTCTTTTCCAGGTTTACAGCAGGGCCCCAGGTTAGCAGAGCGTTGATCACACTGAGGAAGGCACCTTTTGCTCAAAGGGGAGGACCACTGTCAAGTTGCCAAAAAACAGCCTTCAGGTGGTCAGCAGAGAACAGGACCCCATCCTCGCACAGACAAGCCTCGTACAGGCCTTGTATTTAAGATGCCTCGACTTTCTGATCTGCCACCTGTGGCTGTATCAATTTACAGGCTGACTTCCAGCTCCCAGGGCTGATGCGATGCAGCGAGCTGTCCTCCACCCACCAATACCACCCTCTCCACCTCCCTCTGCCCAGCACATCACCCAGGTAAGCGACTCTGCCCAGATCTCTGGCACTCCATGCTGCAGCATCTGTTGAAATTTAGCCCTTCCTTTCCTTCTTCCTTTCTTGTTTCTCACAGGAATTGCAATTGTTTGGGGGGTTTCTTTAGCCCTGATGTTGCCTTCACTGTTATGAATTAACAAATCTTACAAAGACTCAAAGTACACCAGCACAGAGAAGTCCTCTTAGTCTGATGTAACACAGAGATAAGGCCTAAGTCTGCTGACTTAAAAGATGTAAGTCTACTTAAGTGAGATGTGTATATGTATTTTTATATATCTGTATACCTCTCTCTCTCTATGCTGCAAATAATGTATCCCTTGCAATAATCCAGCAGGCGAAGTGATAGCCTTGCTGTCGCTGAAGTCTCCGTGCCAAAAACGGCTGTCATGCTCCAAGGGACATTCTAGTTAACCATGCACAACTGAGTGTGAGGTGAGACACTGGGGCACCTTGTGGCCTCTGCAATGCAGGAAAAGAGTTTCAAGCCAGAACTTTATAATGAATGGAGCTGCTCCAATTCATGACACTGAAAACTGGATTTTTAAGACTAATTACACCCTGAAGTTACTTACTCTGACTAATTGTCACAGTCCAGCCTAGGCTCCTCTGCCCACCACAAAACTGAGTAATCCCACTTGTCTTTACTGGAGTGCTCTTAAGCATCAGTTCCCACATATAGGGGTCCTGTGTCTGGTGTCTGGACCAAGCCCAGCAGCTAATTAAGCCTAATCCTGACCTCCTGGAAAAATGTCATTGCAGGTTTTGGTCTCTGCCACCATTTTTCTGTTGGCAGCAATTTATGACATACAGGGACACAGCATCTCTTTAAAGGAGATGGCAGGCAGCCTGTGTGCAGGGTTGAAAGGTCTCTAGATGGCTGAAAAGCTCATGGAGTTTTTCCACTTTCCACCATGCATAGGCCATATGTGCTAGAATCACAGCCATATTTCATCACTGTAAGTCAGTAAGATCATCTCAGGACTCACAGAATCCACTGACGTAGCTGAAGATACAGCTCTTGTATTGGCTTGCTCTTCCCATGCCACTCCGATCCACCTTCCCCAGCATCTTCTGGTTGGGTGGTACAGGAGGGAACAGCAGAGCTGTGACCCAGCTCCTACTGGCAGCACTGGGTAAGAGGTTCTGCAGCTTGTGCCCTACCCTGTACAACATGCAGGTCCCCAAAAGCTCACCAGGTTATCCCTTAAGTTGGTGTTAACTGGCAAAGCTCCGCTGAGTCCACTCAACAGCATCAGCTCCTACTACCTGAGGTCTGGTTTTCTGTAGCGGCTTGGGCTTTCTGCTTTAGGCTAAGGCAAAAAACGCCATTGCTTCATCTGAATTCGCCAAGCCCTTCAGTTCTGTGTCCTAAAATCATAAAGCTGTTTACTCTTTCCATACCGAAATGTCCTGCACTTTACTACTGTGTTAAACTGTAAAGTAAAATGGCCAACCCCTCTTTTTGATTGAGTATTTCTGTTCCATTGCCAAAAAAGGACAGTATTTGCATAGGTATGGGGAAGAAAAAAAGAAGGAAAAAAAAAGGTATGTTCACCCTCACTACCAAACACTGGCCAAAAGGCAAAGTTCATTCCTGGACTGCTTTCAACACTCTTGACAGGGGAGGGCAAGGGCAGCCTTTCTGGTCGTAAATAAACCTCTTTGCTTCTGAAATGTGAATTGTTTAGATCAGACAAGCCTTAGTTCACAAGGGTGCGGATCTCCAGCTTTTAACAGTCTGCACATGGCTAAAGCTCTTTCTAAAGACATCTTGTACACAAGGAGAGGTTCATTTGGGTGCAGGAGTCAAACACCATGTGCACCAGGGCTCTGTGAACAGCAGTAAGTAAGTTGGCCGTTTGGGGGTTCACCTGCAAAGACATGCAGATTGCTTTAACTGGTGAAGGAAGAAAGGCTGGGGATACATGTCCCTCCTTCAGGACACGGTTCTCTTTCTCTTTATACTCCTGTGGCCATACCTGACATTGGCAAAACTCCAGCTGAGAACCTGTCCTCTTTTTACACTGTGCCCACTTAAGGAGAGGTCTTGTCCAAAAGGCCCCAAACTGGTCTCTGCTTGCAGATGAGGTGAGAAAATTATCATCTCTGATCCTCCCTTTGAAAAGCTCAGCTCAGCAAAAGGTGTTTCCAACTTCCCACTGAATCTGCACAAGGCAGAAAGGTGGGCCTTGTCCTGTCTCATGAAGAGCAGACCTAAAGGTATGAATACTTCTTACTGAAAAATAATTGAATGTCCTATTTTTACCATGAACCATGACTCTCAGCACAAAACAATGCTGACTTATAAGCAGTTTGGGCTTTTATATGCTATCCTGAAGACAACACTGCTGACCAGTGCTGAGCAGGGTGCAGGTTTGCAATAGGCTCTGAAGGGAAAGCCCCTGCCCTTGAACTGCCACTGCCTCTTCCAGCATCACCCAGATGGTTTTCAGAGGACATCCACCCAAGTCCATGCCCAGCCCCACCCTCCTTCGCGTGATCCTACAGCCTAAGAAAGTGCATCTGGAGTGCTCTGCACACGCTGCTCTCTTCATGCACTGCCTTTGGGGGGCCTTTGCGATGCTCACCTCAGCTGGGGAGGGGCAATAGTTCTCTTTGAGTGTAATCAGCAAGTTGGTGGTTTGCTGTTTCCCGTAACAGGTAAAATAAGTCACAACCACCAAAGACAGTTTCACACTCTGGTACCAATTGCCCAAAAAGTGGAGAGGCAGAACAGAACTGGGAAAGCTCTTCTGGCGCAGCTTCTAAACAACAGATGTTTTCAGGCCATGCTGCCAAAACTGACTGCAAACTTAGATAACCAGAAAAAAGGTTGGGAAGCACTGATCTGAGCTGCACAAGCACCCCAATATTGTCTTACTGTGAGTTTAGCCTATGGGAGTATCATCTGGCCAGGGACAACTGAAGATTGGGTAAAATGGAACTGTTGTCAATTAAGCTGCTTTTCAGATGCAGACTAGCTTGTTAAAATGCCAAATAACAAATTTGGATGGATAGTAACTATGAGCATCTTTGCTAGATTAATGCAGGAGAAATCCAGATCTTTTAACAGGCATCTATAAAGTGCAGTTTTAAGGAAGCCATTTCAGTGCTTCCAGGCAAACAAACCTTCACACTTCTTGCTAATATATGCTGACACTAAGTGTGCTCTGAACATCCCCAGAGACGAAGATGCAGAAGGCAAGGTCCTTCCTGTGGCTTATCAGGAACATTGCTGGGGCATCTGGTCCCCAGCATTTGTACAGGAACGGCTTCACAGCCCACTGTGTGCCGGGGGTGCCGCTCAGTCAAAGCATGAGCCCAGAGGCAAACACTGTCTGTTGAAATCACAAGTCCCACAGCAGGGAACAGGAAACAAGAACATGCTGCAGAAACAATACAGTGTGCATGGAGAAAGAGGCTCTGTCATGCATGACTGAAATCAATCAGAGTCAAAAAGTTGCCACTGAATTTGGTGAGAGCAGGATTCAGCCTTCTGCAGGTTAGTTCTGGACCAAGTGGTGATAAGACTATTTCCATTGTGGGTTATAGTTTACCTTGCACTGGGCAGGGAAGGGTGGCGAAAGGCATTTCGTAATGCATTCACATGCTGTAAATGAGCATCAACTTCAGACCTGCAGGCTTGGCTTGGTTAATTTAGAAAGCTGGAACAATTACGAACATCGGCAAGCCAAAGTCAGCAACTTCCACCACCCATCAGAGACCATTACAGATTCACACTTATCTACCACGAGTTGCTGCAGGTCAGAAACCCTGAAGTCACCTGGAAGTCCACAAATGCAAGATGTAAATAACTTACAAAGCAGGGTCCAAAAATAGAGATCATCTGTAAGACCCTGCTGTCTGCTCACCAAACAAGCAAATGAATTGCTTGCACCGAGTGAAAGGGTCACTAAACAGTAAGCACAGGTTTTACATAGCAGCAACTGAAAGGCACTTCAAGCAAAATTTTGTTTCACCTCCAGAGATGTTCTGAAATGCCTGCTTCTGCATCTCACCTGGAGTTGGGAAGGAAGGAACAGGGGATACGAGCTTTCCAAAAGATTTGTCTTTGGGGCAAAAATGTGATATGCTTGGCACGTGTCAAAAGCTGGCTTTTGGCAAGAGTTTGACACCAGCTCCTTCCAATCTGTTTTGAGGTAAAAACAAAACAAAAATGTTCTGCCTGTCAGAAAAATACTGACTCAATTCTTTTTTCCTTCTGCACAGGAATGGTTGAAAGAAAAGGAACACTGGATTGCTGAGCTCCCTTGAGAAAATTATGATCCTTGGCTCATTTCTAGCAACCACTCAGCGATCTCCGGTCACTTGACAAATAAGGTGAGTTTATTGCCCTGCACCACAGATGGGCTAGCAGAGAGCAGAGCTTGTTGCACACTACTGGGGGTCACTGATGATGAAGAGGAGAAACCTACATGTCTTTAGACGAGGCTGTCCACAAGTGATCCACAGTTGAGGTCTGTCTATCCAAAGAACAAACCCTAGGGTTGTTGTGCTGGAAGGTTACAGCTGGAACTTGATTAATCTGTCCCCAGTAATTGGAGCTGTGCTTCTACTTATCAGATGCAGCTCTGCAAAAGCCACCACAACCCTGTAATCTTTATGCCGAGAGAGGAGGAGTCTGGTAGTCCAGGAAGGTTGAGGAGGCGAAGGGGAAGATACTGGAGAGATCAAACAGTGAGCCCCATGCGTACATGTTATGGCCTCAAAACAGAGCCAAGGTTAAAATTAAGCAGTAAATGTGCTATCATTTTTATTTCCTTTCCAGTACATAATTTGTTTCAACCAGCAAAGAGTTACAATATTATTAAAAAGTTGAAGTGCTTTCTTGTTTGGCTGCATTTTTCCTTCTGTCTTAACTCTGATGCCTTTCAGGCATGTAATGGCCTGGGCAGCTAAACTCTGCTTTTTTCAAGTAGCACATAGATAAACACAGATAAAATTGGTTGCTGAATGGAATTCAATCTACAGCTTACTAACAGTACTTCCTTTATGGCGGTGTAAGTATTATGGGGGGCTCTCGCTTTAGGACAGACACACAACCTTCAGGTCCATGTCATTGCTTTGTACCTGCCATGAGTGCCATCTCAGTGACTGGTTCCTGGGGGTATTTAGATCACAGAGTTCTGAACAACAGCAAAAATAATGTAGTGGGCAGAATAATGCTATTTTACCCCTAATAATTATGTAGAGTCAGTGGGGTCTGTTAAGATACTTTTAATTTGGGGTAACTTAGAAGAATGGAAGCAGACTTATCAAATAGTAAACAAAGATGAGGAAAAAAAGTGCCATGAAACTGGCCTGAAATATACTGACTATTCTTTAGCTTCCAAATCCCAGGCAGCAAAGCAACAAAAAGGGAAGTAAATTAACGTGGCTTGAAATAAATAAACTCCAAAAAACACCTTTCCCCAGAGACCACGAAGGACCAGAACTAACCAACTCCTCTTGCGATGGTCATTATGTGGAAGGCACTAAGATGCAGCATTAGATCTCTAGGGACTGTAAGGGGAAACAGCTTTCCAAGCATCAGGGCTACAACCAGGATACAGCTTCCCAAATTCCCAGCTCCTAACTCAGCTAGGGCATAAGCAAATCTCTCACCACATTTTCCCACTATGGTAACATGTCAGGTCCATGAAAATGTCACTTTACTCAGCTGTTATTTACAGCTATAATGAAAGATCTGGCTGAGTTATTTGACACACATCTACATTCTCCGGTCTAGCTGATAAGCAGTATTTGTTTAACAGCCCATTTATTTTCCCAATATCTTTGCGTATTGCACGTTACGAGTAATTTATACTAGAGCCGGATGAGATTATATTTGGAGGTGATAACAGTAAGTGCAGACCTCAGGTAGAAAGCAGGGCTTTATTATTTCAAAGAATTACATCCTTCCTGCCTTTCCCTCTTCTATTTCAAGTGGGAAATGTGTGCTGCTTTGCTTATTGTCCACAGCATTACACAGGGATGCAATGGAAATTAAACAGCTAGAAGACACCACCCTAGATACAGACACATTTTTCAGAGTAGATGATGAGACCCCTATAACTGTTTCCCTGATCTGCCCAGAAGGAACATGTGTCACGGTTTGCAGATTAGGTGAGGCCCAGAGCCATTCCCCCTCCTTCACTGCTGGCTTTGGACCAAGGAGGAAGAGGAGCAGGTGTGTGTTCGGAACTGGATGGGACCAAGGGACAGGGGACAGCCAGGTGGGGTTACCCTTTGCCAGGCAGCAGACGCAGGCGTGAAACTGAAACCACCGCCAACCCCTGCCAGGGGAATTCCTGCAGGATCCTGCCCCGTGGGAGTGGTTCAGAAGTGGGTCAGGACTTCGGCCGCCAACGCCAGCCCCTGAGGCAAGCCCTGCCGCTGTACCAGATGGGTGCCTCGCTCCCCGCACAAGCCTGGGGCTTTCCCCAGAGCTGCTGGGACCCACCTGGGCTTGGAGAGTCATGTCACTTGCTTCATGTGAGGGCTGCAAGCTGGCTCAGGTTGGGGTGCTGGGCGTTTCTCTCCCATGTGCTTTCACTGTAGGTGTTGGCAGGTCTGGAAGTTACATATTGCCTGTAAACCCTTTGATGGCCATTCCCCACTCAGACCCAACAAGACAGTCCCCCTTCCCAGAGCACTTTCAGTGTAGGATGAGATGCTGGCTCTCTGGCCCAAGGGCTCTTCAAAATGAAACGTGTCAGGAAGAGGTGTTTTTTGGCTTTGTTTTTGGTTTTTTTTTTTTAATATCAGCCACAAATCCAACAGGGTTGGCACACATGCTGACCTGGACCCCATCGTTGGGACCATGCCTGTGAAGGCTGTGCCAAGGGGGAAAGTATCCTCCTCTGTACTTGAGATGAAGCTGGAATCTCCTCCCACCACATGAGACTGTTGCACTGTTGTCCAACACAGCTCCTGAATGTAAGTAGAAATTCCCTACATGGGAGCATTCATATGACAGCTGATCCACTGTCCTACAGAAGTCAGTGCTCAGTGAAGCAGGTTGAATGCACACTTTCAAATAAAAAGGAACTCGTTGTAGTGCCAACAGCATTTGGAAGGGACAGGAAGTCTGCTGCTTCAAGAAGGCACAACTGATAGTTGTGCAGATGAACGTGATCCTGATCTCCCCTGATAACCATTAGGAGTTACGCTATTGAATGCAAAGCACTTATTTCAGTACAGCCCAAAAGCAGCTCTTCTAGCCTAAAACTATATCCCAGCACAACAACAACAGGGAGAACTCTAAGCAGATCTGGCTACTTTGATGTCATTTCATTCCCTACCTGCTTCTTTGTGCAAATTATTAGAGATTTATTTCACTGTATTTATGTTCATTTTGGCCCAGCATTACATGCAAAGCCTAGAGAATTCAGTAACCCAAGTCCTGAGAATCAATTTAATCACATTTCAGATTTAAAAGGCAGAACTAGGTAAAAGTCACCTTCTATTTTCATTAGGATATTTGCACTTAAGCACAACACAATTGACAAACTCCCTACATGGATTTTATGTGAAGAAATAAAAGCCAATTTCTCCTGCACTGCAAGTAAAATGCAACAAAAAAAGTCCCTAAATGGTGTTGAACTTGTGGTATTTATGACTCTGGCCCTAAATTGCCTTTCATATTTTCTTGGATCCCAAAGCTGTAGCCAAATTGGCTGGTTAAATGTGAATAAATGGTGCATTGTCTTTGAAACAAAGTCATGCTTATTAAAGAGAAGACAGTTTACTTTTTCAGAGTCACAGTTAATAACACAAAGCAGAGAGAGCACAGATTTTACACACAAGAAAGTCTTCGATAAGGGCATGCATCTCATTTTAGCCTGTATGAGAAGAGCTGTCCTAGGGCAGAAAAATTCTTCAACATATTTGTGAAGTTGGAGCAAAATAGCTGACTGCAAAAGAACGCAACTGGGTTCAGACCGGTGGTTTTGATAGGTCTGCAGCAAGGAATAGTATGAAATACTTCCCACAGACCTGGAATGTTGTTTTCTTCACCTGACAGCCATTTATTGTAACCGTACATACTAGAATGTTGGCCGTTAGTGACTGAGCTTATATATGGTTTTATAGTATTATAACACAAAGAGTGCAGGCTGCATTCCTGGCTCTGTCACGTTTATAAGCAAAACAAACACTAATATAACAGGCGATTAAAAAAAAGCATGCCTTGGTGTGCAAATAGCTGCAATTACTGATTTGCCAATTCTGCATGCTCTGATGAACAGCAGAGTAGTAGAGTTAAACAGAAGCACATTCATGGATTGCATAATTGCTCATAGATCTGCAAGTCCTTGTTAAATGGCAAGATTAAAGCTAATTAGACATTGAAATTTAGAAGTATGAAGCAAGCAATGCTCTCCATATTTTTCCTGCTTTCTTAGTAACAGCTGCAAGTACAGTATTTGCAAGGGTGGAAATGAGAAGTGAAACTCTCTGTACAGTCAAATAGAGGGAAAGTTCCTATTTACTTCATTATTTTGCAGTGTACCAAACAGTCACAGCTAAAGAGCACAGTCCTGCACCACTCCAAATAATACAGTCAAATTGTTTTCAGTGTTAGGATCTCTGCAATCTTCTGTATCTACTAAGGGTGTGGAAATATGCACAATGTATGAAACCCATACCCAAACAACAGCAGGAGCCCAGGACTACCCATGCTGTTGCAATGTGATATAAAATTTGGAAATATCTATAGTGTGAGTTCCTCTGAAAAGTGTAAAATGTTCATTTATGATCAAAATTTAAAAATAACTGGAAAACTTAATTTTGCCTTACACAGATCACAGGAATAACTTCTTTTCCGTAGGAGTCAAGCACTAAAACTCTCAGTTCTAACAGCCCAAGAGCTGAAACAGGTTTTTTTCATGGTCTTTCATCTTCAATATCTAAGGGCTTTCTTGGGAGGAGTGGTGGCCAACTGTCATATTACTGGAATGGAGGCTGTCATATCCCCATTAAAGAGCTTTGCAGACACCTCCACCCCAGCTGTCTTCTGGTCCAGCAAGCCTTCATTCATCTTCCTCCCACATTTTATTTTTCAAATACATAGCAACAGCCTGATCCTGCCAAATCAGAGGCATGTGGGTAAGTAACTCTTTGTACATAAACAGTTCCATCAAGATGGCACACATGCCCAGACATCTGCAGGTAAGGCTCCATATTTGGACCTGCAGCGTTAGCGGGTTTGAGATTTGATTTTCATAATTAACACCTCACACCCTACCCACTGTAGTCTGGTAAGAAGGAGTCATTGTTCATGGGGAAGGCTTTGGCATGTTCGGGAGTAAAAGGCAGTTTTCAATAATATGCTAAAACAACCTTAGAACTTGAAAAAGTAAATGAGGGTGTAAGAAGTCATTGCAAAATGTCTCTGCCAGAAGAAGTCTTTGAATTGTCACTAATCCATAGGTAGATAAATTTTTCCCATGGAAATATTTGTGCTGCAGTTTTTATTCCGTATAGAAGCCAATTAACTGTGTTGAATACACCTACAAATGTCTTTTATATATGTTGAAAAAAAAAATTTAAAGACCCTGGGGGAGAACTTTCATCATCCTTTAAAAACCTCCACCAGCATAGCTTATGCTCTGAACTCTGTTTTAAAAACAGTTTTTATAGCTAAGGGATAGAAATAAACAAAATAAAGCAGAATAACAGTCATAATAAATCTACCCAAATCCTACTCCACAGTCCACCGCTTCACTGGCACTGCGTCAGGCTAACCGAAATCTACAGCGCTACTGCCAGCTGTCTGAGCTTACAAACCACTAACCCTGCTCCGCTCGGCCATGGAGCACACAAACCTTTCACGCAGACTCATGCCACAAAACCCCACTCCTGCAAAGGGCAGTAGCACACAACCTTCCCCAGACCGTGTCTGCATACGAACTCCCCAGACAGACATCTGTACCCTGCCCTGAGTTAACGGACAGTTTTGTCTTTCTTGCAGCCAGGGCTCCAGCAAACGTGGCTCCACACTCCTGACAAAACAAATGTGGGATGCCAGAATAACGACGGTGGAGAGCCCGACTCCCTGCCTCGGTCCAGACGGATGCAGCTCCAACCTGTATCTACCAGGCAGGACAGTGTCACCGAGAAGCAGTTACACTTTCCTGTTCTTAAGGTAGGCAGGGGAGCCTGTTTCAGACCTGGGTTCCACTCCCACACTGTTATTAGCGTTTACCCAGCCAAACTGCCAACACTTCTGCGAGCGTATCAGAAAACCCCCGGCCGGCACTGGGCCAACCCCCTGCCTGGGCACACGAGCGGCGGTGCCACCATGGGGCACAAGCAGCCTGGGAAAGCCCTCATCCACCAACCAGTACAGGTGGACGGGCACTGAGGAGGGATGCAGCCGGGGTGCCCAGGAGTGCCGCAGTCAGTGGGCACAGGCCCTTTCCTCACTGCCCCCCACTCCGGGGCTCAGCCAGACTTTCTCCCCCCGGGGCCCGGAGAGGTCAGAGCCCAGCGCCCAGGGTTTGGCTCTTACCACTTTGCCGTCCTTGGCCTCTCGCCGGTGCCCCGTGGCCGGGGGGTCCGCACCGCCGCTGCCCCCAGCTCGGCCCTCACCGGGCGAAAGGGAGTAGAAAGGGGGGCTGGGGCTGGGGGGCAGCCCCGAGTCCGGGCTGTCCAGCAAGCCTTCCCGGCTCTTCTCCTTCAGGCTCTCGTCCATCCCTTGCAGCTGTAGGTGACCTACCATGTCTGGGGGGCAGCGAGGGGGCCGCAGCGGGAGAAAATGCTCCAGCGCCGCCCGCCGCAGAGGGAGGGAAGGGGAAAGGAGACCGGGGGGCCCCCCCTGAGTCCCGATCGCCGCCACCAGCCTGCCGGAGCCCGGGCTGAGCCTGCTGCGGGGAGGAGAGCCAGCACCAGCCGGACCGGGGCTACCCCGGCCGCCTTCCCTCCACCCGGCCCCCGCGCCCTGCCCGCCCGCCGCCGCCGCCCGCCCGTCAGGCGGCCCCCGAGGAAGGGAAGAAAGGGCCGATCCCCCCGCCCCAGACCCGCGGGGGATGCGGCCGTTTACGTGCGGCGGAGCCCAGGGCGGCCCCGCCGGCAGGGAGCGCTGGGCGCGGCGGGGGACGGGGCCGGGGCCGGGCGGGCCGCGTTCGTCCACAGGCTGCCGCCGTCCGCCCGCCCGCCCGCCGCCTCCCGGCGGCCCATTTATCCGGAGAGGGTGGGAGGGGAGCCGGGGAGCGCCCTCCCCTTCTCCCGGCCCCCCAGCTCTGCCCCGGCCGCACATTTTGAGGCACTTCGCAGGCGGAGAGCGCGTTTGGTGCCGCCCGCCCGCCCTCTCGCCGCCCCCCCCCGCCCCCCCGGCCGTCGCCCCCTGAGGAGTCCCGAGGCAAGCCCCGCACACGGCGGTACCCCCGGCCTTCGGGAGAGGGGCCTCCCCACCCACCCGCCATCACAGAGCTGCGGTTTCCCTCTGCTGATTTCCCTCCCTTCTGTCCGAGTTTTCCCTCAGTTCTGTCAGATTTTTACCTCAGTTCTGTCAGACCTTTCCCTCAGTTCTGATTTTCATCCCTCTTCCACCCCCACACCTCCCAACGCAGCTTTTCCCCTCAGTGTCAGGGCGAGTGGGCATGAGGGAAGAACTCTTCTCAAAAACCATCATCCCTCTTCACTTTGAGGAGGCTGAGGGTGGCTTCACCAAGGCTTCGGGTGACTGTGGCAGTGTTGGCTACCGGAGTTCACAAGCCCACCACAGCCCCTGTGCCAGCCATCCTCTCATGGCAGTCCTTAACACCTCCCGCTTAGTGCAGCCCAAGCCATGGTCTCTTTCTTTGACTGGCTCGACAGCTGCTGGTCCACAACCACCGAGGAGCTGGCCTCCCCATCCTAGCCGTTGTGTGTTCCACCATAAATGCAATGGGGGAGTATTCCAAATCCCAGCAAAGCCGCTAGCCGGGAGGAGCAGCATGTGCCAGAGGCAGTGCCGGCACTGAGGGAAATGGAGAGTCCATATTGACCCTCAGGGTTCAGAGAAGCAAGCAGCGGTTAAACATGTCAGGCTTGCTGAAGCCGATATGGACATTTATTGCACAATAACTGGCTGATGTTAATGCTACCTTGTCCACAGCCCTGGTTGTGTTTTTCTCATCATGTTTTCTTTCTACATAGAGTCTAGACTGTGAGAAATCTGGGGCAGGCCCACTCTTACTGCTCAGCCCAGTGGAGCTTTATTTGTGGCAAATAGGTTTCCATGGGAAACTGTTGAAATCCAACTGGCCGCCTCCTCTTGGTCCAAGTTGTTGGCCCAGCACCCAGCAGAATGGGACTGTGGCTGTTCGTGCTACAAAACTGACAAACACGATGTTTGTTGTGGTGGCTGATGAAAATGTGAGGGTCTGGTATTACACCTATTGGTGCAATAGGTTGATCCTATAAGGGCCTCCACAATCCTCCTGAGGGAGTGGGTCACACCGTATGGTGGTAGGTGAACTCACCAGCTAGTAAAGCTGGATTTGTTTGGACATATTCTTGCTCAAGTCAAAAGGAAAGGCCAAGGATGCCCAAATCCACCCTTGACTGAAAGGAGGGGCCCTCTTCAGAGTGACTGAAGTGATCTGTATGCACTGAGCTGTGCAGAGGAATGTCGCTGATTTATAAATGTCAAACAGGCACCGAGCAGCCCACACACGAACCTCAGTGAATTCTTACCTCTGACCCGCTCATCAGCTCCAGCAGCCTCACAGGCTGATTTAGAGCCCCTTACTGTAAGGGCTTTAATGTCTCACACAGGCTACAGCTAATCTGAAAATGTCAAAGAGGACCGAAGGTCAAAATTTCCATAAATTAGGCCCTGGCTTGCTACCTATCACAAAATAGGATTCTCCAGCCAGTTAACACTGTGAACTCAAGCATTCAGCCCAGCAGTTCCCCTGCAGCCCTGTTCCCCTGCCCCTCTCCTGAACTGGCAAGTCCGTATGTGCAAGGGGAAGGAGTGTCTTCAGAGCTGCTTTCCTCCAAGGAGAAAAAAAGAGCAGGACAAAGAGACACTGGAGAGGGGTGAGTGCACTATCCTTTACTCCCAGATAGGTGTATTTTAGCTTGGGGAGCAGTTTGGGGGAGACTATGTTTTTTTCTGATTCTTGTTTTGAGAAACTACAATCCAATTTTTCCTGAAGCTAAATAACGCATATTTTTAAAGGTAAATTTCAGTACAATACATGTGTTCAGCACAGAAGTGGGTGTTCATGCTTTAGGGTTTGCTGAGTTCTAAACAGTTGAAACACTAGGCACTGTTGAGTATCCCCAAGAATTTGTAGGGGTATTGACTTCACTTATGACTGGCAAAACTGCTGCTGGGTTCTGCAGGGCATGTGTGTGCACATATTATGGTGTTATTGTTGTGATTGTTCTTTTTGTTCTGCAGGGCATGTATGTACACATATTATGGTGGTATTATTATTATTGTTGTTGTTCTTATTATTCTGTTTAAAGTTAGTAGTGGGTTGCTCACCCAAGATGGAGCTTTCTTGTGTAAACCACAGGGTGGGCAGGTGGTAAGAAATGCTCCTGTCCTGACAGCTATGATGGAAATGACTGGTTCTTTGGTCAGAAGTCCTCCTGGAGCCACAGTATCCAGATCTTGGCCAGTGAAATTTTGCCTAAATGGAAACTCAGTGAACAATACAGTGTGCAGACATAGATGTACATATGAGGTAGTAGAATTAGACCTGCTGAAACAGGTTGTAAATATTGCACAGTGCCCTACTGCAGGAGGAAAACAAAAAGTGCAGGATTTTCAGTTGAGGACGTGTTGCTCTACTGAAACCCTCCTTAGTTCAGCAATTCTTAATTTGCTGGAAGCAATCACTAGGGACTGGTACATTCCTGTGTCTTGGCTTGGGA
Organism: Astur gentilis; assembly: GCF_929443795.1. NCBI lineage: Eukaryota > Metazoa > Chordata > Aves > Accipitriformes > Accipitridae > Astur > Astur gentilis. The sequence goes on along the minus strand of NC_064886.1, from coordinate 18,225,906 downwards.
ACAGGGAAACTGGGCCCTTGTGTGTATGGTGGGAGAAGGAGGAAGGAAAAGTCTGGAGGGAAGTTTTCTGAAGCAGCTGAGTGTAGACAAACAGGTGCAAACACAGTGGTACAAGGGCAGCAGTGTGTAAAGGCATAGGCTGTGGGACAGTAGCCTCCACTACCAGCACTAACTCTGAAGGAATAACCCTGCCTAGCTGGGAATTTGAGTGTAAAACAACAATAAATGAGTGGGGAGTCAAGTAGCAGAAAACTACGAAAAATTCCAGCAGCACTATATCTGTTAAGATTCACTCTCAGGCAGAGGTGTAATTCTGATAACATCAGTTAAAGAGGGCTTTATGAAGTACACATTTCTCAGAGCTTCTCCAACTTTTTTTTTCATTGGTCTATTTTGTTATAAAATGCAATCCCCAGGCCCAGTCCTGAAACAGGTAAAGAAATGCATGTGTAGAAACCCCTGTGCTTTGCTGGGAGCTGCAGGGGCTCGGTGCTGCTCAGAACCAGAGACTCGCTGTGTGCCAGGCTGGTGATAGCGCATGTGGCATTGACAGCTCTTCTCAGGTAATGAGCAGAGCATCAGGGATGCAATGTGATCTACACCCTGGGCCACCAAGCTCCATTCAGCTCATTGTGTCTGAGGTTTCCAGGTGAGCCTTTACAAACCAAAATCTGCTGAGGGCTATGTGGTCTTCAGAGATCCCTCAGTTAAGTGCTGTGACTTTGTCCACATGCTTGGATGTTTGTTCCTCTTTGCTACTGCCTGCCTTGTCAAGTACCATGGGACTCATGTCTGCACTCCTCTCACTGGTGGTACTCCTGGGATCCCCTTGCCTCTCTACAACCCTGACCTTTTCTCTGCCTTCCTTCCCTATGTCCAGGTTCTGGCTGGGCTCATGTATCCAGCACAACTGTGCTACAACATCCAGCAGCCCTTTATGGCAATGAACATCACACTAGTAAGATATATTATGAATGGTTGGATCGAAATGCACAAAATGATGTAGCACAGGTGGGAAGTCATCAGAGAGGGACTGTGTGGGCAGTGGGGGCAGGAACCCAGACAGCTTTCCTGGCATAAGCAGCCCTGCTTCTGGATAAAAGCCGGTATCCCTCCTTGAATCCACTGGGATTCAAGCCTCTCAATGCTTTGATGAGTCCTCTGCCTCCTGTTTTCCTAGCTATTCTCTTAGCTAGATTTGAGTACTTTAGGAATCTGCCGTCCCACAGACATGGCAGAATGTCAGCATCACGTGCTAAGTTTCCTTCCACTGCTGCCAGGCTTGAAAGACAAATACAGTGAGGGAAGAAAGAGACAGGATACAAACACCTACATCAGGACTTTTTCTGAAGCAGGCTGGGTGGCAAAATGGGAAGAATGCTAGGCATGTCCATTCTGGTTCACTGTCGAACCTGATCCTTCAGAACACCCACAGCATAACTAGTCCAAGGAAGAATGGCTTGGGCCACACTTGGATGTAACTATGCTCTTTGTTTCCCTCCAAAGAGGTGCAGCCTTTCCTCTCTGCAGTGTGTTCCTGACAATAGCGTTGAAAGGCACAGAAGCAGCAGCATCACTGAGAGGTATGACCACAAAGCAGGACCCAGGTACATCAGGCCCAGATCACCCTTGCCTGGCACCTCACAGAGTTGTTCACCTCAGCCCAATATGATCCAAAGCATGAGGGTGGCATACCTCTGCTCACTGTACAGGTCCTGATGATGATAGAAAGAGCAGGAACCACATCCATAGTGCTGGACCTGGAAACCACATGCCAATAATGATTCATTTGCAGGGCAGCGTGGCAGAGTTCAAATCAACAGAACCTTTCTGCCTGAAAAGCAGAGGTCATTTATCAAGAGATAAAATCACCTCCTGAGAGGTCTACTAATTTATTTTTAGGCAGCCCCCACATCAGAAATTTTTTTCCACCTGGAGTCTGAGTCTTGGCTATCTGGTCCAGTGAAGGCCACAGCCCAGAAGGAAACAAACAATAGGCAGTTGCTTCTGAGAGCTTCTCTCAGGAGATACCTGGTCTCCTTGCAGCATCCTCAGGTATGGCTTTGCCAAGTCACTACAAGGCCTTGTAGCTTGTTCCTGTCTCCTGTTAGCACTGTGTCAGTCTTGCACTATGGGAGCAACTGGAATGCTATGCAGCTCTCAAGTCATGGCTGCACCTGCCCTGGCCCTGTTACCCTCACCAGATAAACAGTCCTTCCTAGCAGCGACTTGGAACGAACTGTCTAGCAGGAAATGAGAATGAAAACCACAAAATCTCCTTTTCTGGGGTCAGGAGTGCCTTTTCTTGGCAATAAATCAAAGGAAGCAAATTTCCTTTGAATATCCTGGGCTTGACATAAAGACGGTGCATCTCCCAGGCAAGACAGTAGACTTTGCAACTACAGTAAAGGATGATCTTTGAAGAACATGCATAAGGTTATACACAAATGTTGCCTTCTCACATTTGACTGCAGTTTGCACGGTTTGTGCCACAGTCAAGGCAAAAAAAACCCCTGAATGCTGTATTACAGAACGAGCAAAGGATCTGAAGCACAGAGAAGTCATCATAAAGACTTCTGCTGACTCTGCTTGCCTTTGAGTAGGGTGCTATATGCAGAGTATTTGATTACCTGTGGACTCCAGTTGGCATTTGCTGATACTGTTTCATACACAGTATGAAACAAGTATGCCCTGGAGAAGGACCTGCCTGTTATTCTGTGAAATTTCCTCTGCTTGTCTGTCAGGGCTGCTGTGCTGTAATCTTGGAGGATAATCAACAGCGAAACCATTCATAAATCACAGCTAACAGAACAGATGCCGATAGGGTCTTAAATTTCAAGCCTGCGAAGCCATCATTTCAACAATGACAGTCAAAGGGGAGATTAAGAATTCTTTTACATGGAAAAGTTTTTCTTGGAAGAGCAACCCTCTCTTTGGTTGCCTGTAAATACAGTCATGTGGATTTGATTTTTACATGGCCCTTCTGCCCGCTTGCAGGGAACGCTCTGCAACCCCAATGGGCCTGTTCAAGCACTGAACTGGCGTGTGGAGGGACTGCGGCGGGATTTGAATAAGGCATCAAAACCAAAGAACTAAAGCTTTGCCTGGTGCTAGCAGAGGCCAAATGGGCTGCCTGTTTGGGAGGCAGTGGCAGAACGTTCCAGAGAACCAGACCCCTGTTGGCTCTAATCCACCATGCCTCTGGGTCCAACTGCAGAATGGGAATAAGACCAGTGCCTTGTTTTATGGTGCAAGTAAAGCATTCGGAGATTATCTGTACTTGCACCTCATGGTGTTTAATGCTGTAAGGGTACTGTGAAGTCCATTGCCAAAAAGTGAATGCAGGGCTGGATTAACACCCCACCTGGAGGGTAGGTGATCTCTCTCTGATCCAAACAGAGTCTTGTCTCACTTTGTTCATTTGGACTAAGTGCTATACTAGGAAGAAAGGAGGGAGAGTGTCTCTGCATAGTTCTTGCCCCGCCTGCTGTGGATGATGACCAGTAGTACTCACAGCATTTGTCTTCAGGTTGAGAAGAGCAAGTCCCAGACAGGCTCCAGACTTATGCTCATGGTTGTTCCCAAACAGCCCAGCTGGAAATGGACTCTGCCTGTTCAATGCAACTCTGGGATAACAAACATTTACAGCATGGTTTCCTGCTAATGCTAACAAGTTCTATTTGAATAATTACTCAGAGTAAGGTCTGACTGTAGCTGTCTCCATTTCCATCCACAGCGCAGAGAAGAGCTAATAATGACACTACTGATCAAAGATGAATTCACTTGCTCAGATACAACCATGTTCAGAATGACTGGTGGACAGCTTTGGCTTGCTTAGCACTATGAGTCTAGTGGTTAGGCTTCCAAAGGTGTGTAGCACTGATGCCACTGTGGTAACAGGTAACTTGAACCATGAAGAGCTTGAAAACTGGAGGGATGTAACTTCTGACCTGTAGAGGATTTAATGTCAACCTTGCCTGAGGCATTCTCACTTTCTGGTAACTGCATGTATTTAAAACTGGCTTATTAAATTAAAACCAGCAGATTAGTTAGCTCAGTTAAGCTACCTGAGGTTGTGGAGTCTGAAAGAACCATTTTTTTAATTGAAGAAAAAAATATCAAAATCAAATCCTCCTTCATGGAAGGATTTGATTTTTTGTTTGCAAAGGAAGCATCACCCCTTACTATGAGAAAATATAAATCATAAAGCCTGCAAAGGAGCAGAGTTGGAGGAATGAAAGCCTGAAGAAGATACAATGGGAGCAGAAGAAACACCATGTGGAGGAATACAATCTGCTAAGTCATCTAATGTGCTTTCCTTCAGTTACTCTTCCATTGGGAGTGGGAGCTAGATGGCTCTCTGCTGGTATGTTTACTCCCCCTGATTTCTAGTCATACACTGTGTCTCCTACTTCTGTTTTTCTAGACTGCTTAGTTTTGTGACAAGCAAAGGAAAATACCACTTCTGTTCTAAGTGTGCTTAAATTAAAACGAGCACACCAAAAACTACTCTGAAGAATTAAAAAATCTTTCAACAAAGCAAATGTTTCACAGTTTAAGATTTTCTGGGGTTTTAAAAAAATGGAAGAAGCATGGATAACAGTGAAGATAACTCTTCCCAAGGAAAAAACCCACCTTTTTTTCAGATTTTTTTTTTAAGTGATTATTTAGAATGCAGGACCAGAAAGGAGCTGTAAAGCATCAATGAACAGCTTACAGATGAAATTCTTGGCTCAACAGGTGTGATTATAAGGACTCTCATAGTTCATATTCTTGGCTAGCCTGTTGTGATAGTGCTGTGTCTTTTTGATTTATGACACATTATTCCTTCCTGTAATGCCTAACAGTCAATGGCACATTTCTTCTCCAGGTATCCATCCCATTTAGCACATTTATAAAGCTTGGAAGGACAACCACAGCTCTCAAATTGCCTGTTGAGATGTGGCATGTTGAAAACACGGCATGACACAGTAACACGTGATGGACAATGGGGGAGATGGCTTCACTGGTCTCTTAGCTCTATTTCCTACAGCTCTAAATCAGGTATGACATGAAAGAAATTATTTGTGCACCATATGGTGACCTGAGGATTGGAAGGCCATCTTCTTCCAAGAGCAGTAGCTGTCAACCTGTCAGTTGTGGAAGGAAACCAAGAAAAGCAATTCTAGTCAGCTTAAATTCACTGTACAGGAGCTGCATCACTGCTTAGAGTCCACAAGTGGGGAAAAAAACCCAGTCAGAACTCACTGTCCTAGGGACCTTTTCAAGTTAAAAGTCTTTGGTTCCCATGTCTAAGTTAATATCCCACTGAAAACCAGTTGCTTCATGATGTCAGCATCTCTCCTAATGAAAGAAGGGGAGCTGAGAATTGAACCTTCTTGAAGGATATTAGTCCACAGATGCTGGAACTCAGTAAATTTGTTGTTAGAGGTCATTTTGCTTAAAAGTATCCTTCCTGTTTATTCTTATCATCAGGCTCTTAGCAGATCCCTCACACACAGCCCTCCCCCATGGCTATCCAGGAATAACCCCGTATCACTGGGAATCTACTCTGCCTTTTCTCATTTCTGTAATAATCAGAGACAGAGAGAGACTGACCTCTCTATATGTGGTGCTCAGAGGGACTGACCTAGGTACCTCTCATCAGTGTCTAACCGTGCTGTATCCAGCTGCTTAACAGATCGGTCTGAAACAATACCCCCAGGCATGGTATTCAAGCTTGGGCCAGGCTGGTCAGTCAAAGCTCTCTGCATTTACTGAATTGCCATCAAGGTTTTAGCATTGGTGGATGGCCAAGTGTGGTCACCTGTCCTCTGACAGCTGGGCTGAGACCATTAGAGTCATCAGCTAAATTACCTTTAATTGATGACCTGCAGATTTAAAGCACTACAACCCAGTCCCCATTATGCACACAGCTCCCATTTCCTTTTGTATTTCTTTAATAGAAAAATAACAGGAAAAGCAATTACTGGCCATATGAAATGTAAGTTCATACAGTGTTTCCTATAAGACTTTAAGCAACTCCCTGTTAAAGCAGATAAGTTAATCTATCTTTTGGTTCAGGTCACAGTAGGTTTTCAGCTTTAAATCACCATGGCACAGTAACTAATGGCATTTACCATAGAACTGATGTTGAAAAAACAAGGAATCTGGGCACTTATTAGGTGTATATTTCTGGTGAAAACAACCCACATAAAGACAGTGTCAGTGAAAAGGATGATTGATCATCTGGATTTTGCTCCCTTGCCTTTTCTTGCCCACTTTCTCTACAATGTATTATTAACTGTCACACAATTATTGCAGTGAAATCTGCTAGTGGACTTTTCAGTGTGAGGAACTCTGGCACTGTCAGGAGCAGCTCAGCAGGGCTTTTTACCCATGGAGTCTGAAACAGCACAGCAAGAAGAGCATGGTCCCTTCAGGCATTCGACTTTCAGAAAGACCAAGGTAAAAGCTTTACCAGAGTTGGGGTTTTTCCACTTTGAATTCCTGGTAAAATGCTGTATGTTCCAGTCTTGACTCAGAGCTCATTAAAGTCAATGCAAAGACTCTTGTTGACTTTAATGAGCAGTGGTTTGAACCCTAAAGCTATTACATGATCAAAACTCGCACCGAACTGTAAATATGGAGGTGTTTTGTTTGCAATGCAGATATAATATTTGGCTATAAGGCAGAGGTGCTTGGGATTGTTTTCGGCATGGTCTCTGTGCCTCTTTCAGATGTCCAGTAGTTTTACTGGATTGTTTATAATTATAGTTTTGTTTACTAGGTTAAATAAATTGGCCAGATTCAATCTCAATGTAAAACAGAAGCAACGGAAAGCTACTGAAGTCAGTGAGTGAAATTTGGCTTCTCTTACAATATGTATAGTTTTGTTCAGCTGTTGGCTGCTGGTGTGAGAGATTGTTCTCATGGTACATCTGGTCCACCCACATGCCACAGCACCATGAGAAAAGTTCTAGTACTGAACCTGCAACACAGTTTTTGCAGTGGGTAGGGCAAGTCCTTGAAGCGATTGGAAGCAAAGAAAATCAATGTGCAGTAGAAAAAACTGTGTAATATACACAGTGATATTTTATTTCAAGCCCGTTCAGAAAAAAAGCAATCAGGGACAAAACCGAAGCCTGGAGCTCAGAGCTTCTCACTGAGTGGTATCGTTCTGAACAGCCTTTGGAAAGGTGTGTCACTTGTTCTCTAGACTGCCACAACACCCTGGGATGCTGTAAAAATAGCTGGCAGTGCCTGACTGACAGGCAGGAGACGTGTGACCCTAAATTATGATGTTTTCCTTTTCATGATGAAATGAATGCTGCCTTAGACAGAGGCTGAAATACATCTGTTTGCGGTGGGAGTGCCATTTTAGGCCCATTTCTTTTGAAACTGGGGTTGGAATTGCCAGGGATCAGCAGAGCTACGGGCTCACAAAGAGGGCACTGTCTTTGAGGAATCTTTACATAAGCCCTGCACAACCGAGGCAACAGGAGTTTGCACAGCTGCTGCTGGAAGCAAACATGTACTTTTAGCTGACCTGGGCTGATGACTTCGGGCGTTAAATCTGACGCTTTCCAGATGTACAGACCTCTCCTGCCACAGTCCCCAAACATTCAGTCCCCAGGTAAAAAAGGAAAATAATAACAATAATAATAGCAATTATAAAAGGGCACTGTAAATACCACACTGCAGTGTATATTCCAGAGCTGACATTTACAGATTGCATGGTCCAGTTCAAAGGTGAGTGGCATTATCCTCTCCTAAGAGCTGTGTTTTGAACCACATTTGATTCAGAGCTGATTAGTGCTGCATCTATCTTCCATCTCATCTCTGGTTGATCACCTTATTCAGAAAAGGTGGCTGAATATCTAGAGCTCTTATTACCTGCTGGCAATTGGTGAATATCTGTCTGTGAGCATAAGACCCCCAGGGAATACCCCTTGATCTGTGCTGGGGCCCAGGAGCATTCACAGGACAAAGGCATCTTGCCAAATAGTTAGCAAATTAAGTTTTCTGCTTCACGGCAAAGCAGAACCTTGCACATCAAGGGACAGACTTACCAGTGAGGATGGGACAGGATGTTTGTGAAGTATTGTCACTGGATGAGTGACAGGGAAGGAGCTGGCTGCTCCCCTACACCATGTCCTAACTCCATCTATGCTGCTGCAGGTTACAAGCTGTGCTGCGGAAGTCACTGATGACTGCACAGCAGGCTCTAGGATGACACTGTTCACTTGATTCTCAGAAGTAAATGGAACCTTATCCTTGCTCCAGACCCAACATAAATTGTTTTCCTCCCTAGACTGGTTATTTTTAACAATAATCCCCCACCCCCACCCCCCCATGCATCCCTGCAGCCTTTGGATGTTGAGATGTTCTTAGGGAGGGTGATGGAAGGGCGTGGGGTGCCTGAAGAGGATCGTTTATTTTATTCCATTTTATTTAGGTGTGGTATTTATAAAGGCTCCAAAATTGGCAGCGAAAGAAAGGCAAATATTCTTCTGAACTGGAGACCGCCCCAACACAGACAGCTGCAGCCCAGCCTCTCCTCATTCTGCCTGCCAGTTCTCTCAAGCATGACCTGGTTTGAGGACCACCTTCAGTGAGATCAAAAGGTGATTTTTCCCAGTGCTTGCTCCACATGCCACTTTACTTTCACACTGCTTGTCAACTGGATGGCGAGTATGTGAGACAGGAATGAATTCTGGCCTCCCTTAGTTGAACCATGAATAATTCCAGGGAAGACAATGGTTCAATGAAGGTCAAATTTGATCTGAGAGAGCCTCCAAAGCCCTAGAGATGTGTTCTTGCCATGGTGAGCTGGGGCATCCAGAGAAGTGGTTACTCAAAACTCTCTCTCATCAGCTGGCAATTCTTTAATCTCTCCAGCCTGGGGGATTGCCAGTTATCCTGGGAAAGGATCCTGGAAATACAAGGCAGGCAGCTGCTGGGAGAGGGTGGATGTGCTCATTTCTGCAGGGCTTTTCAGCTACAGAGCAGGAAGATTCTCACATCTCCTTTCTTCCTCACCTTTCTTGCTTTCTTACTAATAGCAGTGCTGTGAAAGGAAGGTTTGTTCTCTTGAAATCTTTGGTTTTCTCTCTGGCTGTGAAGAAACACCTATGTTTCCAAATTTTTCATGGAATAAAATTTCAAAACATTTTGGTTTGCAGGGGGAAATAAGTTTTACTCTGACATTTTTTGATCAAAAATAAATGTTTTGGCGTGCTCCAAATTGACATGCCTCACTTTAGTTTGTTCAGTTAACCCAAAAAGCTTTGCTTTAACTCTGTTCAGCCCTGAACATCAGCCTTGAATTGTATTTCCTCCTGGCAGCTCTCATCCAGGAATTTAATACCCATGTTTTTCAGGGGACAGTGCGTAGCTGCTATCATGTCTCACAGACCTTAGAGTCTGCATCATGGCAGATGTAGTCCTCTAGGAAACAGCCTGCAGGAAAGATGAGACATCTAAACCACAGCCCCAGTGAGGCAGTGTACTTATAGGGAAATGAGGTTTTAATGGTTTATTGAACACATTCAAACCAAAACATAGTTTTCTGATTTTGTTCCAACTGGCCCTGAAGAACATACTGCTTCTTGACTTTTTTTAATTGAAAAAAAAAAAAAAGTGTATTTTAATTTCTTTATTCTGAAATGAAAGAGGGTTCAAAATCAGGATGTTTTTCTCCCTGAAAATTTCAATTTTTTGAAAACTGCCTCTTTACTGGGCAGCCTTCCCAAAGGGAATCCCCAGCCAACCCCAGTGCTAATATCAGTGCACAGTCTTTGGAGCTGATCCAAAGGTCATTCACGCCATTAGACATTTTTATCATGGACTTGAATAAACTTTGGACCAGTCTGTTTTGGCAGGAGCATACACAGTCTGGAAACCTAAAAATAAATCCTGATTTGGAGCCATCCACAGCTTTTCAGCAACCATGATGGGACATAGGTATGAGCTTGTCAGAGAGAAGGTGATGAGGTGATTTGGCCACCTCTGTGGACAGAGTATCTTTAGCTGTTTGTTCAAATAAACAAGGCGAAGGAGAGCATTCTACAAGCTCAATGTTAAGAGTTCTTGATGAAGAATTTACCTGTGAAGCATCAACCCCAGAAGCTTCAGATGGAAGATATTGTCTCAAGAGATGGTCTGATTTTCTCTTCAAGAAGTTTTGCAGCAGTAATAGCTCCTGGAATATGTAACACTGTCATCCTCAGTCCTAGGAAGTTGAGAGGTCCCTCTGTGATGCAGTTTGTCTGCAACAGTAGTTTTGGTGGCCAGCAAAAGGTGCTGTCCCAGAAGAGAATAAGAACTGTTCAAAGCACAGAATTTGTACTTTTCCTTAGTTGTATCCTGTCCATGTTCTGAGAGGTTCACAGGAATCAAGAGTGAGAAGAAAGCCCTTGGTCACAATGAATCGTTATCCTCTTATTCACCCTGCCCATTGCTGTGCACTGTGAAGGGATTGCTCTGCAAATACTGACAGCAAAACTCATGCTGTAATCATGCCTAAACCCTTTCACCTGGAACCTGCTCCAACTCTCTGCAATGACCTGAGTCTGATCTGTGTGCAGAAAAAGCAAAGCGTTTCCAGCATCTCAATTTTATTTCTACCGCCACAAGAGTTTAATTGTGTCTGTTACTGCTTGCTGGCTGATGAATCACTGGCTGAACACAAGAAACTGGTCAGTTGCTGTTGCTGAAGTTCTATGACAGGCCACATTCTCTGCAACATTGTTTAGATTCAAAACAGTTCTCATTTGCACAATTGGGAAAATGGGTGTGCAGAAAATTACAGGGATTTTGGCTTTATGGACCCTTCCCAGGGTCACTAAGTCTCTGTGGGGTTGCTCATCTGAAAAAGGCAATTGCAATGGAGGAGCATGGTTGACATACGAGATCTGGGAGGATACAGTGAAGAACAGGTGGTTGTACTATGTCAGGATATGAAGGCAGAGAGAGACAGACAAGGTGATGAGGAGAGTCGGAGAAAGTTAGAGGCCCTTGGTCAGGTGGCAGTGGGCTTGCTTATGCCAACAGACTGTGGTGGATGCCAGTCCTAATTCCTACAGTGCTAGTGACAGCAGCCTGCTGGAGCAATGTTGTTGGCTGTGATCAAGCCACCAGGCATTCCATCCAAAGGGCTCCATCTTCAGCTGGTTGGTCCACTTCCTTCCTACACATCTTTTTCCATGCATCTGGGTACAGATATTTTGTTTTCTACCTGCAACAGGAAGGAGTTTGCCTTATCCATGAGGTTTATAGGAGCCACTCTTTTCTGTGGGTCCTTCATCAACTGGTTGCTGTGATTGTCCTGATTCCCAAGACAGCTGCTGCAGTCTCTATTTAAGGGTGTTAAGTTGTGGCAGTAATAATGCTGGCCCTGGTGAGAATACAAATGTGTAGTTTGTTGATCCTGGACTGCAAAGCAGTACTACTGCCTGGCAACTACACTGCAAGAGCTGGCAGGCAGACCTATTTCCAGCACACTTCTCTGAAAGGGGAAAGGTTGTTTTTAAATTTCTTCTTTCCCTCCCTCTCCTCCAAGTCAAAGCCTGCCAGGAAGATTTGGAGAGAAGCTCTGGTGCTTGTCTGTGCCTCCCAAGCTGAGTGTGATGGCTGGGCTCTTTCTCCAGGACTTGGACACCCAGCAAACTTTGCTGGGTGTCAGCAGTAGGTGAGGACCACTGTAGGTTGAAGGTGAGCCAACGCCCCCAGCACCTGGGGTGGAGAAGGAGAAGAAATGGGGTCCTGCCAGTGTGTGTTTTTGAGGGACAACTCCTGTCAGAAGTGAGGGTTGCTTTTAATCATCCATTGGACAAACAGGCTAATTCTAAAGATAGGAGCCAGAGTGTCAGATGCTCATGTTGTCATACATTGCAGGGAACATCACACATTGGTACCCCATTGCTGAAGAACCAAAGGACACATCAAATGTGCTTGATTGAATTGGGACCTCTGCTCAGTAGTCCTGTGGCTTACTGTGGATTACCACTGTTGAAGGGCAGCGGGGACACATTCAGAGCTGGCAGCACGTCACACCTCCACTCTGCATTGTCCAGGGATGTGAAGTAACTAACTCGTACAGATACCTCAAGAGGGAAAGCTGCAGATTTCTGCCTTTTACCACTGATATTTCCTGAACCTACCATGTTCAACCAAGATCCTCTAAATCAGGGACAGGTTACCTGCAGTTATTCTAAGGCTGTATTTTGCATCTGCCTTAGTGGGACTGTCCTACCTGACAGGGGGAGGCAGAAGCTGTGGAGAAATGGGGCTTATGAGCCATGTCTGTCACTGGCGCTTTGCCACCATCCCCTCTACAAGGAAACCTACAAACCCTTTTTAGGAGCAGCATATTGTCCTAAGCACAATCCTGTGTTCAGTGCACAGAGCAGTTAAATGTGTGTGTAGGGGCCAACTTTTCACTGAAGCTTGTTCCCATTTCATTCTCTCTCCTGAATGTTCAGTGTTCAGAGACCTGGGCTAAATATGAGTGAAAATGTGCCGGGGGGAGGGGGGGGGGGGTTCACGGGGGTTATTCACTAGCAGAACAACTATGCCAGCAAATTAGGAAGAAAACAAGCACCACCTGATCTGTTCTTGCCCAAGGGCAACATTAATTTATGCATCCTGTTTGCTGTGTATAACATGGGTACACTTATGTCACCCTGTCCAACCAGCTACAAAAATGCTGCGGACCCTTTGTGGCCCCTGGGAGGCCTGGCACTATCTTTTCTTGGGATGTAAGTGAAATGTTTGTACCCATGGATCTCAGTGTGAATTAGACATTGCTCCATGGTGGACCTTTCTGTTTAGGATGGGGCAAATGCAGAGCACAGAATGGCCATCATGCAGATATTCCTGTGTTTCTTTGCAGTGTTTAAATGATCTGGGTAAATCTGGGGAGAAGCTGCATCACTGATATTGGGGGAGTAATGGGGAGGGGGTGCCCCCATGGCTATCTGTCATATTGTAATCCATGGCAAGAATGTCACAACAGACAGTATGAAGGATGGGAGATCATTCACTCCTTCCGTTCTTCCTTCTCTCCACCATGGCAGATCTGTTTCTGCCTTTGGGCAGGGAAACCCGTGTAATTGTTTCCCTGCCAATTTTGGCAGTGTGGGGAAGAATACACAACATTCTTTCCCTACTGAAACTGCACACCTCTCTCACCTCCTAAACCAAACCTCCTGTGGACAGATCCAAGTGAAGAAGGCAGCTAAACCTACAGTGCAGCTCTTCCCATCCATTTTCTGAGCCCACAGGGATCAGCTACACGGTGGTCTCACTTTGGTCAAAGCAACTACAACAGCTGCTGTAGTGACCGGTTTTGCCTGGATGCGTTGGGGTATGTTGCTACTGTAGAAGACAAGCATGCTGGTTGTAGGGGATTTAGCTAGCCCAGGGGACATTAGTTGTGGAGGCCTAGCAGCCCAGCAGCTAACATGAAGACGTAACAAGGCCTGGAAGGCTGAGCTGGTGACCTGGACTAGTATCTTGGTGTCTTTGCATAAAGCAGTCCTGCAGTTGTTTAACCTTGCAAGTCTCCACAAGGGAGCAAAGCACTGATCCAATGTAGTTAAGGTGACACTGCTTCCTATCTGCCCAGGGGTTGTTTTTCAAGTGCACCCTAATGGTCTATGACTTTTAGGCAGTTTCTTCATTAATTTAACCTTTACAGCAGTAACATCTCCAGCCTGGTTCTAGAGTGTTGTTGACAGCTTGCAGTATCAGATTTACCTGTCAGTGCTCTCGTGAAGATGGAAAAGCCTTCACTCCTTGTAGCAATAGCATGGTTTTGGTTGGGAACTGGCTTGCCTGACTGTCAGAGTTTGCATGAGATATACCTAGGAACACATCACCTGCCCCCAAGTTACAGCTACCTCAGGATGAAAGACAGAGCTGTTTCATCATTCACATAAACAGTCATGGAAGAAGATAACGTATAGCTGAAACTTCAGAGGGGGATCTGTGTTGGCGGAATTTAATTGTGCTGTTTGAAAATTGTCTAGAGAGAGAGGTTAATGACCAGGGATTGTACAGGCACAACCTTGATTTTTCGATCTGCTTTGATGTCTCAATTAGCAGAACTCAGAGCAAGGGCAAGGGGGAGCAACTTCTTGGCTATTTCCAGCTTTTGGGGGGGGTGGGGGTGGTTATTTATTAGAATAGGCAGGTCACAATTTAACTGAAAGATTGTTAAAGGAATTCAGAGCCTGGGGGATTTATGACAAGGTGATGAAAGAGGAACTCTGATAGTTACCCAATAAGCTTCTTTTTCTAAGAACATAAACTTAAAAAAAATAAATTTAAAAATGAGGATTTTTTTTTTTATGAATGGGTTCTTGTGGTGTGCAGGCTGCTAACACTATCAACATTGTTTCTGGGGAACTCCAGGCATCTAATCAATCTTCATTCTGTAAGAAAACGTTCCAAATTATACGAAAACCACATGGCTTCTCCTGTTTGTAGGGAAAAACCTGACCTGACCCCATCTGTGCTCCAGAATGGCTGAGTCCCCACCTTAGGACTAATTCCAGCAAGACCTGTGATCCATTTTCATTGTCCTAGCACTCAGAAGAAGGCACTTGGTGTAGGGATGCAGCTTTCCTTAGGCAAAGAGGGAGTTGTTCCAGGGAACATATGGAAGGAAAGATGGGGCTGGGATCATTGCAGTGCACATCCAGGCCATTCTCAGGCTGTTTGTGTCCTTCGGCATGTAGAGGTCAGGGCAGATGCATTCCTGATCTTCATCTGGTGTAGCGAAAGCACCATTTGCCTCACATTGACTACATCCATTTACTCCATCCTCTGAGAATTATGTCCTGTTATTTGGTGGGGGCAAGGTTTAGAGTTCGTTGGGTCAGGACAGTATCAGCCATTGTTTATGAGACACCTCTTGACTGCCTCCAAGACCAGGTTCCTTGCCCATTGAGGCTGTGAACCAGAAGCACAGCTGTGGGACAGCTGGAGGCTACTCTTCGGCATACTGCAATGCCCAAGCAAGCCCAGACCACACAATGTTAGCAGGCTCTTCTGTATGCCGTCTGGCCTGCTCAGGCAGGCAGTTTGCTGCCTGGAAAGCCTTGCTATGGGAAGAAGGCAGACAGATCAGCCTGGAGACTGTATCCAAGGCCATTCCTCAACCCTCTGTTTAACAACAGGGGACAGCATTGAAGTGTTTTGTGGGGGGCAAATTAGGGTCATTCTGGTACTTTCCAGATAGCTCCATTTGCAAAAGAGGGCCAGTGAAATGAGTTGTCCAGCATCAGCCATCAGGGCAGAGCCACAACTTTCCCAGGCCAGGACTACGGTCCTGCCTTTTTAATTACCTGCTTGAGCTTGTTTTCCCTGGAGACTCCTTGCTGCCAGAGTCATCCTCACAGGTTCCATTCCTCTGTCAGATGCTGGAATGCTGCCTGCTCCTGCTTGAATGCTGGCCTGTGGGAGGCCAGCCCTTGCTGGTTGCTTCCATAGGGCATGTTACAATCCCTCTTTAAATTGCAGAGGGGTTGGGAGCAGTCATCTTCAGACAACATCTCTTCCAACGCTTTGAGGGCGATTGCTTTCATTTGGCCTTTATACACACACACATTGTGCCACAGACATGGTGGGGGTAAAATAAATATTTGTTATATGTATATGTATATATATATATAAAAATGCAAGTTCACAAGGCAAAGACAAATTTTCCTTTGGAAAAAAAAAAGAGACTTCTGCTGAAAAGATGTTATCCTTTGAAGACTAGTAGCTTGTCTCATAAATTACCCTGCTGTTTCCTCAAGATCTTGTGCAGAAGTGTGGTGCATCCTGGTCACTAGTTTCAAAGCCCAGGTCAAACCAAAGCAAACTGCAACAAGTCATCTCTGGAAAGCAATTGAACTGTGAATAGCTGTGGAGATCAAAAGAAAAAAGCTACAGACAGGACAAATTAATAGGCTATTTAGAAATAGGCTGCAGTGACAGGGCTTGCATCCAGTTTTCAAACTCCAGAAAACATGGGGGACGATTTTAGGTCCCAGATCTTGACTTATGAGAATGGAGAGCAGTGTGTAAATAAAATTAAAGGCAACATGATGTAGCAGGGCAATAGTCTGGGATCCCTCAGGTGGCTGGACTGGCTGGGTCACTGGAACTTCTCTGTGCCTCATTTTTTCCAATTGTATAATAGAGGACATACTACTCTTTTGCAGCACATTTTAGCAGTGAGCAGGATTAATTACTTTCTCTCTTTAGTGAATGGATGCAGCCTGCCAGAGTTGAGACTAGGTAAGCTGGTCTTTAGACTGTGGTGGCTTACCTAAATTCAGTTAAAGTGCCTGCATCCTAATTTTCCCTGTCCCTCCTCTTCATATGTGAGGTCGTGTCGGGACACTTCAGTCAAGCTGGAGATTAAGGTCATAACGCTGTTTGACTTCCACACTTTCTGTGTTAAAACAGAATGAGGAAGTGCCCAGTGGGTTGATAAACACACATGTAAGAACAGCAAGACCAGAGGCAACCACTTTTGACCACTGAAGCGGTCCCATGTAGATCCAATTTTTGATCCAAACAGTAAGGTCAGTACAGATTAATTAAGATCTCACTTGCAACATTATCATCAACAGCATTAAATCAATCCTGGACACTCTGTAGTAATCTTAAAAGTAATTTATTTTTTCAAAGCAAGGGCAAGTTACATGAATTTTGGTTTTGTACCTGTTGCATATAATTGGCCAGTAATTTGCAGGGACATATACAGAAAGTTATAGGCTGTTGCATGGCATAATGGAAGAAAAGCACATGTGCTGGAATGGTAGGCACCAGTGAGACTTACCAAGAAAATAGATGCAAAACTGTAGGATAGGCCAGTAACATCCTTCCACCAGGGAAAGCCTTGTTTTGAGCCCATGTGTATTCAAACACTGTCTGTTCCACTCTGTAATTGTCTGGCTCAGTCACAACACCTGGCTTTCTTGCATCAACAGTGCAAATCTTCAAACACTTCTGTACCTGTGACTACTGACTACTCCTAAAGGCACATTCCCATACTGCTAGATCAAACTCATCTGGATAGAGGTTCACTTCTCTTTGCATAAATGCGTAACACATTAATTTCTGAAGCATCTGTTAAACAATCCATAGATTTTTAAGATCAGAAAAGACCATTAGATCATCATCCAGTCTAAAAACCTGCTGACACCACAGAAATTCATCCGTGTGCCCAGCAGTGAGGTACATTGCAGCGTTATCTGTATATGTAGTAGTATGTGTCGGTAGTGAACAGCAAAATCCAAGTTCACTTGCAAATGATGCTTTGATGAGAAAATTCATGGTATCTTTATATCCTGGATGAGAAAGTTCATGGTATTATTATCACTGCTGTCTCTTGGGTTTTGGGGTCAGTTAACACTACACCTGCAGGGTGGTCTCTAACTTGGAAGGAAAGATAAGCACTTTTCTGTTGAGTTTTCTAACACAATGGCTGGTAACCATGGAAAAGATCATGTGTTGAATTGAAGACACTCTGGATCATCAGTAACAGATCGCCTTGCAACTGCCACATAAGGAACTGCATCTAGTGGAAGGAAAGGCTGCAGGCAGTAGAAATCAGGCTTTGCTAAGGAGCTGGCATTAAATGGAAGTAAATGAACTCTCACTAGTCAATAAAAGTGTTGATTAGCCTGGAATTTAAGTGCCCAAGGACAGTGATGTGACTGTGAGCTAGGACTGGGATTCAGAAAGATTTGGGATCTATATCTATGATTTTAGGGGCAGGTACAACACAGGATCTGACAGAAGCAATAGCAGGTGCTGTTAGCAGTACCTTTTATTGAGATATTATGGCAAAATCAGTTACTGAGTTTCACCCTGCTGAGGTTCTCACATAAGAAAATCCTCTTCAGTTGTTTATAGCATAAACTACAATCATGAGGGCTGAAATCTGTCCCCATGTTTTTTTTCTCTTGTATAGCTGCTGTCCCTGCTTCTACCCAACGCAGCCATGCTTCAGGCAGTCAGTTGGCCCTGAGTGCATTAATAGGCCTTAATGGCCCTGACCAGCCTCACCTCCACCCACACTCTCTACCTATGGGCCTGTGACTCCACTTAAGTTCAGACCTAGGCTTTCGTTCTCTCCTTGAGCTATGTTGTAGGAATGCATGCCAGTATCTCCAACAAGCCATCCCAGTGCCTGGCTATGAACCTTGCTGTTGTGGTCCCTGACCTGTTGACTCTGTTCTTGTCTTGAGCTTGGATGTGCCTTGCTTGGTGATGACTGGACTGTGTCTGACCCTGACCTGACTTCCCAGCTTGACTTCAGACCTGCCCCATCAGTGTGGACTTGCCTGATGATGTGGATTCAGCTGATCAGCTGAAGTTGGCTACCATCTCCATGTCTGCCCTGCTTGCTTCACTCAGGTATTGTAGGGCTGGGTGCTAGTTGGCAAGGGCCTGGCACTGCTGGCCTTGTTACCCTGCTCGATGTTTGGCTCCCTGACCTGGAGGGAGCAGCTGGCCTTGGATACTCCCTGACAAATCTATGCAGAAGATGCCCCATTAGCAAGGGAACTATCTTGAATAACTAGCTTTTTAGGTTGTAGCACCCTTGGGCTTTACTTGCTTTCCTGGCCAGATCTGCTTAAGCCTCTGCCTGTTTCAAGACTGGCCCTTTCTTGCTGCTCTTTGAATGGAGCAGCAGGTGTCTGGAGGAGTCTGGCAGAGCTGGTGCTTCATGGGGCTGTTAGTGATACACTGCTGAGTTTGTTAGACTGCTGCATTTGACCTGGATTTAACTGTCCTCTCCAGCCCATTAGGAGGCCAGAGGGATAAGGACCTATCTTTTAGCATTCAAAAAAAATCATACAAGCAGCTATAACAGTATGGAGCTGCTTCTTGTGTGCATATCCAGGTCACATCTGGATTGTTAGGCAAGGTATCCATAATCTCACCCTCCTGCCTCAGCCTACCAGTGCCAAGTGCACCAGCATGCTGCCTCCCTTGAGCTGGCTGTACAGCTGTCCTCCATCAGTACCTTGGCTGTACAGCCCAGGTCTCACCCCACGTGGTCTCACATATAGACAGTGTTAGCTAGTGAGTAGCTCCAGGGTCTGGTGCAAGGCTCTTTGTTCCCACAAAAGAGGGAGAAAGAAAATAAGTCCTCTGAGGTGAACCTGCCTGTACAAATGTTTTCCTACTCAATGAATGTTTTTCTAAATATAAAACACCTGCCATCTGGCTAAACACACCTCAAGGAGAAAGAGGTAGTGTCTGGGGCAGGTAAGCCTGCCTGGACCTTCTCAAACATGTTTGGAAAAACACAGTCAACTGGAATATCCTAACTATTGGTGCCTCAACACTGCTGCACTGGTCTTTGTTGCCCAGAAAGCTTGGTTACCAGCATTCATATGACCAAACTGAGTGCCTGATATATTTAGTGGTGTGTACAGACTCAAACGTCTCTCAAGGGACTAGTCTGTCCCATCAGCAACAAAAACAACTCTTGCCAAGGCAGTTACCTGAATGCAGTGCTGAAAGTAACATGGTATAGGTGAGGGATGGAGAAATACTTCACTATATCCTGACACCCCTCTGGCCTTGGACCAGGTTTACCCTTCTCTTGACAATCAGCTTTTATTTTTTTTCTGGAGTGCCAGGATCTGGTATCGTTAAAGGCTCTCATGTTATTCAATGTGCTGCACAGCAACCCTCAAAACTTATGGGGCAGAGGTAGGTCAGGAAGATGTTGAAGGTATTTTGGTTTGGGTCACTACAAGAGCAGTGGCATGTGTCCCCTTATGACTGTTCCCAAGCCATGTGAGCAAGTGGCTTGTCCTAGGTCAAAATTGGGGCAGGGTGAGGCCTAGATTGCCTGACTGCTGGTTCTTTCCTTCCCAACCTGCAGGCTATGAAAAAAAAATTTGATTTTATTTATCCAGGAAACCAAGGCTGCTCTGACAGCCAAAATGGTTCCCTGAATGAGGAAAAAAAAAGAATGTATATTTTGAACCCTTTCTGTGGAACACATATGTGCTTGCTCTCTCCTTACAAAATGTCAAGGAAAACTGAGAAAATTCAGCAACAAATCTGTCCTGCACTTCCCTTGTCTTCCTTCAGTGTGTTTTTGTTTCTTTCCAAAACAGTTAGATTTCCGGACAAAGAGAATTGGGACTTTGCTTTGAGTTTCTTGGCTCTTCTCAGTTCATGTCTCCCTGGCCATTCCTTTATTCAAACAGAGGCTTTTGTATGCAGTATATGAGGTTGAACTGAGGGCAAATATTATTACAGTCTCATGTTCTGTATAGACACCAGCCAGGCCTCCCTCTGCACTGCTCTAGCAGGATTTCATGTCAAGTTATTCCCCCTCTCCAGAGGTCTGACTGGGTCCTTCTTCAGCACAGTCATCCGAGTCCTTTGACTCTGCAGGGCAGGACTGTGAACAGTGCTGTCAAGAGAAAAACATAGACTTGCAGTCACTGCCTGCCTAACTAGGACTGGGTTGCACAGCTGAAATCCAGATGCTTTGTCTGGGGAAGGCGAGTGCTGAGACTTTCAGTGGCCTTCTCAGTCAGAAGAGAGAAAGCAACAGTTCGATCTGGGCCCTGTCCATGGACAGGTAGCAGCACAGAGTTCTGAAATTAATCAGGTTTGAAGGAAAGCCACTCCTCCAGGGACAGGGTGGGAAGAAATAACTGGAGGATAACATCCAAGACCAGCCTTGAAGTGCTAATAGACTGTTCATTATCTCTCCCTACTTCTTTCATCTGACTTTTTTACCATTTTGCCTTTTCTTGATGCCTTCCTCTTTCAGCTGTTCCACTAATTACTTCCTTGCTTAACTTTGAAGCCCTCAGTGGCTGTTACTTATTTTCCCTTTCAGCTGGTTAATTGTTTTCATGCCTTGCTCTCCTTTTTGGCAGGAGCAAAGAGAAGGAGATGCCAAGCAGGAGAAGAGGTATGGATGGAGGAGGCTAAGCCAGTAAGGAAACTGGTCCCATCCTTTTGTGGAGGCATTCTGAAGAGACTTTTGCTCTAGTCAAACACTCCTGCAATGGCAAGTGCTCTATATCTGAGGAAACTATGGCCTGTGACATGCTGTCACTGTGGTGGGATACCTTGCTGGGAGAAGCTTTTGGGGGGGGAGGGGGTGTCAGTTTTTCAGGGGTATTATCCCACCTTAGTCTTTGGTAGCACATGAACTGTGATTTGAGAGAAGTTATAGGTATTGGTAAAGCCCTAAGACATACTGAAGTGTTAGCCTTGATACTGGGAGAGGAGAGGGAAGTCTGTATGGCTGCCTCTGGGCTTTAGAAAAAGAGCACTTAACTTCACAGTTCAGTGGAGTATGAAGCATTATGCGCCAATAATTGCAATATCCATCTAACTGCTCACCCTGCCCTGTCCTTTTGTGTCCCCACAGGCTCCATCAATGTTCCTGTTGACCCATCTCTTCCCCTGCTTTGCAGTTTATGGTTCAAATGCAGCCTTCATCCTGCCCCTCTGATGGAAGCCTGCATGCAGATGCAGCTAGGTGTGGGTCTGGCTCTCCCTGGGATCTGGTCCTTCTTTGGTGTGACTGCTGTCTCCTGTGAGCTATTTGGCAGGGCTTCTTTAATCTTGTGCACTTTGGAAAGTTTCCAGACTCTGTCTTTTTCTGCCCCTTGCAGACTTAGAGGCTAATATGCACATTGCTTTAATTTGTTCTTCAGATGAAACCCAATTATACCTGTAGGTGCCTGGCTGTTAAGTCAGTAATTTACTTCACGGTAGCTTAGCATGTTCTTTAAATGCCTGTTTTGCTATCGGTTTCTGTTCATTGCAAGGCTGTGCAAACCTGTAAAACAGCACTGGAAAGAATTTCTTTGGAAAAAAAGAGGCCCAAGGTGAACCATACTTCTTTTTCTGTTCAGCCATAGGGCCATAAAAGAACTAAAGGGTTGGTGCTGCTTTACAAGTTTTCTGAGCTTGTAGACTCTGCCGCAGTTGGTTTGTGTATTTGGTAAGAATCTGGGGAGAAAGGGACAGAGGATGTGGCTTGGGCCTTCTATCTGCATTCTCAAAATGGTACCAATGTGGTTTGTATGAGGTGGGATGAGCTTCAAGTGTCAAAGCATCTCTAATCTCAACACACCTCCCCAGCCCTGATAGAGGACCTAAAATCTCTCCCCTTGTGAGAACCATCTTGTCTTTTCCAGCTCTCTAGTGACATTGCATTTTTCCATGTCCTGTGACCCTGTCCTGCACCTGATTTGGGCTGTGCCCACCTGCATAAAGCAAGTTTTTTGTAGAGAGTGGACATGCTTCCTCAGAGAATTTCCTGAATGACCTAAAGAAAAACATAAGCCAGTGCCTCAGGGTGTACATGTTGGGCACTGACCCAACCCTTGTGGTAGCTAGAAGGGGTGATATTCAGATGGCCTTTGGTTCTCCTTTGCACCAGTTTATTGTCACTTCTCTGCTCCTCCAGAGATGAAGGCAGCAAAGATGGACACTGCAGGTGGAGGCCTGTTTTGCCAGGACTGTAGAAGTTTGCTGCACAGATTGGATGCGTGCTTTCATACTGGGGTAAACTGAGAGCAGTGTCACTGAAATCAGTAAGGTAGTGCTGGTTAATGCATTGGGAAAACAATTGTGCAGAAAGACTGAGAGCAGTGGGCCAGAGAAGGAGGGACTTGGGCTGAGAGGAGGCAGGGAGACTGTATTTCATTCTGCTCCATGCCAGTGGTGCTGTAGAGCCATCAGCAGAGCTGCAGAGAGTAAAAGCACTTGGAGGAATTAGAGCAGCAGCTGCTGGCAGCAGCAACACCAGTTGTGCTGAAGTGGGGGAAGCAGCCCTGCACAGCCAATGAGGACTGCATGAGCAGTAGTAGGTTTATGCTGCAGCAGCCAAAACTTTAGTTTAAACAAACCAAATCTGTCTAACCTCAAAGCTGCAGGCATTCATCAGCCTTCACAGAGGCAATGTGTCCTGGGGCCAACTGGGACCTCTGCCTAAGAATTTATTCCTGCGGGAGCCCTTGGTTCCCAACTGGGTTAAAATTCTAGGCAGTCTTCTACACAAAGCCTCACTGATCTGAAGGTATCTGTTTCTGAGGCTGCTTGAAGCAGGACCAAGGATCTGTGTGGAACAGTTCTATGGACACAGCAGCACCAGTCCTTTTATAGCAGCTAAATTGGAGTCCTTTCCAACCCATGTGCTTTTACTTGGTCCTCAGATTTGTGGTCCCCAAATGTAACAACACTCCTTCTTTCAGCTCTGTTTTTGCATACATGTCTTTAAAAGAGAAAAGCAAAGTATTTTGAAGTTCTCTGTGTTAGGACTGACTTTCTGGTGGTGTGGCTTAGGCTGGATTGCTGTATTCCATATAACTCTGTTCAGTAATAAATGGTACTTGCTTCATTGGCAATATTCCTCTCTCTGCTGGCTACCCACTTACAAAGTAATCAACTACACTTAGCTTTAATAGGAAGCTCAAGCAATCTGATGGGAACTGACTTTTCTCAGATGGGGTATGTTGAAATGAGAAGAGAATCAAAGGACACTGCTGCTTTGCTGGGAACAGGACAGGGTCACCTCTCTTGATAACGTGATGTTCTTTAGGACTTTCTAAGAAACAAACAAGGCTACACTTTCAGCTCTGAAATCTTGGTAGCCTCAGGCTTTTGGAAAGCTCTATTTCATTTAGAATCTGGCATTTACTTTTGTTTGCTCGGACTATAAAGACCTTTTTATTCTGATCCTCAAGAGCTGTTTACCATTCAGCACATGTGGTCTGCATCGCTCACACTAAAATCTTTTGAGGACTTGGCAACCCTTTTTAGTTCTCTGATCAATGCTGGCTAAGGAACAATGGCAAAAGCCCATGGAAGTCTGTTGCCCAAAATGTGCTGCCCCTGTTCTCATTAACTAGCAGGGCTTGCTGGCTTGACTTTTTTCAGCAGTGCTGGTGCAAATCCGGAGTCACTATGCTGAACTGAAAGCAGGTGTGTCAATGTAAAACCAGAGGATGACTTTGCTAACCACTTATGTACCTGCACAAAAAGTTAAGATCTGAGTTTTGCTTTCTACCCTGATTTACAGCTTAGTGCTTCTGTGCACTGTTGGCACTTTCCTTTGGTCAATTCCATTGGTGGCTGCTCTCTAAAGATGCATAAAGCTGGCACCAAGGCCTATATCCTGCAGGATCCAACCTGGACATACTCTGCATTGAGCTTAACCGGACTCTTCTGTGCATGAAAACCAAAGTATGAGCCTTGCAATAGCTTTTTTCTGTGCTCTCAGTACTCAGGGTATCCAAGAATCAAGACTTGGCTTCAGACCCTCTGTGCACAGTTGAGTTGAACAGTGTTAACCCAGTGCAGAAAACATTGTCTTCCTGCAGCAATTCTCGTTCAGCAGCTTGGAAACTTGTCAGTCAGAGAAGCAACTTCCCATTGCTAAATATTGCACTTTAAATGGCTAGGAGAGGTGTTTGTGAAGGCAGGGGATAATTGGCCACACTTTTTTGAAGAGCAAGAGGATGAGGGGAAGGAAACAGCAAAAGATTTACAATGACTACTGAGCATGTCACAGCAACAAAGTCCTAAAGGAAGCATTTTGTTTGTCCCCTTGATCAGCCTGCGCTCCTGAAGAATCTATTGTTGGCTGAACACGTAAGATGCAGTGGAGTCTCTGAGCTGACATGCTCCACTGAGAAGGTGCTGTACTGTGGAGTTGAATCCAGGTGTGCAAGGAGAGGTAAAATAACTTCTTTTTTAGTGATTAAATACCAATAGCTGCATCAGCACAGGTACACAAGGCTTCTCTCCTTTTTTTCTTTACATTTCTACCAGCACCATCCTAGCTATTAATTTTAGAAGACAATCTACAAATCTGCATGCATGGGTTAGAGCTGACTGCTGACCTGCACCTGCCTTTCTCTAAAACTTTCAATATGCCTGAAGCTCTGCCTTTATAAGCTACTCCTCTCTGTAAAAGAGCTAAAGCAACAGTATGAATCCAGTTCCCTCTACCCTGAACTGGGGGATTTGTGGGTCAGGTGCAGAACTTGTCACCTTCTCCTATTAAGGGTGATGTGAAGTTGTTGGGATCTCCAGCTTGGGGTGGAGGAAGCAAGAATCAGGTCTATTACTGGCCATAGGCAGTGGCCAATGTATAAAGAGTTACCCTTAGCTGGGTGTTGTACATGCCTGAGGACCCACATTTCACCTCATGTGCAGAGGTCTGCTCGCCACAGGGCTGGTGTGTTGGCTGTTCATGGCAATGAAGGACTGAAACCGGGCCCTCAGCAGTGCCCTGGTAGGATCATGCTGCTGGAGCAGCTCCTGTGAAGCAGGAGCAGAGGTCCTAGGTGTCCTCACTGTGGAGTAGGCTCTGATGCTGCTGGGCAGGGAAGTGTGAAAATGCAGAAAATAAAAATCATGCCCAGAGCCAGATGGCTTCCAGTTGCAAGAGCACTGCACTGAAGCATAGTCATAAAAAAACTAGATGGCATTTAATTTCACTGATGGTTTTGTGTGGCTTGTAGAGGCCATACCTTAGCAAGGCACCTGCTAAAATTAAGCACACTACTACCTCTATGCCCTGCTTTGCTTTACTGAATTGGAGTAAAAAGAAGTCTGGTTCTCTTCCTATCAGTTTATTCAAACAGCAAAGTGAAATAACTGTCCACTGTGCTGGCTTGCTTGCACCTCTCAGACTCTGTGCTTAAAGAGAAAAATAAAATAAAAACTAGAGGGTGCGAGTCATGGGGTGGAGGGGAAAAGTCTGTCACTTCCTCAGGAAACACCTATAACAACAGCGCTTGGAAAAAATATTCAAGAAAACCTCTCCTGTTTTGATTTTTAAAAAAACTTCTCTGCTCTAACTCCACAGCATTCTCCTTTTATTTATTTTTCTTGAGACATGGTCCAATTTTTATTTTTTGCTGAGTTAAATGAGCAATAAGTAGTAATCAGATGTTGACATAGTTATGTGTACACCTGCTGACTGCCTCATAAAGAAAAAGAATGCTTTTAGTTAAGAAATGGCAAGTAAACTAAAATACAGCAATTAACTAATAAGAAACCCAAGCAGTTAAATTACATATATTTATTAAATCACACAAGACTTCTGAATGACCTTGTTCATTTGATGGTGCCTGATGAAAGCAGTTCTGATTTCAGTTCTGACTCAAAAATCTGGCATTCTTCAAGGTTTTTCCAGTCAAACTGTGTATTAAAGGAGCTCTCAGATGAAAGGGAGACGAGCTATGTTGCATATCAGTGTAAATGCTTATGTCCCCAGGTCCGCATATGTGCCAGTTGGGCATGTGACTATTGGATTATTGGTACCTCATTGAATTCTTAAAAGGCGTAAAACTATCACTCAGTGCCCAAATCAGAAGCACTGGAGGTCCATGAATGAGTGAACTGTAGATATACATGTGCACCTGTGTCTCCATTGGCGCTCAAGGCATTGAACTGAGGGCCTGCAGTGCAAAAACGTGCAAGTTGCTGCAATTTCAAAAACTGGCAGACTTGCTGAGTGAGAGCTAGGATAGGTCTAGATCTGAGTGCATTAGAGCCTGTGGGGATTTCTCACAGTTTCTATGGGCCTGAGGCATCCAGGGAAGCAACAACGATGAGCTCCACAGCAAGTGTGTCTCTGTGCTCCTGAGAGGACTCTAGCTGAGAGGATTTGTCATTTCTTTTTTAATCTGAGGAAGCAGAAGAGGTATGCAAAGCAGCTGAAGTGTGAAATGGAGAAGGTTAAAGTTCTTAATGTAGCATTAATGCCATTCTAGTTGTAGAGAGCTTTTGAAGGGTTCTTTAGATGGCTTTCAAGACAATGATGTTTTAGAGAAAAGAAGCTATCAAGAAGGGCTGGGGTGATGCTGCTGGAATTTGACTGTGTTTCCTTGAAGGCTTAAGGCCAAACAAATGTGAACGTTGAGACGGTAAAGCCAGAGTACTTAGTGTAAATGGGGAGAAGAGAGAGGAGAGGTGAGATGGGGAAGAAAGGAGGCAAATGCAGTGCGAACATAAGTTTTTTGTCTGACTGCTATTGGCTAAAGTAGGGAATTGTGAATGCATCTGAGTTCTTTGGATACGTTGCGTGATAGGGTAACAACAGCCTGATGGAGACTCATCCACAGCTCTCATAATATCAGGGTCAAACTGAGGGCCCTCTCAAATGGGCAGGTCCTTCTCCCATTTGCTGTGTCCAGGTATTAAGCCCTACAGCTGACTGAGCAGATTCTGCTTCTGGTATTTTCTCTGCTTTCATACTAAATGTGATCTTTGAGTGCTCTCAGAAGACCTTTTTATTTGGACTAATACAGTCTTCCTGGTTTTAATATTGTCTGACTTACTATAATCAGTTTTCTCAAGCAGACTACTTTGGACTTGTGTTGGGCAGTGTAAAGTATTAGGCCTCTTTGCAACAAGACCAGACTGAGTTCAGAGCTGTGACATGTCTGTGAACAGCATGTCAGTCTTTAATGGTTTCCCAGTCAAAAAAAAAGGTAAGTCACTGCAAGGGGTGAATTTGATCCCCTCACCATGGGGTGGAGGGAAAACAGAGAGGTGGTCTTGAATTTCAAGCATGTGACTTGAATATCTTTGAACTGAACCTCTGGGCCAAGAACAATATCTCAGTAACAGGATATGTGATGCGAATTTTACAGCCTATAACTGCTTCCTAGTTAAGACAGATACTGATAAGCTATACTCATGAGGTGTACTGTGAACTCCAAAGGCATTCTTGGTAATGTCTCAGTGGTCCCTTGCAATGCAGTGAATACCACCTGGCTCATTTACAGGCTGTATTAGCGCTTAGGGAGTCTGGGAATTCACGGCTGTTGGTTAACATGTATTAATCCAGAAAAACCACATGACTGTTCTGGTCATGAGGGTAACACAGACTGTCATGGTGCAGAACTGGGTTCTTGCCATGCAAATATCTTCCTGGTGGTGGATGATGGTATGATCTTGGGGGCTCTGTATGCATGAAATGCTACAAAACTGCAAGGCTGGACTTTGAAGGGCAGCCACTCAGTCAGTGAAGGGTCAGCGTATGGTCTGCAGTCGCATTGAGCAGTCCTCCCAAAGTGGACCTCAGGATGAGGGCAGACTGGAGCAATCTGGGCTCATAGCTGGAACTCAGACTCAGACAGCATTTCTGAGCTGAGCAGGTCTGGTCTATCAAAAGGCTATTTGACCAGCCTGCATTCCTGCTGCTTCTCTCTCCACCAGGCATTTGCTTGTACAACAGTTAATGGGGGTGCTGGGACAGACCTTTGCTTGTTCAGATTTCAAAGAGCATTGCAAGGAATGCAAGGAAGTTGTTGGACATGTTAATCAAAGAAAACTCATATTCAGGAGTTTGATTTATACCTGTGCGCTAGACACAGATCATGTAGGCTGGGAGATTGACGCTCAGGCTACAGGTTGTAAAACTTCTTACACGGATTCTGCCCTCTGCCCCTTCCAGCCATATCAGACTGGAAGCAGCTCATATCTGTGTCCCAGATGCCTCGCATGAAAGAGGGTCACTCAGCCTGTTGAGAGGTGGTTGCGAACTCAGAGCTGCTCTGCCTCTTCTTCTTCCTCCTCTTCTCCAGCCCAAATCTGTTGACTTAATAAGGACTAGGACACCGAACAACCCTTGTCCAGGATCTGACCCTGTAACAAAAGAGAGTGCAGTCCCTAAACCTAAAAGAGTCACTCCCGTGAAAAAAGCAGGGGGTATTTATCCCTGTCTACCACATCTGCAAGCTCCAGCTGGGATCTAAAAGCTGAACTAACATTTTTGTTGTCATTAGTGCCTCTTTGTTGAAGGTCTGGATCTCACATAGGAAATCCTGCACTAGAATTGCTTGCAGAATATATCCTTCATGCTAGGAAACAGAAATAAGTAACACAATGTGTCACAGTGCTGTAGCGTGCCCTCCATCTGCAGCTCACAGCATGTTAAGCAGACAAGGAAAGGCCACCAGTTTGCCCGCAGAATGTATGCTCATGCTTATGACGCTGTTGGGGAGATTAGGAGCCAATCCCAAATTCTGAGCTCCCATTACCAACTCAGCTCATTCATGAGGCCTCAAAAAATGCTGGCAGCTTTGATCCTTTCAAGTCCTAGCATATAACTGGGAATGCCAAGCTCTGACTTCAAAGTCTGTCAGTCCCCAGATCCATAAACTGATCAACAAGCACTTGCATGTCATCATGCAGAAGGTCTGAGGAGGGGATGGTGTGGGAGCACATTCCTTCCTTCCCCAAAACTCCTGGGCCATGCCTGGAGGAGGGTGAATGCTTTGGTGTGATTGCTTCTGGTCTTTTCTTTCCTTCTTCACATTGTAAATTATTTAGGTGACAGCATCAAAGATCAGAGAGAAGCACAGGAAAAAAATCTCAAGGAAATGCTTTATACTCCTTGGGATCATCTGTCCAAAGAGCTCTGCTTGCTTTGTGGGTATGGGGCTGTATTCAGCCACAAAACATCCCTGTAATAGTTTACAGCTGGGGAAACTGAGGCATGGGGCTGTTAAAACGTGACTTGGCTAGAGCATCTGCAGAGTCTCTGCCAGAGCTGGGAGGAGTGTTCTGTTCGCCCCGACAGCTCCTCTGCATCTGCAGGAGCATGCTTCCTCCCTCCAGCAGCTTGCCAAAGGCTACACAAGGGAGACCCTGCTCCTACACATCTTGCCTGTGCTCTGTAACATGGCAATTCTGCTTCTATGGCAACTCGCTGAAGAGCACAGCAGACCTGCTCCACATCTACACCCAGCCTTGCTGGCCAGTTACCCTGGCCCCATATCTCCGGTGTATCACATATACCCCTACCTCTCTGCATTCCCATCCCCAAACATATTCAGCCTTTTCTACAAAACCTTGGCCCACATACAGACATTTTGAGAGATCCATCTAAGACTCTCCAAATGGCTTTTCTTTCACTTGTTTTTCCTTATTGGAATGGGAAAGGGCAAATATTTAGAGATGCTCTTAGGGGAGACTTTCCCCAAACTCTGCTGGGCTTGATGCTGTACTGTCTCTTTCCTAGGTCAACATACAGGAGTGTCAAGCACCCTGTGAATGCTTTCTGCTCTGCTTGATTTATACAGCAACCTGGAGAGGAGGGGTGTCTTGGTTTGTTTCTCTTCATCTGCAGAGTAACACAGTAGGTTTAGCCAGCAGTGGATTTCAAGGTTGCTATAAATAGTTTTCTGCCTTGTCATGGGAGTTACCCATTTATTATAGTTCTCTTCCTTGTCAACAGCCTTTCTCAAAGTTGGCTGTAGCAAAAGCTTTGGGAGCCTGTCATTGCACAGCTCCTTTTGAGAATGCCCAGAGCACCTGATGTAGCATGACTGCAGCTTCCTGGCTGGAGCAGGGCTGTCTGATGTCCTGAAGAGCCATGCCTGCTCCAGCTATCTAGTTTTATAACTTAATAACGTGGCCTGCAGCCTCTTCAGAGGGTCCCTTCTCCTGGAATGGGTCTTCTTGTATACTTGTTAGTTCTGCAACCTCCTTATGCTTCCCCTAGGAAAGACTAGTCAAAGATCTCCAAATAAGGGGGGAATTATTAATTGTGAGAGGAGAACAAGAGACTCTTTAATGTGAGTTAGGCTTCACAACACCCCTTCAGGAAACAGATCATAAATGGATTGCTTCCTTCCCTAGTGTCTGTCCCCCACTCCCATTTTAAACGAGTGAAATCCAGCCACCTCTGGGGTGGATGGAACACAGCATCCACTGAGCAGTGTGTGGTAAAACCACCTGCCTGGGTTAAACATGGAGCAGCAGATGATTTTGTCCCTCTTGGAATATTACAGAGAGTACAGGGAAGCTTTGTAGCTGGCCCAGAGGGAAGTGCCAGGCCATGGCTCTTAGCTTGGACAAACATTGCTTGTGCTGAGAAAGGTGGTTAAAGGTAAATTGAGGTTTCACACAGCCCTGAGCCAGTGGGTAGCCCCTGTCTGGAGGTAGGTTGTTGCTGGTTCTGGCTAGGTTTTTGGGTGCTGGAGGAAGCAGGTACCCAGTGAGAAGTGATAAAGTTTGCACTCTTGGCAGAGCCTACATTTGTGCCTGGGTGCTGGTGATGTCTTCAGCATGTGCATCTGCCAGAAGGGTTTCTGTATTGCTAAGCAGCGTATAAAGCTTTCATCAGGAGCAGAGAAAGGCTTGCCTGCAGAGACAGCCTCATCCATCACTGAAAGGGCAGAGATCTCAGAGGCACCCCTATCATTAGTAAAGTGGGATAGATATTTATTGCTTGGGTACTAAAATGAGGCTTTGGGGACCTACCGTTGGCTATTTCCTGATGTTGTCCAAATCACATATGCATCCTCACATTGTGCCTCAGGTTCCCCACCTCTAAAATAAGGACAAAGTGTTCCTCAGCCCTTCTCTACCACACCATACAGCTATGGAAGAAAACCTGGTGGATACTGGTTTAGATCTTGCATTGTAACTCCCAGTACTGTATGCCTTTAACAGTAATTCAGCCCAATAGAAGAAACCAACTTATAGGAAAGCTTTAAGATTGTATCATTTATAACCTCACCAAAAGGATGAAACAAAAATACCTGGTCTCTGAAAGAACACATTAACAAAATCTTCTTTTTCTAAAGCCTTTCAAAATCTTAGGTTTTTCCTCATGGGACTTTATGCTTCTTGGGAAGGTGAAGCCAGCATTCCTCAGGTAAACTTGTTAACCTTCAAAGGAATGTAGAACAGCAGACATTGGAGATGGAAACCTTCAGTTCAGTGTGCTGTAGGGAATGGCAGAATCCAGGCCTAGGATGAAATGCTTTAGCCAGGCTGCTTCCGAATCTTCTGGCATTCAGTGAAAACTTCTGTCTTTTCTTCCTTTGGCTTTGTCTCAACCCCATGTCCCAAAATGTCTAGTGCTTCTCAACTTCATTCTCTGCTTGGTTCCTGCAGCCTTCACATGCATGGAGACAGAAAATGAGTATTTATAAATTGGACTGATGAAGACAATTCATACAGAGCTTTCAGACTGGATGGAGATTCCTAATGTCCTGCTGGTTATTTGAGAAACTTGCTCAGAAAGGCTTTTTAATGCATGCAGGAATTGAATGAATCCAAACAGAAACAGTGGGTTGTTGGAGAGACAATGGGAACACCATGTTCCCCAACTGATGGATTTCATACTTTGTGGAACACCCCAACAACTGGCACCCCATCTGCCCTGGGTCTTCAACCTCTCAGTGTGTCCCTTTAATGCCTTAACCTTTGGATTCTTAAAATTGGCTGGTGCCTGGATCTGCTGACCAGGTTATGGCCCCAGTGCTATTTTTATCTACTTATTTAACAAGCAGTCTGAAAGCAGTCTGAAGAGCTGTAGCAGGCAGGAAGTAAAGTCCCTCCAAAAATACAGAAAGGTAACTTTTAAGAGGTAGATTTTTAATTGCAGCTTGAACAAACCATTTTTAGTTTCCATGAGTCTGTTCCTTCCCATCTCCTCTGCAATCTGGAGTTTCACCAAAGATGAACTTGTCACAGTTGTAACTTTATGGGCCCATAAGTCTGTGACCCTGCTTTCCATGAGCTTCTGGCATCTCTGCTAAGATCATGCAATAGCAGCCACAGAGAGTGCCACTTCAAATATGTGTATCTGCAGTCAGGCTAAGGGGAATCCAGAAAGAGAAAAACTGAGGAAATTGCTTTCTTCCCTCTTTGGGGTATAAAATGTTCTCTTCTTTCAAGTTAATTTGTTCTGTGAAAGTTCCCCTTGAAATCATTTTCCAACTACTTTGAAAGATCAAATAGATTATATTGAAAGCTACTGTAAGATGAAGTGCCCATTTGGATTTAATAAATGCTGGTTTATAGAGCTAGCCTCATTATTTCTTTGGGATAAACCTATAGAGAATGGAGGGGAGGAAAGATTTTAATGTTTCTGAAAAATTTATCCCACGAACAGTAAAAACATACCATAGAAATATACCAGCCACAAAAATGACATCTTAAACACAGTATTTACGACTTTCTATATTTGTTTTGCATAAACTTTTCTGGTTTCTATTACACAGATTGATTTATGGAGTTTATTTGGAATAAATGTAGTGCATATTTAAAACAAACAGAGCCCAAATCTGCTAAGCGCCCAGGAGTTATAAAACCTCTGTATGGTTCAAACTGGGACCCTCTAAGTCTTTTTTATTAGAATATCTTTTTCCATTAAAAAATGCAGAAAAATAATATGAAAGTAGATGAAAAAAAAGCAATTTGTGAAAATATATCTAGCCAGTGTTTCGATTAGAATTGGTCTGAACTTTTTATTCAGTGTCTCGTTTTGTTCCTTAATGACGTTCTTCATCCAAATGGAAATTTTACCACAAATATCCTTTTTCACAGATTTGTTTGGGAGGTGTGGGGAGCTGACAGAGGCTGGAGGGGATTGAAAACTTCTCAGAAAACATTTTGGTTTTACCGAAATTCACGTAACTTTGGAAGACACACCAAACTAGAAACTTCTTAGTAATTTTTCCATTAACTTCAACCTTCAGAAGTGAAGGGAAGCAAACGAGGAGCAATTTGCCTGCAAGCCATCAGTGCTTGATTTGTAAATGAGCTAATTGCATATGTTACCAGGTTGGGGGAAAAAAACAGTAAAACAAGGATTGTATTTATTGATTTATTTTTAAAGCACATATGTTGCATTTCTCTCTGTTTTCCTCCTGTTCCCCTGACAAGCTTGGCATCTGCCCTGTTCCTTCCTGTAACTGGATTACTCGTGTACTTTTAGTGCATTTCTAGATTGGCTAAAATAATACCTTTTCTGTATATTTTAGAGTAGGTTTGTAAGTCATCACAGCACAAAAATTCTCTCAGAAACCTAACTGATGTGCTTTACATGCCCACAGCAAAACACCTGGGACTTAAATGCCCAAAACCCATGCAATTGCTTATAAGTGATCTGCAGACTGATCATTACTGGGTGAATAAAACTTAGGATTATCCAGAATTTGTTGTTCAGAAATTGCTTGGCAGATAAAAACTGAGGCTTGTCAGCTTTTAAATAACTTAAAATTATACTTTAAGCTGCATTTGCTGAAAACATGCCTGCTGCCACAAGGTCTGAGTGGCTGCAGACAGGAAGAGCGTATTGTCATATTCTGTTCATAACTAATCAGCGGGTCATCCTCCCAAATGTGTCATCCTTCCAAAAAACCATCTGGTATTTACTGTCATGAGTCTATTCTTCACAAACTATCTAGAGTTCTCTCTGTAAGAAGACCCAAGGCTATAGTCAGGCTGTCATCATCCATGCTAAATGAAATGAGGAGATTCCCAGCGATGTCCCACCTACTGGCCTGACCAGTATGACCTGTATGGTCGCTCCCTAACCCTGTCTGATCTAGGGGGGGATCTGTTCCAGGTTAGCCTCAAGTCAGCTAACTGCAGGTGTAAATTGTACTGTCCAGGTGAAGTCCTACCTGTGGACTTGTTCTGCCACATCTTCTGAGACAGCAGAACATGGCAGAAAAGAGGGATATTTTTAATCTAGTCCAGCATAGCACACTGGATTTCAGCCTCAGCATTGTCATGGCCCCATCCAGATTAAATCAGGTTTCTTTGAAATCCAGGGTACACCAAAGGGTATGCTCACGCATGCTGTTGGTCTCACCATTGACCATGTTTGGTGTATTATGTGCTTGGCTTCTGCCCAACAACTTGTACGATCCCCTTGTGATTGCGGTGTAATCTCTTGTCTGTGACCCCTCCCTCCAACCCCACATTGCTTGGGCATAGAAAGAACTGAGAGCACTGAGGCAAGGTATGCTTCCTACCTTGCCAAGCAGGAAGGCTTGTGCACTAAATAAGAGACTGACTGTAATTAGGCACCAGATGACAGAGAAATAATTGGCTGTGGGGCATGAGTGCTGATGTAACTGGGTTTAGGAAGCATCTTTTTCAAATTGGCTGAGTATTGAGCCATGGGGAATGGAGCTATGAAGAATAGCACTAAGAAACAAATCCTCTCCTACAGCCTGTATGCACAAAGAGCTTTGATCCCCAAATGTTAATTCCTGAAAGGATACACAGATCCCTCTAGCAAGGTCTTCTACTCTTCCTCAAGCATCTGACACTGTACTCTGGCAGGGGATGAGCTTTGAGATGGCTGTGCTTACCCACTCTGCCCCAGGACAGCTTTAGTTGTAGTAGTAGTCATCTGTCTCTCAAGGGTTGCAAGTGTTGGCTCTGATGGAGGTTTCTTGTATTTTGAGCTGCCAGTTCTTGAGAAGTTATCTTGAGCTTCAAAGAGCAGAGTTGATTAACTTTTCTTTGCCTTGCTTTGCTGGAGGAAAACCTGGCCTGCCTGCTTTCTGATGTGCTGCTTGTTGTAGTTTACAGCCCTATCAGAATAGTGTGGTTTTAAGGAGTAAAATGCTACAGGTGGTAGGATATCTGCAAACTGGTAGGAGAAACTGGAGACCCATTGCTCTATTCACTTAAAAATCTCCAGGCATATTGGCAGAATGCCAAATGTGCCCAAGAGGCCAGGAGTTAACTTCAGATAGCAGAGCTGGGACCATTGTCCTTCCTTGGCCAACATGGCTCCGGCAAAGTACATAGCCACATGGAAAGAAGGGATACTTTGAGGTAGGGACAGACACAGTTGCTTGTGTGGGCAGCTGACCTGCAAGATAACAGGGCTGTTCTGTATTTGGGAAGGAATAAACAACAAATGAATGACCACACACATAGATGTTCACCCCACAATGCAGTGTGCATTGTTCCTCTCATTTTCTCCCTGGTGCTTTACTTCTCCAAAGGTCATCTTTTTCTTCCTCCCATGTTCAGAGGCTCTGCAGCTCCAGACACTGCCCTGATGTCTTTCAGGCAAACACAGAAAATTGAACTATAGGAAAAAAAACCCAAAGCAAGCAAAAAAAATTCTTGGATTATTCAGACAGTACCAAAATTCACCTGTCTGCTGGTCGAGTGCATATAAAGCAGATGTGCCCTCTGGCACCAGTGATTTATTTAGGGAACTGTGAACTCACAGGCATCAAATGGCCTCTGCAGGGCTCTGCAGCAGTCATGTCTGCCAGAGACAGAGTGGTTCTGACTAGTAGAGATATCATGTGTATTTGGTCTGAGTAGCAGTGCTTCACTGTGGCCTGATAGCAGGGAAAGGGGCTGAGAGAAGTCTATGATGTGAAGCTTTACTAGTAAAACTAATTGTTTTAAGGATCTCTCTGTCAGCAGAGTGAGCAGGGTTCCCCAGGAAAGCACTCACTGGGACACGAGCTATTGCTGGGGGTAAAACCCAGGGTACCGGACCCCCCACTTCCTTCTCCAGCTGCTAGTTTTCCCTCAGAAACCTGTTTTGCTCTCCTGGATAGAAATAACTGTGATGTACTCTAGCATGTGTCTTGTTTGTGATGGCCCCCATCCAAAGCCTACTGATACCAGAGGAATGTTTTGCAGGGACTCAGAGGGATTTTAGGTCAGATCCCAACTTTTGCAGCTACTTTTGTATTGCTTTCCTGCCAGGACTTACTGACCAGCCACCAAACTCCTGAGAAAATCAGCATGAAGTGTCAGTCAGGGTTCAGTTCAAGTGACAGCTAAATATGCCTCTCTGGAGATGAATGAGAGCTGGCGGGCCTGAAATGCAAACGACCTCAAACAAAGCTAGCCAGTGTCCACACCAGCTAGCTTTTAAATCATACAGTAGCCTTCAGCCATTAACACTTCAAACACCATCCAGCCCTTTGAAAAGTCAGTTCATTTATTAATGTTCCTGTTAATGTCCCTTCCATACACTGTTCACAGGATTGCCTCCTGGATTGGTCAGACCTTGGCTTCTCAATCCTATGCAAGCAAGGATGAAGAACAGTACTGGAATGCTTTAGGAGAGGCAGCAGGATCCAGTGGTGGGATGCAGAGGTCTGGAGTCTCTCACCCCCTCTGCTGGGTATGTGCTCTCTGATTTTGGGTGAGTCATGGCTCCTTCTTCTCTCTGTCAAGGCTGGGAGACTTCTCAGACACACATGCCTGCCCCTTGTTGGCTGTATATACAACTGGCATGGTGTGGTTCTGAGACAGGCAGAGAGTTTCTAAATTCACAGTGCTCCACTGCTAGTTCCTACTTGCTGGCATATGTCTGAGAGCCAGTAAAGGTCTTGGATCTGCCATGCCCTGGGGTGTTACCCTGTCTGACAAGAAACATTCTGGCCTGAGCTGGAGGTGCAGAGCTGCACTGAGATCTTTCCAAAAGTCTGTCTCTGGGTTCTTTGAACATCAGGGTATGCATGGCCCATGCCTTCAACTTAGATTCCCCACACAGCAACTGACCTGCACATTCCCCTTACTGGGTTTGGAGATCTCTGTTTTCTTTATTTTAAAATGCTCTTTAGAGTACAAGAACCCAACTATGTTGTCTTTTTTCCTGTTCTGTGGACAGACACAGTGCAAGCAGAGTAAGCATGAATTGCACCACACTTGCTGCTCACCAGCTGGCCAGGGGAGAACAGTGCTTGCTTCTGTCTGGGCTGTGGGGCTGGAAAGGTGAGGCCAGCAGTAGGAGTCAAGACAAATAGGAGCCTGTTTTTGACTTGCCATCTGACCCCTGCCAGCTCAGAGCACCTTGTCTGTAATCGTGACCTAAATTAAGCCCAAATGCCATCAGCAAGGCTCTTGCTTTCTCTCACAATGCAAGTGTTTGCAGGTACCTAGCCAGAAATTTATAATCCACCTCTAATTACATTCTTGTTTGTGTCTGCTGTCATGCTGGCTTCGTCTTTCTGCGGTTTGTTAAGTCCAAGAGCATGCCTGGCCCTTTGTGCTCCCAGCCTGTATGCACAGACAGCAACGGGCATCCATGCTGACAGCTCAGCTGCTGGAGGAAACCCACTGTGCTGGGCTATGTGTCTTTAGTAGCCCAAATATCATGGGAGACATTTTGGCTTGTTAAATTCTTGACTGCACAGGTCTGCTGTCCACGGTAGGTTCACTTGATAGAAATAGTCCTGGCAGTAGCCCAACAGCAAGAACACTGCTTTTCTCTTAAATGTGAAAGGAGACAAAGGCTTGGTGTTCCGGGCCCAGCCAACTCTTGCCTTTTCAATGGTAGATGATGACCAGCATCTTTCTCTAGTTGAGCTTAGGTGCAGTGCTTTTGCTATGAAGCTGAAGACTGGATCCTTGTAAATGAAGTCTGGAATTGGTTACCAGTAATTAGCATAGATTATTCAGTCAGGGTGCTGGAAGGACCAAGATGGAATAATATGCCTCGTGATGCCACACATGGTTACACAGTGTTAGCTATTACAAGCCTTGCCCTGCTAGGGAGTGTGCTGGGCAAACCCTTTGTGAGAAGTCAGTGTCTTGTCCCACAGGGCTTATACACAGAAAGTAAGCTTTTATTCTGAATTAGAAAGCCTCTCCCCAGAAATACAGGAACAGTTTCTGAAGAAACCCAGCTGGATGTATGCAAAACAATTGACTTCTCTAAGGACCAAAACTGAGTCTTCGCTTGTATGCCCCATGCTTATTCCCTTCTGCTGCTCTGTGCCAGGTGACACCACCATAGCAAGTGACTTAGACTCCCCAAAATTGCTATGGAGGAGAACCATAGTCCATATTACTGGAAAACCAGTTCCAAATATAATCTGTGCTCTATCCTGACCTTTGTTTGTCTGCTGGTTTTCTCCCTGTGCCAGGAGTTCTTGAAGTCTGTGCTGTGATTGTGACATTGGGGCAGACAAGCCAGGCAAATACTTTACACACACACACACACTCAAGGCAAACCAGACATCCAGTATTTAGAAATAAACAGTGTAAAGAGATTTGGGAAATTCATTGTTCATGCCAAGACATTTAAGAGGCATCTTGGTTCAGGTAAAAGCCTCAACTCATTTCCATTTTTTTTTTTTTTTCACTTCGTTTTTTATCTGTGGAGTTATTGATCATTTCTGTTTCCAGGTGATCAAAATGAAGGTAATTTGTCTTCCACTTACATTTCAAGCTGCTAATTTTCACCTAAATATTTTCTCTGTCAATGAATAAGAATATTACTGATGGCAAAACGTTTTGTTAAAGTTTCTACCCATCCCTAGTAATTCACAGGAATTAAAGCTGGCAACTCTTAAACTACTGAGTTCAATTGCTGAGTAAGACAGATCCCCCTTCACTACCCAATGCCTGGGTTAGCAGTGGATGGGGGGAGACAGCGGCCATTCAAGAGAGGTATCAGACTTCACTGCTGTCTCCTGTCTGCATCACCAAGTGGCACTCAGAGCACTAAAATCTACAGACACCATAGTCTGTAGACTGGACACTATTGGTCTGCTGTCCAGTAAATTTGGATCCAATCCAGTCTTTGCTGGCTTGCTTTAGGGTCAGCAGTCATTAAAGGCGATGAGAATCTTGCAGTGAGACCCAGTTAGCTATCACTAAACACAGGAGTACAAACCTGAGGAAATTATTTCTTTTTAGCAGCAAAGGAAAGTATAGTTGTATAGTGCATCTGTCCTGAAATGTATGCTTAGTTGTGGGATTGTGGTTTGTCTTTGGTCATGCTGTATATTTTTGAAGAGGAATTGAGGCCAATGGTATATAGTTTGTCTCATGTGTATTCTAGATTTATGTGGAATGGATTTGAGAAAACATGACAGATGGGAAATGGATGGTTTTTTCCATGCAGGTTGGCAGGTTTTTTACCTGCTAGGAGCTTAAATAATGGAAGCTGGGTGATGACCAGGTATTAACACTTTCTGCTGCTCTGAGTGCTTTTCGAGAAGGGAGCAATCACTTCAAAATCTGCTTTCCTAGCAGTCAGGCTAGTATTCAGAATCTAACTCCTAGTTCAGATTAGTTTTGGTCACCTATTTTCACCCTGCAGACCATTTGCAAACATGCTCATTGCTGACCAAGACCCAGTTTCTGCCACGTTTGTACATACAAGCTCTCCTGCTCTGTTTGTAAATAGGGTTGGGTTTTGATTTTTGGTCAACAACATGAGAATAGTCTAGGAAGTTCAGGTTCTGAGTGTGTCTGGTGTTTGTCAGGGAGAATTCGAGCAATGGTTATTGTGTGTTGCTGGCATAGCTGAACATCAGGAACTGGAACCACTTACTCTCATAGCCCTAGAGGATGTGTCTGGCCTCTGCCTGGGAATGAGGAGAACCTCCATTGCCCCAACAGAGACAGGCTATTACAGCTGAGGATAAATGAAGAGGGACTCCTCTCCATCCACAGTGGCCATAGGTCATTGGATGCTTTGAGAGGATTCAACTCTCTGAGAGCAGAGAAGTGCAGAATGACATCGATTTTGTACAATTTCCCTGTTGAGATGTCCTGCCTTCTTCATCCTCCTTCCAGTCCCCTGCGATGCGGCTGGGATTCTGTTCTGGGAGGCAGAGGAAGAAAGTAATTTCCAGAAGATTGACACTATCTTTAAGGAGAGGAGAGAAGTTGAAGGGTAACACTAGAACCCTCTAGTGCCCCAGGATGAGGTTTTCATCACAATTGAGGTAGGTCTTATAGAGCCACTGTACCTGCAGGGTCCATGGCAGCATCCTTTTTTGAATTTTATCTTGGCACCTCTTCCCAAAGATTCAGGCACCTCACTGCCCTGGAAATCTACAATGTCTCTGGAGGCAGCAATACTCTAGTGTACCATGTTTCATGGTACTGTTTGCACAGCTGCAAATGGCACATGCAGGGCAGACAGCTTACTCTTATTAAGCAATATTAACCTTGTTGATTAGGTATGGGGTACACTGGGAAAGATGTCCAGAAAAACAGCGGTGTAGGAGAGAATGCAGTGAAGGTTCTACAAGTCCTGGATCGTTATATTTGTTGCATGCAAGATGTTGTACTGTTGAAGGAGATGATGCCGACAGAGATGTCTGCAGTTCCCTGCATGCTTCCCGGATATTTGAGTTGAATTCTGCCAAGGAGGACTTTTCATCCTGCAAGCTTGGGCTCTTCTGTGGGACTGTTGGCAGTTATTAAAACACAAAACCCTTTTTGCCTACAAATCCATGTGCTTGATCTTTCCAGCCCAAATCCTACAAGTAACATGCACTTGTCCCCAGGGCAGCTTGCTCAAATAACCACAGCTCTGCCGGAAAAAGGGCTGTTTGAGCCTCAGGGAATTGGGAGGAGAGGTTGAATTATTCCCAGCATCCAAAGACCAAGAGGTTCCTTCTTCTTCAGCAAATGTTTTCAGTTCCCACTTGGTGAATTATTGCTAGGGATTTTTTTCCCTTCAGTGTTTCCATGAATGTGGTTGAGGCTCTGATCCAGGAAATGGGGGGGGGGGGGTGGGGGGGGGGGGAACCTCTGAAAAATGTATCGCACCATTTCAAAACTCAAGTGGAATTAATTAAATCCAAATTTCAACAGTGTGTCCAAAGTTGAGCTGGGCTCAAGACACACTTCAGAAGGTTTGATTTCAAAACAATCCCTTTGCGCATATGCACGTAATTTAAGGAGGTTTCTGTGTATCCAGTACAAGCAGGGAGCTGTTGGGTACCTGAGCTTAGAGGGAAAAGGTAGTATTTGCAGGCCAGCCTGAAGAAAACCTTTTTCTGCCTGATTCACTTTATCCTAATCCTCTGCTCAGCAAGCTGCAGGCTGGAAAAAGAGTCAGGAAATAGTGTTGTGGAAAGGAGAGCCAAACCATTTGAAATGGAGATGCTGTGGCTGGTACACTCACAGTTCGGCTTGCTGGAGAAGTAAAAAGACGTAAAAAGAGCTAAGGGACAGTAGAGAAAGCATTCAGGAAATCAGGCTGAAGCAAAATAGTTTGGCAATGAAAACTTTTCTGAATGGTGGGGGGATGAGGTCTTTTCCCAGCTCCACCACTGAAGTGGTGTTACCCTGGGGCTCTGAGTTCTCCCTTCCCTCCATCTGTTAAATTAAGATAGTGTAATTTACTGCCCCAGGGAAAACACAATGGGTTTAAAAAAATAATGCTAGTAGGGTGGAGCTTTCTCAGATGTTTTTCAAAGCCCAAATGCCAAATTCTTTCCTTCTTTTCATGCATGTGTCCCAGCTGGCTGTAAGAGCACATAGGTCAGTGAGGAACAGAACTGGCTCTTTAATGTAGTATTTAACAAATTCTTTCTGTCGTGCCTATTCCCTGGTTTTTCACTCCTTGGGGAGGAAACCAGCATCTCTCATTTGCCTTATAGTGGTGACCTGGGAGAAAGTTGAGGAGGAGGACTCCTTCTACATGAAAGATCAGTTGTGCTGCTTTAGTCTCTGCAAAGGGGGAGATTTTGCATTTTGAGCCTGGGAACAGGGGTGGTTCTACCTCATTTCTGCCAAGCAGCAACACGTTATCAATATTTTTCCTGTGGATCTTCTACCTGGACAGGGGTGCTGTGGGTGAAGCTTCTGATGTGGCTGCAGAGACCAAAATGCCTCTTTTTCTATGGAAGTTCAAGAGCACTGTGAGTTGATAAACTCTGTCACTGGAGATAAGAGCTGAAGCATTTCTATCAGCCACTGTTTGAGAGAAGGGAAACAGTAGATCTGTGCTGTACAACAAGGTTTACAGACTTTAACTTCATCACTACAAGAACAGTTTTAACTGTAAATGTAAGTCATCACTACACATACTGCATAGCAGCAACAATACCTTGAAATACCGTGGGATTTATTGGATGGGGATTACACATTGACTGAGCAATCTCAGAATCCCAGAGTCATGCCTGAACCCTGCAATTAAAGGAACTGAATTCAGGGCTGCAACAGGTCTGGGAATCTATCTTGTTGAACAGCTAGACCTGCTGGTACAACACCAGTATTGAAGGATGAGATGAATGCATTTGTTCCAAAGACCTCCCAGCCAGAAGTAACCCCTGTTGTAATGCATATGACTTTCTTCAGGCACAGAGTTAACACCAAAACCTGACCCAACTGATAACAAGGGCAAGTAAGTGCTAGCTGCGTCTGTGTGGCATTACCCATCCACCTTTTCCTGGTGGCTTCAACATTGGAAGCACATTAACAGTGTGGTTCAATAGAAGTTCACAAGCTCAAGCAATACAAGAGCCATGCAAACATTTCTCCCTGTGAAACGGCTGCTGACAGCCTATTTGATGCTCCAGGTCTTTGGTGGGTAATTGGCATATCAGAAATCCATTTCCTCCTGCTTCCTCCTGCATTGCATCAGCAGTGTTGCAAGGCATGTTGCCTGATGTCGCATGGCAGCAGCATGACCTGAAACAGCATGATGAAATTGCCTAGACACTTTGTTTTCAAGCTGAAGAAATTCTCTTTCTTCCAGCTCTTTTCTCTTTTCAACAGCTCAGGGAGATTTGGCTTTTTTCTCATGGTGTGGACTCATCTGCTGGAGCTGGACCCTGCAACATATTGGTACACTAACCTGGCAGCATCTAGACCCAAACGCTGTCCAGGCTGCAAGTCTCCTAGCCCAGCCAGTGCCACCAGCCAGGTAAGAGAGCAGAAAGCTTTTGCAACAGGGAAGGAGCAGGGACGGCCAATGGAGCAGAGTAAGACACTTGCTTGGCTTTTGTCTCCCTTTTCTGTGCATCTCAGCAGTACTGAAAGGGCTCAACATTTCCTAGAAAACCCTGAACCTCTTGTCCACAGCCCCTCCACAGCTGTGTTTGCTGAGGGCACAGATCAGCCCCTCATCCTTCCAAACCATGGTCTCCTGTTCTCCTTCTCTTTTTGCTTCTTCTCACGAGTGTTGCTTCCTTTCTCATCCCCGGAGGACAGCTGGTATTACCTCAGGAGCAGATGCAATATCCACTATTGCTTTCCCCACCAAGCCCCCTGAGGAGGCTTCCATGTCCCCTAGCACCCTCCTATCCCTGCTTTCTGCTGGTACCTGCTGGACTCTCCTCCTTTCCTGTTTGCTGAGGCCTCTCCTGTTAGTTGGCCCATGTGTCCTCCATCACTTTGCCCAGGTACCCTGCACCCTGTTTCCTTGCAGGTTTTTCATGTCTTTCAGAGGTAAAAAGGAAAGGGAGGAAATTATATCAGTATAAAAATACAATAGTTTCATCTTCCTGTTTGACTGTTCCTGGGATGCTTTCACATGTGGCAAACATACCCAGACAATTAATCTTGTGCACCCACAGGGTGTAACTGTAAAACAGTGCATGACAGATAAAGATGTATCTCCTTCTCTATTGTGCTGTTTTGTGGATTTTCTGGAACTCCTGCTTTTGCTGTGTCAGGGCCAGTTTCCCCACCTGGACCCCCAGGCATATTCTAGTGGATATGATAAAAGCAGATGCTATACGTCTTATAAAAATTACATATTAGGATCTTCTTTGTCCCT
Source organism: Astur gentilis (assembly GCF_929443795.1). Classification (NCBI taxonomy): domain Eukaryota; kingdom Metazoa; phylum Chordata; class Aves; order Accipitriformes; family Accipitridae; genus Astur; species Astur gentilis. The sequence goes on along the minus strand of NC_064886.1, from coordinate 18,181,646 downwards.
GCTGTTCCTCTTTGGAGCAAGGAGGTAGCCAAAGTCAACAGAAACTCATAAACATGGAAGAAGGGTGGGAGAGAAATGGCTCATAGCACACTTGTTCTAGCAGGGCCTAAGCTGAAGTGGTTCAGGCCACGTGTTGCTGGGCACAGGTGGTGTGAGCAAGCAGACAACAACCAGCCCATTTGAGAGTGCTCTCTACAGCAAGACTGCTAAACAGGTCCCACTTCCCATAAGTGTCCTTGTGCTGTGGTGGAGCACTCTGGGAAACTCATATAACAAGAGCACATGCTGCTGCTTCAAGTGCTGGGGGCAGGAAACCTCTAAGTATAGGAGCAGTGACTGCTCCTTTATGTGCATCTCTTCTGTCTGAGCTGACAGACTACTACCCCCCCTGCAGTTCTGGAATCTCATTATCCAACCCAAATACTCCCTGTCCTCTCTGCCATTCTTTGTGCTTCTCACATCTTTCTGCATTCTTCTCAGTATCCTCTATTTCTCTGCATTATAAGCACATATTCTTCCATCCAGGTTTACTATTTACGTGAATGGGATTCAGCCTCTATGCAAAAGGCCCAACAGACGTTAATCCTTAGGGGACCTCAAGAGGACATACTAGACAGTCACTCCAGTACGAAACTGAGCCTGCTGGGCATGGCAGCCCACTTTGGTTAAGCTGCCTTATGCAAATTATAGACCTGTGTTTCATAGGGTATATGAGCTGTGCAGGGGCTGTTGGCAAAGGGAGGGAGCAACATGATGGACATGGGTTTGTTTAACATGTCTGACCATATTGTTGTAATTAAGTATGTGCCCAATGCAATCCATGTATGTGTGCCATCCCCCAGCATCTGTATCTTTCTTGCATACATGCACACTGATCTGGAGTCTTCCAGACCTACTTCCCTAGTACACAGCCAGCCTGAGAGAAAGGACCTCAGCAGGCAGCGAGGAACCAGCCAACAGGCGCTTCTGCTTATGCAATAGGCAAACATTGTAGTAAATAACATGTGTAGCTTTGTTATTAAGCTTGATCTTGTTAGGGGGGCAATAAATGTTCTCTGTGATAATTTTTCTTGTAGAATATCAACACAGGATAAAATTGTGGCTCTGGCTTTTCTCTTCCTGCTCATTAGAGTTCCATGCTCCTTCATGCCATGGCCTCAATCTGTTGCTGTTTGCCATGACAGCTGCATGTCCCCCATTTCCTTCAGATTCATTTTGCACATGATAGATGCTGGCAGTTCTTGGGTTTTTCTTGTCCCTTCCCCCCTGACCCTTCTCACTTTTACAAAACTAACTTTGCAGTGAATTGTGTTTAATTTAAAAGGGATGGTTTGGGCAAGATACCTGTTTGCTGGAAAGCCAAATCAGGGACATCTGGCATTCATTGACTTTTAAAGGCAGAGAAATGACACAACTAAAATGCAGATACAGAGGATTTCCAGCTACTTGGGGGGGGCGGGGATGATGTTATTTCAGTAAATTGAACTCAGATAGATTTGTTCTACTTGCTTCTAGCCATAGTGGCCCAGTCCAGACTATATCCAGAGCTTGTTTAATTATATACCAGTAACAAACTAGCTTTCTTCATAAAATAGATACATTTTTTTGTGTGTCTATTCATCTGCCTTTGTTTTCTCTGCACAGGATGGCTGCTTGAAGGCCTGAAGACACTTCTAGAGCCATCCTCTGAGTCACCAGCTTCCACATTTCTGCCAGAAAAAGCTGTTGTATCACATCCAGAGCAAGGTATGTACGCCGTACCTGGGTGAACTTGAGCTGGGGACAGAAAAACCACTCACCTCACCCCCAATTTCTAGGCTGATTTACAACAGAGGTTCCAGAGAATAACTTGGTCTGATTATCTAGGCATACAGGTAGGGGGGAGAGAGAGAGAGAGATGCTTCCCTGGAGCTGACCTGGCCATGTGGTGCAGAGGAGCTGAGTGGTGCCCTGATAGCCTGGAACCGTGAGACAGCTCAAGCAATCCCATCTAATCAGTAGTTATAGAACAAAAGCCAGCCCTTTCTAACACTTCAAAACAGTAGATCTTTATTTGAACTTGAAGAGAATAAATGAGTCTTTGGCATTATGTGGGGAGAGGAGACTGTGCTTCTAGCTGCCAGTAGTGCATACTTTCTAATTCAAGAAGGAGCAGCAAGGCAGATCCCATAGACAGCATCAGGCGCAAACCCAAAAAAATCCTGGCTTTGCCCATGGAGAGACTGAGAAGTTGGATCCTCTAAAACAGAGGCTACTTTATGAGTAGTCAGAAACTGGGCCACACACAAACTGGGTATGTGAGGCTAGCAGGGCACTGCTCTATTTCTTTTGCTGAGGGATCTCCAGGCAGGTCAGCCTGGGCCATACAAGCCTCTGCCCCAGGAAGCAATAGATCAGCCTACAATGACCCCCTGTCTGTACATAACAGGTTTCATGTCAGTGGCCTCAAACTCCCCACATCCCCCCACTGCTGGCAGTGGTGGGGTCTGGATGAGTGTGAAACCAGAATTTTATGCAGGGCAGAAGTATAACACTCCCCATGTTTCTCTCACTCCCCTATTTGCCATTTCTAGCTGAATCCTCCACTCCTGCTGGATCATCCCCTGGGAACTGATTGAAAGACCCTTAATAGTTTAATCCAAATTGCCCTCCAGTTCCCTGGTGATGCAATTAATTGAAAGCAGGATTTTTACCTCTCTCTTCTGCTTAAAAGTATCCCCTGGCCATCAGGCTCTCCTGCTATGAGATCTAAAAGTCACTGTGCAGACAGCCAGTAGCTGTATTAGCTTGACTTTCTAAGGGGATAATCCAGCAAGACATCAGGTACCCCAGTGTGGCAGTCCTAGCCTCAGTCAATAGCATCAGGAGTTTTTTCATCCAGAATTGAAGCTTGCAGTAGCAAACTTAAACATTTTTTCCTCACAGTAATCTGCAGTGGGAGAGGCTCCTAGTGCCTTCTCATGACAGATTTTCTGTTGAGAATTTCTATGAATCTGCTCTCCTTGCCACAGAATTAATCAAAATTAGAGATAGAAGAGAGTCAGGCCTTTTCTAGAGAGAATGTGCTGAAATGCAGTGAATCCCATGTGAAAATATTATGCCTGATACAGCCAAAGTAACTCTAAGGAGACAACTTGAGCTGACAAAATTCTGAGAGCTGGGTGAACTAGGCAGAACGGTGTGAGCCTGGGATGAAGAGACTGAGAGAGACTGTGGCACAATGTACCTCAGTTTACCCATTTGACAGATGAGTAAGGGGAGGAAAAAGACTGGAGAGCTTAGGGTTCTGATTCCTACCACCTGTCAGAATTAGTTGTGAACAGGATAGGGAGAGGTTTTAAGAATTTGGTCCTGTTGCCATAAGCTCTGACCGACAGTGTCCTTCTGCCCACATGACCCACGGCGTTGAGAGCAGACTGTAGCCGATTTTGCAGGTAGGCTCTGTAGATACTTTGCAGGTGGACTCTGAGCCAAGACTGAGTCTCAGTTTGGCTACTCTTTCTTACAAAAGGGAAGGCATGTTTTGGTTTTTCTGGGCTGTCTGCAGTGCCTCTCTCTCTAGTCTGGGAGAAGTGCCAGCCCCTTCCAATGCCTTTCCCCAGTGAGCTGAATAGCTCTACTTGCTTCAACCTGACTTGAGCTCTCAAAATAGCATCCTCAGGTACAACATGACATATTCTGTTGCCCTGCTGTCTGCTTCAGACAGTCTCCTCTTTCTTTCTGCATATCCCTGCTCCAATTTATACATAGCCCTTGAGACTGGCATCTTTTGTCATATTAGAGATGTCATGGCAACCTGGGGATAGGAGGAGGCAACTCTTGCTGAAAGCTCTGGAGTCTGCTACAGAGTCCTAATTCCCACAGCCCTAGGATGCATCTTGGAGGGCTCCTAGGAAAATCCTGGACTGCCTTAATTTCATTTAGCTACCAAACTTTCTTCAGCATTGGAGCACAGCACATTCCATAGCTAGGTTTTACCTGAGGTAGGAGACCCCATCCTTTTAGGCCCCCTGAAAACGGTGGATTTGTGCAGACTATGAAGCAGATGTGATGATGAACCTTCCTTCTCTGTTTAACTGCTGACTCTTAGCAATGCCAGCTTCCTGAGCATGAATGCATTAGCCCATTGGAACAATGCTTCCTTGGATCCTGACTCCCCTCCAAGGCTCTGGCGGCCAGACGCCACCTCTGTTGCCAAGCTAAACCTTGCCATGCTGTATGATGGGACAGGTTGCTCAGCACACAGCCAGAGATGGGCCTATTCTCACTCAGCTGTTGAGCATCCCTGCAGACACACTGGTTATGCCAACCTCCATCCTACACAGACTTCCATACAGGCTCATATTTCCCCTCTAGACCTACCTCATCCTTTCATCCACACCCTCTCCCTATAAGAAGAGGCGATCCCATGTTTGCCCCATGCTTCCCTTCCAAAAAGCTGTGTCTGGACTGCTGCTGCCCTATAAAGAAAGTTGAATGACCCCTTGAAGAGACTGACTGCTAGGTAAACAACCTGGCCCAGCCCATTGTAGAGCTCATTTGGCTGGTTTGGCCTCCTGCACACTCTCTAAAAGACATCTCCCCCTCCTTCCTTTGCGTTCCTGCCAAGTGAGCTCTGCTGCACTGCGTCCCTGATCTTTTCTGACATTAATTACCCTTTCCTGGCTCCGACTGCCCCGTTTGTGGCCAGGAAACCAAACTTGCTTGTGCCTGGAATCAAAGCAAGCTCTGGAGTTAGGAGGGAAGAGAGGGCGTCTGCTTCCTTGGATGGACGACTGGAATAAGCAGGTGTCTCTGAGCCCTTCCTACCCTAGGGAAAGCTCCTAGATGGCTTTGCCCATTGCAGCCTAGGCTAGATCAGGCCAACTGCTGAACACCTGCTATGCCTGCTGGAGTGGCTGAGAGTGAGGGTAGTCGTCCAGCTTTGAATCTGTGCCCAGCACCTTCAGAAATGCACCAAGCAGACCCAGCACAAGCACAATTAGAAACAGCAGTAGGAGTAAACCCTGGAAACAGCCCATGTCCTTTCACATGTGACTTTTTAGGCCACTAATTTCAAAGGTTTCTGCCTTCATTTCACCTGGGTGCCCATGACCTCCCGCATCCCTGTCTTCTCTGAACAGCCTTACCCCAGCAAGTGATATTGCATCCAGCAGGGAGGTGTGCAGTCCCAGCACCTCACATCATGCAGCTGGTAGTGTGACAATCTGCAGATGGATACTGCTCTAAAAGCACCACTGAAGACTTTACTGGCACCAGTCACATGCCCAATGCCACCCACTTTCCCAGAGTGACAGTATTCCTATGCAGGCCAGAGCTTTGCTGGCAGAGCTGAACACTCTGAGGCTCTGAGCTTTTGTTGAAGGAGTACCGTTTTGCTGCTGGGCTTTTGGAGACTGCCACCAGCCTAAATCAGGAGGAAGAGGGTAAGTCAGAGAAGGTTCCTGATACTCTTTCTACAGTGCCCTGAAGTTCCCGTCACACACCCAAAGGAAACCAGCAGCACTTGGAGAGCTTAACTGGCAACTCACCAGTTACAAAGTCATAATCCATATTAACTCCTATGCTGTAAACAGACAGAAAGGAAAATCCATACTTTCCTTGGAGAGAGCAGCAACGTGTCTTAAAAGGAGCATCACTGTGTGTTTGCCACATCTTTGAGCCCGCATGAAATATAAAGGGACCCACAAGGCGAAGTTATTTCTAAAATACAGCACCATCTAGTGCTGCATTGCAGCACCTCACTGCAGGCAGCCCACAACTCCCCAGCTCGGCACCTCACAGCACTGGGGGGTCCACTGCTCACTTTCTCTCCGCAGTGTAAGACTATCTGCCTTTTGGAGTGGGCTTTGATTTGGTTCGTGTGTCAGATGGTAGTGTGTTGTCTGAGGGCTGCCTGAACAAGTCTCTTTTGTGCCTCTGTGTACTTGCAGCGTTCCAGCAGCCTCTTGCATAATTCATGGAGAAATTCCGTCAAAACTTCATCCAAACCCCAAATCATATGTGAAATGCAGCTGGAAACCATCTTTGCAGATTAGCACCACTGCAAACATCCCTTCCCCCTGCTCCACCACACCTTGTATTCCTGTGTGTTAAAGGCAGGCAAAATATCTAGTTGTGCAGAAATCCTGGTGCTGAGTGACACAAGTATAGCCAGTTATCTGATGAGTGGCTGTATCCCTGTGCTCTGTAGAAGCATCGAGGGTGATGGACTATTGCTGAGGGTCCATGAGAAGTAAGAAAGATAGTATCAAGAGGTTAAAGTTCACAATATAAAGCCTTGCATTTGCACTGGAAAATAAACTTCAGATGGGTTGAAAACTGCTGATCTAAAGTATCTCTGAAACAGGGATTAAAAGTGCTGCAAACACCATTTACTAGGTGTAGAAATGGTTTGGCCAAGAGTAGAACTGGCTGATTGTTATGGAGTTAATTACACCTACCATCCCATCATAAAAAAGAACCTGAAAATGCCCGGCTTTTTTCCATAAACAAAATTCAAGGTTTCAGATTAAAAACAAATTCTCATCAAGTTATATCCAGGATTCATGTACCTGGTTAAGCCAAATCAAAGCAACCTTATACTCCTCTTCTCTTCCAAACACAGGCACTACAAGGTGAAACACTTGAATTGTAGGAGCATGGAAGGAGAAACTAGTAGGCCAGGAAATGCTTGCAGTGGTGCTGTATGATTGACTCTTGCTGTATAGGCAGGTTTCCTCCTGCTTTTCCAGGGAGAAGGAATGTTGTATGAAGACAACTTAGTCTGGTGGTAGCTTTGTCTGATGTAACTATAGGTAGTATTTGGGATGGAAAAAGTTTGTTCTGTGGTAACCAATACCACAGTGGGGGATGATGCTGGAGAAAACTGTTTCTTTCAGAAGCAAGTGCATGATATCTTTTCCCACATCTATTTGACCATTTAACCCAAAGGAAAACACGTTGTTTCTTTGCACCAGGCTTTGTTATTTCCCCTTTTCAAGAGGATGAGGCCAGCATCAGCACGAAGGTGTGAGAATTTGGTAGCAGAACTGCTTACTGTGTGCAAAGGAGGATGGTTTCTTTGTGACACCAACAAAATCAAAACTACAAAGTTTATAGTTTGGAGCTAGCCCCAGTGGCAGTAAAAATTAAATTGTTCATTTAGATTCTTTTGTTTATTGAAACACAAAAGGCAGAAGTGTAGGAACTTGCTTTCCATGGGTGCAGCAAAAGCAGGGTTGAAGGATTTGTATGAACTGGTTCTTAGACACAGCTGCACCTTAGACCCTAGGAGGTTCTCCTCTCGGAGACCCAGCCCACAGTCGCAAATGGTGCAGCCTTGTAAATCCAGCTGGCCAAAGCATTTTGCTATTCAGCCATCAAGAAACACATTTTGTAGGTGCTGTGGCACGTGCATATCTCTTTGGTCTTCCCTCCACATCTCAGATGAGCCTCTCTTGCTGATTTTTTGCACATACAGGAGCTGCTGCCTCACACTGGAGCAGACTGGACTCTAGTCTCTCATAAATTCAGTGTCTGCCCAGCAATATCCTGCCCTGAAGGAGAGAAGTTCCTAGGCCCTGCCAAGTATCAGACACTGAGAACGTGTCCCATGGAGACAAGGCCACACAGCAGTTTGCATGTGTGGGCACTCCCACTGCGTCCTTCCTACAGGCAGTCCGAGTTCAGTTTTTCACACACAGAGAGCTGTGGTAAGCTAATATTCAAATAAAAAGCATTGGTAAGGCATACCTCTACGCACCTCCCCTTAGCACTGTCTTGGCCTTTCCTGGGTCAATGTGGGATTGTTCCCTATGTTTGCTCCTAGAGCTTTTATTTCCACCTCTGCCAGCCTAATTATGAATGTCCTAGCAGAGTGTGCTTTCCATTTCCTTCATTTGCTAGGCAACCATACGTCCATACATTTCCATAGGGGTCTGTAAACATCCCGTGGTACATTCTCCTAATTAGAAAACAATGTCTGTAGTTGTGTTTACATTGCTATGCTTATTAGGAAGTAAAATGCTGGGTTGGTTTTGTGTTATGTGCAACCTGAGATTGTACATTTGTGTGCTGTTAGGAGGAGTTTTTAATTGGTTTGTAAGAAATGTATCTTGGGGGTTTCTTGGTTTCTGAATCAACACAGACAGAGGGTTTACAGCTAGCTATTGTATGAAATTACAGATCACATGTTCCCTGTGAACTTTCCCTAAGTTTATTCAACTCCAAAAATGCAAGTTGAGTTAAAGAGGAAAAAAATTGCATGGGGTCAGCAATGAGCCACCTCCTTGGGAGGCATTACTTTTGATCAAGCAGTAAGTTTCAGGTCAGTTGGGCAGAGCTAGTAACATGTATCTTAAAGTCAATGAATATCTGTAAAAAGGGTAATCAGAGGTTTCCCGCATTTCTAGGAAGATTCATAGTATTCTAGAAGCATAAAGAGGGAATCCATGAGTTCATCAATTCTGGTCTTCCATATAATCCAGACTGTAGTAATCAAAATCAATTCCAGATCAATGTTTTTTGAACTGAATATATGTTTGAGAAAGGAGTCCAGTCTTGCTTCAGAGGTTGCCAGTAGTGAAGAGTTGATTGCTACCTTAGTAAATTGATCCAGTTGTTAGAAATTTTCACTTTACTGCTACTCTAAATTCTCACTTCAATCCCCAGCCACCAAATCTCATTATACCTTTTGTCTGCCAGAATGAAAAGTTTAAGGTCAGTTTTGTTGCCCATATAGCTGCTTCAGCAGAATGCAAGATCACTCTGTAACAAGAATAAATTGCAGTATTGGATGCTTCTGCTTGAAACCTATTTTGTAACCTTTTAATTCAACTCGTGGCTCTTGTCTGAACCTTTTCCAGTCTATCAACATACTGTGGATGGTGGGCCCAGGCACTGTATACTGCCAAATGCATCAGTACTGAATGCAAGGGTGATGGAATGGCTTTTTGTTACTGATGATGTTACACCACAGAATCACAGAAATGTCAATTGGAAGGACAATTTTTGGAGACATGCTCACCATCTGTTGCCTTACAGAGGAAGGCAGATCTTAACTCCTTTTGACAATCTGGACCTGGCTCCTTTCTTTATTAGCCACCTTCATGAATGGCTGAAGGCTGTAGCATGGAAGATCAGCAGCACTACAAGGTCTCTAGGAGTCCCCATTGTGTTAGTCACTAAGGGTGCAGACATACAGTGGCATGCCTCTCTGCCCAGCTACAACAGAAAGAGTCCAATTAAATGCTAACCCTTAAGCAAATAGTGTGTTGACCTCCCAGTTAATAGAGTGGCCCTTCTTATATTATTCCCAGCATTTGAACTGCAGCACATTCCAGTTGGGTAAAAAGACTTTGCTGTTTGCAGCATGCTGGAGTGAGGTGGTGCGCATACCAACAGCCAGACAGGATACTGTGCTTCCTGTGAGAGTAAATACTGAAAGTCATGCGAAGCATCTTTCATTCTGGCTTGGCCACAACAGCCAGTAGAGCCGCTGGAAAGGAAGGGACTTCACAGAGACAGAGGAATTATTCACTCCGGACTTATAGACTACTTGGCCTTTTAATCATATTTGAAAGCCTGTATTTTTAAAGGCTGCTCACTTTGTTGGCAGCATGTACACCCGCAAACCCCCATCTGCTGGGAGCTTGCAGTCTCACTCAGGGATCTGCCATGTAGGAATACAACCAGTGTGTGGATTCTCTGCACCTCTTAAGTTTGTGTCTAAGACTACAGCATGGGATGACTGAGGGAGCTCTTGGACTGATCCCAAGTCTGTGTTCAAGCATAAACTAAGACAGAAATGTGCAACTAAGCAGCAGTCCAGATTTGCCTAGAGTAATTGTACCTCTGGACAGTCTTTCTTAAGGGCTCTAAGCAGTGGGTTTGTTTTTTTTTAAAAGGGGCAGTTCAGAAAGTCATCAAGGGAACATCTAAAATTTTCAGCAAGGTTCGTACAGAGCAGAGGCAGAGCTCCTTTGGCAGAAACACCCTGATCTATTAAGTCATCTTCCAAGTTCACAGGGACTAACCTGAAAAGCTAGATTCCTTCCCAAAATTACACAGAAACCATTTGCTAGGCATTCAAGACACTTTCCCATGTGGTATGGTTGTTGACATGTGAATGGACTGGAACAGGTGTTGATGGCATCCTTATTGTTGCATTTTAAAAGCTGCATCCTTCACAGTCTCAAGGCCAGAGTGATTTGCAGCCATTCCATGCGGTTTGCTGATGACTCCAGATGGTCATAGCGAGGATGACTACAGGAAAGCCATTGGGATCACAGTAGCCAGCAGATTCATCACAACATACAGGTGTTGTATTTTATGCTATTTGGGAGCCTCTCATTGGAGTGGGCTGGAAGGAAATCAAGCCCTGTCTAGGCATGTTTGAGCTGTGTTTCAACAAATCCTTTAATTTCCATAAACAAGTGCAGTTAGAAATCTGGCCCTTTACTCCTATCTGCCTTTGTTCTCCATCTGTAAAATAGAAATGGCAGCATTTCTGCTCACAGGGGTATCCAAGGAGAGAAATATCACCACCATGCAGGAGTAGCTCAGTTAAAACAAGTCACAAAAGCAAATCAATCCCAGTATGCACAGCCAGGTCCCAACAGGATTTTTCTGTCACCTTGTGGAAGGAACTTTTCAGTTTTCTGACAATCATTAAAAATGAGATTATATTCTTTAAAAAGCTTGCCTTTCATACTGATATCCGCAAAGTTCATGGTGTTCAAACAGATTTTCCCAAGCTGGTCTACTGTATGTGTTTTCCTAATGGAGAACTCAATATTTTCATTTTTACTTGCAAAACTGTATTTACATCAAACTTTGTTTTGATTTTATGGACTCTAACACTATTTTTAAGGGTATGTTATTCATTGAGGCTTAAAGCCAGTGGAGTCATCTTGTTAAGTCAGACTTTATGGCTGTTTTCATGAGATCAGATGTAACATCAGTCCAGGCTTTTGGAAGGAAACGGCTTTCAGGGCTGCCAGTTAATTTGTGAAAAGATATTGCAAGGATATTCTCTCCCCATTGCGTATTTCTTCCCTAATAAAACTACAGAGTGTTCTAATACTTTAATGTCTGAAAGGGTTTTAATATCTTCCCTCTTGTCTAGCAACGTTTTAGGTAAAGAACCAGTTATGATAACCTTTTTAACAGAAAAGACAATAGCTTAAAAGCACTGTGATATTTTTTGGAGTGTTTGCATCTGATCTGTTGGTCTGTACTTTGTCAAGTGGCTTCATTTATTGTCCATGCAGTATTTTTGAAGTATTTTATTGCTTCTACAGCATAAGCAGAGATATTTGGAGAAAAGGAGGCTTGATGGAGGTGTTTTGAGGGTTGTGTCCTGCAATGTGCTCTGCCTACTGAGGTTTTCATCAAAAATCCTGGTGATATAATTCCATTCCCTAGAAATACTGTACTGCAGATTCCAAAATTTTTTACTAACATAAGTTGTCTTCAGTATCCCAATGAGAAGTGTATTAACATGGCAGTTTCAGCATGGGAAAATGAGGTGCTGGAGGGAGGCTGTCTAGCACGTGGTCTGTAAGGCATCAGTAATGAACACGGGTTTCCCTGAAGTGATTCCTCCAGCAAGAAGCAATCACAAATGGGTTGGTTTTAGCATCTTAGATGCTGGTTTTTTCTTTTGCAGCATACTCTGTTTTCCAGGATGTTCCACCTTTTTTCCCCAGGCAGTAGACTTGCAGTGATGGTCCCATCCTCCTCTACAATACACTTGTAAGTTAGGAGATTTGGCATGCACCCCTGTGGAACACCAACATCTGTAGCACACCTCTGCTCCCCCCCCTCCATGATCTCTTATCTTGGCAAGCCCCTCACTTTACAGATCTGACCATTCCTTGCATTTTGCAAACTGCATCACTCACAGTCTCGAGGCCAACTTTGTCCTGCTATTCTTTCTATGGTGTCTAAGATGAGCTGAAGATCTAGAGAAATTAAAAGTCCTATGTGATGAGCTGTGCCAGTAACAATTGTTACTGCCTGAGCTGGTTTTTGACATCTATTCCAAAAAGCAAAGCTGTTTTTCCTTTAGAATCTATTACATTACTCCAAATAGCTGCATCCTTTCAAAACATGCTCCTATGCTGTTCATACCCTCCTCTGGAAACCACTGTGTTCAACTGCTGTTTTTCATGGTCATATGCAATTATCCACTTCCCAATTTCTACTTCTTGCTCACAGCTGCTGTCCTCTTCCACAGCAGGAAAATGACCAGCAGCTTCATACTCCACATACATCACCTGCTAGACAGCCATGGAACTGTACAGAGATAGGATAGCTGCTGTCCTGTCAGGAACATCTGCAGAGAACAGGCACTCTTCCTCCAAGGAGACCCATCTATATCATTCTTGTGCAACAGATGATATGTTTAAGGATGTGGATCAAGGCTGAAGGGATTCCAAGCTTACATTCCACTCTGCAAAAGGTACCCACAGGATCTTGGATAAAGCATTGAACCTCCATGTCACACTTCACCTTGTGAAATGCAAGGAGTGCTTCTGTGTTTAGTCCTTTTGTCTGTAGGGACATAAACACTTCAGTGTAAGCATTCTATGGAGAGGCACAGACAAGCCCCAGTTGTGCTTGGGATTGGTATTACACTAGCATTTATTGAAAACATAATTATAAATGTGAGTCTTAAAAAGTCACAAAATACATCTTTGAACTCCATTCTTCTCCTGCTGAGGGACAAACCAAGGAATGTAATCAAGTATTTGGTAGAAACAGTATTAAATGCATGCTCAACAACTTCTGAATCTTATTCACTTGATACCATATTGAAAAAAAACTTCTAAATATTGCAAAAACTCGTGGACTGGAAGCTTTAAAACTTTCTTATAAATTACAGCACTATTATAACACAGATTTATATTAATGTTTCTTTAGTGCTTAAAAAAAACTACCTGTCGTGAAATGAAACATGTGAAATTAATCTATTCCAATTCCTTTTGCATTATTCTCTTTACAAGCTGGAAACCTAACTTATCGGTATCTGATCAAGTGCCAATAATGATAGTCTTCAAGCAAAAACTTACCCAAATTCCTGGCATGGTTTAGTTTCAAGATAACCAAGTACAGATTTCCAGGGTGTATCTGCAACTGATTTTGTATTTGGTATATATTTACAGCAGATTTCTGTCATATGAGAGAAGACAGGGTCATTCAGAGTTTGGCTTTGCACCTGAATTACTGGTGTTGGTATTTATTTCCTAGCCATTTTCTTTCAGGTATGGGAAGATTATTGACAGTCTACTGACAAGGACTGGGACATGACAAGCATTATACCTGGATACAAGGACATTCGTATGTCTTGGTTCTGATAGAGAGCAGGGGTCTGGAATTAAACTGCATGTAGCATACATTAGGGTGTGCATTAGTGTACGACAGCATTATCTGCTATGTTTGGGCCTCTTGCCCCTTTGCAGTTAAAGGATTTCCAAGCTTAGCACCACAGAAAGACTCTCACATCAGCCCTGCCAGGCAGGCATGTGTTTCCAGTCCATAAGGCACAGAGGTGACATGCCCATGCCAAGGTCAGAAATGCAAGTCCAGATCAGAGAGTGGAACTCTTGTGATTTCTGTCTGTGTTATTGCACTGAAGCAGCTTCCAGCAATGTGATTCACAGTTCAGAACTATCCTCTACAAATGCAGATCAAAAAGATCATTGCCCCAGAAAAGTTTTCATCCCATGTGCAGCTTGAGAGAGGTTGGTGCCTACCAGGTAGTATGGGAGAGAGAGACATTATGTCCAGTGAGGAAATCCTATGGCCAATGCACCTTTGTGATACCACAGCTGTACAAGGATTTTGCTGTGCCATTCAGCCCTTCTCACAGTGTCCTGGATTCAGCGGTTTGGCCAGGTGCTGTATACTACAAGTCTTTGAGTGAGCGATTCGCAAACTCCTTGAAGTCTCCAGCTAAGCCAGCTGGAGTACAGCTGTTTATACTCTTATCTTGCTGTTTTCTTTTTCTTTGGGGTCACTCTTAAAATGAAACTTGCCTTGAGAAGCAGAGGGTAATGTGGGAGCCTTTCTGGGTCTGCATTTACTGGAATGGGTACAATCATTCATATTTTGCCCAAAACTCAGTGAAATAGCTGAATATTTTCTAGACAGCTGCCACGTCTAATCACACTTTTTTGTGTTTAAATTTTGATGTATGGTTCCCATTTCTGGGAAGCTTTCATGCCATCTAATGGACACAACATTATTTTAAAATTGTGAATGCAGGCAGAAACACTGCTTGACATAAGACTGATTCTGAAACAAGGTAACCCTATTTAGAGTTAATTATGACCCCTTGAGGGGAGCTGGCATAAGTAGCCCTGAGAATATTTACAAAATTGGGATGTTAGTCCAAGAAACATTTATTGGGCTTGAAATAAGCCCACATCTTTTTTTTTTTTTTTTTTTTTTTTTTTTCAGTTTGAGAGGAACAAGTATAATTGAATTGGCAAAGTGTTCTCTCTGACATTGATTTTTACAACAACTTTACCTTTTAGACAAAGTCTCACATGTTATTGATTTGAGAACTCATTGCGAATGTTTTTAAGATCTGGTTTCTGTCTGCTCTGGGGAAAAGAAAGAACACGCAAAATAGTACAGTGTATAGTACAGGTCAGGAGCAGAAGAGTACATGTGTCATTTTCCTTCTTTTAAACCCAACCTTTAGCTGTATGTGTTTCCAGAGTTTGTTGTTGCTGTGAGTTATTTCTCTCTGCAACTATGACAGTTATGACAGGGGCACAAGCTACCTCCAGACTAAGTTATGTGTGTGCCCATACACATACAGAGCTCTGCTGTCTGTCAGACATCTGACATCTAAGGGGGGGGAAATAGCAAGTCATCTTTGGAAAATATTCTCTTACTTTTGGTTTTAATTAGTGGTGCTCAATTACATGAAGGCATTATCGTTGTATCAACAGAAAGGGCCCCACTGACTTGTGAGGTCTGGAGTATCACCTTGCAGCAGAGGAAACCACATCTATATGGCAGCGATCTTTCCCTGGAGACTGAGAGTACTCAGCTGTTAGAGATGGGTTTACACTTTGTATCTCTTGAGTATTTGTTGTCTGTGATGCCTTATTTCCCCTCTATGGTTTTTTTCCAGGCAATGTTAAAATGGCACAGGACTGGACATAGAGCTGATATGTACATTGGACAGATACTGTTTGGGTAGGCATTAGGATATGGCTTGCCTGAGTGCTATTCAGTAATTCCTGAATTTGAATCATTCATTTTCTAAAAGAAAATGCAGTGAATCTCTTGTGACTCTACCCTTGCAATTGGTACCTCAGGATGGACCAACTCAAAGACTCTGCAGCCTACTCAGGCCTTCCTAAGTAACACAGCTTAGTCTCATGTTCTCATTGCCTTCCTATTCATGATATTTGTGGTATTTCACAGCTATATTTTCTTGTGGTGGCAATCAAGGGACAATGAAATCAGAAATGAGTCTTTGTGCACTGGAGAGGTATGACATTATGAGATAATTTCTCCAATATAGAGCAAGAATTGATCAGCACATGTGGATACTGGAATTGAAGGGGACACCTGGGCTTGGAGAAATCCCTTCAGGCTACCTGTGTACAAAGGCAATGCCATGCAATCTCCAGGCCGCTCAGAGCCCATATTGTATGGTGTTTTATACGTACATCCCAAGTTTATTCACATTCTGGAAAGCTGCCCCAGGAATGTGTACAATCTGGCATATAGCATATTACAGCCATGATGCTTAAAGCACCCTTCAGCCAGCAAATCCCACACCATTCCTGTACAAAGACTCCTCTCTGTAGCTGCAGGCTCAGATGGGTCATAGTGCAGATACTTGCTCACCCTGCATCTTCATCCCAGCAAGAGCAGGATCTGCATGTTGTCAGACTGTGGACGTGTGAACTCCACCTGCATCTCCTGCAGCATTCTTTGTGGTGGAGGAAAAACCCAGCAGATGGAGAACTCATCACAATCCTCCATGGGGATCCTTCCTTTCCTCTGTTTCTCAGGCTCACTTGGGAAATAGGTGACCTGGAGACCTGGTAGCCAATACTCAAAGCTGAGATGAAGCCAGGCCACATTTCCTAGGTGACTCTTTGCAAAGAGGAACTGGTGTACTGAAGAGCCTCAGGTGGCAGCGTCCATAAGAAGTATAGTGGAAAACAACAGAACATGGGCTGAGAAGAAACAGAGGAAAAGAGCAATACAGCCTCCCTAATTCACACATCTACTCAGATGCCCAGAAGCTAACCTAAGTCCAAAGGGCTGCAGTGGTTTTTTAAGCTGAATAGTTCTTCTCATTAGGGACCAAGGTAATTAATTGCCTCAGCAAAGAATGACATGTACTGCACCACATTGCTTGCAGAAGTTGCTGATGCCCAGAAGCAAAGATAATACTACATTTGCTCTGTTCTCCAGCCTCTCCCCTGAGAATTCGCATCAGTAACAACCCATTAGATCTCAACAGTGTTTCCAAGAAATGTGGCTAAAACAGCATTTCTTTGGAGGTAACAAAAATAAATGGGACTCAAAAGAAAAGCAATTTACCTAGGAAACTCTGAGAGGTCCAAACATCAGCATATCTCAACTTTCTTGGGATTTTTTAGTTTTTATTCTGCATTTTCTAAATGGCATGGATTCAGTCTCTGTAGATGGGCCGTGACGGTGCACATCTGGTTTTATGGTTAAGGAAATAGCTGACTGAATCAATACACTCAGCACAGCTGACTGGAGTAAATAAAAGAGGATTTGAAGGAAGCCTTGTTTTCCCCTAGAATGGAGAGTCCACCTTCAGTGCTGTTGCAATTGCCTTGGAGTCACTGGAATGATACGAGGGGGAAGAGTAGTCAGTGTATTTCTTCATGAACTGAGCTTGCTTGTTCTCTGTCCATTGTAACTTTGGTTTTGTGAGAACATAGCTCTTAAAAAGCGGCAACCATTTTCTGCCTGACTCATCACAATCAGGAACAGAGAAAGCTGGTAGGCTGGGCCCTCTGCAGAAAAATGGGACTGACCCATTGGGTGAATCGTTTCTATCACTGGACTCCACGGTCGCACCTAATGATTCCGCGTGGAGCAATTGTCAAACATGAGCTTCTTTGTTCTCACAAGCCCAGCAGAAAGGAGGAATGGAGGAAACGGTAGGAGAAAGCTGTGTGTCCAAAAGGGTAGCAGTGGGAGGTGTTGGGGGTTCAAACCTGGCAGCAAATCCTGCCTCAGTGTAAATGAACTGCAAAACTCCTGTGGAGCCCTGGGGTTTTGGAGGTCACAGGCTCGTGTTTCTCTGCTCCAACCTTTTGGGCACAATACAACTATAAAAATTCTCTGTGGAGACATGTGAAAAAAAGTTCCAATCACCTTTTGCAGCGATGGGGCAGCCAGAGAGTGGCACCTGAAGAGTTTGTGGGAATGCACGATGGATCTGACCTGCCAGGATGATCCCCTGGGTGGGCAAAAGGCTACAAACACCAGTTTACTGCTCTATGTGTTTGCCAGCTGTGTATGAGATTCCCACAGAGCAACTGGCTGGCTGTAACCATTCCAGCAACCTATCTTTAAGCTGATAATTGAAGGTAAGACACAGACCTTTAAAAATACCTCATTTGTATTTGTTGTCTTTGTTCTCCTTGTTCAGACTATACAGAGTCTTTCAGGCCCCTGTTTTCTTTCAAAGCCTGTATCAACCACAGCTGTGAAGTTATTGTCCTAGGAGTGGTTTTTCCCAGGCAGTGGGAAAGTTATTTTCTTAGGCACCTCATTGTCACTTCATATTCTTGGGAACTACTTAAGAGAGGGATCTGTTAGCTTTATGACAAATCCCTTTATTTACATGGAGGGATAGTAGTTCTCAGTTTATCCCACTAAAACATTTCAGGAACAGCCGGCAAATATAAATGCTGGTGCAAGGTTCTCTCCAAGCCATCACCAGAGGTGTTTCTCTCCCAGCTTTCACTGCTGCAGCCTGGATCACTTTCTACAGATGCAACCTGCACCCCGAGTTTTATTTTGTGTCCTTGCTGCAGCCAGGTCACTGTCACTGTAAAACCCAAGCAAAGACAAGGCAGGTGGATTTTTTTTCCCAATGCCTAGGGGCTGTTGGTGCTCTGTGGCCTGAAACCAGCACAGCTGGGCCTCATTTAGCTAATTTGACCTCTCCAGAGAAGACTCTTAATAGTCTCTCATGGCTAATTGTAGTGTAAAGCTGTAGGTGCTCTCCACACCCAGAGAGGAATGGGACTTCCCTGCATATAATTACACTCCACTTATGAAGAGCACATGAAGAAATACAGACACAAGTTGGCTTGGACATGCAGTGATGTCTCTAGTTTCTGCCACAAATAGCTTTTGGCTTACACTTCATTTAAAGTTTGTGTCACCTGAAAGCAGCCCAGCAAAGAAAGTGTTACCTGAGTGCTGGAGGCAGCTGTGCTCCACCCCGAGGGCTCATGTCCTGCAGGTGTGAAGCAAAGGTGTCAGTGGGAGTTGGGTTCCTGTGTGGAAGGTACTTGGCTATATGTTGTTTGTTTAAAAACTTGGGTGTGAAGGGGAGTCTCTCCTTAGGTGTTGCTTTCAAGGCCTAGGTTCAATAGCTGAAGTGCTTCTGAGTGTTTAGGGGGTGACAGAGACTATCAGGAGGTGCAGCAGAAGAGGATCTGGTGTCCTGTGGCTGGCTCTGGTAAGAGTCCTACTGGAACCTCTGTTTCTTGGTACTAATCAGGCTGGCCTGCCTTCTCTCAGCTTCACCAATCCTAAAGACTGGACTTAACCAGAATCTCTGTGCTATGAGAGGGGCAAATTGTGTTATTAAATGGCATTTAAATGGATCTAACAATTTAAAAAAAGAAAAGATGAGCCTGAGCAATGGGTTGCTGGTCCTTCTGAAGGATTGTATGCAAATGTGCAGTTTGTGTGGTGTCTGAGAAAACATAAGACTGAGTTGATGTCGTTTAGTAATACCTTTTTCTTCCATAGAAGATACTTAGCTCTGGGAAGACACATGAAGGAAATGTCTGACAGGTTTACATGACAGAGAGCAGTGCTTGCTTGTAAGTGAATTTAGCAAAGAAGGAGTGATGGGTGTCCTTATCATGGCTGGTCCTGAAGAAGGTTAGTCTCTATCTGCTTCCTATGGCCTGTTTGCTACCGAGTTTGCTCTCTGCATCTCTACTTGGAGCATGTGGCCCAGCATTAAGAGAATGTATCTGCTGTTAATGGAAATCATGTCTCTGGGTGACTACTAAGGAGGAACAAGGAAGTCTTCCAAACTCCACTAGTATTTCAGTGCGTGATCTGGAGCAAAAGAGGCTGCCTCTCTGCACTTCGATTGATTACTCTTGAATAAAGTGGACTCTTAATGCTTGCCCACAGGGGTGTTAAAAAACGTAAAAAGTATTTGTAAATTAAAATGCTTGAATGAAAGGCTCTGGTATGTGTAATCATAGAGTATCACATTAAGTAGGAAGGCAAACTGTCAGGGGAGTTCCTGGTGTTACATGGAGCCTAGCTTGTCTCACTTAAATAGGTTTAATAAGCTCTGCTAGAATTGAAGAAAGGTTGCATTTAAATGTATTTACTTGAATTTACATAAGCATACATCAAAGAGAAAATAATCCAGGCTCTTGGTTACTTCAGCCTAGTTTTTTATAGTTAATACTTCATCCCTTCCAGCATAGTATAAAGTTCCTTTTCATGGTCTCAGAAGAACATAAGAAACTGAGTGAAAGGAACTGAGCTTGTTACTCTCTGTGACTGTCTGGAGGTTCAAGGTAGAGCTCTGTCTGTGTTTCGTTGGTTTTTCCATGTTCATGTTATGTCTGACACTCCAGTACCCTTAGAAACACAAATGACAAAGCCTAACAGAACAGTGATATATTACTTGGCCTTACCTTTCAGGACTAAGCAGTGACCTTGATGAAGGTAGAGGAAACCGCCGCATTGGGAATAGGTGATCATTCAGTGGTCAGTGCAGTGACCAACCATCTCGCCCCTTTGAGCTGCATTTTATGCTCTTGGTATGCATGAGAGCAAAAGACGTGCTATGTACTCAAGGAGCTGGGAGTTACTAATGAGCAGGAGATGATGTGGGCTTCCTAGTGTCCCAGGGAAGCTGGGTGCCAAAATGACCCTAGAGCACAGGTGTCTGTAGGATCGCCATCCCCAACAGCAGGAGGTTCAGTCCAGCAGCCCTGTCCTGGCTGGACTTACACTGCTGGTGAGTGGTGTGTAGCTAAGACTTGCATGTTGGCCTGCCTTAATTAGGGCATTTCCCTCAGAAGGGAATATAAGGGTGTCTCTTGCTGGGAAATGACTGGAGGCCAATAATTTAATCTTCCTGTGTCTCATTTTCCCAGCTAATAAAATTGGGCTGCTCATCCTGCTCCCCTCTACTTACACAAAACTTTAGCCCTCCTGACAGTGAGCATTATGGTCCAAGAATCAACCCTTAACACAGCCAGCTTGTACATCTTGGGTGACATAGTCTCATCTGAAAAGCCAAGAAGAGCCCTTGGTAATCACAGTTGGAACTTAAAGGCCAGTTTGTGGTCAGAAATAAGAGTGTGTTTTGTTAATACAAGCTGCAGCCATCTCTGCCAGCTGTTTCCACACTTTAGCAAGTGTTTCCTACTCAAATAGAGAAAATGGTTGATGGGAACTGAACCAGATATGGCCATTCTCACTAACAGTGAAGAGTTACGCCCACAGAGAAGTTGAAAAAGACACTAGATGTCTCCAATGCAGTATGTACCAAACTGCCAGATGTTTAGGATCCCTTAAGTCATCTAACAGGCCTTTTCAAGGCGATGTTACTCTTGAGTATCATGGCTCACCTGAAAAAGCATTAAAGTGAGCTAATTTTAGCTTTGAATTATGAGATTTTTCTCCAACAGAAGGTGTCCCTGAGGACATGAGGGTAGATTTTTATTTCCAAAATGTTGCTTTTGTATATTTTTAACGGATCATCTGGATGAAGTTCTAATGGCTGGTTAAGACTGTCTGATTTATAGCAACAGCTGTTCACCTTTGTAGATGGGGAGATTCTTGGAGATACAAAACACATTTATGAACTTGATATTCCACACCAAGGGTCAGGTTTTCTTGCCTCATTTTTACTCTGGTGTAAATCCAGATAGGCTCCTGTGAAGTCAATGAAATTGCTTCATGAAAGGCATGGAAATCAGAGTTGCAGGAAGTGGCAGATCAGTTATTTCTTTCTCTAGTAGACTGAATTTTAGAACACACAGCAATTGGTAGTGATTAGGGTTGAGAAATGTACCTAAGTAGTGATAGGGTGTTCCTGCTGAGTGATGGAGAAAAGTGCTGATTCTTGCATGATGCCTGGGGAGCCATTTCTTCATATGGCTGTAAAAAATGGCAGTTAGAGAGCCCAAAATCAGGAAGTAGAAAAATGAAAGAATAATGAGAGGGGAGATACCTTGGGTGTCCTATTGTAGCTCTTTAATATTTTAATCCCTGTATTTCAAAAGGTAGGGTTCCTTCTGACAAACGTTCCTGCAAAAATGTCTTTAATGTTCAGTATTGAAGTCTGGAAAAATAGTTGACCACTCTAAGTTTAAAAAAAAAAAAAAAAATAAAAAATTAAAAAACATTTTCAGACAGTTGTATCAGCATATTTTTTTCATCTTCAGATTTTTTATTATTTTATTTACATTTGGGGGGAAAAAAAAATTCAGAATTCTCCATGACATTTTCTTGTGTTGGTTGAGCAGATACTTTTTTTGCTTTAAAAATAATAAATGTTTTACAAAAAGAAAAGAAGTTAAGTGCCTCCAGTTCCTACACAAGCTCCAACCCAAGCTTAACTTTGGGGACTTGCTTATGCTTTCTTTAGACAAAGTGTTTCTGGAGCAGTAGTATCCAAATGAACAATCAAGGCCATATAATTTTATTATTACCAAATCTGCTGTATTTCACACATTCACACTCTCTTCACTTCCAGCTATTCAATCCACCTCTATGTTTTCCATAAAATACTCTTATTGCTGAGCTGTTGATGCCAGCTCTGATCTAAAATACTGTGATGATTAAGTGTCCTCCATATTCCACTAAATGGAATAAATAACATTATTAATTCAGTATGCAATTGTCTGGCTTACTACAGTGATATTTAATATTTAATATAATGTAATGGAGCTTTATTTCCAGCTACTGGATGCCTTCCCTTAATTTGCCTCTTCAGTCATCAGGTGGCAATAGCTTTGCGTAAAATATTGTTCCACCTGAAGTGCAGAGAGGAAATTCCCCACTAAAACTGTGGCAGAGATTAGACATGAGCAACTGTTTTGGCTTCCCAGGGGAGGCTTACGGGGCTCCAGACCATGTTAGGGCTACACATGTGGACCACGTTGATGTCTTGTCATAACTGTGGTAGCCTAGGCTTGCTCCTGAGTGCATGTAAAGTTTTGTGGCTCATTTGGCTTATGGTGGCCACATGGTCCAGAGTTTCTTGAAAAACAAGGACAGAATATGCCTGAACTCTGTTAACATAAATTCCCACAGGATCTGCTAGAGGTAATGCTGTTGCTTTGGATGGATATTTGTCTGGCACAGTTATAATGTACAGTCGAAAAGCGGAGTTAAATCAGAGACCTGGGATTCTTCCCAAATGAAAATCAATGAGATGAATTCACCCTGATATCTTTTAAGCAGTCTGGATACAAAGCAAATTGTTCAGAGCTGGCTACTGTGTGCCAAAACCTGCAGCTTTATTAATCTAAAATATTCCAGCATAAGAAAAGGCAATTCAGGATTATTCCCTGCTTTGTCTGGTTTAGATCTTTAACTCCTGAGGACAGGGGCTGCCTTGCAATGCCTGACGCTGGGGCCTTAATGTTGATACAACCCATTCAGTGAAGTGATAATAAAATGAGCTCTTTACAGTAGTTTTGTCTTGTTCTGTAGGCCTGGGCAATAGGCAGTCGTCTTGTGTAAGGTTTCAGAGATTTGGCGTACAAAGCACCTGATGATGGAGTTTTATAGCCAATTTTGCTGCTGGTGAGTTGCTGTTAGCAGAGAACTAATCTGAATGTATGTATACGTGGAAAACAGTTTACATCACCTGGCAAATTTATGCTCAACTTCTGATCCAATCTGGGGCTAGAAACAGGATGATTTGTATGATCTCCCTGGCCAATCACAAGCATTTTATTGGAAAGGTTCAAAATTCCATCTATAATCAGAGTGAAAGGTTTTTAAAAATGCCAGGAAGTTCTTTTCAGAGTTGGCCTGGATTTGCACAGAACTAGTAATGCAAAGGCAAAAAAAACAGCTAGAAGTGTAAGTGGGAAGAGAACAGAGAAGGCTTCTCAAGGGGATATTTTATTTTTATTTTTTTTAAACAGGAGAGGAATGAGAGATTGTTGCTTCAAATATCTGAAGGAAAGCGTGAACCTGGGAGCTGGCAAGACAGCCAGGTCAAGTGTCTGCTGGCATTAGTAGAATCCAAACCACTGGGCCTATTGCAAAAATGATTTTGCCACCAGTTATCCTGGGACCAGGCTGTGATGTGTGAATTCTTGTGTGTCAAAACATAACTGAACTGCTTCTCTCTGCTGGACACTCGTGTATCTGGTCTCAATGCAAATTTGTTCTCAATATGGTTCCACTGGAGCTTTATTCTTTGATAAGGGTATTTTAAATGTCCTAGGTAAGGTTCTTTATGCAGAGAAAGGAAATTTGAGATGTGTAGTTCTTCCATATTGCCTTATATTTGTCACAGAAGATACTAGAAAGCTGGCAGTTTGGTAGCAGAAGTCTGATCAAACCTGAACCCCTAGAAAAATCTGTAGCTTCAGTAGGATTGTTTATGGAGGATCTCTGATCAGAATACATAAGGCTAGTTCAGACTAACCCTTGATTGTAATTCAGATAGAGAAGTTGCAAGGAAAACTTAAGTGCCACTTCCTTGAAAGGCCTTTTTCCTTTCTGCCTCAGGATTTCTAAATGTGCAATATCTTGCCCTGGGCTTACAAACTATGGGGTTACACAAATGCTTGCACTGGCTGTGTTAGGAGATGGTTTTGGTGCCTTTTTGGTTGTTTTTTTTTTTGCTATCGTAACAAAATACATGTTCACAACCGCATCCTTTCCATAAAATGAAATAGTTCTTGGAAAACTGTTATGTTTCTAGTTGTGCCAGAGACTCCATTTTCCACTGCTGTATCACAATATATCTTAACAGCGTCATTCTCTCAGAAGTAGCTTTGTATTGCTGGTCTCTAAAACTCCAAGAAAACCTACTCTGCAGCCAGTGCTAAGCAGTACAGAAATCCATCAGGATTTCATTCCAGGGCATACCTGGGAAGTGTGAGCACGATGCAGTGTTCCTTGTGCACGGCTTGTTCCTTGTAGAAGCTATGTTGAACTCTGGAAAAAGTAGCATCCATCATTACTGCCAGCTTTCTACTACTCTTCTCATGTGCCCCTCTCCACTGCTGTCTGCATTTAAAGCCCCAAATTGCAGCCAGGTACAGAATTGTTCCAGAAGTACAATGTGTTTGTGTATTGCTCTGGATGAGAGATGGCAGAATGGTGCCACTATTTTCCCAAGTACTGAGAGCTTTCCAGCAAGTTCTGGCTGGTTGCTGCGGCAAGGTCAAAGCATTGGCAGAGACAAGCTCAAAGATGTCTTGTGCCATTTCTCAATGAGTGTGGTTGGTTGTCTTCAAAGCATCAGCACTTCCTGCAGAATGGAAACAACAAGGTTTTGTCGAAGAAACATCCAAATGCCTTTTCATTTCAGCCTTTGTGAAACCTTTTGAAGTCTTCCAGCTGAAAAACAGAAAGTTCCCCAGCCTTGAGTATGTGTATCTGTTGGTACTTCACAACTGCTGAGGGCTAAAAAGTACAAGAAAGTCCTGGGATCTGTGCTAGGAGGGTGCAATAGTAGATGAACACACAGCAGCATGTTGCTTTGAGCCCTCCCCTACTGTTCTCCAAAAGAAGCTTGATGGCAAATTTGCCCTCCCAGCCACAAATGAGAAAATGCACTGCTTCATATTGCCTGTACTTCATAGTAATTACACGGTAGTTGGTCATGTTAATTCACCTTGGCCCTGGCTTTTTTTAATGCTCCCTAGTATATGTTCTTCTCAGAGGAAAAACCACCTGTTTTTCCAATCTGCTATGTCTACATTTAAGAGAGGGGAACACTATATGAAGTCCTGCTCCTGTTCTGAATTGCCTCCCTGTATCGGGATGCCAGTTTTGCCATTTCCCAAACAGCTAATGTCTTTTATTTGTGCAGAAACTACAAGAAAGTCCCTGGAGTGACAGTTTGGTGAGAGCTCTTCTACCATTAGGGTTGCATTATAAGGCATTTGTACGCTGCTTTTGTCAGCAGTCATAGTAATCTCCACCAAAAGCTGAGCAAGTGAAAACCCCAGGCTAGCTGGGCTGAAGGAGCTTTTTGTACCTGCAAGGCTAAACAGGAGGGAGGAAAGCACTGGATGAACTGGAACTGAGGTTGTGCTTTAAAGTCTTTCTCGCATAATAAAAGCTTCAGGCCTACTTGGAGGGCAGGACACTGTACCACTAGTACATTCTGGCATGGTCCTTTTGAAGGACAGCAACAGCATATTACCTTGGGTCTCTCTCAGACTAACTCTAGGACATGTGTGGCTCTAACTTTATGCAAGCAGCTTTTTTGAAGTTTGCTGCTTAACAGTCTCTGCATATGACAAGGCAACTACATTGGCCCACGGCACCACTGGATTCCTAGGCCATCTTATGAGCCACAAGAATGAAAAGCTTTGTGCCATACAGGTCACTGGAGTCCAGTTGTGTCAGCCACCTATCTCAAATAACAGCAAGAACAGATGACATTCCAGTGGAAACTTCTTTACAAGGAAATACTTCAGATTCCAGATGTTTGGGATTTTTCTGTGTATTTGTAAAGTTAAAATGTTCCTTTAGGACTTTGTCAGCATAACTATCTGCACTAGCTTTTTGCTTTTAAACCATGTTTGAATTTTTGTGAATGCTGTGTAACTTGTGTGCTAGTTGGTTATTCTCTACATTAGACCCCAGAAGCCCTTGCCAGTGATGGGAGAAACTGAACTTGTAACAAGTCAATACGTTGGTAGCAGTTTAAGTGATTTGTGTACTACTATTAACCAAGTAACAGAGCCAGTATTTCTCTTCCCCCTGCCCTCCATTTGAATCATAGCTTATAACCGTGAAAAATTTGACCGTTTTGTCCCTGAGCTGGCTGGGAAAAAGAGTTTGTGTGTATGTTTGCTAATTAGGAAAAGGTATTTTATGTGGCTCCCTGCACTTGCTGTCCTTATTACATGGATTATTCCTCTCTAGATTTGAGTGCATCCTCTGAGCAGTGAGTCATAACACACATGAGACTTCCTTGGGGAGTCAGATTCAGACAGCCTTATCCAGAGCATCAGCTGTGCCTTTCTTCTCTTTCCACAGACTAAGCAAAGGCCCAAGGGGGCATCCTGCCTCTCTGCAAGGAAGGAGCTTTGCCTTCTAAGATCAGCTACCTAAAGACATATCTGGTTTTCAATCTATTTGGAGGAGAAAAATCTCATTTCTTTCTGCAGACTCTGCCCCATTTCTGCCTTAAAACCATCACTGGTACTCCATTGCATGACCTAAAGCTTTACTGTCCATTTCAGGAGATACAGCTTTTTGTCTCCTATACCAACATACAACTTCTACATTTGGTTGCTTTGGTAGGTGCTGTGAATCTGGCCTGGTGGTCTTTCAAATGGTCCATAGTGCGGAGTCTGAGGGGCTGGAGAAATTTGAACAGCATCAGAACTCAGATACCCTTTCTCTTGGTTTAGCACATTTGCCAGTGTACAGCCTCCAGACATGATTTCTCCCTGCACCCAAAACCAAAGCATTAGCACAAACATGTCAGTAAATCTCGTTCCTTGCACTGCATTTCAAAATTGTTCTTAATGCTATGGGAAACATGCCCTGCATGTGTCCAGAAGGGAATGGTTCAGGCTTGATCACACATTCAGCCCTTGGCTTTGCTCATTTGTGCTGGCTTCTGCATGCACTGATGGGCTAGTTAAGCTGCCCAGTTCCCACTTCCCTAGTGCCCTTCTCTTGGGCTGGGGGGACAGTAGGATCAGGAGAGACTAGTTCCTTTGTTGGGGGGCTAGAGTGCAAAATGAAAAGCCCTCAACCCCCAAATAGCAGTACTGTATTCAGGAAGACGTCTGTCTCCAGAGAGGCTGGTGTGCTCTCTTTATCCACCCTCTGACATGATCCTATATCCAGGCACTTCAGAAGAAAAAAGAAACAAAACTGAAAGCTGCTATTTTTAAACTCTGCCTTTGGCTCTTTTTGCAGCACTCTGCTTTCCTCCCTGTGATTCAAACAGTGTTCTTTTGAGAACTAGGCACCAGGGCCCTGTGGTTTCCTGGTACTTGGAACATAAAATCTCCTAATTCTTCTCTCACAGCAAGCTTCAGAGGCTGGGGAGTGATTGATATTTTCTATCGCTTCATTAATAGTCACGGCACAGTAGTTTCCTAATCTGTTTTTGCACTGCTTTTTATTCTGAATAATTTGTCTTCCAAATTTTCTCAGCCCTCCGTGTCACACAAAGCGAATGCTGTTTGCTCCCCTCCTGCCTTTTAAGCAGTGGGTTGAGACCTTCAGGAGCTGGTGAGGCAGAGCTGTCTGAGAGCTGGGAAGCTGGGGGACCTGCCTCAAGGACCTTCCTCATGTTTATTTTAACAAGCTTGGCAAATATACCGAGGGTATGTCCCAGAGTGATCTATTGCTGGGATAAATTGGGAGTAACTGCCGTAAGGGAAAGTCTCCTATTGCTCTGCTGGCTAATACGGGCAACCATAGTGTAAGTGTTACAATGCTGTCTGCGAGTGCAGAAGATAAAAGATAAGCCATCCCCCAGAGATCCTGCAATCTGTGCAGGTAGAGGGGTAAAGAAGTGAAGGTAAAAGGTACTTGAGTCTCTGATACCACTACAGCAGGCGTCAATCACTGGTAGAGACCACCTCTACCTACCCCCTGTATGGTGCTGCCCTAGCCCAGCCCCACTGCTAAATTAGGGATGCTGACTGTGTGTGGAGGTGATGGGTGGGTGTGGAAGATGCCTAGATCCTGAGGTAAGAGTGGGGCATTATAAGTCTAGTTCACTTCTCTGGAAGGAAGGTCTGTTGAGAGAACTGATGATGGCCATGCTCAGAGCTACTCAGCAATTTGGAGCACATAACAGACCTCTCTGCACCACTGCTTCAGGCCCTGCTGTTTGTTCTCTTTGGTTCATGTGATCTTTAAGCAGCATTTTCCACTCTTGCCTGTAAAATAAATTTGTCTCAGCTGGTAACCCACAACGATAATTCCCCTCCAGGCTGAGGGCTGTATCTTACTTGCATATGTACCAAGTGGATAGCACTCAATATGTGTATGCATGCATTTCATACAGATAAATAGTGTATCACAACAACTGCAGCCCTCTCAGAATGGAGGGTATGTGGGGCTGCGGGTTGGTGGTCTGCAATGGCCCAACTAAAGTGAAATCAAAATGCTGGTGCCTTCTTGGGAAAGGAGAACTTCAGTGGTTTTTTCCTGAGAGCCTCTGCTCACTGCCATCCATTGCTGTGCAGTGAGAAAGTGTGTCCATTTTCCCAGCTTCATGTCCACCCTTGGCTCTCCCCTTCTCCAAATCAGACCCACTTTAGAGTCCTCTGTGACTAAGACAACCTGCCTATCCCATGGAGGGCAAGAGGATTAATCTACTTGGCAACCAGTGTGAAGAATCTGTAGTGTCTCAACTGTTTCTCCATACCCCTTATGCGTCTCTGCTTATTGATTCTAGTCCAGGGAATTACAACTTTAAAACCTGGATATTAGACCTATTTCTGGTGGTAAATGAGGTGGTCAGGGCACAGGAACTAAGCAAATCCCTGGCAGAGAAATAGGGCCAGGGAAAATCTGGGATGTCTCCTGCTGACCGTGCCCTTCCCCCCCATGTCTTCAGGGATAAAGCTATCCCAGATAAAGGCAGAAAATGCAGTGGGACCCATTTGCCAAGAGGCCTGGGCATCAGCACGTGAGATGGGGGAGGGGGGGCTGAAACAGGGACAAGGGCTAGCTGTTGTGAGCCAACTCCTTGCTACTGCACTGTTCAAGCTATGTCTCCTCATTGCCTTGTAAACACCTGGAACCTTTACCTGTAAATGAGCTGGCTTTCCCAGGTTAAACAACTTGCTGTGCAGCTGGGACTCTCTGGCATGTCTGCAATAATCCTGAACTCACTGTAAATTGCTTTTTCATTCAACTGAACTTGGAAAAAGGCAGGCAGGCTGTAGTCTAAACACCCCAAGAGTCTGTATTTGCTTTGTTCCTTATGTGTTCCAGCACACGCTGCTCTCCTGTGATTTAAAACAATGTGTCTTTGTGCTTATCTTCTGGGTTTGGCAAGGCAGTTTTTACCTCTTACTTTTTGTCTCAACAGGAGAAATTGCTGTCTAACTGATCCTTTGTGGACTTCCGACCAAAACCATCCAGTGCAACATATGGTAAGTCATTCAACGTTTTATAAACTCAGACCCTCAACTATAGCTATTTATGGGTGGAAACTGGCATATCAATAGTTTCTTTTTGGTTACAAGGGTAACGAATTCTGGCTTATGTTATTATGACATCTCAGTTTGGGTTTCTCCAGCCCTTCCTTAGATTATAATGCTTTTGACTTTACATTTGTTGCTTCTGGTGCCTGCCACAGCAGCTTAGCAGTGTGGTGTGTCAGCAAGGGAAGAACCTCAGCCACACTCTCCTTGCTCCAAAAAACACAGGCCCTTATTACTTATGTTCAAGGAGAAGGTTTGTGATCTGATGTTACACGTGGCAACAGTGTGTGAGGACGTGGCTTTGGATGAACCTATCTGTTACTGCACTGAGGTATCCATTCTTAGTCCTGTAATCTTCTGAAGAAAAAAAGGGGTGAAAGTAGATAAATGAAGATGACTTATGGGATGACTTTGTTTAAGCTCTCTTGACTATAGCCATCAGCAGTTGACTGATGCCTGCATGGGATAATAGTTGGGACTTATTGCAACCTTAGCAAGTGTGAGGGATACACTGTACAGTGATGGAGAGAAACTGCTGGCAACCTCCATGCTAGTGCAGAGAGCAGGACTGGTTTTGCTACACCAGCATATTTCTATCACTGCAGTTATGCAGCTTTCAGCCCGTGATGTTGCTCTGTGCTAGGTTGTTGTACCATCACTTAGGGCACCTGTGTGCCCTAATTCCAGCACAGGTTTAGGAGGTAAACTTTTCATAGTTGCTTAGATCTTATGAATTTCCTCTGTGTATCTACTTCTGGTGTCTCAAAAATGGTTGTCAAGCATTGCAGAGGTCACCTGAAAACTGGGTTGACTCTTTGAAAGGTGAAACAGTACCTGTGCTTCGGAGACTGACCCACCTTCTGCCCTGAGGAGGTGTTTCCAGGCCACTTTTTTGAGAGGGTTTCTGGGTTTGCATGCCCATTGACAAAGGAGTTCCCCAGCCTGTTGGACTCTTCATCCAGCACCTCACTGAATACACCATGCATGTTATGCAAATGTATTTTATTACTTCCAGACATGAGCTCTTCTTGAGTTTCCTTTGTGGTTAATGCAGCCCATCTGTAGTTTTAAAAAAGCAATGTTCAGCTCTCTTGCTTTTGGTATTTTGTGTAGTGCTACACTCAGGTGACCATTGTAAATGTGTTGCTCTCACTTTGCACCTGATTTTTCCAAAGTCTGGAGCTTTGGAGTCTCTTAGTTGTTCCAAGATGTGCCTACTTTCTCAAGGATCTTTATTTTGGGTGTGGGGAGAAAGAATGAATATGAGAGGTTCAAGGAAAATGAGTAAGGTAGAGCACAACAGTCTATACAAGTAGCAGTGTGGCTTGGAGCTCTCCTGACTTCAAGGGCCACCTGCTGCAAGGAGACACAAGGAACTCTAGAACGGGTAAAGTGAGGAGGGCTCACTTCCAAGGAGGCCTGATGTGTTATGCTTCACTAAAATACATCCAAATGTCAGTCCAACAGCCATGTCTCCAAATTATTCCTTGCAGTGGCCAAGAATGTATCTAGAGGGAGATGTTCAAATGCAGCTGTTCTGCCTGATAATTTTCCTTGTTTTGATACAGCCCCTTTCAGGAATAACTCTAAGGAATGGATTGTGCTTTACCCCAGGCCTTCTTATACAGAGAGGAGCTATAAGGAACTAATATAGTTTCTTACACTACCATTACACCTTGCAATGGGCTGGAGAACTCAGAGCAAGCCCAGCAGCCCAGAGAAGGAGTGCAAGGACAAAAGCAAGAAAGATGGACCCTTGCTCCTAGTCCAGCTTTCAAACTTTGTTTCCAGAGTAGCATTTCGGGTGCATCTCTATTAATTATCATGGCAAAAATCACACAGCTTGAAGTGTGCAGCCCAAACCCAATAATTATCATCTTCAATAAATCTCCCAGTAAAATAAAATTTTAAAAAATTGCCCTCATCTTTTTTTTTTAAGGGTCAGAATATGCCAGGACAGCATTTAGCCTTATATAGTGATGCACTAACATCAAACATGAGCTGTCTCTTAAAAGCAGAATGTGGAATTATCAGAGACAAAACAAGACTTGGACATTGGCAAGGAAGCACTCTCCATGCCTGACTGAGCTAATGTTTTCTAATTGCAACCAGAGAGCTTACTCTGTGTAAGAGTTTAAAAACTTTACCTTTTTTCCAAATCAAAGTGGTTTGCCCTTGTGAAAGCTATTTTCCTCATTGTTCATTCTCCAGAATAATTATCAACTAGCAGCATTTAAAATTTCTCTTCACTTCCTCTTTTTTCTTTTTTTTTTTTTCCTTCTTTGAGGTATGTCACCATTTCATCTCTGTAGCCATCCTGCTCTTGGGTTAACCAAGCAGAGATGGTCAGGCATGGAGTTGCCTTTAACCCCTGGCCTTCATCTTTTCTGTTGGTATCTGGGCTTTGACTCCCACAGCCAAGGAAATGTGTACAGGAGTCCAGATTTAGTGTTTTGCACTTGGGACAAAACCCTCCCCCCTAACTTTCACATTCCTGCATTTCTGAGTTCTGCCTAGTAGCAGAATTAGACTGAGCAAAATACCACAGGAAAGATGATGCTGAAAGAAGTATTTATTAACTGTCTTACCAGATGCAGAATGGTAGAAAGCGTATCCAGGCTAGATATATCTAGCCAAATTTAACTGAAGGTCATGAATCTGCAGAGGTCCAACAGAGCTTTTCTGACTACATGCCCAATAGACATGCTCTTGCTTGAGTGTATCCTATCTCTAATGTAGATGTTGCCTTACTGAACTCAGCATTTTTCCCTTCCAATCGCCCTAACTGAAATTCAGCAAGGTGCTAAGAAACTATGAGCTTGTTTTCAAAGAGGGTTAATAGTTTTAAAAGTTTCTATTTGGGAAAGTTTGAATCTTGAGAGACCAAACTTTTCAGCAAATATCTTCCACCTGAAAGTTTGGTGTCTCTTGCAGTGTCTGGGGATGGTTCTGCCAAGTCACTGGTCACTTTGGGACATGCAGTAGTGAGGTCTTCAGTCCAAAGTCAGGCTCTCCTGGAAGTGTGTGGCAGTTTGCCCAAGAACAAAGATGGGCAGTTTCTCAGGCCTTGATTTCAAAAGGTAGCAAAACCAACATGACTGGTTTAAGAATATGTCATATTTCATTGGTCTTGTGTGTGTGCTTATCTTTAACGATGTGCTTTCAAAGGATCTTGGATAAGAACCAAAAGGAGAGCTTTGAAAATTCATTCATACAGGATAATTGTATTTAACCTATGCTGTCAGTTCATACCATATCATCTGAAAGAATAATAAATAAGCAATCAACATTCTTACAGTAACCTTTCACTATTCAGTACCAGGAGGTGAGGGGACATGTGCCTTCCCAGACATCAGGTACGCCTTGGTGGTGGTGGGAGTGTTTAGTTTTGTTTTTAAACTTGACGGTAGCAGTGGGGGGAGGAAGTTAAAATGCAATCCTTCTGAGTCAAATGGTAAAGCCTAGGAAAACAGATGTGGGGTGTGTGCCATGAGCCAAGATCAACTTCACAAAATTCAAAAGATTAGTTCTAGAAAAACTGGAGGGGGGTGAAAAATTATCCAGTCAGTGTTGTGATGGATGGGAGCAAGGAAATAGCTCAGGAAAGTCAAACAACAACAGAACCTGCAGCACAAAAAAGTTAACTTTCTGGTGCCGTTATTTTGTCATAGGTAGGAAATTCTTTCAGTAGTATCTGAAGGGTATTAATGACTATCTTCATCTGACATGATATGGGGGGACAAAGGCTTTTATTTCTCTGAACTGCTTCTGCGCTCATCTCTGGAGCAAAATTGCCCTCCTGTTTAAAATCCTGAGCATATAGGGCTAATCTTTGTCTCCCCTTTCCCTGGGATTTTTTGTTGTTGTAGTAACTTTTTTTTATTTTTCTGTCAAGAAAACACAAATAAAATGTTTCACTTCGGTCAATATTGGCAAAGTATAACAATTTGGACCATTGAGCTAACCCCAAATATTGCAAACCAGTTCAGCACTAGATTGTATTTATCTCTTTTGCTTCTGGCCTAGCTTCTGCATCCAGGTTGTGTTTCTTATGGTGCTGCTCTGCATCATGTGTGTAACTGTATTGGGGGCACCTCATCAAAAATCAGGGCTAGTCAAGGAGCTAAGAGCTTTTTCCCCAAAGTGGCTATTGATTTTTGAGGCATTTAAGCACACACACCAAATACTCACCATCTCCTTAAAATGTACCAGCTCAGTGCACCCATTTTGAGCCCCTTGATGACTGGTTTCATCATAGTCAGTCTTTTTCTGTTGACTTCAGAAGAGTGATCTGGAATCCAGTTTTCATGACATCTATTCAAAGGACCCAATATTCTCTGTCCTATGCCTCTGCTGTCTCAGAGGCAGAACAAGTTCAGCTCGGCCAGCATAACTGTAATAAACTGTGTTAAGCAGGTATTGATTTCTACCTTCCAGACTGCCAGAAGTCATGGTGGGATCAGTGAAAGAAGCTTCCGATGTTTGGTACACCCCACAACCTGTTTCAGCTTTTTTGACTGCCTTAGCTGTGCCCTGCCAGAGAGGGAGACCTATTTCTATCCCCAGTGCCTCATCTGGTTTTTGCCATATACCTACTAGGCGCATGGAGACCTGGTTGAAAACACAATGCATGTCAGTTATTTTGTGCATGCTGCACTGTATTTTGAAGGCTTTGCTCTTCAGCTGTGGATCAGCAGTGGCCCCATGTACAGGTCTCTTCTCAGCACAGAAAAGGTGCTGCTCTGCTCTGGCTTCTCTTTTAAGCTTCCTCTTGTGAGTGCTCTGCAGAAGTGCATCAGCTTCAAGCCCTAGCCAGCCAGGCTGCCCTTATCCAAGCAAGCATTGGTTCTTCT
The DNA here is from genome assembly GCF_929443795.1 of Astur gentilis. Taxonomy (NCBI): domain Eukaryota; kingdom Metazoa; phylum Chordata; class Aves; order Accipitriformes; family Accipitridae; genus Astur; species Astur gentilis. Next base: position 18,147,196 of record NC_064886.1, on the reverse strand, counting down.
GGCACTTTCCTGTTAGCAGCAGAATGTCTCTGTCTGCATTACCAGAACCACCTCCCACAGCAAATTGTCCCTCACTGGACATCTCCTTCCTTGGATTAGCCATGTTTTTAATTTTGAAAACCCCATGCCACAACACAGTGTTCCAGAGGACTCTTGGAACTGTTGCTGAATAGTATCCTGAAACATCACACAGTCCCTCACAGAAGAAAGTGCAAGTTCTCTGTAAAAGTGACCCTTGGCAACTTCAGCTTCTGCATTAAAAGTCCCTCTGTGTTTTGCATCCAGACCATTGGTTGTCATTGTTGACACACTCCCAATGTTCATGGGGAGAAGCCCCCAGTCTGAGCACCACATTTTCCTGGAATCTACACAGGGCTTGTAAATATTATTCTATTTATTTCTCTAACACATCCACTGAAAGCTCGGAGCAGTTTATCAAGGCTTCCCACAAGCTAACCCAAGCCAAAGGTTCCCTGGCTGACAATCATCAATAATATTGAGCTGCTACTTAAACTCTGCTGTCCTTAGATGAATTGACAGCTTTTTTCTTCCAGGAGAAGATAACATCTTTGCTCTAAGAAGATGAGGTTCTAAAAAGATGAGGTGCCTATTGTCTGGTCTCCTCTGCCTTTTTTGAAGTTTTTCAGAGAAGTAATGGAAGGTGTTGATGTATTGTCCCAAGTCATTAATAGAGTGTGTGCTTTGGAGCTGCTGCTTCCCCACCCCCACCCCTGTCAATTTTATATCGTTCCTTTCAATCTTCTTGCATTTAGATGTCATCATCCTACAACTGTTGTGTTTGCTGGGGTGCAGAACTAGAGAGAAAGCTTTTTTGGGGCCAAAACTAGAACTCAGACCCAACTTGATCTTTGCAGCTGGTCACTAGCTCTAAGAGCAGTACAAAGCAGTTTTTGGTGTTTTGGTTCATGTGAAGGGGAGGTTGTTGAGTGTGTTGTTTGTTTTTTAAGAATAAAAAAAAAAAGGTACCAGCAAAACTGAAACAAAACCCCAGTCAGGGGAAGCATACCTCTGAGTCTGGATCTGGTATTCTCTCCTTGTGGACACTGGTGCCCTTCTGAGAGGCTCAGCAGCAGCAGGCTTGTTACCTTTGTGCGGGGACTCCCAAGGACCACTGAGGTCTGAGCTTGTTCTAATTTCCTCACAGGATGGAGATGCTACAAGAACCTTATTTACCTGTCATCTGAGGAAAGGTAGGTCCTGCCTCCCTCCATTTTCCCACTGGCACTAACTGCGCTCAGCTGGACCAGTGCTTCTAGGGTTGTTACAGGAGTAAGTACCACCATGGTAGAACTTGGCCTTACAGGTCTGAGGAGGGACCTTCTCAGAGGCCATGGAGACAAAGCACTTCCCAGCCTCAGCCATAAGCACAATCCTGGTTGCTGCATCTTCTTGTCCTGTGTGAGAGGAGGAAAGATCCCTGTGCACCTCTAAGCCTTGTGCTTCCAGGGCTCCAGGCAAGAAGCTCAGAATGAGTACTGCTTGCTCTCCGTGAGCTTTTACCCCACAGAGAGCAGCAGTTAAACCCTGCAGCGTAGAAATCCTTTGGACTTTACTGTAGGCTGTAAAACAGGCTGGGGAGACACTGGCCTCTAGTTGTTTGTCTCCAGAGGTAAACCACTGTTCATGAAGTCCTAGCCTCTAGTTCTTGGGATGAAATTCCTTTTCCATGCCAGAATTGCAGCAGCTCCAGCTTACAGAAAGCTCATTTGCCACGCTTGTGCTGTGGGCTTATTTTCCTCCACGGTAGCACCCGGCATCTGGCTGAAAAGCATGGCAGATGAGGCCCAGCGGGCTCAGTAAAACCCCTCTATCCCTCACCAGAATGCAAGACAAAAGAGCTGCATCTCTAATGGACAGTTCAGGCTCATATCTCCCTCTGAGGAGAGCCATTACAAAAATATTTCCCAGATATTTGGCTGGGCATCTTGCAAAACTATCCAGTTTCATGATGCTAATTTTCCCATTGTCTAGACAGTTGCAAATCCAGACAGCATTATCAGTATGAACCTACTGCACATACATATACACACAAAAGCCCATTTTTCTGCCCATGGTATTTACAGGTACGTTCTTACCCATGAGCTGTCTAGTGGTAAACTTCTGAATTGCCCCAAAGTGCCTGTACAAATCTCTTGGGGTCCCCATTCCCCAGCAGGGCTGGCATTTGATTCAAGGAACACTGAACTGTGTAGATGATCTGAAGGCTTAACTGGAGGATCTAGCCCCTCGCTGCCTACCCTCTCTTGCACCTAGAAGGAAAACAAACTGTGCTCAGGGTTGGACAGTGCTGTGAGCCAAGCCTGGACTTCCGTCCTCAGGACAGTCTCCTGCCGCAGTGGTGTTCCAAGGATGAAAATGTTGTTCTGCAGTTTGCATGCTGGAAATGTTCATGGAAAGACATTCTGGGGCTGCAGGCATGTAGATGAGGTCCTGCTAGTCTCTCCTGGTGATAAAATGGTCTGTGGGCATTTGTTCCCTCTCTCTGGCTTGAAATGTTAAAACCTGTGTAGAGGAACAGCACATTCTTATTCTGCACATCAGGGGTGCCAGCCCACATTTTAAGGCAGGCTGTAGCACCTTCCCCAGACTTTGGCATAATTGGTATCTATATTGATAGCTCCTCTGTGATGCCAAGGGGCAAAAATAAAGTAGGAGCAGGAACTCCTACTGTATTTATAAAGTAATAACTTGTGAATGAAGATACTCAGCCAGAGGCAGCATTTCTCCTCCTTTCTCTTCTCTAACTTGCAGAGTCTCTCACTTTCTTCCCAGGGCCTTTCCATATGTGCATGGCTTTCCTGGCCCACTGAACTGAGCATAGCCCCTGGCTTGCTGGGCTGTACCAGCAGCCTGGGGTCTGTGCCTTTGGAAGGCAGAGCAAAGAGTGATCCAGATGAAATACAAAGGGCTTGACTGCAGCTCCCTTCTAGCTTTTTTGGAGGGTACAGGGAGTGGGGAAGGAACTGTGCCTGTGCTCATGGGATGTGAATCCTGCCGAGCAGCTCTTGACTGTGTGTGGGATTACCAGAGTGACTCCCTGCGATTGGGGCAGCAATATTGTTCTACTAATGAGAGTCCATGACTTGTAGTGTCTAAACAGCAATGACTTTGGTCTTTCCCTGGTGAGGACCCCAGCCAAGCTGGGTGATCTGTTTCCTGGAGCCCCTACTGGCTCCTGAAGGTGCACAAAAGGGAAGAAACTGAAACAACTGTAATGTGGTGGGTTCATCTTCGGCTTCAGAGGTATCTATTACCACAGCCTGGGAGCTGCGGGCAGAAAGAACCTAGTGGGACCTGAGCAGAGCTGAGATAATGTCCCAGACAGCCAGTCCATGAATGAGAGGAGGAGGAAGAGGGCAGTTCCAGTTCAAAATCTGTGAGGCTTTGCAGTGAAAGTGCTGGGAAGCAACGGCTGGAAAAGTTCTCTCTTCCTCCAAGATAGCTGTGGTCTGTTCTGCAGCTGGACTCTTGCTCTGTCTGCTCTAATCCACATCTTTCCGCTACCAGCTGGGTTTGTTTTGCAAACTCAAATCTGATCTCCTTAGTTTGTCCTGTGTGTCCTGCTCAGTTTTCAGGACTCCAAGTTTTCACCATCTAAACTTTACGGCAAAACATCTTACTTGCCCTCCTGTAACTGAAAAGAGGAAGTTCTGTGGCTCTAATAGTAGCAGACAGTCCCAAGAAGTCTTCTAGTCCCAAGTATTTTGCAGAACGCTGGCCACATCGGCAACTTTACTGCTGCAGCTCTCATTGTGAGATTTGACTTAAGGAAAACTGAAAGATTCAGCCCCATTCAAGTTTTATGTCCGTGAAACATACCCAGCTCTAGGGAGCTGGCCATGTCTGCCAGAACAGTGTGTAACATGAAAGGAGTGGGTGTTTCTGAAGCTCTACACCAGAGCGAAACTAAGAACTTGGTTAGATTTTATATGCCCTTTCATATTTTACTTAAATGTTAACTCTGGGTTCATCCTCACTAACTCACAGACCCAGAAGGTAGTGGGACTGGAGATAAGAAAATAAAGGCCCCTGGAAACTAAAGGCATGTGATTCCTTACACTGACTGAAACATAGGACCCTTCTAGGGTAAGCCAATGTAGAAAGGATACAGACACAGGCGAAGTGAATTCATGCTTTGAATCATGTATGTGCTCAGGTATTAAGTCTTTCTAATCACAGAATGCAGATGTACAGAAAGTTATCTGAAGTCAGTTACAATAAATTTACCTAACTTAATCCTTAAATCTGTCGTGCCTAGGAAATGCATGTACTTAGTTGTTTTGTGCTCTTCTAATAGAACTAATGAGAGTGGATATCTACTTAAATTTTCTTGAAGCAGGTCTCTGCACATGAGTCTGATGGACTTTGTTCTGCAGTTCTGTGTTGTGAGTTTGTCAATAGGCACTTGCTTTAGACTGTATACTCGATAGTGCTACCACCTTCAGATGGACACATCTGAGCACAGATGTGCTTTAGTCTATGCGAAGTCATTCCCAAGTAGGTCTCCCTGCCTTTGGGCACCCTTACTAGACCAGGAACTCTGTGCATAGTCCTGCTAAGAAAGAGCTATTGCACTTTAACCCCATGCTTGAATCTACTTGAAACCACGCTAGTATCACTCTGTAGGCCAGAAATGCAGCATCAGGCCCTGAGATTTGAGGGGGTTGTCCTGCTCTAGTGACAGCCCTCCTGCATGCTCTAGAAGAGCTGTGACTCTGGCTTTGGTGGAGTTGGAAGGAGTTATTTACCCAAGGCTGGTTGCATTGGAAGGATGTGAACCTGAAAGTGTTTGACTAACAGGTGCCCAACAAAGGTCATCAGAAAGTCGGGTCCAATGAAAGCAAAGGAAAGGTTTTTTTAACAGGTGTGTAGAACCACTGTTGAAAGACATTGTAATAACCATTTCTAAGACTATGAATATCCCTGAGGAAAACTTATTTTGGCAGCAGCCTGGCCTTCTGTTTCCCATCAATTGTAGCTTTGTCTCTTTTGAAGCCCCCTGCTGCAAATGAGCAAACACCTGGCTGAGAAAAGATGAATGGAAAACATTGCCTGTGCTAGAAAGGTAATGGCAAGTCTCATGCCAGGAGGAATAATAAACAGGAGATTATTCATGTAACTGTGCTAGTCTCTGATAGGTTTTCCACCAGGCATGTAGAAGCACCTACAAAAGAGGCATTGTCTCTACTGTCACTGCAAGGGAAATGGGAGAAAGGAGTTGTGCCTTGTCTCAAGCCCAGTGCAGGAAGGACGGGTTTGTGTCTGGTGAACAAAATTGATCAGGATCAGCAGAATGGGGAAGGAGAGGGTGAGAAATCACTGGGCTGTGAGTTCTGATGATCAAAAGATAGTGTATTGTAGCTAAGCGTCCAACAGGCTGTTGTTCATTAGCCAGAACCCTGTTCTAAATCCTAGGTGATAGGCTGGGAATTGAACTGCAGGTTTGAGTCACCTGGCTTAAGTGCATCTTGCCCAGAGCCCCAGCGCATGACTGCTGACTGTCCATTTTGCATCTGCAATAAGGTATAGATTTATCAATGTGCAGAAATCTGTGTCATGATGTTAGCACAGCCCAGGCAGGTGGAGATTTTAAGAGCATTGCACTGACTGAATGTGTGTGTTTCCAACAGGAATGCAAAGTGAGGCCTGTATCTGAGTGCTGCTGCAAATGTCTAGCTCTGCAAGTGATATAATGCAGAAGAGATTCCTTGAGGGCAGGTCACTGCACTCCCTCCCTGAGATCTTTCTGTGCCATTGCTCTACTGGGGAGGATGGTAGGGCAGCTTCCATGGATATGAATATCCTGTCTCAAGGGCCTTCACAGAAACCTCTTCTGAGACCCCAATTACAATCTCAACCTGATCAAAAGGGGTAGGGAAGGGTGTATCTCACCAATACATACACTCTAAAGTTTTGAGCATTTGCAGATGGAGCACCTCTTCTCCAGCCTCTCTCCCTTTGCTTCCCTGGCTGCAGATAACAAGCACTTTGTTGCTTGTTCCAGTTTGACTGCCTGATTCTTGGAAACCTGCAGCAGACAGCAGACTGCTCTTCCAGTGTGCTATAGAAAAAAGGTGGGTGGGAGAGAGGAGGAGAAGAACTATTTCCTGCAGTGAAACTCGATCCTTTTCAACTTAAAAATAGGAGGAAAACAAATTCCTGTGGGACCTGCTATAAAAGGGTTTGACAGTTGCCTACTCTCCACCCCACCTCCCAGAGCTCCCCATTTGTCTGATGTCTTGGTAAGAGCCCTCTTGAACACAAACACAGATCTGTCGACTGCAGTCCTGCTGCTAGGGAAAGTGGCTCTGCTCCGTGGTGGGGGTCAGCTGCAGGGGAGTGTAATGCATTGTGACAGGTAGCAAAGCCCAGGATTAACTGTTCTTTGTGTGGAGCTACCATGCAACCAGGTTTTCCTGGGCCTTTTATCCTTGCTGGAAATTTTGTCCAGACCATTATAAAGGTGCCCAGGATTTCTGAGAATTTTTGCAGGCTGTGTCAAGCCAGGAGCCCCACAGGAGAGATCACACAAATAGCAGCCAGAGTCCCATCTGTCCTTGCATCCCCTTGTGGTGGTCCTCTAAGCCACAGCCTTTGTGTGTGGCACTAGGAGGAGGGGGAGCTCTGGGAACAGTTTAATCAGGCTTGATTGACTGATCAGGCTTGTGTAGCCCATAGCCACAGCCATCTCTCTGCTCATCCCTGCTGCTGGACTTCTGCTCTCCTCTCTCTTCCCACTCATCCTCTCACTCCTTTCTGCATCCTCACCTGACTTCAGCGCAGAGTGACAGTGCCGCAGACCCCAAGATTGCAGCCTGCCCCACGACCAGATTGCTCTCTCCCCTGTAAGTCCTGCTCCCTCCTTTGCTTCACTTTCTCACTCCTGCTCTCTGCTCCCCTCTCCCTTCCACATCGTCCCTCTTCCAACACTCTGCATTGGCAGGGTAGGGCTGAAGGCAGCTGGCAAAATAAGTTTTCTTGAAACTCCTGTTCCTCTCTAGGGAAGAGAAAATAAAGCTTTAGGAGGCAGAAGAGATAGCCAGAAAGACTGTTTAAGTAATGAGCCAACAACGTTGGCGATGGCAGCCCCAGCAAAAACACTGCTGTCTGCAGTTCTCCTGCCCTGGGGTTGCTATCGGACCTGATGTGGCCTGGCCCCATGACAGGCATTGATTAGGGCTGTGCCATCCTCTGTCTGTCTCCCACCATCAGCTGATGCTGTTATCGTGAGTCACTTCAGCCCTTGGCTACAGTCACTGCTGAAAGAGGGAACGGCTCCCAACAGGAGTGATTCACCATGCCTCACCAGCCTCCTTTAATCTGCTTCCAGTCAGATCACCTCGGGGTTGGAGTACTGGAGCAGAGCAGCTCCAGTGCTTTCCCATGGCCTCGCTGCAGAGCTGCTGTCCTCCTCACTGACCTCCTTTAGACCCGCCAGGTTTGTGCTGTTAACACTGCATTCTTACGATTTTTCCCTCCTGAGTCAGTAATAAACCACTTCTGGTGCAGATCTAGGGACTGTGCTGTCGATATGGGTTCAGAGCTTGGCTGGAACAGGACCGCATGTCTCTAAGTGAGGAACCACCCTCAGTCCTCATGTGAGCTTGGGGATCACTATGCTCTGGAGCCAGATAAGCTGTTAAAGCCACCCTGCTGGAGCCAATTAACACAATGAGGTACTTTTCCAAAACCAAAGGGGTTTTAGCCTGTGGGTTCAGGCCAGCTTCTGCTCTGGGTAACCACATTATGCCTCACTGTGCTTGAAATTAGCCTTGAGCTAACGCATTGTACGTTGTGTGTCCAACAGGCAGAGTCAGTTACCACAGCTCAGCTGACAAGCAGTAATTCATTAAGCCTCTGTAACTCAATCACTGCAATCGTCTTTCCAGTCTTAACAGGGCCAAATATATTCCCACTGTGATGTCACAAGAGTACAAAATTCCTCTTTTAAAAAAAAAATTGTCTATTGTTGCTCAGCCATGATAAAGCTTCAGCTCTTTGTCACGTACCCAGGCCAGCAACCTGTCTTTCCAAAGGCTGGTTCCACCTGCATAGCCCAGAGTTGTACCTACTTAAGGAAAACAGGTGACTTAGATGAATGCAAACCTCTCTCTTGTACAGACGTGTGATCAAATGCAATTGAATTATGGTTGCTCAACAAGTAATTGCCCTTCAGCTGAAGCAACATCACCATTGCGTACATGCTCTTAACTTGCCCAGCTCCTTCACTTAACTTACGCAATGCGATAGCCTTAGTAAGAAACTGATGCCTGCTGAACTAATCTGAACCAGCTAGGGCTCCTGAGCCTCTGCTTGGACAACCGCTGCTGGGCAGTTTGACGTGTTACTTGTACTGCAGCTTCTTTCCTGCTCAGTATCCAGAAAGTCAGTTTAATTCCCCTCTTGCAGACTGTTTAACTGTAATCACCTGGCTTTGCCCTGGCATGGTCAGACAGCATGCAATCAACCCCTTTAACCAGTCTTTTTTTCATCCCAAGAAACAGCTCTTTTTGTAGCAAATATATACCTATAGGCCTAGCATCAGCTTTATACACCAGTTGAACCAACCAAGCAGTGGCTTTCAAACTAACTTTAATTAAACTGCTGTAAATTTGCATGTAGAATGACCTATGTAGATGTGTTGCAAGAAACCCTGCAGAAGGCAAGCAATCCATACCTTTGATAGAGGAAGCATGCATGCTTTATGGTAGGCTGTGATCCAATGACATCGAAGGCTTTGTAGAGAAATGTGTTGGTTTTCTTGGATTTTTTCTTTTTTCTTTTCTTTTTAGCTGGCGTGAAAGAAAAGAGAGGATAGTTTCCAACAGGGAGGATAAAACAGTACAAATTAAATCCATTCTCTGGCCAGTGTAACAATTGCAATTTCCTGCTATTCCTTGGAAGCTGTGCAGCCCAAGAGGGAGATATTTCAAGACCGGTGTGTCAGGGATAGAAGCACATGCATCTGGTTATTTTTAATGGCAGCTCTGTCCCTAATTTTCAGTGCTGGCCTTGATGAAATGCCAGCTCTGTTTCATGAACCTTTTGTCAGTATGGCAAAGAATAAAAGGAAGCTCACAACATTAGCACCTGAGATAAAGCTCCTTTTCCCAACAAGCTATTGGAGGTCTTTAGCTATACCAGGCAGAATTTTGGGTTGAGAAGGGAAAGAAGAAGGAAAAAAAAACCTCTATGAAGCTTTGTGTAACAGAGCCTGTACAGGTCTCCTATCTGCAGTCTTCATTACTGTCTGAAATGTGTGTTAGAACCAAGTTTCAATCAAGGTAACCATTTTCCTCTACAAGCCAAGAAAAATACTGGGTTTATTTTCAGACCATTAGGAATAGTGTCTCGGAACAGCCCTGCTTTCCTTGCTTCATAAGGGCTGCTTTAAAAAAAAAAAAAAAAAAAAAAGAAAAAGCACAATTTCACAACCATGGCAGCTGTGAGCTGCACATGGGTTAGACCCCGACAAACAAAATCTTCACTGTGCTTTGGAAGAGCTTTCTCAGGGCCTGAGACTTAATCCACCACCACAGCCGAAGGGTTAGTGCTCCAGCGGTAGAGCTGGGCAAAAGACAGAATTTTTGTTCTGTGAGAAATGTGGTGGGTTGAGGGTGGGAAGGGGGGGGAAACACAAAGTCGAATGTCTTCCAAAGCTCTGGTTTGTAGGGGTGTCAGCCCTAACGAAGCAGTACAATGTAGCTCCAGCCCCCTCCTCCCTCCATCTCCTGCTTTGCAGCTACAACCAGTTCCTACCAACCACAGTCACTGTCACGGTTCCTACCTCCTCCCTCAGCTTTTTACGGAAACATAATCCATCACTGTAAGCCCTGCTTGTGAGACAGCAGTCTGAACAATGCGTTCATTCCAGCCGGTGGCTGCTAGTTATGGGAAAACTCTTGGTTGTGCTGTAGCTGTTGCATAGTTCAGCACAGCTCTTGTGCACCCAGAAGGCTGCTTTTGGAGCCCCAGTTTCCGAGTGGTGAAAGACAGAGCTGTTTGCTCTCTGGGCTGCAGCCTCAGGAGGTTTGGATTTAGCTTATCATGTGAGATCAGGATCACTGCTCTGAAAATGTCAACAGTGAACTGTGGGGCAAGAAGGGGGGTGGGGGGGAACCTTGCCCAAAATTCAGGCTATGCTAGTAGATGTCAGGTATTTGCACAGAAGAAAGTCTTGGGGCTGGGAGGTTTGCTGAGGGGTGGCCTTTCTCTGAAAGCATCTCGGTTCTCTAGCAGGTCCCTGTCATCTTGCACCATGGACCCTGAGGCCTCCCGCCAAGGGACAGCTCACCCAAGGCAGTGCTGGGCTGGACAAGGGGCTGCTACAGCATCACCTGCCTGGGAACACTGGCTTACACTGCAGGCTGGTACCAGTGGAGCAGGAGGGACAGGCAGAGCCATGCCAGATATAGTGTCTTCCCTGAAGGCCTGTAGTCACCTGCAGCTCTGGGGAGCACCACCACCTTGCTGGTGTGGTTGAGGAAAATCAGGGATGGATGTCGCTGGTGGCTCAGAGGCTGCCCTATAAGGGGACCTTCATCTGGGGGGAGAGTTTACAGTGTATAACCACAAAAGAGAAAAGGAGTAGGAGGAGTAAGTGAGGCCAGAGATCTCCAAAGCTTTTGCTGGTCAGGGTAAGCAGGGGCACAGGCTTGGCACGCTCCTGAGCCAGACATGCTGCCTAAAGCAGAGCTCTGCCAGGCTTCTCGTTGCTGAGGGCCTGCTCATCAGGACAGGCATCCAGATGGCCAGAAGAAAGGGCTTTTCTTTTCAGGCAGCAATTGTCACTCTGCCTTTACAGGGGATGGAGCCCTGTTTGCTCCAGGCACTTCCAGCGCACACAGAGCAGCTCAGGCCAGCATGGCCCCTTTGGCACAGGACTCTGGTTTGGTATCTCCCTGGTGCTGCCAGGGCTGTGACACTGCAGCATACATGCCTGCCAGGCCACCAGCTCCAAGCCACTTGCAAAGAGCATCCCAGGGATGAGCATAGTAGTGAGCTGAGGGAGGGCCCGGAGCCATAGGCTGCTTTCACAGCTACACAGAGGGCTTGTTAGAAATAAGCCGAGGATTCTTGCAAAGGAAGCAGTCTAAGGCAGGGGAAAGTGAATTACATGAAGAATTAAGACCGGAGATGCTGGAAATACTGATTCTCTAAGCAGTGGCACAATCTTAGCTTCAGCTTCTGGCATGTTTCACATCTAAACGCTCCCACCCGAACTGCAAAAAGCAGTGGGGTTCTACTGCATGCCCAGGTCAGGGTAGACAAAGAAATGGCCTCCATTTAAGTGCAGTCACCTCCAGAAGAGGCCCAGGGCTGCCCAGTACTTTGCACAGAAATAAGTAACCAGCCTGGTGTCTGGTATGCCAGGTCTGGGAGGGAGCCTGGTGAAGTCTTTGGAGTCCCACCTCCTTGCACCGTCGCTCAGTGCATCCAGTTCTTGTGATTTGTCTGGTCACACTGAAATGGGGATAAGTGCAGAAATGAGGATAAGTGCAGAGAATGGGTACTGATTTATTAGAAAATCCACCAAGTAAAAGCAATTGACTGGAAGCCTGCTTTCTTGCAAACCAGAACATTTCTTGTCCATAGCATTTAGCACATTCAAAGGCAACGCCAGCACACAAAAGCCAGGAACTAGAGGCCTGTAATTTGCCTTTGCCATCTCTGGGTTACTGGAGATGAGTGAACGTTTCATAAGTTTCATTATGGTCTCAAACTGCAAGCCAGGTTCTCCAGGACATCCGCTGCAGGCAGGGATTCGGGCAACAGGAAAAAGAGAGAAGCTCTTGTTTGTAGAGCCTGGGCTGGGTCTTGGGTTGAGGTTTGAGTGAACCTGAGCCATTTGGGTGGGACCCACTGAAGCTAACAGGCTGTGTGTGGTTTGGATTCAAATCTTGGCAAAACTAAGCTCCAGCCTTGAAGAGCACTCCATGAGCCCGGAAGACCCTTCCTGAAGCCACACTGAGGAATACAGTGAAAGGATGGGTGCTAAGAACAGCAGCTCCTAGGCTTGGTCAGTGAGGGAAAGCCATCGCTGTTGTTCAGAGCTCTCCTCTCCCTGTGCTTCTGCCCTGGTTGCCGATCTCAACTCTTCACAGGCACAGGTAGTCATCCACGGAGATGTGGGTTTATTCTTGATCCTCAGAGATATGGGGCTCCTTCCCAGCCCCTAGAGAGGGAATAATTTCCTTCTACTCATTGTATACCAAGGCAGCAAACTTGGGTTTCTGTATGGGACAGGATTTATTCACAAGGGTGGAGCATGGCGTTACCTTGAAGCAAAATCCCGAAGCTGCAGCAACAGGGTCTCATCAGAACTGGCATGTCAGGGCAGACAGAGACTTAACAGTAAATGTGGGATTATACAAACCATGGCAAGCTCCCATCAGAGCATTCTTCAAGGCTGAAATGACCAGCTGCAAAAAGCATCCATCTAGCAAGGGATGCATATGTGAAGATGTGTACATCATTTTGGCTTTGGATAGGCTGGAGGGATGTTTTTCTCATAGGCTGAGAGTAACAAAGAAGATTAATCTCTGAAAAAAAAGGGGCACTATGTTGAAGTCGGTTTTCATCAGTCTTGTGCTATTGTGTGTGCGTATCTCGGGTTTACTAATGATTCAAATGAAAGGTAATCAGGAGAAGAGCTTGGAGAAAGAGACTTTCCTGTATTTGTTTTGGATGCATGTCCAGTGGAAAAATATCTTCCCAAGCATTTTGCTTGGCAATGTGGCCTGTTTCATTTGGAGAACAATTGATGGTGATGATGAGTGGTATTAGATGTGATCACTGTTCGACAGCTTTTTGACTTTCCTGCAAGTCAAAGCAGCAAATTCCATGTGACTGCACGTGTGTGCCGAGGAGAGGGTGGAGAGACAGGGGCCACGGACAAGCTCCTTGATGTGTTCGATCAAGTCTTCACCAAACTCTGACCAGGCACAGCGTAGCTTCTTAGTGCATTGCCCAGTTTTGCAGCAGTGTCTTGCTGTGCTAATCCTGAGTGTTGACTGTGCACTGTGCAATTTCATGAGATACCACTGGACAAAAGCTGCCCTCATGTTGCAAGCATACTGCAGAGATAGGTTCAATCTGTTAGTGGAGAATTTGCCAGTAGCTCTGTGCATGGTGCATTACATGTGTATAGAAGCAGACTGCTCCCACTGACTTTCTGTTTCCCAAGTAGAACAGGGCATATCCTTAACTGATGCTATCCTGGGACCATATTCACCCCTTCCCAGAACAGTTGTACCAGCTGTAGCCCTGCCCATCCCTTCCCTCCTCCATGTGCAGGAAGGATGAAAGGAGTGATATGCACAAAACCATCCTGTCCCTTAGCTCCCTGCACTGGCCATTGGCAACTCTCAGCAGAGGGGCGGTAAGGAAGGTTAAATCAGTGAATGTGGTTTGTCTGTGTTCATTTCTGAAAAGGGAACAGCCATCTGCTACATTCATTCCCTCCCTTGCTGAGGGCTTCTCCAAGCAATGGCCTCTGGTCCCAGTGGCACAAGGGATAAATCCAAAGCAACTTTGCTGAAGTCTTCAGAATTGCTCCCAGGGTAACTGAGAGCAAAGCAGGGGCCCCGAGAGTTTCCTAAGCTTCACAGCCGTAGCCGCAAGGCAAATAAAATGAGATTAACCAATTACAATTAAAATGAGAGAGAACTGCTTTTGACAGTAATTTTGAATTTCCCCTAAAACCACTTCCAGCTGTGACCTCTGACTTGTGCAGCGTTCGCCTGAGATCTGCCCCTGGTTGTTTGTTATAACTGGTGCTTTCAAGGACGTTCAGTCCTGTCTAACAAGAGGTTTCCTAGGCAAAAAAAAAAGAAGTGAAAAATGGAAGAGGGACTAACACAGGGCATCCCTGCAGTGAGAGTCAGACACAAGAGCCCTTATAGCAAGCAGACAAGAACAGCCAGGCAATCTCCAGTGAATTAAGCAGGGTAGTGCTTGCATCGAATTCCCCCAGCCTCATACTGCTGTGTTGCTGTCATGCATCTGTGAACCCCATCTGGGGAATATCCTAATTCACATCAGTGTAGAACAGATACCTGCTCCCACAGAGAAGCTGGCTGTGCACAGACCTTGCCCTTGCTCCGGGAAGAGAGCAAGGCTGTGCCTACAAGACTGGAATTGTTGTCATTGTTCTTATCTAGAGGTATCAAAACGTTTGTTATGCAGCAGTATCACACAATCAGCTCTCATCTTAAAAGCATCCAATCCTTTCAGACTATTTAATTCCTTAAAATGAGTAGGTGTTTTTGACTCATTCTTTGGCCTGTGCTACCATCCTCTAGCAGAATTTCTCCAGGTGCTGTTCAAAAAACAACCCTGGAGGAGGAGATTTTGGAGGACTAGTGAGGGAGAAATAATGTAACTGGGTGTGGGTTTTCACCCAAATATTATCAGCAACCTGCAGTCTTGTCTTAGCCAATATGGTGCTGCCTCTTCCCATCAGGAGACTGGAACTTCCCTTTGGACAGAATCAGAGAAGAACAGCACTTCCAGTAAATCCTCTTCTCACTTCAAAACAACTGCGCCAACAGCACTCACAAGATTCAGGACTCAGCTCTTTGAGCAAGGGTGTCTTGCATTTAGTAAGAGATCAGGTGTTGCAAAAGGAGGAGTTGGGACTGGAGTGTTTGTTAGGAGATGCCTGCAGATTTCTGCATGGGCTGGTAAGTGAATAGCCTCCATTGCCTGCATCATCCGTGTGTCTGCAGACACGTTCACTGTCCATGCTGCATTTCTGCCATTCTAGCATTTCCACGTTCAGTCTGGGAGGAGGCTGTGCTTTGCAGGGGAGTGGATGGGAGCGTGAGGTGACACACTTGAACCTTCTCCATCATGCAGTGCAGCAGGATCTGTTTCCCATGCTGCAAGGAGACAGGGCTGTGAGAACAGTGACTTGAGCTAGTGATTAGGAGTGTAAAAATATATATAAAGTTGCTATTTTTACTCTTCAGGCACAGAAGGTGAGAGGAAGAATAGACAGAGATAAAGGTGCATCCTCTTAAGGCTGCATTACTTAAGTCAGGCAATGTATTAGATTATTTATACTGTGATCTGCCAGTTTTGAAAGCCTTCCAGGTGCTGTAGCACTCTATTGTTGCGGTCAGTACCATAGTCACCTTTCTTTGTAATTTCCTTTGTCATTAGTGGTTTTCAAGAAATGTGTTATCCTTCAGAGGTGGGGTCTGAAAGCAATTCTGGAGACAGAAATGCTGTTTTGTTACCCCCACACCAGTTATATTTATTTAATTTGGAATAAATCAACTGGTAGTCAGTGCTGTCACAACTGGGTGACTTTCAAAACAGTTTTGTGTAAGCAACTGTCTGCCCACACTCAACACAGTCTAGTATCTTTGCCTCTGCAAACATCATTGTTTTGTAAAGTACCTGAGTTTGCATCTGAATTGCTGCAGTCTGTTCTTAAAAACTTCCCATGATGGACATTGCCCTATGTAGCCCATCCCAGAGCCTTCTATTTACTTGGCTTTTCCTATAGTCCTCTCTAAAGCTTCCTTGCTATAAATTAAGCTTATTTCTTCTTGCCCTTCCCAAGGTTCTGGAGAACAGTTGCTATCCCTTTTGCAAATATTGGAAAATCATTATCATGTTCCCCTCATTCTTCTCTCTTCTAAACTAAACAAATTCACTTCCTTCCACCTTTCCTTACAGGTCATGTTTTCAAAACCTCTTTATCATTCATTTTATTCTCTTTGCACATGCTCCAGTTAGTCTGTTATCTTCCTTAAAATGTACTACCCCAATCTGAGTGGATGGAGTCTCCTACTACAGGGCAAATAATTTCTAAAGCCTTATCAACTTCATGACATCCTGTTTGGAATTGTAGCCTATGCAGCCAGACAAAGCATTCCCAAAATTATTTACTTTTTCAGCTATGTCTTCTTTGGTGATATTCAGGCCAAATCTTAGGGCACATTAGATGTGTCTTCAGTTAAGAGTCCCTGCACTAAGTCTCAGTAAGGGGTAGTGCAGGTGCTCTTAGTTTAGTTTTCACAAAGCAAATGAGCATGACTGAAACCAAAACAAAAAAGGACATGTGTCTTAGTCCCTCTCTCAGTCTGAGTTCTCCCATTTGTGGAAAAAAAAATAAAAGGAGGGAGAAAAACATATCCTGGACATACTAAACAGCCCCATACCTGCCTCATAAGATCTTACAGCCCTTCAAAATATTTGCTTAATCTCCCAGTATCTTGGCAGGGTACATAGGTATTAGCGCTCACAGGTGTTCTTATCCATTGATCTCAAAATATTCTCCTCCTTGTTTTAAACATGGGGAGACTGAAGTGTTTGGAGGCTCAATTTTCATAGGCGACAAAGATCCCCTGCTCCATTTAAAGTCAGTGGAAAATGTAGGTTGCAAGCCAACTGGAGAATTGGGCTTTAAGTGACATGCTGAGGTCCCCTCGAAAGTTAAATACCACAGCCAGGCGTTAGAGCCCAGGTTTCCTGAGTCTGTCTAGAGTCTGATGAGCAGAACCAGGCTGCCTCCCACTCCATCATATAAACACACCTAGTCCAAGCCACATGGTCAAACCTATGCTACTGCCCAAGTAAAACCTACTCGGTCATGGCAGGCATCACAGCGTTCTGGAGAAGAGTCGAGTTGATCACAACTTGCTCACTAACTAGAAATCTTCTTGTTCATGTAGTATTGGGTTGCAAGTTGCATAGCTGAAAAGCCTGTTAAAGAAAACAAATAGCACCTGTGCCAAGCCCTGCCATACTCCAGCGGTAAAAGATATTAATAGTTTCCAGCTCTCTATTTTACATGTTGGCTTGCCAAAGCTCACCTGCTCTGTGTGAAATGGGAGGCTGCTCAATGCTGGTCGCTGAACAAAAGGCTGGTCTGTAAAAGACAAATCCGGGGGAATTTTTTAAATTCCAAAAATAGACAAGGGGAAAAAATGTGCCAGCAAGATGGATCTCATTTCATTTCCCAAATCCCTCTGGTCTCCAGAGTTCATTCTTTGCTCTTAATGTTTCATGCTATGGCTTATTTTAGTCTCCTTAGTGGAAAGTTTAAAACATTTACTTAAAGGCAAAACTTCAGCTGGCATAAACTGTCACAGCTCCCTTGGCTTCAGTTGCCTTCAGCAGAGGAGCTGCCCTTTAGCATTTGAATTGCTTATTAGAAAGTGGAAAACTGCGTTGCTTGAAATCATCTGCAAAGACTAAGGAGAAAGGAATATAAAGGAAGGGGCCACAGTGTGGATTTCAGCTGAGAAATAGTCTTCCCACATGGACAGGTGCAAATATGGAGCACTCCTGGCACAAACTACTTTTCAAGTCTTTCCTCAGATACCCCTCCAAAGCTGCTGGCCCAGTGCCCTCCCCGCTCCCCCCACCCCACCCCCCCAGCAGCCCTGAGGGGCTGGTGGTGCCATATGTTGCTGAGCAGAAGGAATGGAGGCTGCAAGCATCTCTTGCAGGACAGTACAGGCCGCTAAACACCAGCAGTCTGGAGCCCTGGAGCCATTTTAAATGGCCATGCCCAAATGGTGCTTCTTTGTGCCAGGGAGGTGTGTCCAGCAGCACCAAGGGGGTTCTATTAAATGTTTTCCAAACTTGATTAATTGGCAGGACGTCTGACTTGGAAAACAGGAACCCACTTGCTACAGCCTTTGGGCCAGCCTGGAAAGTTGCTGTTCTAGCCAAATGGCCAGGATAGAGGCTCCCTCTTACACCTGGCAAGTGCCAATGCCCTGTCCAGGAGCCATTCCACCTCCAAACTCCATCCACGCTGGCCTGTTTTGCAGCAACACAGTACTGCCATCACTGTCTAGCTCCCCGCTCATCTCCATGCTCCTGCCTTGCTGAGTTGTTTTCTTTGCCTTCAAAGAAACATCATGTTACAGCATGGCAGAGTGGTTCAGGCATAAAAGCCTGTCTCAAAAGTATCAGCGGTCCCTAACAAGTGAGTCCCTCTTCCTCCTCTTGCTCTTGCCTTCTGCATCAGATTCAGCGTGCTCAGGCCACAGACCTCCTGCTCAAGCACAGCTCAGCTCCCTGCTCCTGTGTTGTCTCTCCCTGCTCTAGCACAACCCTGGTGATCATGCAGGGGTAAAACAATACTGTCACAGTTGCCATTCAGCTCAGTGCTTTTACAAAGAACATCTGCAAGCTCTTCTTTTTGTTCAGCACATCCGAAAGGAAAAAAAGACAAAAATCAGCAAAGGTGCAGTATGTTTTTCTTTACTGTCAAGTTTAACAAACAACAGCCATCTGAGCTTCCACCATTTTATGATGTTGGGTTCCTGCACTAGTCCCTCTGTCTTGTGCATCCTGACTTAAATTGAACCAACCTCACTGATTCTCTGGTAAATCACGTCAGCAGGGCTATTCCAGATCGACACCAGCCTGACTAAGACCAGAGGAGACTGCCAAAGCCCAAAAGATGGGAACAGTTATTTTGCCAGCACCCTGGCTGGATTTGTGTCTCCATAGGAATGCGTACACTTCCCTTTGCTTTTGCAATGGCACCAGCGTGTTGACGAACTGCAGTGCTGCTATTTATCCCTTAATTACTCCCATGACTCACATTAAAGTAACAACTTTCCATAGAAACAAACACAAGCAGAGCTGACACCACTTGAACTGCTTTTATTCTGAAACACATTCTGTACTTTGGGTTTTGAGGGTGGCAGCTCTGGAGGCTGCTCCATGTTCCTGGTGCCGACATTTGCCAGAGTTAAGAGGAATGAGACTCACTGGGCACTCACTTGCTCCGGGATGGGGAGGAAGACTTACAGCCACTGGACTACACCCCACGCGGGCCTGAGGACCACTCACCACACTGTGATTTCAGGGGAGATGGATGCTAAGGGTAGCTCAGGACAGGGCAGTTCCTGTCCGCGGTGGTTCCTGGGTGTTCTTAGGACATGTTCATCTGCTAATGTCCTTCCCAGGACGCTCCCTCTGTTTGATTTACCCATGGGCATCTCAACCTGGGCTGCTGCTCTGTGGTTTTACTTGTCTCAAGAGGCTCAATCAGGGAGAGCAGCATGAGTGCCATCCCTGGATCTTAGCTGGAGATATTCTGTGCATCATAACAATTACAGGTGCCACAGTTGGCTGGGATCATCCTTGGCTGAGTCAGTTGATTAAAATAACTAATGAAATAATTAGCTGGCAGATCTCAACTGCATCCTTTGGGCCAGCCTGGCACCAGTTCTTATGTGGGGTCCTCACGGACTTGAAATCCTCTGAAGCACTTTCACCGTGCTTGACCCTTGTAAAGCAGTATGCATATGGGAGACTGGATGGTCAAGAAGGGTCTTTTTCTTTTACAAACCTGCCTGCCTTGCTTTGGCACTAGATTTGACAAAAATCACACTAGATTTATTCGTCTGTGGAGCCAAGAGAAACAGGGAAGAGCCAAAGCTGTTTCTCTGATTTCTCTACTTGAGCCAAAGCTGTTTGTCTGATTTCTCTACTTGCAGTTGCTATTATTTATAGCAATTAGATGTCCCTGGTCATGGTGCCCCAGTGCCTCCCCTTCCTGCAAGGCAAGGGCAGGGATTCCTCATTCCTCAGAGCTGTATGTCCACCCTAAAATCATCCAACTAGGGGAGCGCTTCCCAGGCAGTGCACCCGTGGCAGAGTGAATACATTCACATTGGAGGCAATTGCCTAGCCTCCCTGTAGCCTAAGAGGAGGGAAAATGGCCACACGCTATCTCTTCCCAAGGCAGAGAATTGTAATGTCCAACACAGATGTAGATAATGGGAGTGCTCAGAGCCCTCAGCCAGGAAACAGGGCCCCTTTACAAAAACTGCCACAAGGTCATGTAAACCAGACCATTCCTGTTCCAAAATGCTCCTAGCATCATGAAAAAGGCAAGAGCAAGCAGGTGAGCAGAGAGAGGAGGGATGTGGAAGCACAGGGTGATGAGAGCAGTGGCACTGTCACAGCACCCAGGGCCAGGAGGTTGCCAGAGGCACACGCTTTTCTTTACTCTGGGTTTTGCTTCACATGTGGGGGAAAGCAGGGCATGATGGACCCGAGGGAGCAGAGCCCTGGAAAGCTTGAGTGAGGCTGGCTCCAGACAGGCAGTGTGATGCTTTTGCCACTGCATGTTTTAAGAGATTGTATGATTTGATGTAGAGTCTGTTAGAGTTGGCTGGTAACTTGCTTACACTTTGTCTGTGCAGATAAAGTTGCCTTCATATTATACTTCTGTGCTCCCCACACACACACCCTTTAACTTTGCAAAGTGCGGTTTAAAAAAAAAAAAAAAAAAAAGCAACTTTGGCTGTGCACCCTTCCCAGGAAATGCCTATAGAAACTGTCTGCACAGGAAACATCTACAAAGGCAAGATGGGGGAAGGAGGCGAAGCCCAACAGACCTGGATTCTTCAAGACCATGTGCAGCTTCTTCCTCTCCAGTTCCTCGGGGCTGTTTGCTGTCTCTTCATTTTGCTTCCCAGGCCCCACACATCACAAATGTCTTTCATGAGGGCTTGTCAGCCTCCCACCATGCCAGAGTCCCATCAAGTCTGTTCTCCTCTGAAGAAGAAACTTGTAAGGGCTCAGTAGCCATGACTGAAGCCAGATTTTCAAACCTCTGGGCTTTTCTGAAAGTCGGCTCTGAGGAAAGCCTTTTTTGGGGTTTTTTTCCCTACACATTGGAGTTGAACTAGGACTGAATCAGTAATATAAACATTAGGCTGAATAGGCTGAACATCTCTTCCCTAGAGGACTTCTCTCTTTGTCTGCTGCCTTTAGCTCTGCCAAGGTGCTGATAACCAACGTGTGCCTCATGGAACCATCTCCTGCAGGATAGACAGAGCCCCATTCCATAGGGATTTTCAACCCAGGCAGCAGAAAGGGCTGGGAAGAAGAGAGTCGGAAACAAGCCTTCCCTGGCAGAGAAAGAGATGGAGCAATCAAACAGTTCTTCCAGCAGGCAGGACTGTATTTAGCAGTGCAAGCCCCTGCTTTGTGCCTAAACACCTGAAGCTTCCAGGCATGAGGCCAGCATTTCGACTTCTCCTTAAACAGGCGTGGTTTTGACCCAGTCAGGGAGACAGAGTAAAGTGTATCAGCTCACCAAATGTAAGGAGAGCTACCTGTGTGAGGAGGGAGTGTGTGGGACTTGCCCCTGTTGTCTTTCCACAGCCCCTTTTGAATCAACTTTGAATGATGGCAGCTGAGAAGCACCCACCAGAGAGGGACCAGGGCAGGAGCAGACAGGATAGGAGAGATGCCAGGTAGGGCCATGGTGCCCATCACCTCCTTTCTGTCCCACACAGGACTTGTGTTAATCATGGGACAGTCCCTGTTCGACTGACCACAGCATTATCATGGAGGCTGTTCCCATGGGTGCAGGGATCCATGCAGGTACAGCAGGATCAGTGCAGTGAAAAAGAACAAACAGAAGCAAAGGAACTAAAAATTGTCTCCTCCATGAAAACCTTCCCAATTCCTGTGTTCTGCCACAGGGTTATAGCCTTGGCTTGCCTCACACATTTGCCAGCAGCAGATTCTGCTTTCAATGAGTGACTTTAAAATATTGATCATTTTCTGAAGCGAGAAGGCAGAGAGAGAGGACTCCCTTGTTCCTTCTCCAGGTTTAACAGAGGACATAATTTGAGATGTGAAGCACAAATCAGGGCACCTTCACACCTCCACTTAAACTGGACTATTTAGCTTGAACAGTTAGACTGCAGTCTTTCTTGTACCAGGATGTGGCTCTGCCCAAGGCCCTTGTTCTCCCAGGAGGCAGAAACATCAACTGAATAACATCTACCTAAGTTTTCTTTTCCCTAGAGATTGGTAGGGGGTGACACCAGCAAGTGGCTTGTGTTTTCACAGGTAGGGGCTCCAATCTTGTTCCAGAAAAAGAACTTGATTGCCTCTTGTTTCTCCTGCATCAGGGACATCTCTTGAGCCCAGCAGCTTCAAAGACACATCCCCCACACTCTATCATAACAACATTTAGAAAGCGGTTTGAATTTTTTCCAGCTGGCCTCATGTTACAGAGATCCCTATCAGCACCCGGGAGGAAAGAATTAGCAAGAAAAACAAGCGTCTCTTTAAACTTCAGAAAGAAAAAGAAAATGCAAAGAAAAAGGCCATGTAAAAAGCATAGATGTAGCCCAGTGACGTCCAAACGATGTGTTCTTTTCCTAGGGTTGTTTGAGGTAGAAAGGAGTCTAATGATTGGTTTTTCTTGTGTCAGCTGGAGACTTTGAACACTAATGGCAGGATTTTATCAAAACGAGATGCATTTGCACAGGTACTGTCTATACGACTTCCCTCCCAGCCATTGGAAATCAGCAGCTAATGTGAGTATTAACGCATGTAATGCAGGCAGGAGCATGTGCCTGTGGAAGCAGGGAGTCACCAGAGCAGACAAGCCAATACACATGGAGTTTCAAACGCATCTGCTTGGCTCTTCATGCCAGAATCCTTTCATGCCCCTCCAAGGGACTTCTTGTGACTCTCTCTTCTCCCAGAAAAGTATCACAGTTGCAGACTTTTCCCTTTTACCAGGAGATCAAGCAGTTGGGCTTGGGGTAAGCAGTGGGAAAGCCTGGAGCAGGCAGCTCCCTTAGTAGCAGAGAGCTTCCCACACCCAAGGCGCTCCCCAAATCTCAGCCAGTCGGTTTTGTTGTGGTTATTGCTGAGCCGCCTCCTCTTGTGTAGCTGTCCTGCACCCCAGCCCAAGCCCTGCAGCCATCCTCGGCATCTTTCCCTTGGTACACAGACTAACTTGCTGACATGTGAACAACTCCTTTTAAAGAACAGATACCCTCCGTTTCAAAGAGCAAAGTCCCTCAGGCAGCTGGGGAAAACTGGCAAAGGACACAGACTGAATTTGGTTTTGCTTTGCACTCCCTGTGGTTCTTCACACGAAGAAGCTAGTGGCATGAGATGGGGCTTGGGGACCAGAAGTCGGTGCCTTTGCATGTTAGAAACCATTTCCGTTAGCAAGCCTTACAAGCACCGTCTCTGTTTCTGTATTTGTGATCCCCACAGTGCTATTTTTCTGCCTTTCCCAATACTTTCTCTTCTTCCCTATTCAGTCTGCTGATGGGCCCAGCCTCTTAGCCGGCTCTCTTCAAAGGAGGGCATTATGTTATGCCATCACTTCTCATACTGTTCTTTTCTCTAGCGAATTTCCATTATGATTGCAAGAAAGTCTGGCAGCCATCACCTCTGCTCTTAGATGAATTTTGGTTGGTTATCGAGCTATTACTCATAATTTAATTGTCTTCACTTGCTCTATCTAAGTAAAAAGATGGATAGATACAGAGACAGATATAAGGATGAAGGGGGGGGAGCAATTTGTGGTAATTACTGGTCTAAGATGAGTTGGAAGGGGTGGGAAATTGCATCAAGCTGCCCCAATTTACACCTTTCAAGATACTGACTTGCTCTGACACTGAAATATTTCTCACTACCAGAACTCAATCTATTGTCCACTTGGGTTTAGTGTGCAGTTAAAGGAAAATTCACAAGATGCAATTAAAGCAAAACTTAGAGATTGATGTTTCAGCTTCTAAGAGTCAAAAAAGTGAACTTGAGCATATGTAACTTCAGAGACAAACCTAATCTTCCTCTCTTGCTGAGAAGATTCACATAGCAACAGTGAATGAGACTTTCTTCAATTTGCTTTATCCTGTGTTTATTTAAGATAACCCTTTTTTTCCAGAACTTCATTTAGCTACTCCTACTACAAACACAAGGACAGATGGTCACCAGATCAAACTTAATCACCATTCTGTATGCTGGATTTTGAGCTTAGAAATTCATCTGGATCTAGTAAAGCATAGTCTGAAACCTGCCTGATGTTTAACTCAACCACAGAATTGTATTACATCTCTAAGCCTCCCCATCCTCACAAGAGACTGAAAAGAGAACCATCGGGCATTTTTAAAAGGGGGTTGATTAGGAGTTTAATTATCAGAGATCAAAATCTGCTCTGTTACTGGTGTCTCACTGGAGAGCAGCATTTTTTACATAGGACTGCAGCCCAGTCTTACCCATTTGTTTCTTCTTGAAGTTCACCACGGGGCTAAATCCAGCCCTGGAGTAAGAGAATGCAGTTTTGTTTACATCCCCTTACACCATGCTGAATTCAAGGTCTAGACCTTGGCGGTCCACCCTCAGTCAAGGCAATCTGAACTATTTTCCCATGGCTTCTTCTCATTCTTCTTCTCATCAGGCTTTTCCCTTTTCTGCCTCTCATTGCTGTTAGTTGTTTAGCCTAGCAGGGCTGAACTCCACGTGAGTGCCTGCATCCCAAGGAGCTGATTTTACATACAAGCAGCCAGCTCCCCCAGGGCCAAGGAGCACAGAGGAGGACTTTCAGGCTTTATCAGCGTTTTAGGCTTCTACATGCCTATGGGCACACAGGTATCCAGGTACATCAAAAGCCATAGCAAAGTCTCCTTTGCCTTAAGTGAAGACAAGGTTTCACCCTGTGCCCTTAAATCCTCTGTCCTTCAAGCTGATGTGGTGATTTTTTTGCCCTCTTCAAAAACACTCAGCTATTTTATCCCTCATACCACAGTCTGTTAGAGATGTGTATACCACTGCATCAAACTTTGCTGCCTTTATTTGCATAACTGTGGCATGGGGCTGACTGGCTAGAAACCAAAAACCACTCCAAATGGCACAAAGGCGACAGCCATCTGTGTCTTTTTCACATTTGGTTTCATTGTTTTAGGATCAAATCCAACCGCTGCAACCTACAGTAACTCTAGACTTTTCAAGGCCAGAGCTTTCCATATAGCACAGTCTGTGGTTTCACTGTGGAGAAGCAAACCTGGAAAAAAAATTGTTGGACTGGATTAGAAGTATTTTAGTTAGTGCAGCAGGAGCTGCCAGTGGTGAAAATAGCACTCCCGGAGTATGAATGAACGGAGTGGTGTTTCATTCTGTGCACATTAAACAATTTAATCCTAACTCGGCATTATGGTTGCACTGGGCAGTTTGCTCTCAAGATGTATTTCCATTGCCACGTAATAAATATAAATGTTCTTTATGAGATACTCATGGATGGAAGGCATCTAGTAGTTGCTAAAGGTTATTCTGATTATGTATATTCAAAGCCCTCCTGTTTGGCATTAATTAGCACAATGTACTATTTTGCAATTTCCCAGCACAGACACATCCAGATTCCTGCTAGGAATTGGAAGTGGCATCACCCGCCACCCACTCCTCCACCCAAACCAGACAGCACTGATACAGTCCTTCCTCACATGAAGCTTGTGTGTCCCCCACAACCCCATGGCAGGGGGCATGCAGGGGCTTGAAGGATGCAGGATTTTTTTGGCATTACAAAACCAAGCCATTTCTAACAGGCCTGAGGCTGGGATCTTCATTAAGGTCTCTCCCATGTGTCCCAAAAACCCAGTGCCATTAGCTGAGGGCAATCAGAAGCTCTTGATTTGCCATGTGGGCTGGTGTATTTCTGATGTTCAGGTTGAGGATTGCTGGTTGCGGGAAGTTGATGCCCATGAGAGCTGAAAACCCTAAGGGACCAATGGGGGCTTGTGACCCACACGCTGATGTGAACTATTAATGTCAAAGCCCTGGGAGGAACTGGTGTAAACCATTCCTTTATTTGTTTCCCATTTCTCTGGGCTTGGTTGCGCCAAGCCTGCTACAGCTGCTTCTTAATGCAATACTAAGGAAAAGTGTAGGAGGTGCTATGGGGGTTGGATTCTGCCCTTGCTACAGGCTAAGTGAGAAGAGGATACTTGCACTTTTCCTGCCTATTTTATCCGTTAGGTGTCTGAAAAGCATTTGCTACCAGCCCCAAGCTGCAGAGGTAATTAAATGCTGTACCAACCAAGCTGCCAAAAGATGAAAACTTGCGTTTTTCAATGATATTGCATGGAACATAACATAGCTAAGCAGATCCTGTAATTAGGAAAGTACCAACTTACACTCATATCCTCCTCCTGCTTAGGCATCCCACCATGGGTAGGTTGCCCTGCTGTTCGTGGCTTCTGAGTTCCTTGCACTGGGCTGAGAGTGCTTTCTCCACTGACTTTGGTGCGCCACTATTTTGTGTCCTCAATGCAAAGGCTCTTTTTTGCTTCTTTCTTATTAGTGGTTATATCTTGCCTCATGTAAGGACCATTGGCCTCTGAGCTCTAATGCTGGAGCTGCCTCTTCTGTGTTAAACTCTTACACAATAGCCATCCTCTTGAGCAGGCTATATGGTGTGAAGTAGGTCCTTTCCTGTGACTAAAGAATAGTTGGGACAGCGTGAAGCACTGATGGGGCACAGTTACAGTCCTGCAGCTGTAACCCATTGCACTCACCGTGGTGGACAGCCACCGTTGGAGCCTACCTCCAGTGTCACCATCCCCACGGAATCGAAGCTCCACTGCAACTCAGCCTTTCCCAGTACCATGGTTTCTGCACGCTCTCCTCAGTGATATAACATGTGCTTATATGCACCAGTTAATTTTCTTTTTCACGCCTCCAGCCTCCCTCCAGATAAATTTATTTTTTTAACACAGAAATACATTTATTGCAAGTCAGATGCCAACAGCTCCCAGTGCCAAGAAGATGCAGTGCTCCTTCTGCTTGCTCTGTTTTCCTGTGAACTTTATCAGTTTTTGCTTGTTTCTCTGTGACCTTTGGAGCCCATTCAAAGTCATCTCCCTTTTGCTTTGATTTAATTTCAGTCCAGTGCATGTTGCCAGCTGATTTGTTGCCTGTTTTTACACATCGCCAGCAAATCACCACCTCTTCATATTGTTTAGACAGTCATCAAATCAAGTCTTGCCAGCTCTTTTTGTTAATGGGCTAGGAGGGATTGTTACATCTAGCTGATGTGACCAGAAAGGGACCAGAAAGCTGCTTAATTCCAGCTAACAAATCTTTAAAGCCTAATGTGGGACTTTTATGGCTGGAGCAGGGTCTGGCCTATGTTATGGACCCAAGGTCTGCCTGTATGTCTGCTGTACCTCATCCTTCTGCTGATGAGTAGGGCACTTCAGCTACCACAAGCACTGGCTCCACTGTACTGGAAATGGATGCCTCAAGTTGTTGCGCCAGAGATTTGGCTTGTGCTGGTTCTGGATGGAGAAAGTTTTTATTGTAGAGCTGGGTGGGACCTCCTGGGTCCTCTCCTACAGCTGGTCCCAGTTACAGGCAGCCTGGGATCAATGGGAGGTGAAGGAGCCCAGTGGCTTGTAGCTCTGGTTATTCCTGCAATGTTAGCAAGAGCTGGGGTGGACATGGGAGCCTCAGGTGAGGTGCAGAGTCCACAGGCCATGTTCAGGCTCAGCTCCAACACCATGCAGCCCACAAAGTGCTGCTTCCATGCCTGGAAGGCTCCACCTTTTTCATATATTCTTTGGGAGAGCTATATTGAGGCCCATTTGTGGTAAAAGGCAGGAGTACTTTCTCCATGACTTCTGTATGTTTTTCTGCACACTTGTCTGTGTTGCCTTTACAGCTCCAGGTATCGTGCTTGATGGCTCTTTTAAGACCAAGATTTCCTTTGTAAGCCAGGAGTAAAATCCATATTTCCCTCCAATACAGAGGACAGCCAGAAGGGGAAGGAATACACAGTTGACCAAAACCCAGATTCATCTAGGCACCATGGGCACCTCTCACTGCATCCTTCAGGACCTGAGGTATGTATTTATTTCTTGAAGCACAGACATGGTGGACACAGCTTTAAACTCTTCTGACTTCATTTTCTCTGTATGGGTCCCCAAGACCCTAAAGAAGATGATTTAAAGAGATAAGTGCTTACTGGTCAGATGTAGCTGCGCATTGGGTGTAGTGTTTTCAAAGGTGACCTGCACACTTCTTGGGCTCTCCACAGAGGTTTAACTTCTATTGTTTCTCCTTTTGTTGGTTCCCTTCCCATAAATCACCAGAAGGAAAACATGTGGATGTTCCACATGAGGTGACGAAAGCCAGTAGCAACGCTTAAACAAAAAGTAACCCACGATTAAAAAATGTTAGGGTAAACAAAACCAGCCTTTTCAAGTGCCCTTCTCCCCAGAGGCATGCCCTGCAAACACTAATGAACAGGGCTGGCCTGAAAAAGAAAAGTGGGAGCAGCACATTTACAGGTAGCTGCTCAAGTCAGTGCAAAACCTAGTACAATCAGATCTTGTCCTACGAACATCCATGCCCTTGCTTAACAGCACAGGCAAGTCCAGCCCCTGAAGGAAGCAGGGTAGTTTATAGGCTTAGCCATTTGCAGGATGAGGACCATATTTTGCTGTCCTGCATTCAAGCCTTGCAGTATAAAGATTGCACAGGGTTGTGGGCCGTGTGTGGCAGAGAGGCTCCCTCCCAGACGGCTAAGCTGCGCTGGGCACCCAAGAGCCCAGGGTGCCTCTCACCCCACCGATCCACTGCGACAAAACTGCTCGCAACCTATGTATTAGCAACAGCGGGGCTGTGGGCTCCAACCCTTGCTTGTTCTGCATGGCTTAGCCCCCCCAGAGCTGCACGGCCAAATACTGGGGGAACTTTAATGTTCCTCCAGGCCATCAGAGCAGCCAAACAGGCTGCGGAGGTCAGGGATTAGTCCTGCCTTGGCTTCGATATGCTCTCTTGAGCGCTATCTTGAATCTCAAATGCGCCGTGTCTGCAGTTATGTATCTGATCCAGATTGAAGCTCACAGCCTTGCAACAGAGAGCTCAGTTCAAGCTTGGTAACTTGATGTTTGCCAAGGTTTTGCATTCTGCACTGAGATCTATGCTGCTACCATCACCCACGATGCCAAGTCAGACCACACGTCCTCCTGCCACCCATGAAGCCTGGTAGTACCGGATCCGGGGGGGTTACAACCCCCAGCGAGGACAGACGCTTACATGTCCCAGGGACCCCGGCACAGCCAGCCTGCACAGTTTACAGCGTGTTGCAGGCACATCTCAAACTTCTCATGAAAGGCTGAGGAAAAAGGCACCACCAGAGCCCTGGGGCTAGAAAGCAGCCTGGGACAGGCCCATGTCTTGCTGTTCCAGTGCCCACGTGTGGCCAAGCCCTGAATCTTTTCCTCTTTTGCTTTGTTGCATCCAAGTGCAGGGCAAATTCTTTGCAAAGAAAGCAAGTGTCCTCTGCTGGCTGCAAGCAAAAAATGCATGTGGTGATACCCTAGCTAGGGACAGCATTGGAGCAGGGATGTGTTCTGTGGAGTTTGTGACCTGATTTTTTTTAAAGATGGACAATAAACCAACCATGAAATGGAGCTACAAGCTGGCTGCTGGCAGCATGCAGCATGGACAAAGGAAAGGGATCGGGGTCTCTGTGCCTTTGGGCCGCAGGTGCAGGGCAGGGTGCAGCCCTTCTCCCTCACAGTCCCATTGCTGCGGGGGAACCCCAAGTGGGTCCCCGGTACAGCCCAGGTAAGGCCTGAGGTGGTGGAGGCTGGAAGGGGGGCAGCTGTGCAAGAGGGGCAGGAGATCAGAGGTGCCCAAGGCACAAGAGCAGAAGAACTCTTCACCAGCACGAAGCACATTTTGGGCAGTGCCTGCGGAAAGGACGTAAGAGCAGGGGCCAGAATCCAACACGCGTTTGTTCTCTGTGTTTCTGAAATAATCCCTCGGAGATCAATGGGGTTTCACATCTTTCCCCATCTGTTCTTAATCTGTTCGCTTGACAGATGCCAAACCACCATACCCCGTATGGAAAAACACAAAACAAAATACAAAGCCTTATATCTCCTCTGGTTTTATTCAGAAACGTTCACCAGAGCCTGGCTCTGTTCATGCCCCAGGCGTGTGTGGAGGCCCAGGGAGGAACCTGCACGAGGGACAGATCTGCTGTCAGCAGGGTTTTCACAGCAAGGCCCAGAGAACGGGTGGGCAGGGCACAGACTGTACCTGAAGGAGCAGCTTTGTGTTTATGTAAACCCCATGGCTCAGGTTGGTCATTATCTGCTGCTGGCATCCCTCGGCTGCTGAGAAGCCTCTACCGACATCTCAGTCCTGTGGTTCCAGGTGCTGCAGACTTGTCCAGCCAGAGACAGTCGTGGCCAGGCAGGAGGTGGGCAGACAGAAGGGAACTGCCTTGCTAAACGTCACAGAGCAGATAGATAGGGCCAGAAGGAAAACCAGGATCCTGAACCCCCCCCAAAGGCTCCAGTCAATTGGTCAAGCAACCTCTCATCCCAGTGTTATCTCAGAGTTCATACCTGCAAAATCTACTGAGGACATGAGCAACAGGATTTTAATGGTACCCATGAATACTTTATTTAAGGCTGAGACTCAGCGACTACAGCATTGTCATTATCAGTGCCTGGACCAAACCATCTCTGATAATAAATAATACAGGATAACTCCCAACATCTAAAATTATTCTATCCTAAGCTGTTCCTATCCTCATCCTATCGATCAGAAGGTCTGAGTGTTTGCAGCAGCTCATACAGCAAATAGACTTTAACTTTCTTCTTTCCAAATACTGAAACTGGCTCGTTTCAGGACACTGCCATGTAATTTACAGCTCTATCACCAACTCCTTAATAGTTGCCAGGTTCTTTGGAGCCCTTTGAAAGTGAACACAATAAAAAGATATGAGCCGAGACTGACCACAAGTTTCATGTCTGCAGGTTCCTACGTGCCTTTTTTGGTCTTTTCAGCAAGCTAATGGAAACCAATTCTGTATCTTCAAGGCAAGATGATGAGATTTTAGAGTTCCCCTGACTAGTAACAAAAGAGAATTGGTACAGCTCTACAGCAGCCAAATGCCAGTGCATCTCTACATTTCAACTGTACCATTAGTCTCAGGTAAGAGAGGGAAGGGAGAGATTTCCTCTTTGCATATCATTGCCTTGATCAATCTGAAACACAACCCTGCCAGTCTGAAAACAGGTTTGAAACAGTGACAGTTAAACACCTGTGCAATTTGTCCATTACCCCAAGAACAGGGTATTTATGTAAGGTTTGGATGAGCAAAAAGGAAGGCTGGGAAAAGATTCAGCAGCTCTGATAGGGGAGGGCAAATGGCACTGTCTTGAGCTGTTAACATCACAGCATGCCCTGCTCTGTTCAGACACTGCTTCACACAAGCCCAAGCCTATGTCAGTTTAATAAATGAAAATATCCTGTGCGTCCCCAGTTTGGCAAAGGTAGGATTTGGAGTGAAGGAGATCTCCTTTGCTTACTCTGCATGTTTTGCCAGTATCCCCCAACTCCCTGAAATATCAAGAGAAAGATCAACAGAGTGAAACGTAATCTCAAAGAGAAACACAATGTTTTTTAAAATGTCCTCACAGCAGCAATCATAATAAAAATACAAACCTGAGGTTTGTAAAAATCTAGCAATAAAACCACAGACATCTTTACAACTCCCGGATACACAGTGCTCCCAGGCAGCAAGCACAAAAACCCTCCCAGATGCAAGGAGCAAAACTATAACTGGGGAACAGGCCTAATTGTTTTACAGCCTGAAAAAAAAAAAAGCCACACATGACACCAATTCACAGGTCATTACCAGTCACCATCAGGGAAGATAAAATAAAATCCCTTCATTTTTCCTCACCTAGAGACCATGGAGCAGCTGAATTGTATGGAGGTGGAATGCTACACTTACAGGCAAGTACATGGTTTAGGTTCATAAAGCAAGCTCAGATCTTTGTGCTGTTTCCGGGTCATTTAAAGCCCTTTTCTTTGCAAGCCAGATTATAGGCATCGGTACTTCCCCAGCTAACAGTAAACGTGTTCTGTTCCATGGGAATAATCTCTCTTAACATGTGAGGCAGGCCCTTGGGCAATGTAGCTCAGCTTCCCAGTGTGCTCTGGCAGGTTATTTAATATTTCCATGCCTTGAATCTCCCATCAGCAAAAAGAATCCTGTAGTTCTTCCACTCTTTGTCCAACAAAGTTTAAAGCTCTTCACGTGGGCACTGCTTATTATTAGGAGTCAATGGAGGTCTGTGGCAAGCAGAGGGCTAGCTGCATGTGAGGTGATCAGACTCACCTGAGTATAGAGCAGGATTATAAAGCACAGAGCGCTGTTGGTGGAGGACGTTCTGGTCCCCCTGCAATTGTTTAGCCTCGTACTTTCTTATGCCCTTGACTTTACTCTTGGGTACAGCCAGAATTTTGAATTGTCCACCTGTTTGCCTGTATTGCTGGGGGAGGTAGGTATCAGCTTGCTGAGATGATGGTACTGATGCAGCTATTGATAACTGCAATGACTTGTCTTTTCCTCTGCCATGAAAATGAACCCATGAGGTAGCAATGATGGGAAATTACTCAGAGAAAAAAAAAAGTTCAACGTAGGCAAGGTTTAAAAAGTCCAGAGTAAATACTGCCTCAGCCTAGTACTGTATAACTGTCAAGTCACATTGCAGTAGGTTTCTTGATGCTGATAATTTAGCAATTCTTTGGCCCAAGGGTACATCTCCCACTGCGAATCTGCTTCTCCAAAGCCGCTTTATCACTGACCTGAAAGGAAGGAATCATGGCGTGTGTGTAAATGTATGTGACGAGAGCTAATGCATGGTAATAGCTACAGCACATCTGGCAGGTCTGACAAAACAGACAAGGTTCTGTATGTGTATTTTGTTCCCTGAACATAGAGGTCACTGGCCTTTTTCCTGATGATCTTTGACAGAATACAGTAGGCAGAGCCTGGGCATACATATATAAACCTGTCAGTGATTACTTATATACTTGAGACTAGATTTTTTTTTTTTTTTTTAAAGCCTTAAAACAAAACAAACAAACAAGCCAAACCCGCAGATGTCACAGGTCTTCTTTTGCCCTACAAAAAAAATGTTTGTTCTTCTCTTATTTTTCGGCTATTCACAACTTGGCCTTTTTCCTTTGGGGACTGATTGTCTAAGTTTAGCTGCCTAGTTGAAGAGGTTTTTTGAAAGCTGTTCTGGGCCTTAATCACACCCTTTTTCATTGAAATGAGAACCCTTACTCCCCAGGTTCCTGGGAAAGGCCCATGATGTCATTTAAAGGTGGGAAGTACTTTTGCCCTTGTTTGTACAATCACAGAATTCTGGCTAACAGCCATCTCATGAATTAAAGCTGAAAATAATGTATTTTCTAAGAGTCTGGTTGGTAAAGTGGAGATAAGGGAGCTGAGTAAGGGGGTGATGCCTTCTCCCAGCCAGCAATTGTAGTAATGTTTTACGTTCACGGAATAGGTCAATTCACTTGCACATTTAATAGATGAGGTAAGGGCAGCTTGCACTAAAAGAGGTTTCTGGGCAATGTATGATATCAGGGATGCAAAATCCTGTCTGCCCACTGCTGCAGGGAGCTGCCTGCATGCGCTTCCAGAGCAAGTTCTGGCAGATCAATTTGCAGATGATGCTTTCTTTTACTAAAAACAAATGCTGATGCTCCTGAGCATCCCGCTATAAAGCAAATGACCGCTAAGGCAATGCAGGCCAATGTGCCACCTTTGGCTGACCACGCTCTGCTCAGCACTGTTTCATTAGTGGTAAGCCATGCCGCAGCAGAGCTGCAAGAAGGATCTCTGTGTTGTACCCCCCTCCATAAGCAGAGACGTGTGTGCAGCTCACAGCAGCCTGCTCCCACCTTTTGCTCCTCCAACCCCGGACATCAGGCTGGATTAGGCATCTCCTGGATCCTGACCCGCTTTCTCCAGTTCTGCTCCTCAATAGATGTCTGAGCCTCAGTTTCAGCACTTGTCATCAGATGTTACTTGTTCTGCAGCAGGAGGCTTCCTCTTGTACCAGGAACCCCACTGGCATGAGTGTTGTGCAAACAAAGGAAAAACAATAACTGAAACCAGTCTCTGCCTTAAGGAGCTGACAGCATCTCCCTTATTTCTCCCAGCTTCTGTAAATAAATCCTTGGTAATTTTGCTGTTTTTCAGAGGATGATAAAAGGATCTGTCATCACTCCCTAACACTGACTTTTCCTGCCATTCACTAAGCTTTCCCCTCCCTCTCCCATGCAGGGAGAAGTTTGTTAAAAATTAGATCTCATCTGATGACTGCTAATTATCTTAGAGGCTGTTGGTAAGATGCAGTGAAGGGACCACAGACAGCACTCAAGAACAGCCCTGCAGGAGGAATGCTGGCTTGGCCAGTGCCACTGAGCAGAATTAAGCCTCGAGTATTTTATCTGATGTTTCTCCAATAGGATGTCTGATAGCAAAGGTACTAAATAAGGATTAGTATAGAAGTCTCTCTGTATACATACACACTTACGTACATTTGGTTCTGATTTTTAAAATCTTCCCTTTTGGAATGGGGAGGGATCACATCACCCTTCAGATATTAACATTTTGGTTGAATTTCATCCTGGCTGTTGTTCCCCACTCTGCATCAAGCTCTGGGAAAGACTGCACAACAACTTGCCCTTGTCCTACCCCCAGCACACCTCTGTGGAGAGCTGAAGACTTGCACAACCACCTGCGGGCTGCCTGCTTGCAAGGAGAGACGGCCACTCCAGCACAGCCTCCTTCCCGACGGGGTGAATGTGAAGCTAATCCCAGATTCTTATCTCAGCCACACTGATCTAATTAATAGTAACTCTTTTAGCTTTGTAGGGTGGAGGGTGTCTGGATTTAGATCTGCATTACCGGAAACAAAACGTGGCCAGCTGTGCATGTTGATGTTACAGATGCACGGCAAAGAGAAAACACATCTGTGTGCAGTGACACAAGAGAGGTGATTAAACTTTTCTGCTTCCAGCTCTGCAGCCTGCTGCTCTCTCCTGTCCCTGTAATCTGTGCTCTTCAAAAAACAAGGCAAGCAAAAGAAAAGGAGAGAGAGGCACCTTAAAAGGAAAGAGCCAGCAAGAGTGAGAAGATGCCCTGCCTCTGATGTCCTGGAAATTCTCTGTCCCTGCTCCTAGTACAGCCTGGAGAGCAAACCCAAGACCACAGAAAGCACAGGGTAGGAGGCAGATCATCCGAGACAGACACAGCACAGGATCAGCCTTGCCTTAACCTCTCCCTAATATCTTCCTGCAGTCATCTCCCGTTAACTAATTAGCATGGGCCTTTTAAAGTATGCATGGCCCCTCCACCAAGTACACACCAATTTCCACTCATCCTCTTACCTGGTCCCTCTCTGTGTTCCCAGACAGCACGGAAAGGAGGATAAGAGCCCAGAGCTGACACTGGCAGGCAGATGCTGCTGCTGCTGCTGCTGTCGGTGCTGCTGGGAGCCCTCCTTCCTCCACAGGCATTACATTGTCTGCCCAGGCTTTGCAGCCACTTGATTTATTTCTATATATAAGCTTCGGAGATGCTTCATGCAAGCAACGTGGCATATTTCCAATGCAGCCAAGCCAGCCCGCAGAGGGCATGCAGGGCTACGTGACAGGGGATCAGAGCAATTTTTCAGCTGATCCTGAGGCAGACTGGCCAACCTGCAACTCTGCTTAGCAACGAGGTCCTGGCAATCCGTGCAGATGATTGCATCCCATCAAATCCAGGCAAATCCACCCATGCAAGGAGTTCCCTGCTCTGCAGAGCTTGACCATATGGCTGAAGAATAAGCTATGAAGGGACAGAGCTCTTTGAACTGAAGTTCGGGACTCAGAGGTCCTCAGATCTGGAGTCTGCTTGCTGGATTTTCTGCCCCATCCTGTCAAAGCATGGGAGTCAGGAAGTCTGTATTTTAACTCAGTTTCCCCATGGATTTTCTGTCTGACCCTGGGGTGGTTGCTTGCTTAGAGCCAGGCTTTGAAAGGATGCCTGCGGTTTTCACAGAAAGCTGTAACTGCATGAGGCGCTGATAATTACAGTAGAGGTACAACCCACAGGGAACATAGGGCTTGTAAGAACTGCTGCACATTGTATCGTAGCTTTTTGTGATCTCTGATTTTGGTGGAGCATAAACAATGTGAGATTTTACTGTAAGATGCTTGTATCTCAGAGCCCTGCATTTGCACTTCGATGGATTGGGGATTTGAATTTCTGGAGAAAAACCCTTGGCCATCTCCAAAGCTCAGGAGTTGTGATCGGGACCAGAGCTTCCTCCAGCCCAACTCTCTGCAAAGAGGAGTCACCGAGCTATAATTAACTGTATTACACAGCACTCTCCTTTTCAGGATTTTTAAAGAGCTTTGCAGATATTAATGACACATAATTACCATGCCCACAGCACCCATTTTGAACATGAAGAAACTGGGGCAGCTCAGTGGACTGCTCACCTGGCGAGAGGCAGCAGATACTGCTGCTGAAACAGAGCAGCCTTTTAAAAGATGACAAATTGGGGTGATGTTTGCAGGCTGAAACTTCACAGAACTGAAAAATTCAGAAAAACCAGGGGGACGTGTTAAAAATGCTTAGGGACTATTTCAATGAATGTATTTTCATCCCTTGGTTTCCAACACGTTTCCCTTATGTGGGGTACAGGGGTATGTTTCTGTTCTATGAATGTCACATCTTAAGGCCCGTTAATAAAAAGCACTTTCTTTCCAGCAACACAGCTAGGGGTTTTTCCTTCATCTGAGTTAGGTTATTAGGGGAACCATCTTGAATTTAACATCCTCTGTCCTTCCTGCCAGGATGATTCAAATGGCAAATGCGTTTCTCTTTTGGCACAGGTCCTAACTGAATCAGCTTCTCAGACTAGTTCATCACCTAACGGGTTCCTAAATTAAGAGTCTATGTTTTTTATAAGAAGCTGGATGGATCTGAGATAAAATGGAAGGAAAAGCATGAACAGGAGAGGGCTTGCTCTCTGGGTCTATGTCTGCCTGACATTGCAAACGGGCACTCGAGTTCAGCCTCGCTTTGCGCAGCTGCTGCGCAGAGATGCCTCGAAGGAGGGACTGGGGGGGGGGGGGGGGGTCGGGGGGGGCAGGAGCCACCAGCTGTGTCCCAGGCTGGGGACGTGCCCTGGGGACACTGCTCAGGCCCACCCCATGCTGGTGGGACACAGCAACCTGCTCCTTCCCACTGCTCTGTCACTGCTAATACACTTAAATCTCCTCCTGTACCAGTCTTTTCACTTCTAACTGCCCATTTAAAACTGGTCTTCTTTGGGCTTAGCTTTGACTTTGTGTTTAGCTTTGACTAAGAACTAATAAGCTTGCTTAAAAGTATTTCCCTCCAGGCTATGTTGTGCTTCATTTTCCCCGGCTTCAGGAGCTGCAAAGTGCAAAGCGTCTGTAGATCAGTCCTCAGTTTCCTCAGACTCAACGGACTCACATTGAAGGTACGTAGATCCGCCAGCTTGCAGCTTGACGCTGAATTTGATTTTGGTGAAGGTGTGAAATAGTTATCTATGTTGTGTATAGTACTTCTCTTTCCTTAGAAAATTATCATCCCTAACTTTTAGAAACTTTAATCAGCCTTTTCTGTTGGCTGCTTTAAAAAAAAGTTTCTGTCTTCATTTTGAAGTCCCTTATGAAGCATTTTCTTTCCATTACAAATACTGAAAAGACACTGTGTGCAAACTGCACGCAAGATAAATCTTATTAGGCTGTTCCTGTGTGTGCCACTCACAGGGGCAATGTCCTGGTCGTGGGCAACGCCCCGATTGCCCTAACCTTTCTGTACTCATTAATTGTGTGGGAATTTCTGCGCATGTCCGCCAGTGCACACACTGTTCGTCTGAACTTGTGTGCATCTGCCAGAAATACAATCACATGCCGGTGAACGTGCCATGTGGCATCATCTTCCACATGGTTTTATGCAGAAAATACAGATGCACAAAGAATATCCAACCACGTACGGCTGCGCATCCAGGACCTACCCAGCTGGCGTGCAGTCTGAGGTCACATGCATATATTCATGCAGAAATGACACTGCAGAGCCAAGGTGCATGTGCAGAAATGGACAGACTGCAGAAATTCCACCCCAGCAGCTTGCTCCGCTGGGGCCGTGATGCTGCCGCGCTCATTTCAGAGGGCTCGCAGGGAAATTCACGCCCCTGTGGCCAGGAACTGTGTGGGCACAGAGAGGCGCGTGCCGACATATTGCCAAATAGCACAAAAATTCCCCCGGCTCCAGGCGCCCTCCTTTTTTTTTTTCCTGTGCATCCGCACATGGACGCTGTCACGGCCCTTTGGAGCACACACCACTTCTGGTCACAGACACGTTTCCAGCAGCTTCCCCGCCCTTCCTTCACGCGGACACACGCGCGTCTGTGTGTGTGTGTGTGCACGCAGACCGCTTCACATGCACACGTGCATCTCCACGCATGCACTGCTCCACACACGCACCCCCCCCCGCCTCTGTGCACCTCTCCACGCGCGCGTGTGCACGCGCGACGTTCCCGTGCCGCTGCTGCTGCACGTGCGCCCACGTGCACGCACCGCTCCCCGCACAACATGCGCGTGCACGCACGCACGCAACGCACGCGCCCCTCCCCGCGGGGCACGCGTACGCTCCTCCCTGCACATGCATGCGCACACCTGCGCGCGCGCCGCCAGGTGAGCGCACGCGCTCCTCCGCTCCCGAGCGCGCGGGGAGGGAGGACGGGCGGGCGGGCGCACGCGTCCCCGTTCCCCCCCCCTCCCCCCCGCCTCTCGTGGGCGGGGATAAGGCCGCGGCCGATGACAGCGCTGACCCCCCCCGGTTGCCATAGCGACGGGCCGGGCTGCCGCAGCCGCACCTGCGCCTGCGCCACCGCCCCCGGTCCGTCCCCGTCCGTCCCCCCCCCCCCCCCTTAACACACACACACCCGGCGGCCGGTAAGTGCCGGCCCCGCGGGGCGCCCCTCGGCTCCTTCGGGCTGGTGGTGAGGGGCGATGAGCGCCGGCAGCGTCTGACCCGGCTGCGTGCCGCTGGCAGCGAGGGGTGGGCGGTCCGGTGCGCCCGTGGGGGCCTGCGGCGGGAGGGAGCCGCCTCGGCACCGCCGCGGAGGGCTGAGCAGGTGAGGGGCCGGGGAGAGGCGGCGGCCCCGGGCCGGCTGAGGGGGCGGCGGGGGAGGGGGGTTACGGCACACTGTCCCTTCCCCCCCGGCCAGCTGAGGGGGGCACCGTGATCCCCCCCGGGGCTGGGCGTGGGGCGGGTTAGCGGCACCGCCGCTCCGTGAGGGGGTGAGGCCTTACCCCCCCCCCCCTCCCCCCTCACACGCACCCAGCGGCTGTCTCCAGCGCGGCCCCGGGCCCGCCGGGGAGACCCTCCCCGCCCACCGCGGCACTGTGAGGCGGGTCGGGTCGGGTCCTGTCATCCCCCTCGCCCCCTTGCCCCGAAGGCGGCGGGCAGGCGTGTCGGGACACCCCGCTGGCCCCTCTCTCGTTAGGAGGGGTGGTCGCGGTCCTGGAAAAGCAGAGCCTCGGGGGAGAAAGGTCTCTTGCCCACCGCTGCGGCGGTGGGGCGAGGGCTGCCCGCCTGGGCCGCGAAGAGCAGAGCTGGGTGTGTGGGATGGGCCGCTCCTGCAGCCGTCTGCCTGGCCGAGGGTGTGTTGGCGCTGGACCAACGCGCCTCCTTATCTCTCCTAAGAGCGTAAAAGGCCCTTTTTCTGGTTACTAGAGCAGCAGAGGAGAAAAGGGGTTGTCCTGCAGCTTACTTTACCCCTTATCTTTCCATTTCTGCTGGCTCGAGGGTGAGGATGCTTCTTTCATTTCTGGTTGGGAGTATATCCTCGCTCAGGAGAGAGCAGTCCACCCATTCACATCCTTCCCCAGCATCCGTCTGCACAATTCGGATAGGCTTCAGGGGAGCTGCTGACTCCCACCCACACCCACTGGGGCAGGTTTTACCTTGCATCCTCTTTCATCCTTCACAGTCTCCTTTTGTATGGTATGTTTTCACTTTAGAAAGCAGCAACAGTGTCATTTTCATGAGTAACACGGGTCCTGGAAAGAGAAGGTGGATGGATGGCGTACATTTTGGAGTGGGCAGGGCGTAATCCTCATTTGAGATGAGGAGATTTTTCCTTCTGAGGAGAATGCCTGTCGCTTGTGGATATGGCAGCAAAGAAGTGCAGGGCGTCCTCAGACATGCAGATTCTTCCAGCCGCATAGATGCTGTTTCCCTATGCGGGACGTGGGGTGGGACAGCAGGGAGGAAGGAGGGGCCCTTCCCACCATGGACAGTGGTATGCATTTGAATTTGCCTTATTAAATTGTGTAAAGCTGAGACAGTGAAGGTAAATAAAAACATAGAAGCTGAGGCAGCCCTGAGGGTGGAATTGTCCATTTTGATCTGCATTGCAGGTACATAAGAAGCATCCAGGGTACTTGTTGGCTTTGCCTAGATGGCAAGATGCTTAAGCTTAAAAAGCATTATTGATGCTTTTGCAATATAAATTATGCTCCTTAATGTAAAAAAAAAAAAAAACACCAACAAAAAAAACCCAAATGGATGTGACTGTAAATACAGTGCCTTTTTCCATATAACTTGCTCATTAGTGAATGTAGTTCTGGACTGCTTTACTATGAACCTCTGGGAGACAGACATTTATGCTCTTAAACTGCACATTGCTTTTTGATTTGACTATTTAAAGCAAGTGCTTTATAAGCAGATAATGGCAGACTTGTAATATTGTTACTTTTTCAAGCTTTTGGTTGTACAGAGGTTCCAGCAGTCATTTTTAGTGGAACAACAAAGATCAGGAGGTCATAACAGAGGAAAGTATCCATTGCTTAAGTAGAAAAAAGAATATTGGCCACACTGACACATCACGACTTGTTTTCATCCTATTACCATACTTCTGCTTAGTATATCTGTAAAGTTTCCTTGACCATCTGCTTAGGAAAGACAAAGGTCTCATGACCAATCCAAATGGTGCATGGAGTTTTCAGTCCAGTAGTTGTTGCAAACTCTAGGATAGCAGTCTTGTTTCATTCCTTAAAGTTGCTTCCTTTACTTCAGATTTCAGATATAATTGCATACTTTCAGGGCTTTAAAATGATATTTTTTTTAATGCATTTTGTCACTGGAGTGACAAAAATCAAACTTTTCCTCTGTGTGCCCTAATTCAAGAGGCTGTAGGTATTAAGGACAATATATTTGCTCATGCAGATCTACTATGTTAGTCAATCCTTTAACAGCAGTAGGCAGAAGAAAAACTCCCCAGTGCTATTATTCCAGAATGTGGACCGTAATATAACCTAAAATATTTGTTGAACATTATAAACAGTGTAATAGAGGGAATACAGTTGCAATGAACGAGTTCACAGGTTTACTTTTGCTACTGTGTTAGACTCTTATTTCCAGGTGTCTCATTACTTTTCTATGGCTTAAAAAAATGGTGCTTTAAAGTAGCAAAACATTGAAGGATAGCTTTTATATCCTCAGGATCCATAATGTATTGCAATACTTGTGTAAACAGAATACTATTACGTAATTCATCTTTTTACTCAAGTTCATGTTTAACCTCATTTTTCATAGTAAAGTTTAAAAAAAATGTAACATTGTAGTTTACTTTGTACAGAAAAGAGACATCATCTTTCTGAAACAATTTATAATGCTTAAGAATTTTTTTGCTGACAAGTGACAATTTCTGTGTATATTTGTGTATCTGTATATGTATGTGTGTCTGTTAGTAACTAACTGTGGTGGGTTTTGATGAGCGGTGATTTACTGAAAAATCAGCACGTCAGATAACTTGATGCTTTAGGCGAAATCGTTAAGTGTGTTCTGACTAGACAGGGGCATAGCTCTTCCTACTGCTGGTTTAAAAAGCAAAGCCACAGATGAAGGAAGGAAAGAGCTAAGGATTTTGGTGTAGAAAAAAGATAGTTGCATGAAAGGTCTCTGTTTTGGCTTTCTGCAGCCTCTTTCATGTCCACTGCAGCACACAATAAAACATTGTGAGTAGCTGTGAAACGTTGAAAAGCATAGGTGTAAGTCTGTGTGCCTTACTGCCGCTTCCACACTGTTGTTATTGATACAAATATGCTGCAATAAGCTAATATTGTGTAACCATAACCCATATTGTCAGAGCAGTCTCTGGCAGAGCGTGTCCTGTCCCTGGGAACAATGGTACCAAGTGCCCAGAGCTGAGGTGGAGTTGAGGCGGGGAGGGTGCCTGTTGTTCAGGCAGAAATCTTACCGCTAGAGCTCGGGTTTCCTTTGCATCTGCAGCATACCAAAACAAACTCTCCGCTCCTTTCTTGCACACTAGTCTAATGCAACATCTGGAAAAGCAAATGAAGATAACGAGTTGTGCATTTAATAGAGCCATGTTAGCTGCCTGGTTGCTACCTGCTGCACCTCACCACCAATTCCTTCACTTACTTGCCAAGACCCGGCATCCTTTATGTATCTGGCCATAGTATCTTCAATGAACTTGTGCCTGGCTAGTCTCTGTGCTCATTTTTCAGTGATATCAAAATTGTCTTCCTCTAAACAAGGATCTCCAGCAGTCTGGTAATGGGTGTTAGTATTTCCATGTGATCAGTGAATATGTCTAATAATGTTTTAAGGTTATCTACCAGCTCATTTCTCCTGGCAGTGTTGAAGAGCATGGTACTATAAATGGGAGCAATACATTTATTTACTACTAGAAGTTAGAGGCATGACAAAATATTGTGAAAAACAGTGTCCTTGGAGTGTATCAGAACTTCTGCAAACTGTTGTTTGGGTTTAAATAATCCTTGAAAAAAAGCCTTTTATTTGGATTGCTCTTTCTTTCCTGCTATTGAGGAGGATGTTTGCTCTCATTTCACTTCTAGAAAACCTTTGTTTTGTATTTAAAATGTTAAAATACGTTGCTGCTTGTTGGTCTTAATTATTTGGTGAGAGACAGGATTTAAGATCAATGTTATTTAAAAACCTTGCTTGACTGAAAACTGTAAAATTACATGGCTTCTCCCTAAACAGAATGATAGCTGCCTCTAGAAAGGCTGAAAGTATGCCAGGGAACAGTAGCTCCTTGTGATCTGAGTCAGTGCCCAGAGGGAGGGCACAAAAGGGGCAACAAATCCCATCTCTGTGGAGCAGAGGTGTCGAGCTTAGGAAGTGTCCATCTGTGTGGAAAAAATCGTGTGAATGATGTCATTAGGGGCAGGTTTCCTTTGTAATAAAAGTGTGTGTGCTTGTTTGCTTTCTATTCCTCATGAAAGCTTGATTTAAGCTGTGTGTACAGTTTTATTGTCTCAGTTTGATACCTGGGTTATGTAAGCAAGAGTATAAAGCACCTCTGTCTGAAATCTTTGGTTTGGCATTCTATTTACTTAAAAAACAAACAAACAAAAAAAGCAAACAAAAAAACCCACCCACCTCAAAAAAACAACCAACCAAACAAACAAAAACACCACAAAAAAAACCCAACCTAAAAAAAAAATCTTTTACTTGCTTACGAAAGGACTTAGACATAGGTCATCACCACCACTAGATTTTCTTCATCAGCAGCTCTCAAAACCTTTACTTTAGCAAAGTGGAGACCAATTTTTGTATGTTTGATCATAGTTGCTGTTCCAAAATAATAAAATCAATGGCTTATGAAACAGCATCACAGAATGCATTAGAGAAAAGCATACTCCTCAGCCTGTTAAACTTGCCTGGAAAATAGTTGTGCTATTCTGTAGAGCTGCTGTTACAATAGCTGTTCTCTGTAAATGGATCTCTCCTAGGAGGACAGATTTATTTAGCTTGCTGTAAGGCTTCAGTGCCTTTTGATGTGTTTCACAAATATTTCAGGTAAACTGAAAATCATAATTTCTGCAGTTCTTGCAGTAGAAACTCAAGCTCAGCTGAGTGCCTGGAGCTGGTGCTGCTGCAGGAAGCAGTTCTGCCTGTACCACCCCCTTGCCCTGGTTGCAGATTTATGTATTTATTTTTATTTCTTTTTTTTCCACCTTCCCCAACAGCTGCACAGGTGACTGCAGTGCTGTATGGTGGACCTATCACCTGAAAAATAGCTGGTGGAAAAACAGGTTTGTTTTTCAGTTGGACCAATTCCCTGACCTGGTTCACGGAATGACCAGGAAAGTGATTTCGGAGCGTTTCAGAAATGCGACAGTAAATTCTTGCTCAGTATATGCAACTGGAATGGGTGAGACAAAGTCACGACTAGGCTGGATAGCTAAATAGTTGCATGTCTGTGTGGTGGCAGGTTATTTTCCTGTTATGGGGGAAAACTGCCCAACAAAATTGCTAACGTGAATCCAGCATAGTAATTTTTTTAGTTTGTTTCAGGCAGCCTTCAGAACTGGCAAATTTTTAAAAATGACACAAATACATTTTCTTTGAGTTCTTGTGCGATTCACATGTTACTGATCACAGAGAATAAAATTGAAAGAGGACATGAAGTGTTCATACATGAATATTTTATATCTAAAAATCCCTTGACTTTTCCATAGTATAGTATTATTTCTAAGCAAGAATTTGAAGTTATACATAACATATCATTATACAAAAACCTCCCACAGCCCACCTTACTAGCTTAAGTCCTGATTCAGCTTTTACCGAAGCTGGAGAACTTTATGACTTTGAAACAAATAGAATCAGGCTCGG
This sequence comes from Astur gentilis, assembly GCF_929443795.1. Lineage (NCBI taxonomy): Eukaryota > Metazoa > Chordata > Aves > Accipitriformes > Accipitridae > Astur > Astur gentilis. The sequence goes on along the minus strand of NC_064886.1, from coordinate 18,102,852 downwards.
GTTTATGTGTAACATTGATATTGTGTTAGTCTGGGGGAATTGAATATTAATTTTTTTTGTCATTCCCCTTCTGATGAGAAATTGGCTTTACTTAGAAAGACTAACATGCTTCTTCGCAATATTGTAACTGACTAGTTATGATTGGGGTGTGATCTGTGTTCTGTGGTTTTGATGGAAGTTGTATTAAAATAACAAACCATTTTATCCTCAGAATGAAGGGGTGAATAAAACAGGAGCACGTGCTAGAAAGCAGAAGAGAACCAACCTGTTCCTCTAAATTATGATGTAGCCTTATTCATGAGGGCTTTTATTGTCACTTTATAAAAATTACATGGACTTATGATTGTTAAAGGGGTTCTTTTGAAGTAATTGGTGTTATCTAGATGATACCTTCTTTGTTTCCCTAAAGTGAATTATGCCCAAATTAGGTCATTTTCAGTGTTTCCTGCCGGAGTAAGCTATTTCTTCTTGACAGCTGTACAGCCATACTATTGGATACCCTTGTATCAGAATAATAGTATCTGTATAAAATGCCACTGCAGGACCATTTGATTTGATTCTCTAATAGTCTCTGTCATGGTAGTGATCTTAACATCTGATTACTTTTAGTCTGCTTCCATTGTGACAGCTCTGGGGTTGGGTGGTCTCAAGGACAAAGAAAACTCCATGTGAATTATTCCTGTCAGTCCTTGTGACTTCAGGTAGACAGTCGGGCATGTAAGCAGTCAGCAATTTCTGTGCAAAGTACCAGCTTGTTCATTTAGAGCATCTAGAAGAATTAAATCATTGCTACCAGGAGTGTGTCCACTTAATTATTCTTCCTGCTGCCATACCAATCACTGTAGGAGTAACAAAAAATTATTTTCTTAGTAAAACAGTAAAACCTGTGCTTCCTCAGGAACATTGCAGAGGTTAACTGGAACAAGTCTGCAGAATCTTTGATCAGAAAATGAAGGGGAAGCCAGGCAGAGAAACAACTGAGTAAAATAGCATCGAAAAGCAGTAGAAATGGAAAAGGAGCTGAGAAAGCAAAATCATATCCTTCCTCAGGGAGGAGAGTGGCACATTTCCTTTTTTTCCCCTCAGTTGTCTCTAGGAGAGAACTACTAATTTTGCTTGGCTTAAAACACACAAACTAAAAGAATATGAAAACAAGTTATTGAGACAGTAATTGCATCTAAGTATTGTTATACTTTAACACAGAAGGCAGAGGAAGAGGGGAATAGAGTTGTGGCTTTAAGATGTACTCCATGCTGATAAGGGAGCACTGAAGAAGGGGAAGGACCTTCAGAAGGTGGTTGTGTAGGCCTAGCATATAGTCTGAAGAGCATGACTTCAAGAAGTATTGAGCTAGTTAAAGTGGTTTAGTCTAATGCACAGGTGAATGAGGGGCAAGCATAAATCTGAAATTGTGTGATAGGCTGTTACTAAACTGTATTGTTGCTGGGTCTACATTAGTAGAAGTATAATAGTATCGGGTTGCGGGGTGGGGAGACTTAAATGTCCACGCAGAGAGATAGCAAAGCCCTCGAGTTGGCTGTGGAGACTGCAGGGTTTCCTTTATTGTGTCCTTTGAAATAAGCTGAACAAACACTTTGGGAATGGCATATGTCTCTGGAGATGGAGAGCTGATCTAAGCAAAGAACAGCTAAGTGTCTGTCAGATGGGCATTTTATCATTGGAGCTACATTATTTAGAAATGTTTGGTCAGTTCAGTGGCAGTCTTTAAAATGGGGACTGGCTAAGACTTTGAAGGTTCTTAGGAGAAAACTCCTGTGTCCTTAATTAGTTCTTGAAATTGTATTTTGTACAGCATACAAAAAGCATTTTGGCAGCTTTTGTCAAGTTTCGAGGGGGCACTGGCTAGACACCAGTTGAGAGGAAAATGCCTGCCTGCCCCATACATGTTTCAAGAAGATTTGGATATGTGTTGGCAGGGATCTAAAGCAGCTTCTCAGGTGATAGTCACCCCATCCATGTAAAAGGAGATTATTCTGTTTTGTTTAGTGGATACCAAACAGGAATGAAAATGTTAAATAACTACGATTGTTTGGGCTTCATTCCAGCAGCTTCCTTTGGACTGTGTCTAAAGTCATAGATTGGCATCTCCCTCCTCTTATCTTGCAACAGGGTATAGAGATGCTCTGATTTAGTGCAAAGGTACCTAATACACAGCCAGATGCTCACTGCTTTGAAATATTTTGAACTCTGTCCAAATACTTAAGATCAGAAAAGGCCTGGACCCTGCACATCATCTGCAGGGCAAGATTTGGCTGTTTAAAATGTTAGCAATTGTTCACGGTGAGCATGTGATGAGGTGCGTTTTGGAAGCTCTTGTTAAATATTATTCATTTTCAATTTAAGATTTTGTTGTTGTTGTTCTCTTTTTAAGGGAACATGCACTTGTATAAGAGATGGAATAGTTCCTTTTTAACATGGGCTTACCAGAATGTTAATTTAAGTTACCTTCTCCACTTTACTAGAAAATGAGGGCTTAGGTAGGTGCAGCAAGGATTAAAGTGTTGCACTTAATGTTCCCAAGGGAATGCTGTTTAATTCATTCCATTTGTTCCTCCTAGACTATATTCAAGAGAAATCATGAATCCATTGTTTGGAGGACTTGAGGCTCAATCTTTGAGCCTATCTAGAAACATTTTGTGATGGTGGTGATCCTGAGAATTGAGAAATTTTGCATGTTTTGAGGGTTGAATGCAGCATACCATCCAGATAAAGCTTGTATAACTGTGACAGGTTGGACACTGTTGGTGTTTAGCATGAGTCTTACTGTGAAAGAGGAGGTGTGTTACCATTGCAGTGTTGAAACACTGCAATGCCCCTTTTAATGTTTTATCATCCTTATCAAATGACATATGCATGCCTAGTGGGAGTTTGCACAGCTCTGCATTGCACAATTCCTTTTGTATAAGAACATAGCTAACTCTTTTTTTTAAGGTTCCTTTGGAGACAAGGAGAAAGGGGGAAGAACCATAGTGACATAACTGTTCTGTGGTGTATGCAGTTACAGCTTTCTTGCCAGCATTGGCTTAATTTATCTGATGAAATCCAGCCAGAGACTGGTTGCTTTGAGAGCTGTCCCACCGATTTCCATGGTGAGAGAATGAAGAGTGCTCATCTGGGCTACTAAGGGCTCAGCTGACTTCTGCATTTTGCTATTTCTCTTGTGCTTCTTGATCGTAGCCTTATTCTTGGCTGCACATTCTTTCTTGTTTCAGAGAGCAGGAGATGAAATCAGGTTAGTGCAATCCCAGAACTGCTTTATAGGATTTCCTCTTTGAAACCCCAATGGGAGACGTACCTGAATAGATTATTTTTTTTTTTCTTTAGACTGACGCCTCTCAAGACCATGTTTTGTATAAGATCTCAGCTGCCCATGAGAGCTGATGTGGTTTGTGGCTCAGTGCTATGCACCAAGAAACAGCAGGTTAAGAATTGTTAAGGAACTTGGAGTAGCTGTAAATCCCACTAACCAAACTCCCTGGAATGAAGTCAAAGCATCTGCATAGGGAAGTGGTGGGAAAATGTTCACTGACTTGTATTAAAAGAAACTATTAATTATTTTTAATGTATTTATTTCTTTTTCATTACATCTCCCGAGTCTATTCCTATTTAAAAAAAACTTTGACTGCATGGGTCAGTAGGTCTCACTTGCATCATATCCTATGAGCTGCTGACAAATTTGAGACTAACATAGTAAAATGTTTTATGCAATCATAGTAGCTTTCACTAATGGTATACTTGAGAATGCAGAGTTAAAGGGGTGCTGTTAATTTATAGTAGCTTTTTCCAAGTTTCAATGCATGGTTTAACTTTGGGACAGTTGTCAATGGTTTTGGCTTTAAAAATTAGTTTATATTTTTTGCATGATGTCCTTTGACCTTTACATGGCCTAAATAAACAAGGAAGTTGATTAGTTGTAAAATGCTATGAAATGTACAAAATATGCAAACTGACTGTAAGTGGGGAAAATGAAATAAAAACCTTCAGTGTTTTAATAATCCAATTATTCAAAGGAAACTATTTGTATAAAATGACTTTTCAGTCATAAATCAGCATATTTTCATGCTGCTGCTTCTTTAAACAAAACAAAAAAAACTACCACCACCCCACAAAAACGCTGTTTTCAGCCAGTATGCTTTAAATTGAAATACATTATTTGGCTGGGCTTTTTCAGAGCATAATCACACTAAATCATAACAATTTGGACAACAAATAGCACAAGTAATGTCCCTTCTTGCTCTGTCCTGCGGAAGCATTGTGGATGTGAGCATCCAGGAGGGTCACAGCCAGGATGTCTACTTCTCTCTCAGGTTCTGTCCTTTTACAAAATATGTAATGTGGTGTTGCCAGGCTCATTAGGGTAATCTTTTTTCAGGTGTCTGAAGATACTTCTCTTGTCTGACCCAAAAGCAGAACAATTGCCAGAGCAATTCTGTGATGTCATGCTGAGAGGGTTTTTCCCTCCTTTTAACCCCATTTCTGATCTTCAGAAATGGCCTGTTTGGTAAGCTTGCCCAACAACAAATTAATTGGCTAGGTTGTTGGCCTAACTTACTGTATATTCTATCCATATTTTCTAACTTTTTGTGTCCAATTCAGTTGTATTGGCTCTAGGGGCATAAAACAATTTGATATTATTCTAGAAAGAGAAATATTTTCTCTTTATCTGGCTTGTGCTTTGGCAGTTTGGCCAGCTTATTTAGTTAGGCACTGGCTTAAAAAGTTCCTACAGGGAAAAATATTGCTGAACTTAGAACTGGGTGAAATGCAGGTGATCTGTGGTGTCCTGGTTTCGGCTGCGATAGAGTTCATTTTCTTTCTAGTAGCTGGTATAGTGTTATGTTTTGGATTCAGTATGAGAAGAATGTTGATAACACACTGATGTTTGCAGTTGTTGCTAAGGAGTGTTTACACCAAGTCAAGGATTCTTCACCTTCTCATGCCCAGCCAGCAAGAAGGCTGGAAGGGCACAAGAAGTTGGGAGGGGACATGGACAGGACGGCCGACCCCAACTAGCCAAAGGGATATTCTATATCATGTGACATCAGGTCCAGTATATAAACTGGGGGGAGGTGGGGCTGGGGAGAATCGCTGCTCGGGAACTAACTGGGCATCGGTCAGCAAGTGGTGAGCAATTGCATTGTGCATCACTTCTTTTGTGTATTCCAATCCTTTTATTATTATTATTATTATTATTATCATTGTTGTTCTTATTAACATTATTAGTTTCTTCCTCTCTGTTCTATTAAGCTGTTCTTATCTCAACCCACGAGTTTTACTTTTTTTTTCTGATTCTCTCCCCCATCCCGCTGGGTGCGGGGGGAGTGAGTGAGCAGCTGCATGGTGCTTAGTTGCTGGCTGGGGTTGAACTGCAACGTGGGGTATCTTGAGAGCTGTTCAGACTGCAGATGTGAATTCTTTCTCTTCCCTCATTTGTGCGATAGAAATATCCTTATAAGTTTTGTTGCAAAAGCAATCAAAAATATTTTTAATACTGTACTAATGAGCCTGGTTGACTGATAATGCATATTCAGTTGAAATCAATTTAATCCAAATCTCAGACTTGAATAATATTAGGTCTAATTTTGTGGTTTAAGATTTGGTGTAAAATAGGTACAAAGCAACTAGTGCCTTGAAATATATTGTTGTTAATAATAATTTGTGCAATTCTAAGCAGAATTCATAGCAAAAGTATCTCTGTATAGTGACTGTCTATGCAAGGCACTTTCCCCTTTCCTTGGTTTTATGATAGATGGTTTTGGCTGTTTCCCAGAACACACGTGCATGGATTGCATGCTGTTTGTGTGTGCTCTCTAAAACGATATGACTGGGCGGGGTGGAGTGGGGTTTGAACTGAAGCTGCTGCCCATAAATTCTGTGGAAGCTGTGACTTTACCACCGTGGCCTTCCCTTTCCCTTGAAGGAAACCCCTTGCAGGCAACCAGGCTGCAGTGAGGAAGAAAAGCACAGGAAGGTTGCAGAAGGCTTGTGGGCAAGTCGACCCTCCGAGGGGAGAAACTACTTAGTGCGGAGGAGCTGCAGCTAAAATTCGTAGTGGATTGATTTAGTTGCTCTCACTGATTAATTTACTGGTGCTGCAGGGAAGATGATGCTTTTGTGCTGGTAATTTTTATTTCCTTCCTAAGCCTATAAAACTAGCCTGCCTCTGATTATTATTTTGTTTTCTTCAGAGTAGGTAATTCTAGTGTAATCTTTAAGATGCAAGAGATCAAGGTGAAAAAACAATTGAGGAGATGAATAGTGACAGCCTTGTTCTGCTTTTTCCAACATCTAGAAAATAGTTTTTACAAAACGCATTTATTTGCAAGGACTGAGTTGTAAACACTGTTGCTGGTGATGAAGTCATCTTCTGTTCAGATTATAGTTACAGGTGTAAAGCCACCATTAGTAACCATTGTGATAGTAAAGGCTTCGGGATACTACGTGTAGCCTATTCTTTCACGCTGTCAGTGCTTAGAGTTTCTTTTGAAAAATACATTTCTTGATTAAAAATCCCTTCTGAGCCTTGGTGTACCATGCAGTCTGAGCTCCAGCTATGGTGTGGGCGTGGACTCTTGCAGGTTTTTTTCTGCTCTCATATTCAGTCAGTAAGAGTATCATGGTCACTTAAGAAATTGGATGATTGATTAAAGCTTCTGTCTGTCTGAAGCTTTGCAAACAAGATGATGTCACTTTGAAAATGTAACAGCTAAAATTATCATTAATGCTTAAAAGTAATGGTACCCCACAGTGATTGCTGTGGACTGTGTAGTCCATCCTCAAACAGTCCTCTGACGCTGTGGGGAGTGAGGGGGTACCAGTGTAGCAGTAATGGAGTGTCCCAGCACGCCCACTGCCAGCGTGTGGAAAGCAGTGATGACTCAGATGAGCCGCTCTTCAGAAGTCGTAGAGCCAGAGCCTGTATGTGCAATTCGGTTTATTTTTTACTTGGCCAACACAGAAACCTCTTTTTAGAGTGTTTTTGGTCCATAATTTTCACTTGTTTGCTAATGGTGGAGACTGCAAGATGACCCGTTCCACTCAACAAAGCACAAGTTGGCACCATCACCCTCATTCTTCTTGAGCACTGAATTTAATCTTTGATCTCTGTTATAAAGTAACCAAGAGCTCTGTTTTGCCTCTTGCACAACAGTGGATTCCTTGAAAGTCGTTTATGCCTTCACTTTAATTTTTTTACAATCAAATGTACGCTTCTGTAAGGATAAGTGAGTTGATGATGATGTCAGTTAAGGTCACACATGAAATCAGGAAGGCTCTGGGTGTGTGATTTCTGCCCCCCCTCCCTGGTGCTTTACCAAGGTGCGGGAGCACCCAGTCTGGTTTTTTTAGGGGGAGTAAAAAGTATAAAATTAAATACAGGGCTATGTTATGTTTAGGAACAACAAAAGTGTGTTACTTTCTCTGAGTGTATGCTCTACCAATTTTAAACTTTTAGAATCAAATTGTTGTCATAAACCTACATACCAAAAAGACCCCAATGGAAAACATTTGACATGGCAAGACGAACTTGTTAAGGTGCCTGTGAGGCAGCCGCAGGACAGAATTAAGGTCTATCTTAAGCACAACATGTGGTTCCCCAGTTACAGACCGGTTGTAATGTCATTGCAGATGGTTGTCCAGGCAACGGGAGTCCTGATTCTTTACTTATCTTTGTAACCTAAATACTGTAATTGTTTTTACAAAACCACACAGATAACTGAATTTAGCCTTTGGTGCTGTAATGACAAAGCTAATGCTCCTTGGCATCAGCAGTGTTTAACCCGGCATCCTAAAGACTTTATCAGTCTCCTGCCTGCTTGGCAGCCGGAGAGGGCTGCTGTGGCTCCCAGCCCTGACAGGCCAGATCACTGGCTGAGTGCGCAGAGGCACTTGACAAACCTTTCCTCCTCGCTCCTGGTGGTAGGACAGGGGCCGCGACAGTTCCCTTGGCTGCTCTGTCCCCCAGAAAGTATTTCTCCTACTGTGGCTTGTGTCATTCCCACCTGGTATGTGCTACTGCCTGTCACTCTGGTGTCCCCATGAGCTTGGCTCTCTAGAATTTGTCTGTGCGCCTGTTTTTGTGCTGTCATTGTGCTCCTGAGCTGCCTGAGAAGGCTGGCTTACCAGAGTTTTCAGAAAGCTCCCCAAGGATGACCGCTTTCTTGCTAAAGAAATTTAAAGTGTAGTAATGTGGAGTTATTAAGGACATGTGCTTCTGGAAAGTTCTGCTCATGTAGACCCAGCAGCCTCTATAAACCAGCTGTAGGCTGAGCAGCACCGTGCACCCTGTAGCAGCATGGCACGCTTTGTTTATGCAGAGCAGGGTTATGATCACACAGTGAAATTCAGGATCTAAAAGTATACCCGAGAGATTTTTGTGCTTTGAAGCAGCAGGAGGATTGCATACTGTAATTGTTGCTTTTTCTCATTAGTATACTTATTTTAGAGTTGAAATTTCACTAGGAAACAGGGCAATAAACAAAATCCTGTCATGACAGACTTGGTGACTAGATATCACTAGGGACCTGGTAACTCCTGTTTCTGCTTCTCTGGATGTTCCTCCAGGTATGCCTTTAAATGCCACGGAAGAGAGCCCCAGGGCACAGTGTGTGCTTCTCCACAGGAAGCATCTGGCTGTGCCTGGTTTTGAGGAGCTATTTTTACCTCTCGATCAGGGAATTCATTTGGGAGTCTGTATCTCCAGCTCTACCAGACAGATGTTTCTCAGCAGTTTGGCCTGTGGGTATACGTAAAACCATTGCTGCCTTATCGGGAGCAGCAGTAACACTGGCAATGCAGGGCTCTTCAATAATACCTGTCAGCATCACACAGTTAACCATTTCTATCTCTGAGTCTGAGCACTGCTGTAGTCAAGGCCTAGTTTTATAAGGCTGTTCTGCAAGGAAAACCTAGTGGTGTAATAGCTTTCCAGGTACTCATAACCTGAACAAGAAAAATCTGTTTGTTTTCTCTTTAAATGAAACATTGTCCTTGTCAACTGTCTTGTTCCATGTCATCGGGGCCCAGTGCCATGGCGCCTGCACCAGGAACAGGATCCTGTGCTAGCACAGCTGAGGAAACGCAACAGCAGCCAGAGCTTCCTCCTGTGCAGGTCCCAGTGAGCACATCTCGGCTAAGGTGTCCCGTAGAAACCGCATCCGTGACAGTACCACTGGGCCTAGCTGTGTGCTACACCCCCTCATTCACATTTCTCTTAGAGATGGTGTGGTTTAGTGCTTTCTTCCTTGTTCTTGTCCAGGGATGTTATAATTCCTGTATCCCTGGAGGTAAGTAAGTGGAAAACCCCCAACTAGACAGAGGGACATACTAGCCTATTTCTCAGAACTCCACTTTTATCTTCTAACAGGATTAGTGACTTAGTCTGTCTGAAGTTAATCCTTTCTATGTGTTAACTCCAAACAAATGCATTCCTTATGCTGCGCTGGCCTAGAGTATAATTAAGCTTTCTATGAACTTGGAGCACTTCTAGTTGAAATAGTCATGAAATGGAAAAACCTTTTGTGGCATTTGCTTGATTGCATGTCAGTTCATTAATAGCAGAATTCAGCTATTCCTGCTAATCCTGGCTGTAGAGTGAGGATCTTGGGATGTGCAAGATCACTCGCTGTTTCAATTCTACATCTGTTTACTGACAGGGTAACTGCATGTCAGGATGGCAACTTCAAACCTGGAGAACCAGCTACAGAGTGCCCAGAAGAATCTGTTGTTTCTCCAGCGAGAACATGCCAACACATTGAAAGGCCTGCATGCTGAGATTCGACGCCTGCAGCAGCACTGCACAGGTAGCTGGGAGAGGATGCCGATGCTGACTCAATGCTTAATTTTTTCCTCAGGAATGGAGTAACTGCTTCTTACTACTTCAGCAGTGAAACCTCAGCAACAAAGTCCACCACCACCTTGTATTTAGGGTGATCAGCATGTATCTTGGGGCACAACTGTATGGTCATTAAGCAAGGATTTTTTTATTTTAAAAAAACACTGGTAGTTCCACTTCGTTTACAGATTTGATAATTTGCGGTGGATCTATTATTGCTTCAGGTGGGGGGGAAGAGTAAGTTTTATTTTTATTGAAGTATGCCATTGCTCACCAGGTGGTGTATGGGGTAGATGATGATGTTCTAACAAAAATAAACAACTTTTTTCCTCAGATTTAACCTATGAGCTGACTGTAAAGAGTTCAGACTTGTCAGGTAAGGAATACATAGCATTTTTCTTTTAATGGTCATGTTAAACCTTCTCATCTTTTTCAATGTTTGTATTTTCTCCATTACAGGTAGGTGAGAATACTTAGCCCTTGGGATATTGAGTTTATAAATTCTAAAGGTATAAGAGTAGTTTTCTACTTTCCAGACTTACTGTTATTTATGAAGTAAATTCACAAGTTCTTTACCAAGGTCACATGGGGAATTTTTGAAAGAGCCAGGAACAGAGTGCAGAACTGCTGACTCCTCTCTCTTGATGGACAGTCAGTTCCCTGCATGCTATATGGGAGCATGGGGCAGGAGAGTGAGCCTATTATTAAAACTTAGCTGGTACTGTAATTGCACCACAAAGCTTTTATTTTTCATATATACACACACACACTCCACGTATTGTGGATAAGAAGGAACACGGGCAAATTTAGCAAAGCAGCTGAGCAGCTTTGCATGTGCTCAACATTATTTCTTGATATTGCAATGTTGCTCAGATGCTTCTCATCACAGGATTTTCAGAGTAGGTGATGTATCAGTGATGCCACTGAGTTGTTGCTGTACCAAGCTCAGACACTGCCCAGTGTGGAGGGGACAACACCTAATGCTTCATAGTCAATAGCCCTGCGACACAGGGTGCTTGTTAGTGGAGATGTTCAGGCTGCTGGTCTCTGGTAAACAGTTGGGAAGCCATCCGGCTGTAATAACCAGGGGAAGAGTGACAAAATTGCGCCACAGGCCCTATGGCGTGAGGGCAGGGATGCTGAGATGGGTCAGCCTGCCTGTTCCTGATGGCATGTCCTCAGCGGTGCAAGAACCCCTAGTGTTACAGGGAGATGTGAAGAGAAGGCAGCCAGGCTGGGACACCTAATCCCCACAGAGACTTCTGCAGCAGCAAAGCTTTAGTGACAAGGTGCACCTCTGCCTTAGAGTCGTGGGCTTCAGCTGCCCATGGAGGGGTGAAGCTAAAGCCTGAGCATGTCTTCCTGGTGAGCTGTGACAGCAGCTCTGTAACTCTTACCAGTCAGTCTGGCATTTGCAGTGGGAAAAGCTGCTCTTAATAAGCAGAGGATTTGCAAAATGGCTCCAGTTTTGAGCAAGTTCAGCAAGCACGGTTTCTGTAATCCTTGTTCTCCAGAACATGTGAAGGGTCTACTTAGTATCAACGCTATTAAACCATGTGAGTGGCACTAGCTCCTGATCATTTCCTTAAAAGCTGTCCTAGTCCTTCTGAAGATGAAGTAATTTTAAGAGCATTAACTGAAGCTAGTCTTTGGGATTTCTGTTATGGCTTTGGGATGGGAAAAGGAACCCTATTGCACTACTTTATTTATTGGCTATTGTTAACTTGAAACACTTCTGCTTTTCCTATTCTTCTAGGAAATGGTATTTCAAGAAGTGATGAACTCAAAAGAAAGTGCGAAGATCTTGAAGCTCAGCTGAAAGTCAAAGAGGCTGAAAATAATGAATTATTGAAAGAACTTGAGCAAAAGAATGCAATGATAATGGTGCTGGAAAACACTATTAAAGAAAGAGAAAAGAAGTATTTGGAAGAGTTAAAAATGAAAAGCCATAAGCTCAATATGTTGTCAAGTGAACTAGAGCAGAGAGCGAGCACTATTGCTTACTTAACATCTCAGCTGCATGCAACTAAGAAGAAGCTGATGAGTTCAAGTGGGACTTCGGAGGGGACCCCTTCTGGCAGTCCTGTGTTGTCCAACTATAAGCCGTCCCCTCCCAAAGATAAACTGCCGGAGACTCCGCGGCGCAGAATGAAGAAGAGTCTGTCGACACCGCTCAACCCCGAGTTTGAAGAGGCCTACAGAATAGGGTCGGATAGCCGGAAGCTGCTGTTAAGAGAGCCCGTGGATGCCATGCCTGATCCCACTCCGTTTCTGTTAGCCAGGGAAACGGCAGAGGTACATCTTATTAAGGAGAGGCCGTTAGTTATTCCACCTATTGCTTCAGATCGTGCATCCGGTGAATCGCACAGCCCAGCCCGAGAGAAGCCGCACAAGGCACACATTGGGGTGGCGCATCGCATCCACCATGTCACGCCATCCCAGCCTCAGCCGGAGGTTGAAACGCTGGCAGTGGATCAGGTCCATGGAAGCAAAGCGGTCAGAAAGCACTCGGGGACAGACAGAACTGTTTGAGTAAAATCACAGAAATGCTCTACTCTGTTGCTGTTTATGCACTGTGATCCTGTAGGATAAATAGCACCTGCAGTAAAGTTTCTTTTGATGCCCCCTGCATGCCAAACTTCTTCCAGATACATCATTGATAGATTATGCTCCTCTAATGAAACCTAATAGGACTGTGTTCATATGGCAAGGTATATAACTACTAAATGCTGTGGCCAAATCAGGGGTACCTGACTGCTTGCTTCTGAGCACCGCTCCATTTATTGTAACTACACGTGTGGACAAAGGCACAGGCTGCAGGCTGTGTTATTAATCAATATTAGTGAAAACAAACTTAACTATAAACCTGCAGCAGTATGTACTGGCTGTTTGTTAACATTTGAACTATCAGTGGTTCTTTTGTCTTCACTGTGTATGATGTAAGCACTTCATACACAAACACTAACCTCCATGACAAAGCCTTTCTCACAGTAGCATTGACAATAGTGCAGATGTATGTACACTTTAAAATGAACTAAGGACATATTTTCTTCCACATAGCACATGCTCTCAATTGCAAATTGTGCTCATAGTTTCCTGAGAGTCCCAGCAAGCATTACTTGATTAATCCTAAATCCTTTGGTTTGTGGCTTTGTTTAAGTAAAAACTGGGGGGGAGGGGAATAAAACATTCTTAAAGGGTTAATGATCCTCATAGAAAGAGTATAAACACTGGGTTGTTTGGGGGGGGGGGGGGGAGGGTGCTTTTTTTTTTTTTTTTAATTAAATGGCTCCATCACACCTATTTGTTACACTAGTCGGTACACTGCACTTGTAGCACCTTCCATACTGACTCAGAGCAACTTTTCCAGGGAGAAAAATGTAACTGGCTATCCAATATGGAAATGGTTCTTTATGCTCTAACCTGCACTTTTTTTGTAAAGGGATTATTTTTGTTTCCTGAAAACCTTAGTCTTGTTCTGGGCATCATCAGACAGTGCTGGCTTCTGCCTGCTTAGAAACCTGAGCTGTCCCTCTAAAATATGTGTATTATTTAGTTTAAGTGATGTAACCAATTCATACAGGAGGAGAACCTGGCATCCTTGATTTTTATCCTTGTGGATTGGGATGGACTTGCCTTGCACTTGCCCTGATTCCCCTACTCCTTTCTAGTAAGCAACAGGTAGACCCAACAGCTGTTAGACTACTCGATTATCTTTTTAATTATTTTTTTCCTAGGAAAGAAAGGCATACTGTGAGCTGTGAGCGTATGTAATTTTGGGAAAGGAGCACAAATTTGACCATTTTTCTTAAATTCTGATTAGCACCTCCAGCTCACCTCTGCTTCACTCTTGTCTGCAGCCTCTGAGTAGGACCAGCAAGAAACAATGGCTCCCAAATGCTGCTAAGCTTATGATGTGCCTTCAAAAACTTGGAACGCATACTCTCTGTGAAAGCTGATGAAGGATCCCTGCCTGCCCTCTTTCCTTCCCCTTGCCAGCTGTAGTCTGCCCCTCTTAAGCTTTTTCTGCAGCTGTGTGTTGGTGTGCGTCTCCCACTGGAGCCTTGGATCGCTGTCTGCGTCTCCCACTGGAGCCTTGGATCGCTGTCAGCTTCCCCCACAAAGGCACTGGCAGGATGACAAAAGCTGTTCTCCCTAACTGTGGTACTGCTAAATTTCCTGTGCAGCATGACAACTTACAGCAGGGTTGTTCCGAGTCAGAGAGGGTTTGAACACCCAGTAGCCTGAGGCCTCTCGTGCCGGCACACCCTCATGACTTGGTCACTTGCTGTTGTGACGCCCAAGAGACACACTTCAGTGTTACGCCTTGCTGGTTGTGTGGGTAGGTAGGATTTCTTACATGAATGGTGGGGAGGGATAGGGAACAGCTGTGTTCCTGGACAATGGTTGGTTAAAGAAAGTTTGTTATTCTGTGGTTAACTATTTTTAAATGTATTGCATTAACCAGCAGCGGGTTTGGGTTTTTTGGTGGTTGTTGCCATATTTTTATGGCGATCTACTGTATGACTGATCTTCCCTGCCACTTGTTCAAGGATGATGGAAGGCACCACTTCTAAGCACAGCAGAAGTGATGCTTTGGGCAATTAAAAACATTTCTTACAACCATACAGGCAAACCTCGGTCTTTGTGTGTGCGAGACTAACTTATTACCTCTTTCGTATACATAGACCAGCTTGGAGCCTCTCTACAAGGAAATACAAATTATGAAAAACACTTTTCTCTTCAAATGTGTTTATTGATGACAGTAGTAGCTTGGTTCTATCATACTATTTAAAGTCAGGTGTGCCTAAGTGAACACTGCCCCACCTGTGGTGCTGAATTTCTGCCTAGTTTGACTTTTTTCCCTGCCCCCCAAAGGGTTGCCAACTCCAGAGTGTCAGTCTGCATTCAAGGTGAGACAAACACCTTGAAGGACCCAATGGGAAATGTGCTTTGTGGTGTAAAGATCAGCTTCAAAAACAAGGCCAACGCCCATTGCATTCCTTCTTTGGGAGGTTGTGTACACAGGCGTCCGGAGGGTATTCTAAAAGAGCATGAAGGAAAGAAGGACACTGAGTAGTGCTTGAAGTACAACATGAAACTGGAAACAAGAAGGGCCTCTAGCAGAGCTGATTGTCTTCAGAAATTCACTTTTTTTGCTGTAAGTCTTAAATATCTGATACCCAGAAAATGTAAACATCCTTTATGTCATTAACTGGTAATGGGAAATAATTAAAAAAAATAGTGGGAGTGTAAGTGTCCCAAGATGCCTCTCCCATACTGGCTGAATGGAAAAAGGCAGCAAACCTATTAACCCCCCTGAGCATAACCCTCAGGAATGAAAAACTGTAATGAAGGCTAACATAAGGCAAAGTGTTAAATGTCCTACTTTATATGATAGTGGTAATGATAAAATGGTGCTGCTTGTGCTAAGAGGGAAGGGACTACCAGCTTTTGAGATATGAAAACAGAAGGAAGTTAATAAGCAACCGGCCATTGTGTCCCCAAGGAGCACTACCTGGAGTTTGAGCCTGCGTGCTTCAGTGGGGATTATCTTCACAATGGGCAACTCCACCACCAGGACTCTGGGCTGGCTTTTGGTAAGGCAGCTGTGCTCTACATCCCAGTCTGCTCCTTCCAGAAACAGACCAGAAACAAAGCAGCCTGTATGGGCAGAAAAATGCAACACCTTGTGTAAATTGAGCTACTCAAGAAATCAGTTTAAGACAACAGTTCCTGCAACAGCTGTCCTTGGCACTTGTAGTCATGACAAAACCCACTATGTTCCAAACTGCAGCTACACAGAGGTATACTTATCTGTGGTGTTTGCTTTTACAATACAGCTGTGCTCTAAAATTTTTTTCAAATTAAGATTATCTCAGTTGTACTACATATTCTAAACATTATTAGGAATTAATACTGATTTGCTTGCAGTTCTCTTCCCTGCAGTGGGTTCCATCCTCCAATTACTTGGCCAAGTAATAGCCAAGTTGTAAAAGATCTTTGTAACTCCTGTGGGACTGCTCATTACATCATTCTAACAAAAGGTGAAGGGTTGGAATAGAGTTGTTCTGGTACGAATACCAAGCATTTTGATGAAATGTTAGTAAATAAAGAATAGTCTAGGTATGCCCCTGAGGTTACTTTTATTTTTAACTGAAAGTTAGAGTTAAAAACAAGTAGATATTTTTTTTCCCCTCCTCTGTTCCCAACCAGCTCTAGTACTCAAAAGTATTGCTCAACTGTCCCCTTTACCCAGCATTTATTATATTTAGTAATTAGAGCATTGCTAGTCATAGAGATTTCATAAAGCTATATCTACACAATAAATCATACATAGTTGCATTTACTTTTTGTTTAAATATATTTCAACATATTATCTGTAGTGTAAATAGACCTGCTAGGATTGGTAATGTTGTAGCCATTAAGTGAAAAAGTATATAGAGAGCAAGCCAGCAAGGGAGAGGTGTAAGTTCAGGTACCTGCACATGGGTGAAAAGAGCTGAAGAAGGAAAATCAAACTTTGTGTGTGCAGCAGGAAAGGAGAAACCAGAACCCAGCTTCTTCCCAGCTTGAAATCATGTGGACTGTGAAATGCAGAGCCAAGGGTGTGGTCTGCAGAGGTATAATCTAAGTAATTTACTCAGTATGCCAGGCTATTTCTTTCTCTCTCACCAGTCAGCTACTTTATTATTTTTGCCAAATAATCATAAAAATACCTACCTTGAATAGACCCTTCAGTGATCTCTTCTGCAGTCCTGTACTTGGTTACCTCAGTGTAGAGGGTGGAGTGATCCAAGGGCCACTTGTTTCTCCTGCAGGTAGCTTGAACAAGAGCTGTCAGGTAAGCTTCTGGAACGTGCAGGCCTGAGAGCCACATCACCTTTGGCTCGCAGTCGTTAACCTGCAATCCCAGAATATGATTTGCAGCACCTGGTTGTCCCACCACACCTGATACTCAGCCCAGAGACCAACACTCTTAAAGACTAGCCAGGAGCTAGTCTGTCTTGTCGTTCTAGGTGGTGATTAGCATTAGTTCAAGTAACTTGTCTCAAGCAGCAATTTGCACAGCATATCATGCAGATTAACAAGACAAAAATCTTTCTGGAGGCACTTGCTTACCCAGCTGGTGTACTGGTTATACCGAGCTCTAAAGAAAATAATCCAATTTCCAAGTGTTTTGAGTGTGTCGGGGGCCAGCCGCCGCCAGATTCCAGGAATCTGTCCGTTAAAGAGAGCCCGAGCCACATCATCCAGTTCACTGCTCATTCCAACTTCCCCAGCCAAGGCCTGGAAAGATGGTGGGAGTCTGAGTGTCAGCCTGGGGCAGGCGAAGCCTGACTGATTTCATCCAATAGCTGTGTTCTTTACTTACACGCTGCAGTTCAGCCAATGACTTTGCCATTCGAATGATCAGCTTATTAAAGCGTTCCAGTTCCTGCAACAGCACCACAGTCGTAGGGGTTATGTCTGGTCCAAACCCCTTCCGTATCTGGTCAAGATCGAATACTTGCGGTACTTTGTTTTCTATATCCTTAGCAACATTTGCGATATATTCATCTCGACTAATTCTTGTACCAGTTTCACCTGAAACCAAAATGGTTTAGTGAGACTAAATCTGCATACACTACCCCTTCTATTATTAGATCTCTAAGAGATCTGAGAGCTGACTCACCTTTTGGCCTCAAAGTCTCCCACCCTCTGCAGCACTGATGTGCACCCTGCCTGCCTCTGGGCACGTGCTGAACTACTTCCATGCTGGCAGGGCTAAGCCGTTCAGCTGCCTCGCTCGCTGCCCAGCCCCACTGTTTTGCTGCCTCTGCTCCCCAAGGTCACTACGCCAGCCGTGCCCCTCCCCCCCCAACCCCCCATCCCAGGGTGGACCGGCAGACACCAACCTGTGCTGCCGCCAAAACCTTTCTCCACGTGCCGGGCTGCGGGCACCCGCGCTTCCCCACGCCGGGAGCAGGCAGCACAATGGGCGGCAGTGTCCGTGCCAGGACCCAGGCACCCTGAAGCGGGCTGCAGGGATCACAATCCCCACAGCAAGGAGCCACCTCATTATTTCTTATCTACAAAAACAGTTCAAAGTAACGGAGAACATACCCGTTTGTGGCTGCAGCTCAAGAAGATGAGACCATATATCACGAACTGCCTGTGTATAATACCCAATCTCAGCATTTGCATGAAGACCAAATACCTCTGGAGTATTAGCAAGCGGCAGAGATTCTATCGCCTCTGCAATACAAAAACACGCTTCCTAAAAATGTGATGTATTAAGCCACAGCTGCCAGGCAAAAAAGAATACTGCAGTGAATTCCATGAGCAATTTTTGTTATTGCTCTGCTTGAAAAAAAATAAAATGCTACAGCTGGGATTGAAATAGTGCAATGGTTGACTAAACATTTTTAAGGATGAAATGCACACACACACACACACACATATAGCCCACCCCATGGAAATGTATCAATAATAAAAAATTAACATGCTGTTTACCTGGGGATTTTTGGGGTTTTTTTTCTTTTTAAGGAAATGAGGAGCTGGCTGGTAAGTTAAGTTCACATTACCAAGGGCTGCTCATACAAAGCAAGAACAGTACCATCAGTGGATTACAACATGGCAATACATAGAATCACAGAATCATTTAGGTTGGAAAAAAACCTTCAAGATCATTGAGTCCAACCATCAATGATGCCCACTAAACCATGCTCTGAAGTGCCTTGTCTACACGTTTTTTGAATACATACACATGCAATGCCTCAAGTTCCTTTCAACTTCTCATATCTGGCAATGGACGTGTGGAGAGAATGTATACTGTAAGTAGACTTTTGTTTTTTTAATGCTAACTTATGTGGCAGGAAAAGCATTTCTTACCAACAAAGTCATCTTTTACAGTCCCTTGTGGAATTTTATAATCAACCTTGTCGTTTTTATAAAAGTGAAACGTTTGGAATGTGTCAAATATGAAATCACCAAGGTACTCATCCATATAGACAGTCAGAATGCGACGATCAAAGCTATCAATGGCGCGCCCACCATACATGACCTAGAAATCAGTTACATCAGTATTACAGCACTGGCTTTTGGGGCAGCAAATATGGTTTAAAAAACCCAAAAAACCAAAACAAATCACTCTTCATTTCTGCTGAGACTGTGCGGTATAACACCGTCTCCCTTAAGGGAAACCAAGTACATCTTCTCTAGCCCCCTCTCGAGGGGGAACAAGCAGGAAGTATCTCGACTTAGCCTGGAGAGAGCTGCTGTGGGCCACTCCTAATAACCACTCTTGGTGATTTATGTGCAATGGTACCGTCCTTAGGTACCAGCTGTGATTAAGTGCTGCAAAATAACAGCTTTCTGCAGCATTTCATGTCACAGCAGCTATGCTAAACTGGCCAGCTACTACACAGCATGTATCATGTACAGCACTGCAATAGCTTTAGAAATATGTTTGTACAGCTCTCACATCAGTAATGCTCCACTGTACTAATAATCCTGTGAAGTTGTGCTGTTCAGTACCTTTCATCAGACCATCCCAAGGGCGCTCTCACTCAAAATTAATTAAGCACTATAACTCCCCTGTTGTGCAGTTACACACAACAGCCCTATTTCATTGAGACAATGAGATTAAGTGACTTGCTCAGGGCTACACAGGAGTTTCAAGACTGCCCAGGAGAGATTGTCAGCCAGCTTTACTTGATAATGCAGGCCATGCAGAAAGGAAGTCTCATCTATCTGGATTCTTTGACCATCAAATGTTCCTTAGTGACACTGTAGGCACTCACCTCACCAATAAGATATTTGAGACTGCTCCAGGGGATTTTATCATCATTTTGTTGGAAAGCTTTTCTCAAATATGTGTTAAGAATTTCCATGCAGACCTAATAAAGTTGTTAGAACACATGAGATAAGAAGATTCATAAATCAGCTATACATATCCATAGATTTTATTTAATATAGTTCTTGTTTGAAAACTAACAATTATTTCTTTCTCAAATAATTAAAAAGTTAAGTCCTCTTAAGAAAAGAAACCCATGAGAGAGGCAATATAAACATGACAGATTTGACAGATTTGAAATATGATTAATTTTTAGTGGCCAAAATTGACATTATAGAAGATCAGGAGTCTACGTGACTCCACAGCAGCAGAAAAAAAATGAGGCAAAATCTTACTGTAAGAAAAGATTAAAACTGGATAGATTATATGTTTTCAAAAGTAGTCTGAGCAACTCAAGAATATAAGAGCCATTGTAATTATTTTCTTACCTGGAAATCAGATTCATTAAAATCATATGGTATGTTCCAGCCAACCTTCCCAAACTTCCTTCTCTCCTGAACCACAGCATGGAAAAATGCCAAGACATAGACTAAGGATTTAAAGGCAGGATGTGGGCACTGCTCTAATGTTTCTTGGGGAATTTTGAAGTAGGTGGCTCTCATATTCAGTTTCAGACCATTAGGTGGTTCTGTCACAACCTATCAAAATAATGAGGGAAGCCATTAATTACTGGATAGCCTCAGAAAAATAAGCTGTAAATATTATCACACTCTCTAAGCAAGCTATACAATACAATCTTGAAAATTTTGAGCAGCTTTCCAAATTCATATCAATATGCAATTTTTTCTTAAGTAAAGACATGAAACAGACCTTTTAAGCTTATCAAGGTAAACACACATATGTAAAGAGAAACTTGATACTATTTTAGAAATAGTCATGTTATTGGAAAGGTGTTAATATTTATCATACTTTAAGGTCTAATTTATTGAAATATCAGTACTTTACACATTTTGGTGTGTCCTACATATCACCACAGTAGATGGCTTAACAGTCTTTAATATGGCTTTACTGGTGATCAAACTGCAGCAGAGCCAGCTTCCTGGCAGCTTTCTCAAAGTGCTATAAAACCTTTGTTCTCACTGCTCATGGCTAGACCTACAAAGTGAGTATTTGCAGTCTTAAAGATATGTTCATGCTCACTTCTCCCCACTGCAGCACTAAGCGCTGCTGGAGGTGAATACTCCACAGCTGTCATTGATACACTAGAGCACATATTGGGTGGATCTGTCATGCCACTGCTTTCAAATCTGTGAAATAAAATAATTGTGTTTACAGGACTGGTTCACCACAACAGAAGTAAAGCAGCCATAGAAAAGAACATCAGGACAGCATCGTGGCTTGTGCCTTCAAAGTAATCAGCTCAGCTTGCTTGTGATAAATGCTGCAGCCTGAAGTAGCAGCTGGAAACCATTATCCTATTACAACGTCTGCTCCACTGGCACTATTGCTAGGCTAGACACAGACCTCAGTTCTACACTTCAGCATCAGGACTGACAGGACTATTTCTGTCTCTCCGGATATTCCTCACTTGTGGCAGCATTTGAATCTAAAGAGCATTTGTCACATTTCCAGGTTTACTCACAAACCTTAACTCTGAAATAACTGCTTCAGAAAAAAACTGCTGAACAGCTTTCACCCAAAGGAAGAATCACCATAAGATAAACAGGATGATGAAAAAAGGATTTGGCTTATAAAGGCAAAAAGCTAGTACATACAGCCCAAGTCAACATGCTGCATTCAGGTCATGCTCTTCCCAAAGCCAGTCTGTTTTGGTGAGTAAGAGTGGCAGGACATGCCCTCCTGACCAGGGTTTGCCCACTGCACAGTACCTTTAATGACTTCTGCAGTATTCCAATTGGGAAGCCCTTGGTCGGGTCAGTAGTCAGCCAGAGGCGAAAGTCTGGGTGAGGCTTTGTAATTTTCTCCAAGGCCTTTTCCAAATTGATAAGCCACTTCACCAAAAGGTGACAGTTCTGCAACATGAGCCACTCTCCACAAACCACTGCATTCTCCAGCATCTGCAAAGAAATCTTAAGAGAGGGAAAGAACTGTCGGTGAGTAATTCTCCCTTTATCCTGTAAGTAAACTGACTCTGATGGGTTAATGCAGTGGATTTCTTCCTGCTAGCAAGCACACCCAGCCTTTTAGTTAGTTTTAGTAGACTTACCAGAATGCTCCTTGCTGAGAACAGACCTTTTCCAATACCACGAGAAGTTGCTCTGAGATGCTTTTTTTATTTCATTAATTCCTTTTGAAATTAAAAGTCACGCAGAGCATTGAAGTATTTCAAAACAGTACAGGAGTGTGCATGGCCCAGAAGATGGTGAAGGCCAGAGTCTAGGAAGTGGTGGTCTAAATGAATCTAATAGGAGTTCTCCCACTGACTGAAATCGCAGCAAATTCACGCAGCTGCTAAGCTTTGGACACCCCTGTCTTAGTGTCCCTAACAAAAAGGAAAGCTACAGGAAAGATAGAAAAATCAGCAGGATAACTTTTTGGTAACAAACACTGTTGACTCCCAATCAACTCATGTCTATACACAGACACACAGGGTCACTGATTAACCTTTGAAAGGCTGCAGAGTAACATTTTTCAGCTCAACTGTTTTTAACAGACAACAGTATCATTCTGAATCTACCCATACCCAAACCATAAAATCAGCCAATCAGCCAAATGCCCCCTTTCACATTACAGAAAAGCATTATTCCTAGGCTGGCAAATTGTGTGCTATGTGTGAACCACAAAATAACGCCCTTTAAAATGGAGCACACCTTTGGAGAGGAAATTTGAAAAGGCCCACCACATTAGGAGCATGATTTGCAATTCACAGACTAACCTGCTGCACACAGCGCATCCCTATCTTCCCACCAAAGTTACCTTTTCTTGGCCTTGTCCCATGGCTAGGAATTTGAGTCTATCTCCTCCAAATCCTGTCCTCTCGGCCAGTTTCATGAGGTCACTGACAGGATCAGAACCAGGACTTAAGATAAAAACAACTGGTGAGTAAGGACTGCTCTGCTCAAAGATAGCTTCAAAGCTGATCACAGGGGGCTGCACATACCTGGTAGGAAAAGAAGCACAATAAACTGCTAATTTGCACAAGAGCAGCCATCGTGTGTAAAAGTTGACTTTTACACAAACATCAAAGCTCACTGCAGAGTGCGCATGGAAATGATACAAAGACAACTCATGCTCTGTTGTTCAGGCAAATTACAAAATCATTTACATAGCTGTGTGAAATACCTGAACAGTGTGACTCGGATTTCAAAGAAGAGAGTGACTTACTTCTCACTCATTGTTAGAGTAACATAGTCTGTTACTGCCCGATATAGCCGGTCCACCCGGAAACACCGTAAAAGTAGGAGCTTCTGAAAGTTCGTGAGATTGTTCTGGTACTGCATGGGGAATGGCATCTGCTCCAGAGTGTCTGTATCATACCACTGGCAAGAAAAATGGGAGACAATGCAAATTAATCAAATGGCTCTATCAATGAAATTACTAAGAAAGCAGACAAAAGCAACTTGATTAACAAGGGGACAAGAGACACAAGGAGAACAAAGAAGAAAGTCAATCAGCTGCATAGAAATACCAAAAGGTTAAGTAAATGTAGAAAATTCAGCTTTTTCAGTATAAAGTGTTCAAGTCCAGAAATACATTTGTACTTTCATTTTATGTCAAGTAATTCTCTTACCATACAGAAAATAGCATCTCAAGCAAAAAGTATTAACAGATTGCTTACAGAAAGACTTCTTATAAAGCAAGAAGACATGGAATGAAAGTAAAGGTGGAACAAAAAAAAGTCTGTGTTTGTACCTAGCTTGTAGAACTCACTGCCACAAGAAGATCGAAGTACAATTTAGCAGTACAAAAATAAGTGAAATGTTGACAGTTGAAATCAACAGCAAAAATTCCACTGACTTCAATAGGGCAAATAACTCATCTAAGGCATTTGACTGGAAAATAAGACATTTACAGTATACCAGGGAAGATTTTTTTGGTTTGGTTTTTAAATAATAAGAGCCTTAATTTTTCTGGAAATAAGCCAATCACTGAGGTCAAGAAGAAAAGCAAAGCCTTGACAGAAAAACCCAGTGGTGACATGCCTCCTGCCGAGTGCTATGGCACATTGCATCATACTTGAACATTTAATACCAGAAGAAAAACAAGGAGAGAGAACAGGATTGCAGAAAAGCACGTACATTTTTCCATACATCTGGATTTTTTTCCACATCATCTGGAAGAGATTCAAATTTCTCAGGAAATAGTTCAGACAAGCGAATTAGGTCTTCCCAGCCTTGATCTGGAAGCCAAGCATACGGTTTCTTTCGTGCACTCTTCTCCAGGGAAATATTGCCTAGTCACATTCAGAAACCAGAGTGAATGTCCATGTCATAAATTCTCCAATACATGACCACACATATGGTCCCACTGCACAGAGAAACCAATTGGAGATTTGTTTCTGGAAGCACTGTAAGATTAAAGTGGTCTACTGAAGAAAAGATGGCATTTTACAAGTGCTTGCAAAGCCAGAGTTGTATCTTCGCAACCCTTTCTAACATTATTTATACATAGTCAGAAAATAACTAAAGATTATTTTCTCAGGTAACATCCTAACAATTAGCTAATGTGATTTATCAACATCTGCAGAGAAAGATTAGCCTCTTCACTGTTTAACTAAGTGAAAAAACAGAAATAGCAGAATCCACAATTTGTGTAAACCAACATAGTTCAGCTGTCTTCAGCCGTTTCTCTAGGTGCTAGCTCTTACAGTAACTCATATCCAGTAAAAAATGTATCTTTGAAGGATTTTTTAGCTATTGCTACATATAGCTATATATTTATACATAAATATTCACTTTACCTTTCAGAAAGAACTCAAGTTCTCCGTGTGGAACTCTGCCATCAGCTTGTTCTATCCTGACAGTCATATTAAAGGAGAATAGTAACTTATGCTTCTCAAACAAGCCTGCATTAAAAGGACAATATTTTCAAAAATCAGCTGCTAAATACTGTGGAACTGGAGCAATCTTTAAATCCACATCCTGCATGTGGTCACCCCACAAAGATCAGGGTGATTGAAGATGGGGTTTTTGGATCAGGCTTACAGAGTCAAAACACCATCTGTGAGCTACATCCAGGGATGTCAGATCCATAACTGTGATTTACCATTCATAACTTCATTAAGAAAAGCATTTCTTTAAAAGTTACATAGGTAATATCTATAGTTTCTTGAAACAGAAATAGCAGGGAGTAAAGTGTAAACCAGGACCAATGCTGAGAACTGAACATTAGTGAATTCCCTGTTTGGTAACTTGCCTCTTTAATGTAAACCAACTGGAGGCATGGCTTTTAACAAGCATTTGCACAACACAGTATCAGCCCATCACTAAATCACACTAACCTGTGCAGCCATAGTTATAGGTGTTGAAAGTCAGTGTATCCATAATGTTTTTTAACCTCTTCAGAAGAATAGGACTGGGCATGGATTTCCGAAGAGAGAGTCCAAAAACATCTAAGAAGGAGACCAGTGAGTACTGATACATGATGTTGACAAGTGCCATTTCAGACAAAACGGAGAATAAAATGGCCCCCCTCCTGGCAGCTGGTCTGTAGCCATCTCGAAGGTGATCAATATCCACCGCTGTCATCTCAGCCAGATTCAGTTTTTCAATCACCTAGCCATACATTGATTTTATACACATGTAATTACTGCACTGATCCATAGTATGTATATTATATCACAATAAGCAGAGCTACTCACTGTCTGCCTCTCTATGTTGACTATAAAGGGAATTTGGGCAGGTAGCCCTAAAGTAGTATGAATTATAAAATTCAAAAGTTAGATCAAATTAATCCCATACTGTATATTTATGAAAAGTAAAGGCAAAGATTTACACAGAATCATGGAAATAGTGTGGGAAAGGCACTCTGGGGATCCTTAGTTCAACTTTCTGCCCAAAGCTGGACTATGACCACCACTAGACCAGGTCAGTTATGGCTTTGCCCAACTACTGAAAACCTCCAAGGATCGAGATTCTGCATCCTCTCTGAGTAACAAATATCTTAACTTTTCATTTCAGATCTGATACAAGACAACACAAAGGTAGTTTCAGAGCTGAAAGAAATATGTCATATGCTCTTTGCTTTAGAACTGTAAACAACCGTTACTTTAGTCCTGATAAAGACTTTCCTGAAGATAGGATTTGGTTCTCTGATGCAATAAAATACTGCCCAATACTGAGCAATCCAACATACTCATGAAAAAACTCTCCATTTCCTTTCAAACTAATTCCTAGCTTCAAGGGTGAAAGATGAAGCATAATGAAAAAGGAAAAATTATGTTCTATTAGTACATATCCTTCCAAAAAGCCCAGAGCCAGTACCTCAGTAGCTTTGGATTTTGTCTCTTCCAGGGTTTGCACCAAGTCCAAGTTGTCCAACATGTTTCCTGTAGAAGATGTCAGTTCCCGAAGGAGAGAGTCTTCCAGATCTTTCAGCAAGTTTTTGTTGTCACTTGTCTCCTGGATGAGATGTTCTCTCTGTTCTTCCAATTCCCTTCTTTCAAAACCCATAATGACGCTGAGCAACTGATCCTCTAGGCCCTTTAGTGTAACTACAGATACAACACACGTACATACAGATACAACACACGTACACAGGAAAGTCTTTTTCTTTTAAACACAAGGAGAGCTTTTACACAACTTATTTCATGTCAATCCTCTCATAAAACTACAGCAATGCAACAGAGTGACTTGGTTAATAACTCTGTATCTTAATTCTACCAAGACATCCTAACACAACAGGTGCAAGAAGAGATATTTAGCTTAGAAGAGAGAAGGGAGAGGGATTTTCTGTTAAATCAGATGCTAAGTATAAGGGACACTATGAATTTTTTAGAGTTTCATTACTGTTTCAGACAACCACCCAGGCCCTAAACTTGCACTACAGCATAATCACTACTTTGTTACTAAATACACACTTTTGCTTACCTGTGTAATTAATAACCATAGCTTTGCCAAACACAGAGGGAGAATACTTTGGATTCGACAATTTGGTGTTCAGGTACAATCTAAAATTATTGTCATAGTCAACCTCTTTGTCACCCAGGACAATGAATGTTCGCCCCTGTGCAACTTTGATATTCTTCTCTAAGACATTGTCTATCACAGGATCAATGTATTCATCAACACCATGCAACAAGAAAGGGCTTCCATACTTTATGGCCAGTTCTAGTTGTTTGAGGAAATCTGGGTCATTAAAGGAAGCCATCTGCAAGAGAATAATGGGAAGATATGAAAAGAGAACTGATATTCTATTTGCTGAACACCACTATTTTGCATTAGTTGCCAGCACTAATGAAGTTTGCTCTTTGTTGCTTTTTGTCTTTCCTCTTACAGATGATATAAACTGCACTGGTACAAAACAGTAGAGGTGCTTTTTTTTCCTGATTAGTTGAGAATCATTTCCATTTGGAGAACTATTCTTCAAAGTTCCAGCTATGTCTCTGACTATGGTAGTGGTCCTACATGAAAACTCCATCCTGGAGATGAGGTAAAACACAATCTGCACCAGCCTTTTGGTTGTACTATTTCTGTATGTACTAAGGCTAACCAAGATCCCAGACAAACCATCCGTGATATTCACAGTGATATTCACTATCTGTTTCAGAGACACAATAGTCAACACGTTTGTCAGTACATAATCAGTTCCCCATTCAAGGTGACAGATATTTATGCAGCTTTTAAAACAACCAGTAAAGAGGTAAAATGACCATTTATCTTTACCCTCAGGTTATTTTTTTCTTCTTTCTTCTTAATCCAATGTAATGCCTGTTGCTGTGGGTCAATACAGAGTGGGAAGCGGCTTGCATATGTTGTCAGGATGCCATTCTGGATAGAGAGTTCATCTGGAGGCAATCCTTGGGAAACCCACCTGGGAACGGAATGGATCAAAGACCAGGCTGGGATGAAAACATGATGGGACAGCAGCACGTTTCATTTGTCAGTAAAATTATCCAATTCATTAAGCACGCTATTAGACACACAAGGAAGCACATAGTGTACGTGTGTGAACAGTGTCAGAATTCAGACTGACTCATTACCTGAGTCATTTGTAACTACACTATCCAAACACTGACTGTTGCATTTGATGAGTAATCCTGCAGTAGTTGAAATATGGGCTGAGGCATGGGTTTAATTCCAAATTTATCGAAATCAATGAAAAGACTCTTGTTGGGCTATGGGAAGACATATTATAGACAACTCCTTAAAAAATTTCCTAAAAAGGTATTATATGTGTCCAAGTTCAGTGAATGTCCCTGGAGTGCAAAGTACAACAGTTTGTTAGAACAAATAGCCTCTGTTAACCAGAAGAAAAATGTCTCCTTGCCATCTTTGAGACATGAAAGTACAATGGGCTTTCTCTGGTATGGCTGTGCACCTCCACCCACAATGCCAATTCTATGCTACAAATACAGATCCAGACTCCCACATCACAATTTCACATTCAGTAGTTACTGGGTTTCTTGACTGGACATACCTGCTAACCTCCACCTCATTGGTCAGGAGGCTTTCTAACCTAAATGGTTGACTGAGAGGAATCTCTCGTGAGAGGATATCTTCTTGCCACACTTGATAAATCATTTCATTACGAAACTCCCAGTTGAATGCTCCTTCGTAGCTCAGAAAGGCGGCACAGAGTAGACAGTCTCCAAGCAACTTCACCTTTCGTATTTCATAGTCCTCTAATTCCTTTGTCCATCTGATAGAATTATAAGGGAATCCTGGGTCAGTCTGTACCAGGGAGATGGGGTTTATGTGCAGAATTTCCAGGTGCTGCTACTTTAGGTGTAGGCTGAGACAGTCCCCCAAATTTACAATCGGTTGTTCTCTCACTACTATGATGGCCACAGACACCAAGGTGATCTGAAACTTCTTCCTTTTAATCTCAGTTCACCTTGTCCTTCTGCACTAAAAATTGCTGTTACTATTTTTCAGGAGCTAACAGATATTAGCTTAGAACACATATTGGCTCTTCTCAGAAACAAATATCACTGGAAATGACGTTTCCAAAACTGCCTCTGTTTGACAGATTTTATCCCTGGCACATGACCCTCTGATGTCAAAAATGCTCCTCTTTGAACCTAGACTTACCTCTTATTCTCAGATCTCAAGCCAAAGATGAGCTTGTCAGCAGCATCTAATCTTCTCTGCATAATCTCTGCTTCTTCTTGTAACTGTTGCTTTTCTTTTATTGCCTCTTGATATTTGTTCCCCAAAGCTTTAAGCTCATCCTGAATGGTAGCCAACTCTGCCTTTATCTTTTCCAGTTCCCGCTTACTTAAGTAATAGTTCCGTTCTAGCCTAGCCACCTACATTACATTATGAAGGAAACATAAGAGTATCAGAGGAAAGAAGGGCTATGGAGAGAAGCTTTAACTTCTCAGATTTCTTTTGGCTATTTCACGCATTTCAAAGTGTCCTGGTAATAAACAGTGTAAGCCAAAATAACTGGTATTTCATGCATTTCAAAGTGTCCTGGTAATAAACAGTGTAAGCCAAAATAACTGGCACTGTTTCTCACCCACCCCTCCCCATCCCAGACATATACATCATGGTCTGATACTGCAGTTCCAAACCAGATAAATCTCCTAGAGTTTTGTACCCACGAGGTATATTAAAGCATGTGAGCAGTCCTGCTGACATTGAAGGTCAGCAGAACTGTCATCCTGTGACAAAAATGGAGGTTTGTCTGCTTAATAACTATATTAAGGCCTTAAAAATAGTGAGACTCATCATCTAGTGAATATACTTTCTCAGTATATCATAACCCATTCTTGAAGAAAGTTTCCCAGCATCATATGTTGGACATTAGATTTCCTTTGGTAATACAGCTAACTTTACAGTCGTTCTAAAAAAAGTTAATTGAAAGGTCTGTGCTTAAGGGATGGATATTGTGTACTACTGAGCTCTGCTCTGTCCAAATGCCATGTGTTTTGAAGTCTGTTTTCAGTAGACAGCTATAAACTGTGTTTTTCTAAGCATGTTAGATTACAAAATTCCAACTGAACATGCTCCTCCCTTCAAGCACTGGCTTGGATGGGAACCCACATCCCGGCATGACACAACAAACACAGCAATTTATAACCAAGTACCTGCCTCACTCCTAGTGCAATAGTTCCCCTAAACACCTCTTTTTTGCACTTGAGAGGAGAAATGGGAAGTCTACAAAATTGTCAAGTGTTATTTTTCTCATCAGGATCATGCTTCATCCTTCTCTGAGTTTGAATCCACATGCTTTACCTTTTCTCTCTTCGGCTTGACTTCTTTAACTACATCACAGTAGCTCATCACTGCTTCAACAAACTTTAACATTCCCAGTCCTGCTTTGCTAACAAGTTCCATTTCGCTCATGGTAGTATTACATTTCTTTAACACATCTAAATGGGCAAACACAAAAATATTGTAAGTGAGTTGAATTACAGTGCAGAAATCCTCAGAGAAATAGCTTTCCCTACCAGCAATATCAAGCAATGCTGTGACAGACAATATGAAATATTTGTCAGAATATTAAAGAGACTCTGACTTTAAGATGAAGCTACTAGGCTGTAACACTACAAGCACAATATTGGTAGTGATTTCTGAAGTTCTTTCTCCATGAAGGGAGTGCATTCAGGAGTTGTTGAGGATCATGGTTTGTTACCTCTGCAGTGGTCAGATGCAATTTTGTTCAAAGAGCCAAACTCCCTTCTTAATGGAACTTCTCTGGATAACACCCTCATCAGCATGTGCAAAGTTTGGCTCATAAGCTTTAGTTATAGCTTATCTTCTTTCCACTCTGTATATATTACATTTTAATTGCCACCACATGGGTGAGGTCATAATTCTACTAAGTAGCTAAAAGCAGACAGCAGGCCTGTGCCGTTATCCTGTTAGTTTCTTGTCTACTCTAACCCAGAGTGTGTAAGACCCTAGCTGAGGTATAAACTGGATGTAACACGTAGCAGAAGGTCTTTGAACTCTGAAAAATCTAGTCATCCCAACAGTGCAACATCTGCAGCACTGCAGACAGTGCTGTCCCTTTGCATAAAGTGAATACCACCCTCCCAAACAACACTGGCAGGATTGCCACTGGCATGGCTAATCACATTAACAAGATCCTACGTTCATTCCAAGTATACAGATCAGTAATTTACCTCGGACAGACTTCACTTGGCTCTGAGTAATTCCATCAAAATCTATCTCCATCAGGGATCGCAGGAAATTTGCCTCAGACATCATTCCTTTGGCTGTCTTCCAGTTTAATTCTTTGTAACCTCTCATTATAAAAACACTTTCCAAAACAGCCCGCACCTGCTCAGGGGGCTTTGCAAAGGATCTAGAAAACAGGTGAAGGAGACAGTGGAGGAGAAAAAGGAGGAAACAAAGCACATGATGCCAGACGTGTACTTCCCATTAAGAGAGTCATTGCAACACAGCAAAAGCTAGTACATAAGACATCCTACACAAAGTGAAAAAGATAACCCAGGCCAGACAAGAAATTATTAAATAGTCAAAAGCTCAAAACCAATTTTTTTATTCAGACAATTTTATCGATGAATTACTAAAGGATTTCGACAGTGGAAGGCCTAAAATCCTGACCCATGATATTCTTCCCTAGGGCAGTGAAGCAGCTGTCCATTGGGACAAGCAGTACAGGAAGAATCCAGAAATCTACGAGAGAAAGGAAACTAAATAAGTGTGGCAGGGAAGGGACAGTTGTTGCTATTTCGGGGAGAGCCAAGGACTGGATGTGCTTTTATATCTATCCCCAAATACAAGATGTATTATAAAAACACAGGGAGAAGTTAATTCAGCAGAGAAGCAGAGAAATACATTTTCATGCTATCAAAGCATCCCTGATAAATAACTGGTATGTGTTCCTGCTCACATAGAATAAAACAGAGGAGGAATGAAGGGCTTTGGACAGCCACTACTCAGGCAAAAACCGTAGCAGTTTCTAGTGCATCAGACACAGGGTAGAGAAATATGGGGAACACATTAAACAAGGGACTGAAAAAACAGGCTTGAGGGGAAGTCCTGAGCTAGGAATCAGGGGATTTTGTTGCGACCTCTGTACCTGGATGACTGATGTCCTGACCTTCACTCACACACATGCAGGTGAGAAAGGTGAGGCTAAGGCTCAGACCCTGCAAACAAGGGTCTTTCAGTGAATTTCCAAGAGTTTATGCTACTGTACATCCAAATGAGTCACCTGATCTCAGTAACATCAGACTTGTCAAGCTTCTGAAGCTCCAGTTTGGCAGCTTCTAAAATAGGCATGACTTCAGCCAAAGCTGTCTCAGCAGCTGCCTTCTCCATAGCAATAATCTTATTCTGTTCCTGTATCTCCACAGCTTTTTCTTCAGCCAGTTTTTTCTTCTCCTCAGCTAGGAATTGTAAAGGCAGGACCATAAATGGATCATTCAAATTTGTATACAGAACATATACTGATATAGATTTGCTCTTGGCTGACAATCAGAAATTACCATCAACTCAGTACCTTTATGTTGCCAATGTTTACAGTTCCATCACCAGGTTAGGAACACTGTTAGTGTTCCACAAAACAGCACACATAATCTCTTTTCCTCCCATGCTTCCCTCTGTTTTTCCTCTAATAGTAATTTTCTGAATCAGAAGGTCCCTTTCTTGATAATGCCTCTTTCCCACGTTATGCCCTACACCTTGGAAAGGGAAGACAAGGGCAGGTGAACACAGTATTGAGTTGTGTGAAGTACTGTAGGTCAAATATATAGTAAAGGTGGCAATCTG
Source organism: Astur gentilis (assembly GCF_929443795.1). Classification (NCBI taxonomy): domain Eukaryota; kingdom Metazoa; phylum Chordata; class Aves; order Accipitriformes; family Accipitridae; genus Astur; species Astur gentilis. The sequence goes on along the minus strand of NC_064886.1, from coordinate 18,070,352 downwards.
GGCAAGATAGGGGACTTGCTCTTCTAGCATGCCATCACTAGATCAGCACAGATGGAACAAGAGGGTTATCTCTAGAAGCAGCCGGAGCTCTTAGAGGGTCTTCCAACCTAACACAACTATGTGAGCCTTGCTTAGCCTGTGGGACACTTCAGTAGTTGTAAACTACCTACCTACTTCTGTGTTTGCTGAAATCTCTTGTAACAAAGCCTCACAAGCAGTTGATTTTTCTGCTAGCACAACCTTTTGCTCAGCAAGTTTCTTGTTCAGCTCAACCAGCTGTATACTAGCTTCCTTCAGTTTAACTAAGCCCCCATCCAACCGTTTACATTGTGCTAGGTAGAAAAAAAGGGAGAAAAGTTAGTGATTCATTGATTGTGTACTATCACACAGCAACAATCTCACAGAAGGTAAACGTCCTTATAAGTGCACTTTGCAGCAAGGCAACCTCGGTTATGAAAGGAAAAGGACTGTGAGAGATTTTTCCTTTCCTAAGCCTCCCACCCAAGATGGTGTTAATGTCACTTGAGCTGCCACATAGTGGCCCTGTGCCACAACTTGCTTTCCATGTTACATTGTTCATGTTTTATTCTCTTTACATATTTTGGTGCCCACTGAAGTATGAATAAGAATTGCTGCTTGAGGCAGAATGTCAAACCTCGAGCTAGGCTGAGTTGGTGTTAGATGTAATCAGACTCTTCCCCAAGCAAAGGATTGTCTGGTTTGGAGATTTTGGCTCAGGTTCATGCACAAAAGAATTTGAGGAGAGCCCACCATTTGACAGACAGACCGAACATTCACATGTGGCCAGGATATTGGTCCAATGTCAAAACCAGACGCCAGCACAGCATTTGAGATAGTACTGATAAAATGTTTTTTGCATAATGTGGGTAATACGTGGGATTCTCACCACAACTTTTTTTTCTTTTAAAAATATTATATCACTTTTTAATAAGTTAAAAATATCTACATAGCCTTACCTAAAATGAACTCGTTTTTCTCCTCCAGCAATTTTGAGTAAGTATGGATAAAATCAAGGTAATTCTTTGGTGTGACATGGTTTCTACATCTCAGTTTCTGCAGAAACCTCTTGCTGAAATCCCCTACAGATTCATGCACCATGACCATGTGCTCAATCACTGACTTGGAGTTCTCTGATGGGATGCGTGTGCTATTTCCTAAAATTGGGCAGAAGAAATGACAAATTCAAAGGTTTCAGGTTTTTTTAAGAGTATGCCAATTACCATCTTGCTTACGTACATCTAAGCCAGGCACAAAAAAAGTCTGCTTTCTGGGGCAAAAAGCAAAATGGTGTGCATGCCACATTGTCCGCAGAGTTGGGAACTTGAATTTCAGCAATTTTTTAAATCTATTTGAGTAAGAAACTTCCATTGAAAACATTTTTTGACTGGGATTTTGTATAAACCATTTAGGGTCAGGGTGAAAAGCACAATGGGGAATCAAATTAGACATCTATAGTAACTGCAAAGTAAAGAATATATTTCTTAGGCTATCCCAAGGGTTAATGGGTTAAAATACTGACGTTTACATACCGACAAAGGATTGTGCAACTGCATACAAGGCCTGGGGGGGCCAGGGCAAGAACCAGTCAATACCAGTGTTGTTGACAAGACCTTAAAATAAAAGGATACTGTTATCTGAAAAATTCCTTTGTAAAACTAGACCCTAACCTGCCAGGCAGTCCCATGCTTAACTTTATTTGCATCAAGAATCTGCAGGATCTGTCTTATTTGACTCCTGCTTAGCAACAAAATTTACCACAAAGTCAATACTTCCATTTTGATAGTAAACAATCAACTTTGCACCTGTGCCCTGCTAACCCCATTGTACTATCCTTTAGGCTGTACCATTCTACAGCATGCAATCAAGAGCTACAACAAGGTATTTTAATGCCTGGATTAGGATTCCCACCCATAACTATCTTTCACGTGTCTCTCTTCAGTCTCCCAGGACTCCTTTCAGCCACCTGTTGAAGCACAGGATTCACCAGGCTCAGGTGTTTTTTCTCTCAATGGGTGTCCCTCTCACTATGCCCTTTTTTTGGCTTTGGGTACAAAAATGTTTGTCTTAGCACCGTCCTAGTTTCATAATGATTTAATACCACACATTCTTCTGTAAACAACAGAAGAGAGGCTGCAGACATAGGCAGTATATTTCCAGTTCAGTAAGGATGACCAATTGATTTCTAGCTGTTCGGCTGGAAAATGAACTGATCTGGTAAATGCTAATCAATAATACTCACTGATATGTGGTAATTAACTGGAAAAAAAAAAATCACGCACTCCAGATCCTTAATCATGAAACCTGCTCTGCTTAGCTTTAGCTGTCAGACATCTCTGAGTATCCACTGGAGATTTTCTCTTGCCTGCAAACCTGTATTTCGCAGGGAAGGGACTAAGCAGTGTGTACAGTTGATACCTGGGAAATTTCTGCACCACGTTCTCAGACTTTCACCAACTGGGGACATTCCCAGGACAATGTGAAGGTTGCTTGCACATTTGTTTACAAAATATTGCCAGACACTCTCTTTAGCTGGGTTCATGCCAGCTTTAGTAGCTTCATCTCCGATCTGACTTAGTATGGTGTCTTTTTCATCATCTGGAAAAAGGGCTGGCACCATTCCTGTAACATAAGGACAGAAGAATGCTAGTGAGAACAACCAGTAAGAGAAAACCATATGGCTGGGGATAGGGCAGATGAGAAACCAGAGTCACAAATTTTAAACCTAGTTCTGCAAAAATGATTCTGGGTAGTTTTGAATGAACCTATTAATCTCTCTATGTTTCTCCTCCTCTCCCCCAGCCCCCATGGAAAATAGAGAGGGAGTACTTAGGATGATGCAAGGGGATTTAGAGGAATGATTAATTCTTTTCTTTGGGGGGGGGGGGGGGGGGGCTTCAGCAACACATACAAAATGTCACAAGAACATGAAGTGCTTTTAAATCTGCAAAGAAAATATTCATTAGCGTCTACCAACCATTAGTTCACATTTTCATTCTCTCAATCACATGGCAAATATTGCATAAGTTACCTAATGACAGCCATAAGCAGACCAGGAACAGGGAAAACTAGACCAAGGAAAGGGATAAGATTTAACACATCTGATTTCAAATCAGACTGTGTAGGAACTTCTATAAGAAAGGGTGGTCACACAGTGTCAGCTGCTGCTCATTTTCAGCTGCTGCATACACTGAAAGATACTAAACTATATTTTAGGACATACATATATAAGCAGTTGCTGCAGTTCAGGTGAATGCTATTCAAAAGCCAATGGGACAAAAGATGGGTTTGTGGCCAGATGCAGCTGAAGTTATACCTCAGTCTTGGAAGAAATCTGAGACTCCTGCAACATCACAATCAGCATGAATTAAACATATAGCCTTCCCAGACACATATAAATGACTGTAAGAAGATGCCAAAAAGCCATTATTAAGGCCAAGATCATTTCAGGTAGTCCTGAAAGGTTTAACTAACTAAAGCAGCAAAGGACACAGGGTGAAACAGTAATAGCTGTATCAAGGGTACACTTGAGATTATGAGTCACAAATAGATACTGATTGGGAGTAATTGAGGCTGCCTGTGCCACCTGAAGTTAACATGTTGTTGATGAGTTCAAGGAAACTCTCTTCTGCTACATGGGCATCTGTAAACAAGAAGACCATTGACTTGTTCTCAATACCCAGCTTCAGGTACAAATTTTTCAAATCTTCTCGGAAATTATTTTCTCCATATCCTCGACTCAAGATGATCTCAAATACCTAAGAATGCAAACATATACTGAGAAGACACAGATGGACCCAAGACATGATGCTAAGTATGAATTTCAATTAGATTGGATCAAGGGTTTTGGTTTGGCCCCTGTCATCAGTAAATGTGTAAGTATCAAAAAAATTATGCACTACATTCTTTTAAAAAATTACATTTGTACAACCCTGCAGGATTGCATTGTCAAAATTGCTTTGTGTTTTTCCTCCTTTTTCTTCCCTTTCAAGCCTCTGTAAGAGACTAAAAGTACCTCTAAGAGAAGAACATTTCCTATCTGAAATATTACAGTATCAATCACAACAAAGTTCCTCAAGCAGCATTGGAATGCTGCTATAATACAGATAAGTAACAGAAGCAGTAGTTAGGGACTATTAGTTGTTCTATGCCAAACCTATTCTTGTTCTCTGTCCCCAGTGCCAAAAACCCAGATTCAAGCACTGAACAGCTTCCTGCCCAGATCACCCACAGTCATCATCTTAGACCTCCTGGCAATCACCTCACCCTGGTTTTCTCCCCACAAGGAAGAGATGCCAGCCTGATCTTATCTTGACTGAAGTGAGTTCCCCCTACCCTTCCCACCTACCCTTCCCACCTACCCACATCCCTGCCAAATTTAATCCTGACCACAATATTGCTTTCCTTGTCTTCTTTCACTGCAAAGATGCAGGGTCACTAACCTCATATCTAGCTGTATAGGCAGCCAGTCTCGTTAGAGACTGCTTTCCTGAGCCTCCCACTCCTATAAGCAGGGCATGCCCATGATCCATCCGTATGATGCGATGTACATGGATTAAGTGCTCCAAAGCATCATCAAAAAGAACCAGGTTCATTTTAGTATTAACTTCATTATATTCCTCCAAAATTTCCTGAGAGAAAGGTAGACAGAATGTTACTAGGAGACCAATGAAACAATTAATAAAATAACAACCCATTTAGCAGCATTATTCCTTTCCCCTCCCTCAGGGAAAATAAACTGTTGGAAAAAACCACCAACCCTGTAGCTGATCCTCAGTTTTCATTACTGCAGACCCCAAATGGGTAACAGTGCACATGAAATTCTATGTGCACGCAGAAAGAGAACAGATTTCCTACAGCTTGAGGCAGGCTACTGCCCATTCCTCTGACAGAGTCAGAATCAGGCACAGTTCCAAGCTGATGCACACTACCTGAAAGAGAGCTTTTGCTGCATCATAGTCTTGGATATCTTCATAAATACGAGGTTCTTCTTCACTCAGTGCCATTCTGAAATCTCCAAAAAGTATAGGATCCCTCATGGCCTGCTCCAAGTCATCTCTGAAATTCTCTTCAATCAGGTTTTTTATATGACCTTGTACCTTCAAGGATATGAAATGAGTCAGGCAACACAACAAAGCAGACAATTCTAAATCCAGTAACACTTAGAAGGGTGATAATACAGATTCTTGCTGAAATACTGACTGATTTCAAGGGGATACTTATGTCACTAGAAGATCCAAAGACCACAGCCTCCATTGTGCTCTATGTATGATCTATAATGACCTAATAGGCAGTTCAAGAACCATTCAAGCCAATGGACTGCAGAAGTTTAAGACAGAAAAGGGTAAGACTGTTAAAAAAAATACCTTCTCATATATTGGTGTAAATATTATATTAATAAACCTTCCTCCTCAGCATTCATAGATGTCTTACCGCTAAGATTTCTCACAAATCTTTTAAGTCTGAATGAATGTACAAATACAGAAAAGTTGCGATACAATTATTCTGAGTTGTGAAAATGGAGCTGGAAATGTATCTTTGTATATCAGAGGAGAAAGTTTTAAGCAGGAAAATCTGAAGGGATCTTAATCTACCTCTTTTCATCTAAGCAAGTTGCTTCGCAAGTTGCTTATATGTAAGTAAACTTTACCCCAATTCCTCCCCTAATCTCAAGGTGTAAAACTGGCATCACTCTCTCGTGTTTTAAGATATAATTTGCAGCATTTTCCAGTTTGCATAACAGAAAAAACTGAATCCATTGTTTAAGGACTCAGCTCTCATCCTTCTTTTTCCTACTTGACTGTATAGTCACATTCTGATACAATCTTTCCTAAAGGAAAATACTGACTTGAAGTGATTTCCTGAGTTTTCCCCTGCACTGCTCTCACACTTTGTCACCTGTGCCACTGCTAACCAATTTTCCTGGACAGGCAAACCGAGTGACACTTTCCATTCCTTCAGCAGATCTGCTCAGTTAGTCTGCCATAGTCACTTTATTTTAGAAAAGAAAACTCCATGGGACATGATTTAAATTAACAGAGCAACAGAGAGGTTAGACAAGTCTGCAGTCTGTCTGCAAGACCTGAGTGCAACAGTTGGTAATGTTGCTGTTACAAATTAGTTGCCATAGTTATAGTCAGTGACTACTAAAAATTGAAAGAAATTACTCACCAGTGCTTTGTCTGCTTCATTAATCAGCCTGTCATGGAAAACCCTCAGGCACTCATTTCTCCAAACTCTCACCATCTGGGTCACTGTTTGAAACCTGAATTAACAGTGAAATATCAGACTGCACCAAATGAGCTGCCATGATTCTTAAGCCCATATGGTTAATAACACGGACCAAATTCTAGATTGACTTTTTTTACTCTTTTGGGGTTTTTTCTTTTCATAGTAACTGATTTGCTTGATTTTTTTACCCCTGGATATCTTATTTAAGAAAGACTAATGCATTAGTGTTTGTCATCAAGAGTAAGATCACGGTTTACGATGTTCCTGAACATTTTCTCATGATCATGAAGATTTAATGAAAAATGACCAAATGTGACTGATTTCATGTACCAAATTACATCATCCTCACCTAGATTCATCCACTATAAATAGGGGTAGGACCACTGAAGACAATTTTTCTATTCTTACCTCTCTGGAGTTGTAAGAACAAGTCCATTATAAACCCTGGAAAGATCCCGCAGGTTAAAAATGTAATGGAACTTGGAAGGAGTACGGGGTAGGTCACAAATAATCCTTTTATAAAGCTCCAAAGTACACACAGTAATCTTGTCAGAGATGGTTGATATAGACTCATTAAACATCTGCAAACACGAGAAAGAAGTGTTTTCATGAGACTGCCCAGAGAGAACTCAATACTATTAAACATACTCTGTGTTCCAGGTTTTTTGGTATATTTCAAATAACTGAGGACAAACATTTTCAGAAATTCATATTCCTCCATAGCATGAACATTGTGCAGTTAAATGTTTTGGGCAGGCCCCAGCTTCACTCCTGAGCTTGCACAGTGCTGAAGATAACATCAAACACCATGACTGGAACTGCCACAGCACTTCTATAGCAGAAAAGATAAACTGCTCTTTTCTTACCTAATGTTCCAGGTTACTGGCTAATAATACAATCTACTGCATTATATTAAATTTTTCAGTGTCATTCAGGAAAGACTTTGCTGACCTTTGGGTATTTGGTTACAGGAACTATAACCAAATGATTCACAGGTTTCAACCTATGAAAAGCACCAGGTTTATAAATTATCTGCTGACTGGAATGTTTACACATTACTCAAGAACTTATCAAAACTGTGTAACCCAACGAGAAAGAGAAGAGGAAGGGAAAGGTTTGCACAAGGTTCTAAATATAAGAAAGCCTGATAACAGAAGATTTCAGGTGTTGCAATAACACAGAAATAAATGTCTATTTAAAAACAATAAACCTGTTGAGCAATCCTTTAAAAACAGTGAAATTACCGCAGTGTGGCCTTTCAGGATGGAGGCATAGATCAAATTCAGTGATTGCTCAGAAGGAAAAGGTATGTTAAAAACATTGAAGAGTGAGATGAACCTAGGGTCAACTTCATTCCGACCTCCTCCAGCTTTCCCCATGGCAGCAATAAAATCCAGATCTCGAAGAAGTTTACAGTTCATCTCCTTACCGCGGTTGTACAAGAAACCTTTTTCTAGCAGCAGCTTCAACAGGGCAATGGGTTGCTGTGTGCCATACTCATCAACCTTCGTAATACAAAAGAGTCAAGATATTTAGAGCACAGTACATCAGCATGCCAATTACTGCTATAAATGTGGAAATATTGTGCTCCATACTCAGGCAAACATTGTAAGGACTTTGTAAAGCTCTAGCACCAATTGTGAACATTCACTCCAATGTCTCCTATGGGAAAAGCATCTCTTCTCTGAGATAAACTAAATGCATACATACTCTTTTGCCCCATTTGTAAAGAGAAGGGGATGGTTTCTACAATACACAACCTGCAGGCAATATCAGGCCACAGAAACATTATTTTAATGGCATAAAGAAATGATCCAACAGCATCTTCTATATATAGGACAAATACTATAACAGACAGAAACACCCCTTACTGCACACAAGTCCAATGCTTCTGAAGATCCTAAGCTGAAATCCAGTTATGTACTTATTATGAATCTCCTTGACTTGTGATTCATTGGATCTATGTATGAAGGGACCACACCAGTGCCACCCCAAATGTTTCTATACTACCTTGCAAACTATTGGCAGCTTACCCTTGGCATATTCATATCATCCATGAAAACAATGAGACGTTTTCCCATAGGAGGGCCATAAGTGTCTTTAGTTCGTTTCTCTACATTTGTCTCTAGGTTTCTCTGAATGTCCATTGATGTTGTCCGAGAAGAAAAGTTAATCACTAGCAGCAGCTGCAAAGGGGAGGAAATGGATAGGAATGGATTTTTACTTGTTCTTTTTTTTTAACTAGAGCATTCAAAAAATAATTTTTATATTAGACTGTCAGACATACAGGAAACACTTCTCTGGCCCATTTTTTCACTTGAATTACTGATGACAAAGAAAAGTAATCCCATTCTTAGCACCTCGATAATACATATTTACTTCATAAAATTGAATCTGTATATGGTAGAACAAACCAAAACATCTTTGATCCTGAAGGATTCTCAAACCATTCACACACATTGGGTCTGCAGGTTGCAGTCACATTACTAAAGTCAATATTGCTACCCACAGACTCAGGCTTCACTATGCAAATTTAACACAAGGACAAAGAATGACAATGCAGCTTTACAAAAAAGGCAAAATGACTCATACATACATTAAGGTCTTTGTTCAGATTGTTTAGGAAGTTTTGTGTAGTTGCTGTTTTAGATGTACCCGATTCACCTACAAGAACAACTGGGCGTTTTATTTTTACCATCTGTTCTAGCAACCAAGTAGTTCGTGTTGTATCCACTGTAGGCACTGAAAAAGATCATGAATATGATAGCAGGTTAAATTAAAATACAGTACAGCTGGGGGATTTATATTTATAAAATAGTGCTGGATCAGACTCTCAAGGTATTGACATGCAGTTGTACAAAGACATAATCTGAAATATCAACTCACTAACAATGTTGAAAGAAAAATTTAATTGCTCAACTGTCTCTTTTCAGATTTTATCATTGGCAACTTTTCTCCTGTAGATACATTAGAAAAGAAGTTATCTTCCATATAGGAGTGTCATGGACTGGTTAAGCTCCATTTAATCCCTATTTCAAGGATATAATCAGGATTTATTTGGATGATAAGCATTTTCCCAGAACTCTACAAAGATTAATTTTTTTCTATGTCAATAGCCTGCCATTAGGAGCAACTTTAGAGATCATATAATTATCTCTCGTGTCAATGAAGTTAACCTGTGCTTGCTGAAGTATTACTATAAAGTAACCTGGCTTAATTTGTCCTTAACTATGAAAAGCACCTGTCATCATTATACAGTGCTTGAAGTAACAACCAATAATGGCCTTAAGAATGTAATTTTTATCTACCAAGTACCTGAATCATGAAGCTGACATTTTTCCTCGAGTTTCTGGTAGAGCAGACTGTGAATCTTCTGCTATTCTGGCTTATAAAAGGCATTGTTAGCTCCTAGTAAGCCTTATTATCTGAAACAAGCTTTTCATCCTTTCCTCATTTCTTTATTACACAGTGCTGTAAATATCAACTCTAATCCTGCTAAACTACTATGACAAGAACATTAAAGAAATTGATTTGTGCCATCACAAGAAACTGAACCTGAGTGGATGATCTTCGGTACAGAAAAACACGAACTCATGTTAAGTGCCATTTACTCAGTGTTGGCAGATTATAAATTAAAGGCATATCATCACCGTATTTTATCTTACACTCACCTAGAATGTCAAGAAATTTCACTTGAGGCTTATGGATATATTCAGGAACAAGTTTCATCCAAGGTACCCACTTTTTTTTAAATCCATCAAAATGAAAGTCATACAAAGTTGGCAGCTGACCTGCAAACCATTAAGCAACTGGGGTTTTTCTAGGACACTGAAATATTTCATAAGAAAATAAACTGATTGAAGTAAAAAGGAAGGGTAAGATTCTGGACAAAGTTTGGCAACACTGTGTTCTGCTTAATTGTCATTTAACCCAGTAAGACATCAACCAAAATTCTCCTAGTGCAGCACTTGGATCACACTACTGCTTTTTAAGCACCTTCCACTGGCTTTCCTTTCACATTTTATTTTTACTTTCACTGTTTATCTCTTCAGCTTGGCATAGAAAAGTACTGTTCTGTGAGGACAGACCAGTAGCTGAGAGTCATCTAATATCAGTATCTCTACGTGGTTTTCAGTAACAGTCCTTCAGAGAGCATATTTTGCAGCCAGGATAGCTAGTTGGAAGGAATAACAATGTTCTGCCTTTGTGGAAACTAACACTTTTCTAACACAATCAATGGGATTCAGACTAAATTATGACAAGATCCTACCTGGCAGCTCCCCTGGCTTAGCCAGGATGTTGTCATCATGAACAGTAGACATGCAGGAAAGACGTTTAACATTTTCATCAAATTTAATTCTCCCAGCCTCAAGAAGAGCAGCACCTAAGGAGGAATACAAAGCTTCCAAGAAGAAACACTCCAGAACATCAGGATCATCAGGCTGTACCACAACTAGAGCTTCCAGCATCACAGTCAACTGCACCACCTGTGGTAAAACAAGACAAAACTGTAAATAGAATTGCCATTCAGATGCATGAAAACTAATATGTTTTCAGCTGTTCGAGTGTTTGCTGATCTTTTGTCCTTACAGGTGTACTACTGATATGCGTTTAATGACAGGAGAAGAGCATTGTTAGGAACAGACTGTGTCTTTTGTCTTTTGGTGCTCATCCCTAGCAAACTGATCTTTCAGCACCAACTCTACTCCTGTGCATTCTTTGGGAGGTTTTTACTCTCTCCATCGTTCCATTTCTCTTTTTAGATAAACTTTTTCAACCTTTATCTCTATTTCTTACCATATTTAAATCTGTTTGAGGAACAATGGTCTTCAGCCTTTCTCCATGTCTGCCATTCACAATTCCCTCTACAATCATATCAATAAGGCAGGGCACATATTTTTGAAAGAGACGATTCAATTCAATTCTCTCTTGCTGAGGAATGAAAAAGACAATAATTCAGCACACAGAAACCTGGAAAGCCAATTTTTGACAGCAGAGCTTCCCATCAATACCTGGCTGACCAAGTATGATTGTTCTTGAAGGAATCACTTCTACCAAAGACAGGGTACACTCACATGAAGAAATGTGACACTGTTGTATGGACTGGGTTTTCAGCAGGTGAGGATCTGCATTCATCAGGTGCTAGCAACTAAGTTGTCTTACTCCAACTCCCTGTGGACTTGAGTTTTTAATCTAAATGTAGGAAACAAGGACCTAAGCAATCTCACTGTTAAATCTTTGGAGATCAGGTAAAATGATTTCTTGGTTCTTCACTTCTCAGAAACAACGAGAAGTTAGAAAAGTGGGAACTCTCTTTAGTCCTCTACTGCAAGCCTAGTGATTAAATCTGTTGTCAGAAAATCAGACTGCCTTTACAAAGTGGGTTTTTTTTTACAGCTGTCTACAGTTCAGTATTTAATACACATACTCTCTGAACAAGCGCAGAAATTCCCACCTCATTTCCTCTTTCTTGGATCCACTTCTGCCAGTAGGGCTTATATTTCAGATTTTTAGGATCTACAAAGACCATTCCACAGCGGGATACCGTGGCAGGAGATGCATACTGTAAGTCACCAACCTATAAAACAATCACACAAGATAATCATACACTTAAACAAAGAACAGCCACGGTAACTGCTTTTCAGGCTTTGTAGACCCATCTGTATCTAAACTTTCCCATTTTTTAACAGTACAGTCATTACTTACCTCAAACAACAAAGCACAGTGTGACTGAAGTCTAATCCGCTCCCCATTTGCCAAGGTCAATAACTTGTTGTCATCCATGACAGAATTCATGTTTTCAACCCAGAGAGCATCCACATCTCCATCAAACAGTATGTACCTGTGGATGCAGGAGCCAAGGGACACTGACTAATCTCTGATTTTACTAACATATTTCAGAATTCAAATGTGCCATCCATGGCATCAATGTCAGTCCAGGTGTTTTGAAGCCTCCCATTCATTTTTTATAATTGCATAGTTTCCGTTCATCTCACTGAGGCTAGAAACTCACAGAAACTTTGTTTCTGTGACCCCTAGACACTTTCTATTTAATTAGCATTTGTTTTTTAAACAGTGCAGTATCAAATATTAAAAATTAAAAAAGGATGTAAAACTCGGTATCTAAAAATCATCACAATGATTTCTAGCTATCTACCTTCGCTCTTTCTTGTCAGTAGGCCTGTTGATGTCCCGAAAAATGTTTGACAGGACTCCATCTGTCCAGTCTCGTGTGGTAGGGTCAAGGATCCCATAAAGCTCAATCACACTCATAGCTTTAGGGTTCAGTGTGTAAAGCTTTGTCAATAATCCCAGCCTAAAGATACAGCAAGAAAAGCAATATTAAAATGACACAATACCATCTCATGTTAACCCAAGCAAATATTATGATCAGCTATTGATCCTGTCATGACTACACAAGGCTGAATAATGCAGTCTATGCCATTTTACAACCTGATTTCCATGCATCAAATTCTATACTCACTTATTTTGGGCCTGGCACAAAGCATTAATGACAACTGACTTGCCACCTCCAGTAGGTCCAACTACCATTGTAGCGTGACGAGTTAACATTGTCTCATACATCTGAACTACTTTATCCACCTGAAAAATAAATATTGATTCCATAGACTGCTGTCCGTAATTCTTCTATGGACAAGATCAGCAGCTGGTCTATATCAGCTAAGCTTTCCTGGAGCCACTCTAGGCTGCAGCAATGCATATCCAGCCTAATGTTTACAACAAAAACTCAAGAAATTAACATTTTTTATACCTGGACTGGTAAAACAATATAACCCCCTTCTTCCAGCACTTGTTCTACAGCATCATTAAAGTTAGGGTAGCGGACACGAGGGCAATCCAGGCCAGGAAACAGGTCAGAGATTAAGCCAAGGAAGAGAGGTACATCTTCAAACACAAATTTAGGAAGATTCATGTCTCGTAGAGCTCTCATCAGTACAACTTCCTAGACAAAACATAGCAGAATCAATCTTTACCAAATAACTAACCAATTATCTAATATGTAGTAATTATTTCAAACATCTCTAAAAACTATTGCCTGATTACTTCAGTGCAGCTTTGAGAGTTTTCTTGGCATCAGTTACTAGTGGAAACAAAGGTTACTTATAAGGATTAAGCAGACCAATAGCTAAGAATAATACACTGCCTTTTTCTACCATGTTAACCAAATGCCAAATGGCTGGAGTGGCCCACACCACAGCTTCCCTGATTTGATCATAAAATAACCAACTGTTTTATGAACATACCCAAGTTCTGTAGTCCCCTTGAGAGCATCAGTTAGATGCCAACTTCCTGCCAACGTACAATGTGCATCTGTACATAACTTCGCAGGAGAGTTTCATTCAGCTGTCTCCAAGTTTTTAAGAAAAAATTTGAATAAGAATTTCGCTAGGCAACTGGGTATCACAACCGTACATATAGCAATAAAAAATAGGTGTAAAAGAAAGCCATAAAAAGCAGTGCAGTATTGAAAAACTTTCATTGAGCTACACAATTAAGAACTGCATGACTGGAGCATTCACTGTTCAAAAAACAGCTTTCACTATTCATCCAAAGACATTCACCTGGCTATTTGAATCCTGGACTTAACAAGAAGTAAAATACCTCATTTTCTATAGATTTCCCTACTTTGACCGGAGCTCTGATGGTAATTTGCTGGCAGAGTGCATGATGAAACTCAGTAAGAACAAAATGAAATAATAAGACAAATAACACCAGTGCTCCTATTTCCAATGCAGACAAACTACAGCAGATGTGTAAACACATCCTCTTCCTAATGAAAAAGATTATCTGCTCAGAGTAACTAAGTAGCAAGTCTACCTCACTGAGGTCTGCTGATCCTCTTTTCAGTTCTCCAGCCATCACCAACACTGACTTAAGGGCCCGCAGTCCAAAATCATAATGATGTTGTTTAGAAAGCTGTTCCTTTGCCAGCTTGTATAGCACTGTCATCTTTTTGGCAAGGATCTGTTTGAGATTTAAGTTAGAGAATCACAAATGTGTAAGACGCAGCCGAACACTGGCCATGCATATATAGGTGTGTACATAAGTATGGGTAGCAATAAGATTTTCTTACCTTTGCCATAAGGAACCCTTCAGAAAAGAGCATGATTTCACAGATTTGCTGAAGATCTGGTACAATTACAACCACAGGCCTGAAAAAAGCTTTGACAGACTCAGGGAGCTCAGTCCGGCCAGCATAACCAGGATTCATCGTAATAAAAATGCCCATGCGGCTATCAAGGGTAATTTCCTGTCCTTCAAACTAAAGGCATAAGAAAACATTAGAACAATGTGTATTTGGAACTGAAATAAGTAGCACTATTTGCTCAAAGAGAAAACCAGCAATACTGGGGCACCTACTTAAGACAACATGTTAAAATATTCACCTTTAGATAGTCATCCAGATACAAACAGTGGGATGAATGTATCTTAGATATAAACATCAAGACATTTCACCCTTATCAAATTTTCTGTCTGAAGGTTTTGAATTCCAATCAACATCAGTAAATAAAGCCTCACAATCCACATCAACTTAAGTTACTCCTCTTCCTAATTACTACTATAGTATTATCCCATTTACTTACTATTGTCCTATTTAGCTTACTATTATCCCACTTCACAAAGGAAGAATCTAGCAAAGGATTAGGAAATCAGCAAGGATTTAACATCTCTGAAACAGAGAGTATATACTCTGGAGTTTGAAATGTTCAGCACAAATTAATTACAGAAGAAGCAGCCCTTTGATCTAATGATGGGGTCTAACCCTGAATCTTGGCCTCAAGAACAAGATCAGCCTTCACAATTACTCTTCTTTTTTAATGTTTACCTGAAATGTTTTCAACTGATTCATTAAAGCATTTCGAATAGTCTGAATCTGAGAAGAAATGACTGAAAGCACGGAAGCATCGATACGATTGAATTCATCAAAGCATCCCCATGCTCCACACTGGGCGAGACCAGAGAAAATTTTACCAACTGCCTAACAAGAACAAGAAAAACTTCTCAGCAATGAATATATAAAACATTCAGCGTCAACAAACTTTGGAGTACACTAAAACTCTTAATGACTCGGTAAAACCTCTGGATATTTATATATGCAGGAGCTAGCAATCAGTCATAAGGTCTTGCAATAATTACTTGCCAAGCGCAGATTGCCTATGATGAGCTTATACACATATCATCTAGTCATTGCTCCCCTGCTTGAAAGTACCTGAAATTCCTTCAGGAATTTATTCAAAATAGACATTTCTTACTGTATTTCATTATCAACCTGGTATCTCTAAGGGAGGTACTTATGCAGATGTTCAGAATATGTCCTTATCCTGGGCAGTGAAAAAGAGCAGTAACTGGAACTTTATCAGAGAACACAGATCTTTACTCTTACTTTGAAATCCATGCCTTCTCCACAGTTTGTCACTACACACAGCAAGCCCAGTGCTTTGGCCAGATCCTTGGTTGTTTCTGTTTTCCCTGTACCTGCTGGCCCTGCTGGTGCTCCTCCCAAAAACATTGATAAAGCCTTTGGAGACAGACCAAAAAGCAAAGCAAAGCTTGGATTACATTTATATTAGGTTAGTAGCAAAATCACAAGTGAACCCTTGGGTACAAAAAGCCTTAAATTTTTTCTGTGAATTCATTCTATATTTTCTTTTATGCAATCAGGTTAGAAGGACATCACAACTGGTTTCAAATATACTAGCCTCAGAATTGGCATCTAGAAGATAACAGAAAGTGGCAATAAAACAATTATGTGATTGCCTAGAAGTGTATTTTAAAAGGGTTTGTTAGTAAAAATCTCCTTGAACATATACCTGTGTAAGTGTAAGATAAATACGATCTGTAAGCGGGGTGATCACAAGACGTCCATTCAAACCCATATATTCATAACCATATGAAAATGTGCCTGTGCACTGCCGCACGTTCAGTTCATCTGGCTCTCGGTCCCAGTAAAAACGCAGCTGGCTTTCCCATTCAAACTCCTGAGCCTGCAGAATGCTACACAAGAGACACTTGCTCACATGAGGTAAAAGGATGGAAATAAAATTTATGCATTTGGTATTTTCTCAATAGGTTGGGGGGGAGTGTTTACCTGTCTCTTACGAATGTATCAACAATGTCTCTGGCATGAACATCAATAATGAGAACAGTGTTGTATTTTTTCCTGTCATTTTTGCTCAAAGGCATTGTAATGCGGGTAACGAGGTCATCAATTTGCTTATGCATTTTTTTAGCATAAAGTTTCATTGCCTGTTTTTCTCCCTTCTTCACTTTCCGAAAGACATCCTCTACCTCCCAAGTCCACCACACCTGATTAGCAGCCAGCACCATCATGCCTTGGTAGAGTAACATCCAATCAACTCTATGGGAAATACAGATAGTGAGGGAGTCTGAGTTACTGTTTATTCTAAGCAACTGAGCAGGACAGGAAAAAAAAAGAAAAAAATAATTTCCTTCTATTTCTGCAACAACTGCAACATGAGCCAAACTCTACAGACATGTACAGAATTCTATCAAGGTATGCTGTAGTATTTCAAAAGCCTAGGAAATACTCTGATAGAAAAGCTGCCTATTCCATGTGTAAAGATTGCCAAGTGGAATTCATAGTGAGAAAAACATACTGTGCACACAACAGTAAAAATAAAAACTCAAGACTTAGGAAATTACATACGATAGATAACACAATTTTTTCTGGTCAGTTAAAATACTACATATGCATGTATTCATATCCCTCCACATACAGAAATACAGGCTAAATTGTGTAAACATTAAAAAATTAAGTCTTTATTTTTCTATATTGCTACAGGCTCATACTAGCGTGTAAGGTATTTGTGTTATCCTTGACACTGATTGTTTCACCTGCTTCTATCTTCACAGTATCGAAAAATAGCTTCCTTAGTGAGGAGTCTGTTCGTTCGTCTCATTTCTGCTAGCACTGCTGTCATCCAGTTCTCCAGTCTGCCTTCTGCAGCTACAGCCTGCCGGAATTCCATCACCTCCCCCTCAGCTGAAATCATGGCTGTTGCAATTTTCACATCACTATCACCGTCCTGAAACCTCAAGGAGGCTATGTTATCGTACATCTGAAATGCACCAACAAAGAAACTCACTGGCATTTTAGAAACAAAGCTTCAGAGATTTAAGTGTATCTAGCCCCCATTTAATCTTGAAAGAAAACTTTCATGGACTCTAAAGAGAAATGAACCCGACTCTAAGTAATCAAATACAAATGTTGATATATAGCTTAGCAGTCCAGTTGCAGAGTTAACGAACAGATGATCTGGCCCAAATTACATTGATTTTTTCTTTTCTAGAAAATAAAGATCTACCAGGAGCTAACGGAAGATTCTTTAATGACTGATCATTTTGGTGTATCTTGAATGTTCCTCTACCAACATTCCTCTACCATAACTGCTACTGGCCAGTATGAGAGCCAGGAGAGACTATCAATCAGATTTGATTTGGTTATTCAGAGCTTCTTCAAGATGCTGCCAGGATGCTCTTTGTTAAGCGCACCCTTAACAACATGTACAGTATAGTCTGTTCAACTTTTTAAAGCACCTAAAAGCAAAAGCACTGTGGAAAGCCAGACGTTGTACCTTTATCATGTGTTCCTGGACACAAAGTGGGTTACTGCTGCCAAGGATACTAAGCAACTCCTCATCAGATATAAAGAAAAATCTTGGGAAAGCATTTCGTTTGGAATCCAAATAATCATTCAAGCTTTTCTGACACTTCTCCAGCACATCATTTATATGATGGAGGTCTGACAGACGATTTGGGGCTTCACAGGATTTTTTTATTGTTGGTTCTTTTACAGTTTCATCCATTATCTACACAGGGAGAAAATAAAGTTTAGAAAATACTGAACAGCAATGGATTATACCAAATTATATTTAACTAGTGACAAAGCACACAAGCAGCACAAGCAGTATAGGTTCTTACAGTAGTGAACTAGACAGAGTTTTAAATATGGTTTCCTATTGCTGCAGTGCTGTATGAAAACATGAAGACAGTATGGTTTCAAAGCTGAGACCATCGAGATACTACAATAAAAGCCAGTGTAAGCAAGACAAGCCTGTATCCCAAGTCATGCAAGCATAAGCATATGCCTGACCTTGCTCCTGTATACAGTGGTACATCAAGTGAAGGACAAACAGAATTTCAGAATCACAGTACTATCTCAATTTTGCAGATGGGAAAAAGAAAAGTAAGCCATATTCATACTGGGAGTATATGTTCTGTATGGGAACAGTGGCATTATATCAGCAAAGCCTTTTTAGCATGTATGTAGGTCCTCAACCTATAGAAACACATTTAAGGTTCTTATTATCATGGTAAAGGTAAAAAGATGTATCCAATGAAAGAAAATGGGGATTCTGCCTGCCCAGTACTGCCAGCCAAGGGTCACACCTCTGCCCAGCTTAGTTAAATCAGGAGAAGTCTTCTGTGTATGACAGATGTGAAGTAAAACACCAGAGTTCCTGGGTTCCCCAATCTCATATTCAATTCATTATAACATACCATTCTCAGTGTTACGAATGACAAAGACTACAGCTAACTATGAAACTGGAAGCAAAATGCACTAAATAATTATGCTGATCACAAGTCAAGTCAGTTACTTGCCTTTTTAAACATTCTGTCTACGCTGTCAAATATTTTGGCTTCCTCTGGAAGCTGTGATCTGATATCTCCACCAATAAAGATGCTCTCCAGGTACATCCATTTTCTCTGAACCACCATCCAGATCTAAGACACAAATGTTACCATTACAGAAAAAAAATACAATTGAAAACCCTGATTATAAATAATAAACATTAATTATTTAGTTCAGCACTTCCCTGCCTACCTCAATTACTTCACCAATCAATGACAGAGTTTTTTCCCAGTGGTGAACAGTTGAAAGGAAAGGACCCACAAATCGACTGCTCAGAACACTCTGAAGATTGACGTTGTTGTCATCAAGAATCTCTAAGATTTCATCTACAGATCCCAGAATAAAGCTTCGCTTCTCAGTGCCTTTGAAGTACATTTGTACAGTGAATTTCAGGTGTTCCCATGTTTCTGCTATTTCCTTCACACCCTGCATGTGAGCATAAAAAGGTTCATGTTTTAGTCTTCAAAAACTAGAGAACTATAATCTTAGCATAAAAATTAAATCAATTAATTGAGCAAAATTTTTGCACAGATTTTCTAACTCTGGTTTATAAAGAATGGTCTATTTCAAAATATCATGATGGAAACAGAACGGATCCTTCTTCAGATCCTTTTTCCTAGGCCAAACTTGCTTATTGTAATAACAGATATCTAATATAGTGCTGCCAAAGCCAAGAGAGCTAGGATTCTGTGCCATGTGGTAGCTTATTAACAGAACTATTGATCTTAGTTGCCATCAGTTACATCACGGCATCTCCTGAAGAGGGCCAAACCTGCTGTCATGCCAGTATAAAAATCACAAATAAAACAGAGTCTGTTGTCATCTATGTCTTCTTAGTTTTATTATGATTTTTTTTACATTACCTTCTCAATGCTAAGTTCCTTAACAGCAGTTCCAACTATTTCACTGATAACATCTGAGTGTCTGTGAAGTTCCATGGCAAACATATTCTCCAAAGTGAATGTTTCTGTTGTCATTTCAAAACTTGTTCCTGTTCTCTCCATGAGGTCTTGCCAATGCCTGTTTTAAATTGACACATCAACAATTCTACCAACCACCATGATACAGTAAAATGAAAACAACTGTAATTTAATATATAATAATGAAACCATGTTTCTCTGCTATTTAAACAAGAACTAGTATTTTGAATACATAAAGTATCCTAGTCATCATAGTCACCTTGCATACTCTTACACAAGTTCATTAAGTAGAAAGTGAAGTTTCAAGCTGCAGGACATGGCACGACCCCAGTAACTGAAATTGAAAGTTCTAACAAAACAAAAAAAAATCTTCCTACATATAGGAAGTGTATTTAAATAAATCAAAGCAAACCTTTCTCTTAAAGCTTCATTTTTCAAATCAAGCAACAAAGGAATGGAGTCTCGAAACGCCTTCATTTCTGTTTCCAAGTGAAAGGCTACTGGCATATTGCGTACTTGTTTGGGCAGCTTTCGAAGGGCTTTAAGATATCCTTCGATTCCTTCCTGAAGAAGCTGGACATTGAGGTTTATCCAGAGTGTCTGAGACCATTCCTTTTTAGCTGCCTGGGAACAAGGTCATCAGGAGGAAAAAAATCATATTTCCTGTTAGTTCTGACCAAAAGAAAAAATCTTTCCACTACAGTAGGACCTAGAGACCACAGTCAGGATGCAGATGTAATTGTACTAACATTTTACAAAGAGAGGAAGAGACAGGGTCATGTCCAAGACATATTCATAGTTGAACACAACCAGTTGTATAAGAAATAATCAAAAGGAAATATGGAGAACAGGAAAAGCATCCTTAAGAGCATACTTTACAGGGCATTTTAATTTTGGAAAAATAAAACTTATTAAAAAATAGTTAAGATCAATTAAAGCCTGAGATACCCATTGTCACCTGTACACATATTATATCCAAAAGTAATTCCACTGAAATGATCAGGAAACTTGTTCAGCAAAATGCCACCCAATAATTATTTGGGGGGTGGGAGGTCTGCTCCTATCTGATAAGAGTATGTGTTTGGTCCACTATGGAGGCATTGTTAGTCCTGTCCTAATACCATTAAAATAATTTCATGGTGACAGTCAATTACAGGTCACAGCTTATTTCATGCAAAGGCTTAGAACAGAGTTGATAGTAACTAGCAGACAATGCAGCCTCTTCTCTCCCCCACCTTTTCTGTATCTATGTACACGAATACGTGTGTGTCTGTGTATACACAGTGCAATACTTACTCTTTGTAATTCATAAATTTCATAGATCTGCTTTAGATTTTTCATATCATTCTGTGCTTTCATTAAGTCAGAGTACACTGTAACTGGCAAGTCAAAAAGTTTCTCAACACTGCCCAGTTCCTGACGAATTTTTTCAAGATTTTCCACTTCTTTTTCAAAAATGGCCATGAGTTCCAATCCTGGGAAAGGAGAGGAATTTTCTAAACAATCCCAGGGATCACGGGGGAATAAATAATACAGCATTTGCATATAGACTGTAGATGTTATAGTACTAAAAATGTCACATTCCTGGTTGATCAGTTTGTATGTTAATAACGAAAGCACAATTTTCTTGTTTTACATAAAATGTGAAGAATTGTCCAAAGACTAATATTTTTAAGACATCACTTTACACACGTTAATCCATTTACCTTTATCAAGATTTTCCCCAACAGCACCAGGCCCCTCGGTCATGAATTTATGGAAGAAATCTTCTATCTCTTTGCTGTAGTCCCCAATTTGTTGCTGTGTAATCTAAAGAGAACAGTGTTTAAATTGTTTTCCTTTCAATTTCTAATTTTTTTCAATATTAATTACAAATATTACCTTTGTGAATGTTCTTTTTATGCTTCCAAGGTTGCAATCAACTTCTGATGCTTCAAAGAAGAGAGTCTCCCACTTTTCCCTAATCTTGTCAGCCATCTCTTGCTCTTCTTTAGCTACCTAAATCAAAACAAGTAACATCTCTCACAAGAAATAATTAGTCACAAGAAAGAGGGGGATATGGGCTTACATTATAAATTTGCAAAACACAAAACCAGCATTGAAGTGATCTGAATCAGATTTAAACACATGCAACATGTCCATTTTAAAGTGGAGATACTGTTTTGAGAAGGGGATTTGGACTAGGCTAGACAATCTCCAGATATCCCTTCTAACCTCAACAATACTGTGATTCTGTAAAATGTCTTAAAAGGAAAACATTTATTCATTCACATGTGAGGCATTTGTGCCCCTAGCTCAAATCTGAAATGTTTTATGAGACATGCACTTACTGGAATATTGTACATTGCAAGAGTTCGGTATCTCTCCCAGATGTCCAAGTATTTCAGTTCCACCTTGAAGGACATGCCTTTGATCTCTGCAATTGTGCCAAGGACAATTTTGAGATCTTCCAGGGAATCAGGAGGTCTCTTAAGACTCTGTGATAATCTCTGTAAAAAGGAAAAATAATTTCCAGAAGCAACACTGACAAAGCAATTAGGCAGAATTATAATGATGGGTCAAACACAAAACACAAGTAAATAACATGCAGATTCATTTTCAGTTTATGTGAAAAGATAACACAAACTGAAAATACCTACCTGAATCTCCTCCTGAAGACTGAAGAGTTCCGCTCTTGCAGACTCATTAAGCAACTTTCCAAGTGAAATCACCCAGCCTTTAGCATTCTCCTGCACCGTGTAGGCTAAAGGAGCCAGCTGAAGCCTGATAAATTGCTCATCTTTAATCAAGGGCTGTTGAGTCACTTCTTGAGCTACCTTCATATAGAACTGCAACTCTTCATCAAAGGTGACACAAGCAGGCTTTTCTGCAGCTAACCTCTCCATGACTGTGTCTTTGTCTAATTTCCACAGCAGGTGGTACCTCTTCCATTGGTTCGAATACTTACCGAGAGAAGCCATGAGTTTGTGGACATTCTGAGTGATGAGAACAGCCTGTTCAATTATCAGAGGGTTCTGGGAGACATCACTGTAAAAGCTGAAAGTGATAACTTCGTCTTCATCAACATGCTGAGGAGGGCATTCAAGACATGTACCATGCATCCATCGTACAAAATGCTAGAGGTTTCAAGACAGGGTTGAAAAACAGTTACTTTGTAGAGAGTCATTTTAGTCAAATCATTCATAGAATCATAGAATCATGTAGGTTGGAAAAGACCTTTAAGGTCATTGAGTCCAACCATAAACCTAACACTGCCAAGACCACCACTAAACCATGTCCGTAAGTGCCTCATCTACACGTCTTTTAAATAACTCCAGGAATGGCGATTCAACCACTTCCCTGGGCAGACTGTTCCAATGCTTGACAACCCTTTCTGTGAAGAAACTCACCATTATTTAGGAGACTATGTAGGAAGCGGTGTGAATGATTTCTCAAATCAATTGTTTTTCTGCCAGCAAGAAAAGAGATTACATTTTCCCATAAATTTGAGAGAAGAGTTAATTTCATCCTAACAAAACCCTTCCGTGCATTACTCGGTCTGCTTTTAAAATCTCCGCTGAGCAACAATGTAGCATGACACAGATAAATAGGTATTAGATCAAACAGGCTGGATGCAGCAGTGGAGCAGAACAGCAAATCTGAGCATAGGAAGCACACTTAATCTAAATTTATTCATTTCAGGCAACATCTGGAATCATTTCTCCATCAGCACAGGGCAGGCACACTGCCACAATATTTGGCTTCTTTTCTGGAAAGCAGTTCAATGAGAACATACTTGTGCAGGGAAATATTGCTACATCTTTGTCAGCAAGCTAGATATTTTGTCTGCTGTAAACCTGCTGTCCTAGATGTGTCCTAGATGTCCTCCCAACATTTTCTGAATGTTTTTTCTGCAGCTTTTGAGGAGAGCTGTAATATAGAGAAGGCCACTCACATTCCTTATTCCACCAGTTTATTCATACAGCAGAAAGCAACATCTACAGTGCAATCTGAAGAGTATATCCTTCTGATGTATGCTGATTTATAGAACCAAATCATGTCCTTACACTGACAAAACTGCCGAAAACTAACAAATAATTTTGCCTGAGTAAATTTCGCATGAAGCTTTATGGTGATTCTTTTTCCTTTGTCATCAGTTTGTAAAATTAGGACAATCTGTAAAATTAGAACAATGTACTGGATATTTTGATTTCAAGATAAAGCAATATGAATCTACCCTTTGACATTTATGTTTGCCCAAGTGTAAAGCAAGATTAATTCATTATAATCACAAGCAAACTCTGGCAACAAGTAAATCTTTATAAAAGAATCACCTTAGTGACCTCAACACAGTCTCGGATACATTGTACAGTCATCTTGTCAATCTCACTTGCATTAGGTTGCAAGATTATCTCAGGAACAGATAAAATAGCTTCTGTTTGGAACAGTGGCACATTTGCAAGAACAGCTGCATTAAAAGCCTGCAAATTCCTGGGAAAGGAAAAAAAAAACATGTTAAAGGTAGTAATAATCAGGTGCTGCCCCCCATGGAAATGCCCAACAGAGACTTCAATTATCAGGTATGCGCTTAGATCTGTCTGAAGTCAGTTACCACTGATTTCAGTTTGAAACACTGATGTGTATCAAAGCAAAATTGTCCCACTAATACTGATTTAATGCAAAAGCTTGACTAGCCAAAAGAAGCTATTGGAAGGAATGAATGGGGATACCCTGGTGCAAAAGGACCCTGAGACTATGGTCAACTCCACTGCAAGAGTCCAGTCAGGAAAGCACAACGAAGTCAGCTAGGCGTGGCCCAGACTACAAAGACATGGATGATGAGAAGAAGAGATGGCTGGGAAGCTTTTATAACCCTGCAATGCTCTATTGTAATAATATCTAGCTTATACTATAAGCCCTTATAATATCTTGCTACAGGAAACTCCTTGGCCCCAGCTACTGCAGAACATGTAAAGTAAAAACCAGCAAACCTTTGTTCTTGTACTGGTGTCTCCTGCATTATAGGGATGCATCTGGCACCCAGACACCAAGTTCTCAAAATTGTATTTTTTAGTAAAACCAAACCTTGATTTAAAAAATAAACCAGGGATATGCAACTACACACACTGCAGAAAATGTATCTTATTTCTCTCTTCTGCCAACAACATGCCAATATCCATTTTCTCAGAATTTGGTTTTTTCCTGTACCTTGCTATCAGTTCTCCATTCTTCACATGAAAAAAACAGTACAAATACAAATTTGTCTCAAACTGCACATCACTGAGGTTTTCAAACAGAATATCAGTATACATATTGATGAACAGATCAAGAAAAACCTGAAGATGAAAGACTGAAAATCCATTAAAGCAAACAGTTGACTTACTTCACAATTAATCGTGTCAACACCTGATAAATTCTATTTTCCCAGTATGCATAATAGGAAGTTAATTTTGGAGATTTGCCAGTGTTTGTATTGGCAACTCGTCCTTCCACTTTTATTAGCAATTGTGGAATTGCAGAATACTTTCTAACCATGTGTGCCACATCTTTTGCTCTTTCACACTTAACATACTCAAAGAATTCTTTTGCTTCTGTAAAAGATACAAAAAATAGCGTTATTAACTGCAAAAGACATAACAGACTTGAATAATTAGCTGGGCTTTATTTGTGAACACGAAATTGATCTTTTATACTGATAAAAAATATCTTTACTTATTAATGCTTAATTTATTAATATTTCAGCCCTATGATTTTATATGGATTCAATTATTTAATAGCAACCATTAGATGTAAAAGTAACCTTTTTAAGACTTACAAAGCATTGCAAGAAACTTGATCCATCACCCAGTCACTCAAGTGACAGGGTGGAGACAATCACCTCACTGCAATTACCATCTGAGGCAGCCAGTTCAGTTCAGACAGCCCAGAAGGAGCTGACGCTCCATGCAGATTGCATTTCTAAGACTACACTACTGCATACAAGAAGGATAAGGAAATCAAAGGAAAGCTAGGGGAAAAGTGATCAAAAGCAAGGTAGACACAAGTAAAATGATCTACCTGTACACTCATCTTTATCTTTCTCTTATTGACAACATCAGCTTTAGGGTACTGAAGCTCTGCTTGTGCTTCCTTTGTTATACCATGAAATACTACTGTAACTAGTTTTGGTAACGATTAAAAGGGTTGATCCTAACAACTAAAAATGCAAATTAGCAGACAGAACAAAATAAAACACCAGACCTTGGAAATGAAAATATAAAGACTTACCAGGAAGCTCATCACCATTTTTTGAAAGTGGAAACTTAAAGAGATTTGTTGATTCTATGAACAGAAGTTTGTTGCTTATGTCTTCAGAATGATTATGAATCTGGTGGACAAGTGATTCAAACTTTCTGATGGCTCGCATACATTGGACAATAAAGTCACCAATACCTTGAAATAAATCACAACCATTTGTGGGTTTTTTCTTTTAACAAATATTTCACCAATGCATCAAAATTGCCACAACCAGATGTGTTTTGTCTCTGAGAATGAACTGATGCTCTGCAGAAAGATAGATGATTTCTCACCTAATCCTTCATCTAGCTCCCTTACAGCTGTTATCTAAGGGTCTCCATCCATTTCCACTCAGTGTTTTAAATATAATAAAAACATAAGAAATACCCTACTGGATCTGAGTTTGTCTAACTTACTATTCTGACCCTGACCGTGGCAATAGGATGTACCACCTAGGGATACATTGCTGTCATATGACATAAAAAATAGATTGCAGAATTGAAGAGATTTTTTTAACTGAAAATCGGTATCTAAGGCCATTTTAAAATAGCATCTCCATTACCTAAGGAGTTCCAATTGAGTCTTCTGTGCCCTGATTTGAACATTCTCCACAGTTCTTGAATATGGTCATCAAGAAGTTTGGTTTCTGCTTCATTCAGTGTTCCCATTAATTTGTGATAGTGATCCAGCATGTTTTTCAATCTATTTGTATATCTAAGGAGTGTAAGAAACACAACAACAAAACATAAAAATCATGATTTTCTGGAAATACAGCTCGGAACTCAGATCAAAGAGCAGATCACTTCCATCATTCCGTTCAGACTTCCATATAAAGCAAAATTTGCTTTAATTTCATATGGCTCCAATAGTAGCTAGACAAACCTCTCCTGCCTCAACTCAGGAAAAGTTTTTAAGACAGCCTCAGTTTGAAGCACATAGGTGAACTCAACAGGTGAACTTTAAAATCCAGTTAGGGCTCTTATCAGCATACCTGTGTGCTGAAGGGCTGTGGTAATTTAGGCAAAAGTGACTTATCCAAGGCTGTACAAGAAGAAAGCAGCAGTGAGTTTAAATGTGAGGTGAAATCTAAATGGCACTAAATTCATTGCAAAGCAAATTACTTTCCTGATTTTTCCTCAGATTTTGATGAGATGTTAATTTGTATAACATAGTCCTACAAGGTAAAGGATGCAGACAGTGCCAGAGAAAAGCTTATTAGTGCAACTTGGCCATTAGTAATTTTACCCTTAAAAAAAAATAAAAATCACTAAGACCTCTCATATTTCCAAAATTTGATGACTCAGAGCCCATTCTGGTTTGGAGTGAAATCACTTGAAACACTGCCATAAGTCTGTATGCGAGCAGATACTCTGTTACAGCCTTACCTAAGATATTTTTCTTCCTGTAATGCCACATATCTTGCTATTTCTGGGACTGGAAACCCTAGTTGTTCCATGTACTTAGTTTCAATGATAATCTCTTGGAGTATGGGAGAAAAATTCACTATGAAATGAACATTTTTCTTTGTGGTGACAGGCTCCTCTGTTACAGAGCTCTACAACACAAGAAAGAGCAGCAGAAAGGAGGGGAACACCAAACCGTTACAATGCAAGGAAAAGGTTAGCTCCTGGAGACATTTGATAAGGCCATAGGTAAAAGTCAGAATGGCTGACATTCAAAGCTTGCCGAAATGCCTTTAAAATTTGATAGCAACCTCAGCATTCTAGTTTCAGAAATTATACACAACTACTTCTTCAGTGAAAGCTGATTACAAGTAACAAACCAAATCACCTCTGTTTACATACTGCTGCACAGTTACAACAGAAATCCCAGTGGAAGTTCATAATCAGACAAAAGTTTAGCTAGTACAGGATTCAGCATGATCTCTGCTGGGAACCTACCTCTACCTAACTTCTGTCCCAAGTTTTGTTGTAATGTCCCAAAGGTGTGGCACAAAAACCCAAAAATTAACAAGAATTACAGCACAGAACACAGAGAAACAACATTCATCCATGTGCCAGGTCATTCAGTAACTATGTCTTATAAAGGACCACAAACAATTCTGAGCTCAGAACTTTTGAAATTTTACTTTCAAAAACTGTGTTTAAAATATTATCCTTAGAAAAATCTCACTGACCATTAGATAGGTTTCAGTTCTTCCCCACAGAGAAGTCTGGTATACTATCTTCCTATATCTCACCTGCTCAAAAGTCTCTGGATTAACATGGGTTGCAGCCCCACCAGTGATGACAGTCAGCAAAGTATTTTTCAGCAACAGTGGGAGTATCTGTTCTGTCCCATCTCTCCACTGATTATATTTTTGATCTTCGTATTCTTTCATCCTCTTGGCCACTTTAAGATATATTTGTTTCACCTAGAAAGGAAAATTCTGTATAACTCATTTTAAAGACCATACGAAATGTTCAACTAAAATGTTTTAATATGGTTTCTAATATTTATTAGATGAGAGGACAAGTAATGCCTTGTATTTAATGCAGGCAATGGAGAATTCAGGCTTTTGAATTCCATCATTGATTCTGTCACTGTCTCTCTGGGAAACAGTGGGAAAGTCCCACTCAGCTTTTCCCGTTGAACATGTCTTGCTGTGTGCAAAGTCATTGTTGGAACTTCACCTTGCATAAGAGCACTTTCACATCTTTAGAAGAAGGGTATGAAGAAAGTATTTCTTCCTTCATTAAATATCAAAAGAACCAACATACTTCCTTTCCACGTTCACCAGCAAGCAACTCCTCTACTTCTTGAAATCGAATAATAGTGTGTTTGATCCGATAGAAAAGAGATCGGGACCAGTATATTGCTCCAGCCACTGGAGGATGATTCTTGTACAAAGGTGGATCCTTGAGGTTCTGAACAAAGATTTGCTTAACATTTTTGACCTAGGGAAAAAAAAAATTACAAAGAATCATTTCTCCACTTGCTTGTCCATGGTCAGTATCTAAGCTGGTACACAGCACAAGCTCTGAAGCTAATTCCAGCAGCAGGATAAAAACAATTCTTCTTTTTTTTATCATGCATCTCTTGTTTGTATTAATTGCAATACAGAGAATGTCTTCCTTTCTATATCTTGTGGAACTGCTATTGTGGCAGTATTTTCTGTAAGATTACCTTTTATCGTTAAACTCAACATTCTTTGAAATATCAGGAAAAATGCTCTGACATGAAAAGCTTTCCAACAGACAGGCTTCAACACGTCAGAAATTATTTCTGCCTTCATGGTTGATCTCTGACACCTTTTGGTCATACCATAAACTTGTCCTTCACAAGAAAGCTGTAGGGTGTGAAAGATGTACTTTCTCAGTAAGGACTTCTAAGGACCACTGTTGAACTGCTGTTCACAAGGTAAAGGAATAACCACAAGCCTTGTTGCATTCACAGTACATGCAAACATCTTTCAGTTCCCATGCAGTGCCACACATATACAGATATGCACATCCATTTCAGCAAATTAACCATAGTATTTCTCCAATGGGCTCCAAAAAAGTGAGGGCAATTATGTTTTTTTGTAAAACTTTTCAGTCTTTCAGACAGTAAATGACACTACACAGGTATTTAGAAATATACACAGATTTATGATTTTCACTATGTAAAGAGCTTCATGTACTATGTAAGAAATCCTTAAATTAAATACCTCTTTACAGTATTGGTCCAAAATATCATTGAACTTCATCATCATCTGCTTATTAATGGTTTCACGAGAGCGGATGTGTTTGAAGTTTAACAGCATGTCAAATGCAGCTTCTGCTGATCGAAGGGTCTTAAAAGATTCATCAATAAAGTTTTTGGTCTCTTCTTCAATAACCTAAACAAAGGAATAATGCCAAGAAATCCTATCACTTAGAGATTCATCTTGCAAAACCAAAAGAGGAAGGCAAAATAAAAATACTTTTTCATAATAGTGGTCAAGAATATTTTTACTATTTTTTGTCTTATAAATTACTAACAAACTGATGGCTTTCCAGTGAGCTGCAGGAAATTAATATTAGTTAATGTGTCTGCTGGGCAGCTCTATAAATCACAAAAAACACTGTAACAATTTGTACTTTGTGGGTATTCTTAGCTGAGGGGTGAAGCACTGAATGAATCCACAAAAGGAAGTTTTACTTCTTTGTAGGACACGAGTGAGACATGTCAGCACACGAGTACAGGGAGGTCATGTGTAGCCTCTGTTCATGCTGTAGCGATTCTGCCAATGAACAAAAAGTGTGCTTCACCAGTTTCAAGATAAAATGAAACTATAAACAAAAACAATTTGGAAACAGAATACTGACTTAAAAAATTTATAAAATTCCTTACATTTTCATTTACATATTTATTCATATATTCTTTTCTTTTGCAAACTTATTTTCTTTAAATGAAAATGTTAATATTCTAGAAGGAATTTTTATATAGTAAGTAATAGGGCGGGGTGGGGGGGAATCACAGTATATGGTACTTACTGAAACTTCTTCTCTAAATTCTTCCATAATTAATTTCCAGTCATATGCACTTTTGATGCTAAAAGGGTCAAAAGTCAGTTCTTCCATAGGACTAATTAGTCCATTTACTCCTCTCAGTAGATCATCAACACGCTTTGGATTCCCTGTGACAGCTTTCAGTTCAGGACCAAATATATTGTAAAACTCTTCAATAACCTGTGTAATTCAGAAAAACATACCAGAAAGCTTTATTTTTAATGTTTTTTTCCCTGCCATTTAACACATCTTTGTGATATTATTTCCTTTAAAAAATAAAAACAGGTCAGAGAATGATTGATTTGTGCTGTGATTTACATTTTGTGTATTTCTATACAAGACACTAAGTAGCTTTATGGAAAAAAAAAAAAAAAAACACTCTACAGGCCCAACACTTCAGTTGTTAAAACAGATAATACTCAGTTATTACTCTTTTTTATTCCACTTTTCACATAAGCAGTTTTTACATACACAGTCTATAGTGTCTAACAATTGATGGACCACTAATACCTTGACTTAAATTAGCCTAAACATAGCATCTCTCCTTTCATATGTTATCCTGCAATTGATATACTGATTTATATATAGTGAAATTTTATATTACAGTATACTTTAATAGTTATTTTATCTAAAATTATATCATTAAGCTAGCAACCCATGAAAACTGCAAATCTGTGAAACAGTTGTTACAAGTCTGTATGTTGGTAACAGCAGTGTACACAGCAATATCTTTCCTCAACCAGTACCTTGAGAAGAGTTATTTCGTCTCAAGCGTTAAGTGTGGCTTTGTTGGAATCAAATGCACTGCTCAGGTCTTAAACACAAAACCACTCACAAAACTAAAGGCTGTTAACATTTCAACAACCACAATACAAAACAATCTCCTCTACAGAATAGAACA
Organism: Astur gentilis; assembly: GCF_929443795.1. Taxonomy (NCBI): domain Eukaryota; kingdom Metazoa; phylum Chordata; class Aves; order Accipitriformes; family Accipitridae; genus Astur; species Astur gentilis. Next base: position 18,038,879 of record NC_064886.1, on the reverse strand, counting down.
CTGATCACACAATCCCTTTATTTATTGTCTATATTACTACCTGCAAAATATCATACAGATCTTGACAGACTGAAGTCATATAATCTGTTTTTTCAAATAAACGTTTTCGGTCAAATTCCCAGTGTTGCTCTCTTCCTGATGCTTCAATTTGGGCACGAACAGCAAAGTAACATTTCTTCCATTCTTCAAGAGTGCTTTTGGCTTCTGCTATTTTCTTTTTTGCAGCAGCTCTGTCTTCTCTATTAATCAAATCAAAACAGTTAATATACTATAGATAGACTATAGATAGAAAATTATATCTCAACTGGATTAATATTCTCCTGTTTAGCAGTTTCTAATTATATAAGATCTAAGCAAAACTTGTAACTGTGAGGTCTTAATTTTTAATGTGACTGATTTTGAAAGGAGATATTAATTCAGGACTGATTTTGATGATATTTATGCCACTTTTTTACCACTACATATAATTCTGTTGGGCTTATTGATTCATGCCTTTTACAGACAAAAGAGGACAAGCACCTATTTCTTCAGGGCTTATTCAGTAATTTATGAAAATTACAAAATAAATTGACTTTTAATTGACCTAATACAACTTCAGATAGTGAAAAATGCTGAAACCAATTTGATGAAAGTGTTATCTACTGCACTTCACGTAAAACAAGCAAAGCTTTTAATAAATACAGCCTAGTTAAACAGGAATCCAGCACTTACTTAAACAGTGTGTGTAAATCCACAACTTTGTACACTCTTGTTGAAATTTCCCAGGCAATTCGTTCCATAAGGGGTACCATCCGTTCATCCTTGTTGTAATGCCGTGAGATAAGCCATACCATTCTCAAGGCATTCATCAATGAAGGAATTGTATCCAAGACAACATTAAACCCGGTGCCGTATGTTAAATTCTATTAAATGTATTATAAATATTGTGAATAGGATGTCACAAAAATACACAAATTCATATTCAATAAACCAATATTTATTCTATAGATACCTGAAGTTAAGAAAGTCTGTGACATTATTAAAAAAATAACCCAGTCAAGGAAACACCCTGGTGTCTAAGTAACATGCATGGTTAAGGATGTGCAAATCTACAACTATTGCTCCAAATGCTTTTTAGGTTCTGTCTCCTTAATATTCTCTTTTCTGTAAAAGATGTCCCAAGACTGGTTTTGGCTCAACAATTTATTTGGATGTTTGGATGCTCTTCAATAAAACTTAAAAATTGAGACATTAGCTGTAATCAGTGACAGAAGCTACCTCAAAAATGGAGCAGAGAAATCTTGGGTTTCCCCAGTCCAGCTACGCTATCAAATTCTCCCAAGGCTATGATTTACAAACCAAGCTGTTCACAGCTCTGGGCTTCTGCTTTCAAATATTAGAACAACTGTAACTCAAACAAAATAGGCAAGACTTTTTTTTTTATTAAATATAAAAAAGCTAGAGTACATCTTTACTGCTGATAAAAAGTAAAAATTAAACAAGACATTATTATATCAACAGAGAAACCAAACTTAGGTAACCACAGTTAAAACTTCACAAAGTTTTCTTAAAGATACATACCTTTAAATGGCGTTCGAGAGTTGAAAGAAACTTGACATTATCTAGAGCTTCCACATGATGTTTTCTGAGGTCACTTAAGACTATCTGTAAATCTCCACTATGCTCAGATTCAGCTTCCTGTAATATTTCCAAGACTTTTTGCACATCTGGAAGCTTTATCTGTTCAATAAGAGCACTTAAAGTACTATTTCTTTCACGCCAGAGGTCAACTTCTGCAAGTGGACCATTACCCTACAAGTAATGTGGAATAAAATTACCATTATGCAAAAGTGAAAACCTATAACCAAGACTATATTTGTTTCTTCTTTTCAATATGCTGTATGGTGAGAAAAACCTGATACAATTCAACCGTGCAAAAAACCCAGACAGATGATCATCCTTGAAATCAAAAGTTTTACACATGCTGAAGGGAACTGCTCATGGGGAGTATATCCCTGAATTGGAGCTGGAGAGTCTGTGCTTGCAAACACTTATGCACAAGTAACTTTGTAGACATGAAATCCCTCAGTATGTTTAATGGTATTAGTCATATGTGCAAGTGTTTACAGAATCAGAACCTTACAATTGGATTTTTTTGTTTGACATGACTTCTTTCAAGCAAAAATATAGTTATCCCTTTAAAAAAGAAAACCACTGAAGCTTTTAAGATTTCATGGCTCTTTAGAAGAGTGCAGATAACAAAAATGCCTTAGTTTTCCACAGTTATCCTGTGCGGGTAGGATCTGCAGTGAGTTACTTTATATTCTATTTATATTCTATTTCCCAGAGTCACACAGTTCCTCACTACTTTTGTTCTACTTTACATCAATTAGTAAATGGCTTTCCAACAATCAGACATGAAGATGTAGTAAAAATGAGCTCAAACCATTCAAAGAGATTCTTGTGGGGAAATGAAGTAATGTCTCTGGGAATAAAAGTGCGGTGTTATAGGCAACATTACCTGTGGAACCTTTTTCAGTTGTTCCTCTAGAGCTGTGGATATTAATTTCTGCCAGGTCATTGCACAACTTTCCAGAGCTTCAACCACTTCTGGAACTGTGGCAAGAACAGTCACTTCTCCATCTAGATTTATAGTTGGCATCTCCAGTTTAGTATCTCCTATTGGCAGAAAAGGCACATAGAATTAACTGTCTTGTTCCATCAGCATTGGTAAAGTAACATCACTGAAATGGCTTATGCCTTCCATCTTGTTAGCTACTTGAGGATAGGTAACATACCACCAGCTCTGCCTACTTGAGAATATGGCAAAATACATCTAGTTGCTTGACAGTTAACACAGTGTAAAGAAAGATATATTCCTAGAAATAAATTAAAAGCTCTCAGCTTTCAAGCCTTAACCCAATCTCTATTAGGAATTAGGATTAAAGCTTTGCTGAAGAAGATTATCAATCTGCTTATTGTAGGTCACTACACTCTTCTTAATGGCATGCCAGTAGCCCCTGTCAGAGAAGCGATGCTAAACAACACGTGAAAGTCTCGTTCGGTCTACCACTTTCCACACCCTGCTCTGGTCTGAGTCCCCTGAACATTGGTAAGCAATGAGGCATGTTTACCCTCTCTCCTATTATTACACCAGACTGCTTGAAAGACTATCACTGATTTCATCCCTTTCCCCACACTGCCTGCTATGCTACAGGGCAGTAAAAGTACTACTATTATCAGCAAAGAGAAACTTGAATCAGGTCTGGAGCTTCCCCAGAAACTGTATGTATTTGCTGTTCTGTATAAAGCCATTCCTAGGTGAACCTCTACCTACTGTCGTGTACTCTAACCAACACAGTGCTGACATAGGCAGAAAACTCGCCTTCAGTTTGTTGTATAGTCTGCTGAGTAACACTTAAGAATTTTTGCCTCTTCATTTGACTCTTATTCCTCATCTGAATATTACAATATTCCACAGGCTGTTCTTTCTTTTCTGTAAGTTCAGTCTCAGGTAAATTCCTTTTTTCAGAATCTGTGTTTTCACTATCTGGATGAAGGGAAGTTTCCTCAGTCTGCTGCTGACTATGGGAGAGAGCTGGTGAAAACACCTGTAATTCAAACAGGTACCGTAGATTAGATGGTTCATATTAAAAAAAGACTACAATAAAAGTCAGCTTACTAGCAATTCACTTAAGCATTGGATATGTTGTTCTAAAATTTAATTTAAGTGCATCTCCTTCCATGTTACCTCTTTAGCATCATTGTCTCTGCCTCAAGTTCTGCAGGGGAATAGCTCCAGTATGCTTTTATAAAAGCCTATCAGCACAAAAATAAAGGTATCTGGTGTCACACTCTTAAATGTTTCTCATATAGGGCCAGGCAATGAAATAATGCCCATCTCCACATCTTTACAAGAATTTGGGAAACAAAATATCAAATAAGGATTAACAAAAACATCTTTTTGGCATATGAAGGTCACTTATTAAATATTAGTATTTCTTATGCATAGTCCATATGGTCAGCCGAATACTAAATAGGCAAATCACTCATACAAACACTCAAGACTCCATATATAAAAGCTGTAACACATTTACCTGTGAGATGGTATTCTTTAGCATCAAAAGAGTATCACCAGTCAGTATACCAAACTTTATCACTTTAGGAAGAACCTCAATAGCTTCAGTCAGGTCATTAGGTTCAGTAACTCTTTCTAAACAGTATACAAACAATTAGCATAAATCTAATTATTTGACACAGAAAGCATAAAGTCCTTTCCCTAATAAGTTAAAACTCCAATAAAACAAACTGTGTTTGTAATAAACTAGGTTTGATGCAAGTCACTTTCAAAACTAGTGCTGGTTTTAATAGTGCAGATGCTTTTTCAGACAGGGCAGTAAAATACTTAAGTGTCATCTTGTCGTTGGTTTTATGATTAAAGTATAAACTATCAGAATGAAACATGCTGCTGTTGTGTATCAGAATTTGAGTCAGGTCAGGAAGTCTGATATCCCAGTTGTGGTCATCACCACCTTACGGTCTAACTTTCACATACAGCTCCTCATCCTCAAAACACGTTACACAGTTCTAGCAGTTGTAGCAACTAAATCTTCTTAGTTCCTCAGAGTGCAGCATGAAAGCTTCATTCTTGCTGGTAAAATACGGAAGATATGTAACTTTCCATAAATTTCCTACGAAAACCATTCCTGACTCCCAGTTCTACTCTGAGAGTATTCCCACCCAGTTAATTAAGCTGGATATGCACTATCCTGAATCCCAGTCACTATCACCTTTTCTCAATGTGGAGTACTGTTTAATGCAAAGACTGAAAACGCTGAACCTGTAGTTATTCAGGGCACATACCTTTGGTATCTCTCAGAAAATATACAGTAAAATCTGTCACAAATTCTTCAGGAATTTCATCAAGAGCCACGTAGAAACACACTTTGTCAACTTTCTGTTCTTGTAGCTGAAACAGAAAATACGAAGGAAATACGATTATTACCTTTTGCTGCCATGTTGCTTAACAGCAAGAAAACGTTTGCCTACTGTGAGCAATAGGACAGAATCATTAGTTTAACTCCATTATCTTCACATTGCTGTCTAAGTAAACTACTAACATAAATTAAATGTTAAAAAATCACTCAGCTAACAGTAAAAATCATCAGCTTTGGAAACAATGTTGATTACCAGACCAACAGGACTAAAAGCATTAGTGCTTGAAACATAAGAAACCAGAGATCACTTAAATGCCTGCCCCCCTGCCCTGTACTTTTCGGAGAATGTGCAAGCATCTACTCCCCTTCCACCTGCATCTGAGTCATAAACCAAGTTTAGTTAGAAATTCCAGACTTCATCCTGACCATCTAATTATCTAAAAGACTTGAGGTACAAAAGCCTTCATTCGCTGTTCCTTACATGTTTCTCCCATGGTGTCTTTAGTAATTATTCTAACTGCAACTTTTCTTTTACAAGCAACTCTAGGAATAGCTAATGCGGTACCTCAGTAACTCACTGCTGCATTTTCTCACCAAAACTCAGCATTTTGCCAGGTAAATTAACTTTGCAATATCTTGCCAATGTCAGAGGCTATGGCAGACACCACAGGCCATTGGTTTTGAATGGAAATTCCTGTTCTTGTAAAATGTTCTGTTCTGCTCTGAGTACTTGCTCTGCACTGTACCTCCTTAATTTGCCTACCAGTTTTACTGAAATGTTTGCATCAGAAAGCCAGCATCTTCATATCCACAAAAGAACAGAGTGAAACACAACAGACTTACCTGCGATGTGTGTTCCATACTGTCAGTTGTAAATCTTTGCTCCAGTTTACTCAATTCAGACTCACTAGAGAGAGTTGATAAGTGACCTGACACACTTTCATTGCCTGTAGATTGCAGAGGGGATGTCTTGCTTTTCTGAGCCATCCCTGAGAAAGAATAACACAAAAGACCTCAATTAAAGAACAGGTATTCCATGCATATAAGATAGACTCTCTGAATTTTCTTCTCAAACTAAATGACTGAGCATTTTCTTCCATCTTCAGCATCACCTTTCAACTACCAGCCATCCAAAATTGGTGTTAATGGTACATTTTCCCATAGGACAACACTATTGCTGAACTGAATCCAAATAAGCAAGTGACTATATTGCATTCCACAGGTAATTGGTGTTTATTTAGAATATCCTTACCAGCATTTTTCAATGCAATTGATTTTTTAATGACAAAGTAAGTAGATTAGCACATTTCAAGATGAAACCACTTTATAAAAGGAAATGCAAACAATTAAGGGTTTTGTCACACCAGACCTATGATGTGGAAAATGCTTAGAGTTATGTCATGACTAAGAAGTGATGGTGAAGACACTGTAACACAGGAACAACTGCATGAATTCCAGGGCTAGTCAAGAATTTCAAACTTTATTTTATACTGTCTTTCAGAAGGTGCACCATGCCTTCTTCCTCTTTCAGCACAGGCTTCTGGACACTTAAAGGAAGTGGAAAAGGCATAGTTGCATCCCCAGCTGGAAAGGTCATGCCCCTTTGTGTGCTGATATTATTATCAAGAAGTAATAATTCTCCCTGCTTTTAAGCATTAACCTGCAGTATTGCAGCTGCCTCCATTCAGAGGTGCAGAGAGAGAACTTGAATTGTAAGTCTACTTACACCCATACCAGGCTTCAGCACTTAACTTCTGTGGTCCTATCTTTTTTGCACAGTATGAACAAAATTATTTTATGGATATAAAATACCAGGCCATGACTCTTTGCTTCTGCAACTAACTGTTTCAGAAGCTTGTGGGACTTGCACAGATACTGACAGCAGAGAAGAGATGAGCCATGGAAAATCATTGCTCTCTTCTGACACCCTTTCTATCACTTTTCCTTTATTTTTTTCCAATTTTTTTGTGAAAGGCTTGTCTGCAATACTATGGTTAAAGTAATGGACCAATCTTAACTCTGTACAGGACCACCAGTTTTATCCTCAACAAACTACATTGGAATAAAGAGGACAGCTTGCAACTCTTAAGGGGAATTAATTAATTCCTACTAAAGGGAACATATTCATTCTATTTAATAAAATTAATCTCTAAAAATCTGAAATTATAAAGCCAGTGAAAGATGTCACAGACAAAGATGGGATGGAAGATCTGTGTTTGTGCATTGATTTTGTTCACCCCAGTCAGTCTTTTTCTTTCTGTTTGGAAAAATGAAATAGTCAAACTAGGATAGGTTTCTTTCAAATGAGCATCCTGAGGCAGAAGCTCTTGAGAAAACATGAGCCACGCTGCCCAGGACACTATCCACAAAATCAGATCTGCTTTCCTGGGAAAAGCAGCTGTTACAGGTACTATAACAGCTGATGTTACAGATACTGCTGGATCTGCTTAAGAGAGCCATGTTAGCTAGTCACACTCAGTGCCCAGGGCAGCATGGCCTGCAATGACTACACTTTGGTCACTCAAACCACCTACTTCCTTCCAACGCCACAGAGGAGGCTGTTTCAGCCAACTGTTCAGGAAACATGTTATCTGGGCCTTCCTCCTGCTGCTCATCTGCAAACTCATCTGTGTCACCTGTATCTGCACACACACGAAATGGGAGGAAAGCATGATATAACCACTGTGCAGTGGGGTTGGTGCAAATCCCACCAAGACACAACCAGAGAAGAGGAAGGTCTGGAAATGGGTGGGACAGAAGGGTTTCAGGAGGACTGGACACAGCCCAAGGGATGGAGAGGCAGGGAAAGGGGTAAGCACAGGGGTTATGGGGCTAGGACTCAGCAGATGGGATAAACAGGTGCCCAAGGGAGGGGGAAACAGGCAGCTGGGGAGGGAAGGCCGAAGCGAGGGGGCTCGGGGTCAGGCAGTGCCCAGGGGAGGCTCAGCGGGCCGGGACAGCAGGGAGCCTCACCCACTGCCTCCTCGCCGCGCCACTCGGCCCGCAGCAGCAGCAGCGCCGTGCCCGCCGCGCTCTCATTGTCCCCGTCCTCGGTGCCGCGGTCGAAAAAGCGCAGCACAGTCCGTGCCGCCTGGCCGTCGCCGCGGTTCAGCAGCTCCTCGAAAGGCGCCGGATAGGTCAGGCCCAGGACGGCGAGCGCTCGGTCCCGCAGCCACTGCAGCCGCACATCGTCCAGGCTCATGGCGGCGAGCCCCGGGGCCCGCCCGACGCCTGCCGGTGGTCACGGCAACGGACCGGGGCGGAGCGACGGCCGCCGCCCGCCCAACGCCCGCCTCAGGGGGCCGCCGCCCGCCCAACGCCCGCCTTCCCGCCGCCCCTCACGGGCGTTCTTTTACCTCAGCGCCGGCCGCCCCGCGGGCTCCGAGCCCGCTTCGGCGGGAAACAAGCGGAGCTCCTTAGTCAGAGGGGACACGGGGGACCGCGAAGGGCTTCCCGCGTGGAGGGTGCCGCGGAGGGGAGCGGGGCCGCAGGCCAGGCCGTCCCTCTCCGGCGTTGCCAGGTGCAGGGAGAGGGCTACGTACAAACATAAGGGCCCGCTCTGAACAGCGCAAAGGAGGTTTTATTCGGAAACAAGTGCAAAATTTGACTTATGCTGTTCTTATGGCACAGACGTTAAAACATTATAGCAATATCCCCATTTTCACACGGATACAAAAAAGTAGTACAAAACGACGACCCCTTACCCACCTACACGGTATAAACTTCAGTTCAACAACATCAGAGGAGTAACACTGTACGTCTGTCCTAACAGCCAAACATGAACAGGGATGGAGACCAATTCTTCACAGCCCCTGCAAAAGTTACTCCTAGGAGTAGAAACTCTGCCTGGGACCACACTGTTAAAACAGAACCCGGGATAAAAATTTCTCGCAGGCAGTTTGATTCTTTTATTTGAGTCCTCATCCAGACAGCGCAAGACTTTTTCTCCCAGGCTTTTACCCACCACAGTCACTGCAAGCGCTGGGCTGCAGACAGCTCGCTTTGCAGAACAGCACGTAGCAGAAAGCGCCTCACTGCAGGGAAAGAAGAGGGCCAATACTTCCGGTCTCCACTTCTAACCCCGCCTTCTTTCATAACATTAAATATCATTGTGGCTTCTGAAAGATTGAAGTAATAACTCTGGGCACAACTCTGAATAAACAGTTAACATGTTTGGTGGAATTTTAAATATGGCCAAAAAAAGAGCACAGTGCATTGCTGTGTATAAATTTACATTTCATAAGCCTTCTGGAATACATACTGAAAACATACATTGCTTCTGTTGCATTGCTGAATTGTTCCCAAAGTGCATGAGATGGTAGCTTGCTTAAGTATGTTATTAGTAATGAATGCTTAATATGATTAAAAGTCTTTGAGATAACTTAAAAGTAACCATTCAAGAAAATAAACAGCCTCAACAAAAAAAAAAAGGCTACGCGGGTTTTAGGACAAGCAGTAATGACTTTTTTTGTGTTGTTTTTTTAAAGAATAAAATTAATTTACAACATTAGTTTATCAAGAAAAATGTACATTTTATATCTATATACTTTACAAGATGCTCCAGATCTGTTATGTAGTTCTATGGGAGGTATATATTACAGAATTATTTGGCTGCATTATAAGGCAATCAGTGAAGAACATTTTGTCCTACAAGAAACCTTTCACAGGTGAGATCCAATCACATGATTATTTGCAGACAATTCCAAACATTTCTGCTGACAGCAACCAAACTATGCCATATCATCTTTATTAAAATGTAAAGAAATGTGCTTAAAAGAGAAAGGCGTAAACTTGTATCCTCCACCAGAGTAGAATTTGTTCTGAAATTCCACCCTGAAACGAGACCAAAAAAAAGAAACAGAATCTGTATATTAATCCAAAATGACCAGTTGTCAAGGGGATAGAACTGTGCAACACAAGAGGCTGAACAACACCAGTCCTAATCCCATCACTTAATCTTTCTCTGCAGCTATTTAACCTTCCTATCACAGACCCAGGCAAATTTGATGCTTCTCAAGAGACCCAAACACACTGACATCATGCTGTAATGGCTCATTTCTCACTTCTTACTAATTTGGTTTTGAGTTAGTTGCAGTTAATTGTTTTGCAAATACATAGTATCATGAGGACAATACTCTCTAATGCATATAGCTCTGCCTCGTGTTTATATACTATGTCTGACTTTTCTTACATTGTAAATTTCCTCAGGTTTCAAACTAAATATTCTCTGAATCCACTCGCATGTGTGGAGCTCGTGATATTAAGACTAAGAAAGGATTAAAATACTTAAGGGTTGGCAGCCCCACTTTAGCAAAGTTTTGCTCACTAACACAAATGTTCTGTTGAACCAAATAAATAAAACAGACTGAAGCCATTCAGTGATAAAACCTGACTGAAATTAAAAATACTTTTCCATGTTACCAATACTCCACAGTATGAAAGGCTGCAATACTACAAATTAAATGTACTCATAGTTTGCACCAAAATCAACTCTGAACGGGGTTGAGGTTAATATGCATCATAAGCCGACGTTACTACTTGAATTTACTGAAAATATTCCACAGGAACAATCTCATTCAACTAACAAGCCATTTATTTAATAAGATTAAATAAATCTATTACAGTATCATGAGGCTGTTGAATTGTACACTTTTCTTTTTAACAAGGCACCTAATATTTTGACACAAAAATTCCTCTTAAACAAGCCAGTATATGCTAAAGTGGTATGAAGAAACAATTAACTTACCAGTGCAGTCGTATAGCATGGAGAAAAGCAGAAAGCCCCTCCATGACCAAAAGAATAAAAACTGTTAGCACAGCAAAAAAGGCTAGAACAGGGACTAGCAGTAAGACACCATACGTTGTATCCACACGAAGACCCACTCTCATCACCATTTGCCATAGAACTTCTGATAATTCTATTAAAAGAAACTTTTCATAATTAATGTTGATACTGCATACATTCACCCAGCAAGCTAATCTAATTGACCTGTATTCTAGTTTAAACATTACTACAGGATCTGCTGAACATGGGAACTATAAGCAAGCCCCCACCCCAGTTAGTTGCACCCTTCCCCTGCCCCCCCCCCCCCCCCCCCCCCCCCATCAAAATACTTAAAGGTACATCTCAGTTTCAAAAGAAGATCTACTGATGGCAACATCTTACACCATGACACCATTAGCAAGTGCCTAAATACCTTCCAAACCGGTCACTCAATAGAAAATAGGAATTGGTACTGTGACTACTGATACACTATTATGTGAGGTAACACTGCTCAGATTATCAGCCTCTTTACAACACAGAGCAATCAATTAAGAAAATTACTAGATTCCAAACAATAAGTCAGAATTTTAAGTTTGGAGACTTTCCATAGATTGTGATTAGTTTAAACAGGGAACTTTTTATATTAAGAAAAGGATAATTTCATAGTAGTATCACTTCAACAGGCCAGCCTCCCTCTAACCCACATTAAAAATCAAGACAGATGAAAAAAAACCCCAACCAACCAACAAAACCCCCACTTACGTGCATGAGCAAGACTTAATGCCCAGAGTCGCAGATATGAGGCTGTATTAGAAATACATCCTAGACAGTATTCAATGGTATGAATTGCTTGATTCATAAAAACATCTGCAAAATTAATCTAAAATATATAAAAAAATTGTATCCATTGAAACAACATAGCACAGCATGAGAGAACAAAAACATTCAACTGCAAATCTTAATATACATGGAAGAAAAATTCCACAAAAGGGTAATACATTGATTTCATATCAAGTAAAAAAAGATCTGCTATGTTTAAGATCCTTATTACAGAGACAACATTAAAAAAAATAAAATCAGATGCTAAAGTTTTCCAGTTAGTTTCCTCAATTACTTTGTTGATAGATAAAAATGAATGCAATTTCATGTTTTCCACAAGGAACATAATTTAATACTTGAAAACTCTAAGTAGTAAAACCAGCCACAGTTCGAATTCCCATTCTTATTGAGGTTGTAAGTTTACAATGTCAATTTCTGCATCTTTAAAAGCAGGATTAATTATTAGTAACACTAGCAATAGAAAAATAACTACATTAATACTGGAAATTCTAAATATATGTACTTGTTGCTAACAAAGAGTTCCAAGACCAATGTTACTGCAAATTTCAACACTGACTTTGCATGGAACTATGACACATTTTATTTAAGCAAACAATTCTTGTATTTCCTACACATAAGAAGCAAAAGTCTACTACCCCAGCAAAGCAAGTACTATACATAGTCTGCACAATGGGAAACTGAAGCAATTTTTTGTCTTTCAAGTCACATGAAATCAGTAGAATCAGAAGACCTTTACAAATTTGCCCAAACTAAGCAGCAGCAATAGCTGGGGACTAGGAATGCTGCCCATGTCTCCCAACCCCCATTAGCAATAATCCTCATCACAAGATGCAATTTGCAGACATAAAGAGACTTTTGTCTGGGATGAAAAATCCAAGATCAATCTAACAGGAAGCTGGGCAGTAGTCCTCTTGCCTTAATTTTAAGAATCCACAAAACCATACAAAACCCAGGATTTTTATCCCACTCTTCAATTTAAGAAAACCAATAGTCTTGGATGCAAAGTCTACAGATGCAAATAAAGCACTCTTCCTGTTCTCCACTAGAGACAGACTGAGGTTTACTGTAGCAATCTGAATATACCAAGAAATAATGATAAAATAGCAACAAGTAAAAATGAGTAAATTGCAGTCGGGCATCAAGGTCTTCGTAAAGGCTCAGCTGATTTTCTTGAAAACGTCTGGGAACTCAGTGTACAGGTTATCTTCCTGATTTTCCACTTCTAAATTGCATATACAAACTAGAGATTAAGTAAAAACATTACCTCCTCTCCATCCCCCTCTCTGTGCCCACTGTCTGAATGACTGCTCCCTTCTTCTACATCATGACATCTCAGCAGAGAAAGTTCTTCTTCACTTTCTTTTCGAATTAGCTTGTAGCCACTCTACAAAATGGAAACATATTGTGTCTTCAAGTGGACTGCCAGTGTCACTTTTAAAATTTATTTAAAGTAGTCTCAGGCAAAAGCAAAAAAAGAGAGCTAGAGTCAAAGTACCTTTAGGTGTTACGATCAAAAATTTTCCAAGTTGAGTAGAAATATCTAGTAAGGACATTACTCTATATGCAATATGACACCATCTGAATTCTTCTATACTGAAGAAATGTGCAACTGTCTCTCAATACTTACCCTGTACATTCTAATGCCTCGGCCTCCACTGTGCAGCCAATACAAATAAAGTGGTTTACCAAAAAGCATTACAGGAACAGAAAGAAAAGCAATACTAAGTAAAAACCTCTGCAGAGCAACCTGTTTGAGGGAGAAATCAAAAATTAGATTAGATCACAAAATCAACAGTAGGAAAAGCCTTCCCATTTTCCTTTAAAGGCCTGTTTGAGCATAAGAAAAATACTACTACTGATTTCAGCAGGCCTGTAGACCAAATTGAACATGCACATAAGTATTTTACTTAATCAGGCCCTTAAACTGGATTACAGACATCCAGCATCTTTAGGACCTAGATTAAGGCATTACTGATATGCAATTTAGTAAGATTATTTACAGCACACAGAAAGCATCAAAATTACAAGCATGAGATGTTGTTCTCTAGCCTTAACTTTAATCTGGGAGATTTTGTTTTAGAAACAGGTATTTTCACAAGTCACTATGTAAAATCTTACAACCAGTTAAAGAGTAAATATGTTATTTAATCATAATGTTTATTCAATTTCCCCTTAGTCTGATACGTTCCCCTTCCTAGGGGAACACTCAGCTATCAGCCTTTCATGACTGGTAAAGTGTTATCTGCATAGGGAACAACAGGATCTTCGAAGCTTGTAAGAACACCACTAACCTGTCCGGTGTAGAAGACCTCTGTTTCACCACCAGGAAACAGGAACATGTTAATAAATTGAATCAGAATACTAGGAGCAGATGTAGAGTCCTCTGCAGAGTATGCTAACCATTTAAAGAAGATCATAAACACAAGGTAGCCAAAGATGCACATCATGAATAAAAGTTCAGGAAGAAAAACCAAATAAATATTATATTTCTTCTTGAAATGCCTAAAAGATAAAAATGGGGAAAAAAAATGAAAAATAAGTTTTACAAATAAAGATCAAGATAAATACATGACCCAAACATAATTTCAATAAAGCAGAACATTACCTAGCACTTTTAAACAAGACTGAAATTACAATCCAGAACTGATTTCTTCATATTCAGTGAAATTTTAATCACGTATTTCAGTGGAAATCAAGACTGTAAGAGGCATGCATCTCTGGCAACAAGTGAAACAAAATCTTGTATTAATCAATGTCCTCAGATTTTTTGGCATAATACTGATCCATCATCTCATTTATGTGAAGGAAGACCTCTCTGTTACTGCCTTTTTTTAAGAACAGTTTTCACAATTACTATTATTGTATTTTTTAAAAATTGTTTCAGTTTCTTTAACAGATTAACTGTTATAATTCAAGACTTGACAAAAACTAGAATGTCAATATCATCTTAACTTCTTATACTTACAAGTGGTTAAATACCCCCAATACAACTCCAAATGTCATGTGAGTCACTCCAAAAATCACAGACATTTTCATTTTGAAAGAATTTAAAAAACTGAGGCGGTTGCTTGCCAAGTTCCATATCTGAAGAAGAGAAGACAAAACCAGCATTAAAGAATAGTGTAACAGAAGGAATAGAACAGTATCCTTTCTCTACTGGAGACCAGAATTCTATCTCAAATGGGGATCACAACTGAAATTCAAGTTTCATGAAGATAGTTAAGTCTTTCTTTGACTCATTAAGGGAAAAGCTCTTTTTTAATTGAGAATGCAAGCAGGAATGTATTTTTTCCATAGTAAGATTTATCTTCCTAATACGCACATAAAAATCTAATTTACAAATGGATAATTTAAAAGAATAAAACTAACCGGATCAATTCCAAACGGATAAGCTCCATTGTATACACCAGTAACATTTGGATCCAGTGTTAAAAATTTATTAAACTTCAGATCCTCAGGACTGCAAAGAAAGAAAAGCACAATCAGATCTGACATTGTTTAAACAGTGACAACATATACTTTCAGTTCCGCAGGACACTGCTCCTGCTTTCCTTTATAGGACTAGCTCACCCAGTGTCAGACTTCAAATGAATAAAAGGATTTCTAAGCACAAAGGGCCTGGCAAAAAACAGTAGCAAAAAATAAAAAAAACACCCTAGAAACTCACAATCTGGGCTTAATTTGTACTAACTGACTTTGAAAGGAATTTCTGGATTTTATTCCTCATTCCCTAGAATGGAAAGTTTCATTTAAAAAGCTCATAATTTGCTTTTATATAAAATTCATTAACAAACACCCAAAGAATAATTGATACTTTTTTTCCCTTTTGCATTTGGATGCATTTCCACTCTAACTTCATATAGTTTTTAATTAACACAGCACTCACAACCTGTTCACATTTTAACCAAAGTCAGTAGTTTTGACTCTACTATTCTAAGCCACTTCCTGTTTTTGAGGCAAAATGAGATGCAAGCTGTGAACATTTAAATACCAAAGGGCCATGACACCTCAAAAAAATTAGGTTATCCCACTTCGTGAAAAAGTAGGTCTGACAATTCACATAGCCTACTTTTTTTGTTTTTTACTACCAAGAAAAGCTGTGCAGAGACTAATGGTTGCTAGGTAATTAATTTATTTCATTAACTGTTAATTTCTTTACAGCAGATGCTAATGCTGCTGGCGTATTCATTCCAGAAGCATGACCTAGGACAAATTTCTCCAAAACTAGCCCTGTGTTTTCTATCCCTCTCAGAATCTGATATATATATACATGCATATATTCATATTCAGAAACCTCTCCTGGAAAATATAGTAAATGGAGACAAACTAAAACCATTAGCATAAAAACAGACCTTAACACAGGAGGCAGTGCACTTCTTATGAATAAAAAGAATACACGACAAGACAAAGTCCTAGTGCCTTCTGTTAGGATTTTACAATACTACTGAAGTCTCCAGCCATTCATAAGAACACCTTTGTGAGACCACAAAAAAAAAGAGATACAAAACACACCTAAAAAAGTTTAGAGACTGAATAAACCCTAGAAATATCACCTCATAAAATCAGGTGCAAGTTCCTACTACCATTAAAAAGATACTATGCAGTTTTTAATCACTGAAAGTTATTAGCTAGCATATAGCATTAGGGTATTGTAACAGAATTTGTTCCAGAAGACTGACTGTCATCTATACCAGATGATAATATTCTAGCAAATGTTCCAGGTGACTGAAGACATGTAAATCCAGTAAAGCAGCACTGATAAATACGAGATCAACCTGATAAAATTGACTGAATTAAATATAATCATATTCTAATAGCAGTTTTGCAAGAAATTGTGTTCTCTGTGGATTTCCCAATTTAAGATAATGAGCAATTTCATTTTTTGTTTTTAAATAACTATTACTGCCTTTTTTATTCTAAGCGTAGACGGAACACTTAGTCCTTAGCACACAAGCACTTGCTACCTTAACAGCTAAATTTTGCCAGATTTCACTACATTTACTTACTACTCTCAATAAAAGGACAGTTAAAATGGGTGAGCAAAAGGGTTAAACTGTTACAGGAAGTGCAATTTTGTTTTAATGGTATAGCAAACAGAGGCATGCTACTCACCGCCAAACCTTCTGTTCAAACATTGCTGAAACATTCCATCCAGAACCAAATATATTTAATGACTTTGAAAAACAGTCATTATAGATCAATCCAGTGTATACAGAAAACAGACCCATTAATAAAATAACATATCGGCCTTCAAATAACATTTTCATTATCTGTAAGTATTGGAAAAAAAAGAAAAAATAGAGAACATCACCCGCTATGTGAACAATCATTACCTACACATTTTTAAGAGAAACACATTGCTGGTCATACAAAGACTTCTAAAAACTAAAAGCTATTGCAAATAGTCATTAAGGAATATGAAGAAACCTAAGGCCGACCAAGATATAACACAGAGAATTTTGCTTTAAGCATGCAAATATGCAATTTATAAATGTCAGTCACCAAATGGGTGCAATTCATCTCCCCACATTCACAACTTTATGTCTAGTATTTATATGCAAAGGTTTATATGCATTAGGAAACAGAGGTAGCAGCAAGAAGTACATTCTGAAAAACAATTGTGGTTTAAATTGAACACAGAGATTTGAAGCCCTCATGCAAGCTCCTGCAACACAAACTGAGACTTTTCTCATTGGCATCATTACACTAACGAATAGTCTTTTTAAGCCACATTTCCTTCCCAGGACTAGTTTTCAAGAAGTCAGACATTTGCAGCCATTCTTAATTAAATATAATTCTAATGAGAGATGCAGGTATTCCTGCATTCTAACCCCATATGATTAAAAAATTAGTTAAAATTAAGTTTAGTAAATTTCAACCTACAAGTCCCTTTTCAGAAAAAATAAAAGAAGGTGGAATTTGAAAAATAATTTTCTCCTCACATTAGTCACTGTAACCACATTCTGTAAAATACACACATCACTACGTAGCTCTAGCAGACGGAAAGACAAGCCCATGAGAATCAACTCATTTTTGTCAGTATTTCATTCAAACTTGATTACTTCTGCCCTTTCAAAAGAAAGTGAATAGTTTGTTAAGATACCACATTAATCTCGAGGAATATGGCAACTTTAAACACAGAACATCCCAAAACAAAGGAAAAAAATGTAGTCTAATACATGTGCAATAAATAGTACTTTTCAGAAACATAACAACTATTCAATTGAAGTTATCTTGCTGGATGGGGACTAAATTATTTGTCATTCCTTTTACCTCATCTTGTGATCTTTGTAATCTAGGGTGGTTTTCATACAGTATTGTCAGGAGTGCAAATATGAACATTAGCAGACCATGCCCAAAGTCTCCAAACATAACGGCAAACAAGAAGGGAAAAGTGATGATGGTATAGAGAGCTGAAATGACAACATAACAGATTTCAGGCACACAGCACAACAGATGATGTTACTATCTGAATTAAGCCTAAGTAATTCACCTACTTTAACCTCTGAAACAATTTTCAGCTTTAAGTTTGAAAGACATTTCACCCCCTACACTATACATTTAACTCAGTTTAAACCTTGCTTTTACGTATACCTTAGTAATGACAACTCCACAGTTGAGCATTAGCTGACAATTCTGAGGATAATAATATAAGCCCAGGAAATTAAGATAAATAAATGAATAAATATGCCAACACCCCCCACCCCCCACCCAGTTCTTCCTCCATGTTTGTTTTGGCTCTGTATTATAATGTACATTCTCCTGTACAGCATGACATAGTCAACATAGCTACAAAAATACGTAAGGACATTAAACTAACTGGGCTATACCATAAGCTGGATTTTTTCAAGTGATGATCTCCATGCTTCAGTAAGATCAATAGCCATTTCCAAAGTTTTCTTTTTTTCTCCTTATCTTATCCAAGGTATAACATATAAAGAAACACTATACAGCTCTTATCAGCATCTTTAATGCTAAAATAACTCCACAAAATCAAATCCCATCTTACTGCTTGGAGCACCATTTGTACTTTTGATGAGCTACTGAAATTTTAAAACAGCTACTAATAAGCAGTATGGTTGTCACCATTTTGCCTTTACTAGTGTCCAATTCAGCAAGGTATTTAAACACATAACAAGGCAAGCAGTAATGACGGCACAGCTCACACTTCAGATTTCAGAAGGACCAACCTGGATTAACTTCCCCATAGTTTCCAACTCCATAAGCATCAACAATGTTTTGGAACCCTGAGGTGAATTTATTGGTACGTATCAAAGTTGGAGGAGGTTGTGTGGTTGGAATGGTATTCATGAATGAAGAAATTGTAGCTCCGCTCTTCCTCTAATTACAGACAGAAAGAAGATACATTTTTATAAAAACTCAGTTGATGCTTAATCTAACCAGAGTTTCACTGATCCCAAAACATCCCTAGATTAAGCCCCAAGTTTAATATTTACCCCTTTGTGCTTTCTTAAAAAAAAGTTACATTTATCTGTTCCTCTAAAAACACTGATTATGTACAGTGTTCTAATCATTACTTTATATGAAATATCAGACAATATCAGTCAGTATTATAAAACAAAGATTTGTTACTAAAATGCTCTCTTATAAAACAGAAAGACGGAGCTGCACTCAACACAACTAACACAAGGGAATTAGCAACCTCTACTTGACTGCAAATAGCATTGTGAGCCCAATCAGACTTGGGTCCAAACCAGAAGTTAGCCGAGAAAGAAAAAAAAAAATATTATCACACACAACACTAAATAAAGGCTCTGCTTATAAAGAAATTGTTTTATCTAAGTTCATAGAGACCCAAACCTGCCTGTGCCTACTTTTAGCCTATTTAAAATAATTATTTTCTTTCCTTATCTGTATAGTTAGTTCAAGACAAAAGTTTTAACATCAGTGAGCATTCAGCTGACTTACTGAACCTTCCTCCAATGCATGGCGCAAATTCTGCAGATCAGCCACTGGACACCAAACCTCAGCAATTAAACATTTATTTGTGACATCAAAACTGCACAGGTTGAGTACATGATAAATGGCTTTCATCTTCTTCACTTGGATAACCCACGTATAGATGGATTCAGATGCTTTACACAAGACTTGGCGCAAGTAATCCTCAGTTTTATGCAGCACCTGTGTCCAAGAAAAAACCAAAACAATTTCATTGAAAATGTAACAGTGGTTATGTTAACCACAGTAAAAGCACCTAGTATTTGTCCAATGCCAGATCACATTTGTAGGAGGGAACACTAACCACTGCTTAAAACAGAAGGCAATGCCAAGTGCCCTGAAGTTTAATAGAATCATGCAACACAAGACCAGGGACATGACATACCATCCTGTTCAGATCCAAAGCTGTATGTATTTTAGAAGCATATTCATGTATTTCATGCTGTGATTCGCCAAATTATTTCCTATGGTGCAGAAACTACAGCAAAGGGAATACTGTTATTTACTCACAGTATGAAGATCCTGAATACGAACATTTAGACCTTCAACAACTGCCTTGCGCTCCTCCATATTATTTGGATAGGGATACACATGACAGTGATAGCTACAGAAAAACAGAAGTTTGTGTTAAATAATCAGACTAAGCCAAAACAAACTGCACAACCCCATGCCCTTGTCAAATCTCCAACACACCATTTAATAACCATGGAACAGATTGAACTGAAGAGAGTCAGTATTTTACCTGTACTTAATAAGGACTGCAGACAAAATGACTCATACATTTATTTGTATATTGCATAATTATAAAGCTAGATGCAACTGGGGGGAAGAACAAATTTAACTTCAAAAAACCTTGCCTAAATATCCACACTTAGAAAGAAGGGGAGCAGAGGGAAAACTAAAAAGAAAATAACCCAGTAACAAAGAAATTAGATATATTAGTTTTACTTCTTACCAGTCACAAATCTTCTTAACTTTCTGGCCAATTTGTTCACCCCAATAAGACACTAAAAAAACAAACCATTTTGTGGTTTCACCCTAAAAAACCAAAAGAGTTATGTTCATGAAGTTTGTTTTTAACCAGCAGTTCCACTGTGATATAATTATAGAGCCAAATAACAAATCTGAATAACTAGAAGAAGCTGTGCTAGTAGTACTAACCTTCCACCATTCTAGTGAAGATCAAAAAATAAAATTCAAGTGTGCCAATATCTCTCCTTTTTTTGGTATATTAGAGAAAAACAGAAAAAGTTGACAGGGAAAATAAGAGATATTGTATTTTACCATCTCAGAACTATTAGTAACAACAAAAGTCTTAAAAAATTAAAACGTTACAAATTAGAATCGAAGCAAAATTTGAAAGTGACAGATTAGGCAGCCACAAATGCTGATTTACAAAAAGTGAATTTTATAAGTTCAGAGAAAAAACTTCATAGAAGACCAACTGTACTCCAGACATTTTTTTCCCCTAACTACTGAACGAACAAATACAATGACTATTAAAAGGTAATAGACTGTACAGACTTAGTTAATAAGTATCCAAGCAGCCATTTATGCCACGTATTTTGATCAAGGTAGGCAATCATAAAGTCACTACTATTCCACAGTAAAGTTCTGCACTCGTCAAGCTGAACCATGATAGATTAATTACCACTCCTATAGTTATGGTGGCATCAAGATCCCTAATTTTAAAGTCTAACAAGTACTTTAAAATAGTTTTCCCTCCAAGGACACTGGGAAATCATTTACATTCACTGCAGACCCCAGCAGCAATTCTTCCAAGGTTTCTGACAACTACAGAACAAAATAAACTGATAGTTACAATGTTTACTCACTGTATCTGGATCTTCCAGACATTCATCCAACTCTGCATATGTAAGAATAGTATATCCTTTACAGACTCTCCATAGCATTTTTTCAAATGCTTCAACTTTTGCTATGTGAACTAACCCAGATATGAATCTACAGAAATAGAAAAATTTGAAAAAATAAGCTAAAATCCACACGAAAAGATTAAAAACTCAGAGCAGATCATCACTCAGGATCACATAGCCACAATAATTTAACATCTGCCATCTCCAGAGAAGGAAGCATCACCCTAAACAGGAAGTAACTGGTACATAAAATAGAAACACAATTTCTATTTGGAAAACAGACTGTAGGCCTGAGCACATAACTAGAATTGTATTTGACATTCTTTCTGTGATAGTAAGGTTCTTAATTTTTTCTTGGTAAGATACCCTCTCATAATGGTGTTGTAGATAAGAGTATCCATAAATCATTTCAAAGGCAAGTAGCCAATACCATTAATAATGTTACATTTACAACTAACACTGCCAGGTGATTAAAACACTGTGTGTTTATCCTAGAAACACTGTTTGAACCATAGAAGAAAGTAGTGATTTAGAGCATTTAGAGATTTTCCTTAACATATGTACTTGGTTTGATGGAAGTTTTGTGACAGTTTTTTTGGTGTTGCCCTACTTATCTCTTCAGATAACCCAGTTTTGTTACAAAGGTACATTTGGGTCAGACTCCTACCCTGTCTAAAACTGTTTGGCTCATCTGAAACCACTACAGTCACACTACATTCCATCTTTTAAGAAAACAGCCCATTATTTACAGCAGCTCATCAAGCAGTTTTGAAACAGTACATACTAACAACCTGCCATACGTGGACTGAACCATACCTACCCCAGCTTGGCACCCAGCCTGTGCATACAGTTGTAATCCACTAATGGCTCATTTTCCACAGATGGAAATTCCTCATAATTTGCATGTAAATGGGATTCATACTAGCAAATAAAAGAAAGACCACTCATAGCTTTCAGAAAAAAATACTTTCATTCATTTATTATTCTAAAGAAGAAAAGCTAATTAAGTAAATTATTTCGATAAAAACATAAAACTCCTGTTTTCAATTGAGACAACAGAAAGATCTTGGGATCTAAAGCATACTACTCTTAGCAATTATAGTCAGCATTGCAAAAATTACATGGTAAATTTCTTAGCACAATTTATGCATCAAAATAACACCAATACTCTTTCATTCTCAGTTGGCATCAGCAATAACAGTCAAACAATTCAACAGAGAAATCGCAAAGCTCCTCTAAATTCAGGGCTGCGTTTTACTATGTATATGAACACAGCCTAGCACAACAGCTTGCCCCACAGGTTCTCTAGGTACTGAGTGCAAATAATAATGAACAACGTACAGTGCTGCAAAGCCTGACACCAAGTCATGCACTTAACTAGACCTAACAAGACTACGCAACAAAAATGCCACATGATACACAATCCTCGCCAAATAACATAAGCAGTACCTCAGCTGTTCTCCTGACAAATCTTTGCGTGACCTCTAACATGCATGTGTATTCTGTCAGTTCAAGCAGGTTTTTCCTCAACTTTTCTTTGTTTTTAGTTACTTCCCTCAATTCTGTCTCCAGCTTCTGCAACTGTTCCTAAGACATGGAGAAAGAATGACATAGAATCAGTTACACTGTTTTGGAAATCAGGGAAGGATGAATTTTAAGCACAGGTTAATTTGCTGCAATGATGGGAATTTCCCAATTTCTTAATTAACTTAAACTCCATAGGTTTTATTCCTCAGTCTGCCAAAGATTGCTTTGTGCTGAGTACACTTGATCCTCCACTGGCATCTGTTAAGTCTGCTGTTCTGACCCTAATTTGTGTCCGAGCTAAGTAATGCAGACTTGGAATGAAAACTTAAGATAATACAGGGTGCAAGACACTTACCTATTCTATTAATAGAATTACAGCAAAACAGAATGTCATTCAAAATTATATCTGCATTTTACAAGCTCCTACTTCAAACGTAATACCAGAAAAAGCATTCAGAGAAAATAGCACCATGTTTTGCTATGCAACCAGCACTAGAACCTGCAGAGCCTTGGGCATATAAAACTCACACACACCCTGGAAATTTTGGATACATGAAAAGAGCCTTAGGTAAGGCTCAAAGCAATAAATGAAGCTGAAGGACTACATCTACAGGTAACAATTTGCCTGGAACAGTGTAATATGCCAATCCTTCAAAATAAAACAGACAACTGCAAACCCTGGGAGTTAGCTTTGACCCTTTCACAGGAATTTTGTGTTAATATCAAATCCTCCCTGGCAATCTTTGAAGTAACACTGGTGGAAAGAAAAAAAATGGACAAAACCAAAAGCAAATGCTTCCGCCCCTCCCCACCACACCTATAACTTAAGTCACAGGTAACAAGATAGCAAGTAATTAAGTTTGAATTAAAGTTCCAAGATCCAGAGCTACATTTTTGGTATCTGTTATGTAGAAAAGTTACCTGGATTTCTAAAATGTGTTTCAGCAAGGGGGCAGGAGGAGCAACATCTCCTTCAGGAAGTGGAATATCCGCCTTTTTAATTTCTTGTACTAAATACCCTGGAGTAAGAAGAAAAACAGAATCATAAAGGAAATGGTATTTCCTTATACCTTCCTAGAATGCTGCATGGTTGACCTTCAGCTGTTATTGATGGTGCTGATCACACTGCAGCATCAGGCCCTAGCTATTTTATTCATTTATTTTAGTAACAACACACACGCTAGAGTCTTCAAAAAAGAGGGGTTAACAGAGTGCTAGGAACAAATACATAGAACATTTCTGTCTTGGAAGTTTGCAGAAATAAGCTATCTTCAGAGCCCTCTGACTGAAATTTAACAACCACAAGTACTTCTTAAGAAGCTTTTAACGTTTCATAGTATCTCTTTGCTGCTGCAAGATACCACTTTCTGCTAAACACACCATCTGCCAAAAATTGACGTTCTGCTCATTGACCCATGTTTGGAATAAAAAGTGTTCAAACAAGACAGCTTAAGCAACCTTGACAGCAAATGCATGTCACGCTGGGCAGGGAGATTGCTGAAATAGCTGCTGGGATGGTTTGGCATGACCAGCACATGCCTCTAATGAGAGCTTCCAATAAAAGAATCCTTCAACAGTAACTGTTCCTCAGGATACATTGAAGAAATCTGCATCCTGATTGTAATGCTCTGCATACCCTTCTCTATTCATTAACTACCATGTGAATACAATTGTTAATAACTTGAGATATTTTTGAGGGTGCTTGGTAGTTCAACAGTATTGAATTAGATAACATGAAAAACAGCATTTATCTTATAGTCAAAAGTAAAGTTTCCATTGTCCTCGCAGAGTTTTAAGCAGTCAATACTGAAATGGTCTCAACTATTTATCAGCAACACATTAGCAACACTTCTTCACCTCTGAGCTTAAAAGAAAAAACAACCTACATTTAGCACGTATCCGTTGTAGTCTAAGAAAATTTTAAGGCTCGCAAAACTGAGAACCAGAGATCAGAGGTAAAACACTGGAACAGATGGCCCAGAGAGCCTGCAGAGTCTCCATATTCAAAATCCCACCAGACACAGTCCTGGACAACCAGCTCTAGCTGCCCCTGCTTGAGCTGGAGGTTGACTAGGTGATTGTTCCAACCTGAACAATTCTGTGATACACTCAAAACCGATGCAGCATATCAACACAAATCAAAGAATATATCTGTAAGTTCTCACCCAATTCAGTGCTACAGTCAAGTCACCTCTGGCTCCAAAAGCCTACATAAAGACTCTACATATATATGTATGTGTATTTTTTCATTTATATGAAAGTTTTGTAAGATTCTACAGCATTCAGATCATACAAAACCAGGAAGATTAAAAAACCCTGTAGCTGAAACCTTCACTGTAGCCCCACTCTAGCAATGTAAGCTTTAATAATGCCACAGATGAGAAAGGGCAGACATGAAAATAAAGCTCACCAAGTATTCTTTCCATTTCTTCACACTTCTTTACTTCATTCACAAATTTTCTCTGAAATACGCTTACATTTGGGTTCAGCTGAAGAAGAAAGACAAAATGCTTATTAGGTATTTAAAACAGCAACCACCCCTAAAAAAACCACAGCTATTTCTGTGACTTCATGGAGACAATTTGGCTTGTATTCTATGTGCTCTCTTTGTACAAAGTGGGTTTTGGCTAGGAAGGTAAAAAAAAAATCTAAAAACATTAAAAAGTCTTCAAATAGCAAGATTTTATTAAAGCAGAATTATCAATGCCTTTTGCTAGTTTTACTCAAATAACAAAATAACTAGACCTACTAGAGAAACCATTCCTGATCTTATTTCTACAGTTTTAAAATACTGCTTAAGGACTTCAAGTTAACAAACAAACCTTTCTACAAGCAAATTTTTGTGATGGATTTCCACAGAATCTATTTGAAATCTTAAGTTTCAAATTAATCTTTTTACATACATCCCTATATTATGAATGTGGAATGTCTCTGACTCCTTATTCAGCTTTTAAATCAGACCCACTAATATGTTATTTCTGGAATAAATGGCGTGTCAGATACCTGGAATGGCATCAACATGTTAAACATAACACCCATGTAATGATTCTTACAGATTTGTCTCCTTCCACCTGCCGTATTTACTAACTAGCTGTTAATCTAAGTTCTCCCAGCTTTCCCTGCAAAGATTCTGCAATGTACATTGCTGAAGAACACTTGGAAGAAATTCTAAAGTCTCAGTCAGCAAGCAAAGATCATATAATTACGATGAGACAATACAGAAACAAGGTTAATTATTACGCGACCCAATTTTGTATTAGTCAGGCATGTGGTTTCCTCCAAGGTGAACTGCTCCTCCAGGAACAGACATGTTTTACAAACCAGCAGTCTGTGATGTTGAAGAAATAAGCCTACAGAACACCTAAGACGTTTCTACCAATCAGTAAACAGGGTGGGCATATCTATTAACTGTGCACACACACTCGGACTAAAGTCAGTATGGCTTCAGATGGGTAATGCACGGGATCCTACTGCTAAAAAAAACCCAAGTTCAAACTAATTCTGTGAGAGGAGTAGGATACAGTCATCCCAAAACACCCTTCCATAGAGTCTCAGGGAGGCTGGGGCTCCACACCAACTTTACATCGCCCAACCTCGCTTTCACGCCAACCCGATCTAAGTACTCGCCGTACATCTGCGAGCCGGAGTCGGGGAAGGAAGGAAGGAAAGCGGCCTGGAGTCTTCTACACCGCACCATCGCAATGAAACCTACACCTTCGCGACGGCAACTACCCGACCCGGCCCGGCCCCCCCCGGGTCCTTTCACCTCCCCCACTCTCCCAGAAAGCCCCGCCGGGCGCCCGGGCCCCGTCGCCGCTACTCACGTCTCGGAACTCGGCCAGGCCACGCTCGCCCACCTCGCTGAGGCACTCGTAGGCCGAGCCGCTCTGGAGGAAGAGCTGCGCCAGGCACATCGGCTCGCCGCGGAACAGCGAGCCCATGGCGGACGGCGGGGCGGAAGGGAGCGGAGGGGCTCAGCGAGGCGGGCGCCGAGGCGGCGCGGCGCGGTGCCCGGCAGGAACCCGCGGTTCGGCGGCCATGGCGGAGCGCCCCAGCCCGCCGCCGGCAGCGCGGCCAGCTGCTTCCGGGGGGCGGGGCCGCGGCGGCGGCCAACCGGCGGCGAACGCGGAACAGGGCGGCGGCGCGGGCAGCGCGGCCGGAGCGGGGCCCGGCCCGGCGGTGCTAGCGCGGCCGGAGCCCGAAGGCTGATTAATTCCGGCAGCCCCTGCCTCGAGCCCGGGGGGAGGCTGCTGCTTGTCGGCGACTCCTTCCGGGGAGCAGCCTCCCACCCACGGCGAACCCGAAAAATGGGAGGGAAAACAGCACGCTGGCAGTCACGGATTCAGCCCGGGCAAGGCTGCCCTGTGGAAGGACGTAAAGGAGAAAATACATCACTGAGAGGACTGTAAGAGCCGACCCACAGGAGAATCCCAAGCGGAACGTCATACTCGATCAGTTGAAGAAGATCGGTTGTAAATGTTTCTCTGTACCCTGTGTAGCCCCGAGAAGGTACAGGTCCACACAGAGAGTTAACTGGAAAAGACAATTACAGACCAATGCATGAAAACACCTGAAGCATTAATACTTTTCAGAAGAGTGAATAATTCGTCCACTGCTCCAACAAACAGGTGGGCGTGAGGGGTTCACCACGGAAAGGAACTGCCGCCTTGACCCGCTACACCGGGAGAGGAGAACAAGCCTGACAGGACAGCAGCCCATCCGTGAGGGCCACCCCGACCGCCTTGTAGTCTCTGGGCTGGACTGGCCCCTGAGCAGCCCCTCAGGCAGAGCTCACCCTGTTGAAGTCAACTCTGCACTCCTGCTGCTACAAGCGCAGTGCTTAAAAATACTTCTGTTGCTTTTTGTTGTTAAAGAACACAACCATTTTCTGTATGCCATAAGACTATTAATTTGATGTATCTTTAAATGTTTATACAAAATGTCTACAAAATCCAAGAATATTTATCCATAAGTTTTACTGCAAAGTACTTAACATATTAACAAAAGTGGTTCTCTTTACATCAACGTTTTTAAACCAAGAAACTACTCCATAATTTAGAAAACCAAGGGTTACTCATAATTGCTGCAAGTAAAACAAGAAATGCCAATGACAGGCCTTTTGCAAGACACTGGGCATACGGTTCTCCTGCAAAAAAAAAAAAAAAAAGGAAGAAAAAAAAAGTATAAGCATATGAGAGCCTAATTTTAGTTCAGACAACAACCCAAAAGATACAGATTAAAGCATATACATAGCCTGAATAAAATAACAGAGCACAAATCAAGATGCTTCATATTTAGGAAACTTTGTACTTCGCGTAACTTTAGTCCCTGAAGTTGTGCAGATAATAAACACGGGCAGTTGCCTCTGTCCATGCAGTTCTCGGCACAGAGTCCGAGTGCCTTGATGCCCTTTGAAGTGCCAGACATTTAACCTACAGAGTCTCCCACGAAATGTTATCCACCACAGATTTACACAGAGGAAATTTTAAAAGCAACTGTCTTACCAACATGGCAAATTCTTACTGGAACTCATGTGGGCTGACTGAAAAACATATACTGGCAAAGTGAGAAATAAAGTGTCCCCTCTACCCTTCAAGGGCAATGACACACACTGACAATCCTACAATTACAGTAGGAAATGGAAAACACAACAGTTATCATAAAGCAATATATTCTCCTTTGCTACAGAAAGCATACCTCCCTCCAAACTATACGGGGGAGTGAAAAAGAATCTCTCTCTGCCAAATAGATACTCACAAAATTTCAATCTTATTGAGAAAGGACTCCTAGTAATTATTTTTTCCACTAGTCTAAGAAATCAATGCATTATCAAGCAAAAAATTAAACAGACTTTTTGGACCATGCTTTCTAAAAGAGAAATTTTAATTCCCTACTACAAAGCATTCTTTCAGACTAAACTCCACACACCTAACAATGTTTCAAAGTATGGCCAGTTCATGGCATTCCACATTGCTTATTATTTTTACCTGTATAAAACCGTGTCAATGGATAAAAAAGTTGTGGCCAGCATACATCATTTCGATTGCAGTCGAATTCTGTATAATTAATCTGAAATCTGGGGGGGAAAAAAACAAAAAAAACAAACCAGCTTTATTAACTATAGTACCAGAACACCAGCACAAGTAGAAAACAGAGTGAAAAGGTGTCCAGATTACAGGAAAAAACAAAACTAAACCACAAGCTTCTCGTTAATCTCTTACGACTTTCTTGTCTAATAATAACAGAAGCCTCCCCTCTTACTCTGTTTCTGTCATTTGTGATAAACATTTTCAGATAATGGATAGTTTGGGAGCCTCACTCAGCACCCCTTATCCACTCAAGTAAATGACACAGAAGCTTTTCGGCCAAAACCAAATGACAACTTTGCAGGGTAATTTATAGGCCTTCCTGTTCTTCATGCTCCTGGGGAACATTGTCACTAACAGACTTGTTACTCAGTAATTGAACCAGGCCTTCTTGCTCTGTACTGCACCAAACTAAAGTAACCTTTTGATCAACACTATTCACATTACATCTGCTTAACATAATGTGAAATATCAACTTTTTTACAAAAATTACCTTGTCATTGGAATGGGTGGCTGAGCTGGCACTTTAATAAACTGAACAGAAGCAGTGATGGGAAGAAAGCTGATGCTGTTTTCACAGATAAGCCCACACTGGAATTGCCATATGACTGTTGAGTAACTGTAAGAATATGCATAACTATTACTTGACGGCTGTAAATGGAAATTTAGAGCCTAAAAATAACTATGAAAGGATAAAATACACAGTATTTAGGAGGAGGTTGATGATCTCTGGATTTTTAACACCATGCAGGGAGAGAACTTGCAAACTCTGGAAATGAGGTAAAGTGGAACAGAATCCCATGTATTTGATTGGGATTGACTTGGGAAAAAAAGAGTGGAAATCCCCTGTTTCAGGAAAGAATAAAGCATTTACCACAGCTCTCAACTAGAGCTCTACATTGGGGTAAGCCAGAACACAGGACAATGTTATCACTTCCACTACATGATAAGAAAATAAAACATTCTTCTGATGGAATGCCCTGCATATACCTACTACTGGCAGCATCATAGATTTTATTTGATATTTCAGTGAAGTAGAAAGATTGTCTACTTTTAACCATTAGGGTTTTTTTAGGCAAACCTGGTTGTGATCAAAGGAATTTGCGTTGCACAAATAAAAGGCATGTAAAAAATTAGAAATAACAAAATAACATCTTTGTTTGTAAAATTTAATCTGGATATGTTACATAAGCAAGTCTCAAAAGGAAACATTTATTTGTCAGATAGCCAAGACACAACTCTCTCTACCTGATCTGCACAGCAAGAATCTCTTGCTGGGGAATCCCTTGTACTGCACCCACATCAGCAAAGATTATGCGAATATTCAGATTTGCAGGAATATCTGGACAAATGCCTTTTAAGCTTCCAGTGCTCACATTGGTATCAGAATTAACTGGATCAAGACCTATGAAGGAGAACAGAGTTATTTAAATGGAAATATTATGGAAAACATTATCTTTTCTAGAGTTATATTATTGTCACAGTGCAGTGAAATACTGGTAACTGTCACACAGGAACACAGAAAAAAAAAAAACGTTTTCTCTATGTAAAATACACATAAAGAAAAGAAGTACTTTATCAACAGAGAACTAAAATACCAAGTCATATGTGTGCAGGCTGACAGTAAAATACATGTTAGTGCAGCATCCAGGTACATATTGAGTTATATGCATGTGTGTACACATATATGGATGGATGGATCCAGATACACAGATCAGTATCTTTAGGCATTTGAAATGACATTTTGGTTTCATTTTGAGATGCTCCATTCATCATATGGGCATATTTAGACTACAAACAACACCATAAACCTCACTTACGTATAATTTCCACCCACTCATTTAGATCACTGTAACTTGAATTGTCCCTCTTTCCAATGTGAGTAGCTTGTATTAATGAATTCAGTTTCTCAGTTACATTTCCTCTGCAAAATAAGAATGTAAGATTACACAAAAAGTAAATCTGTACTGTCTACCATTCTGGATTGCAATATTATTTCCTGACCTGATGTTATCACTCAACAAAAACAAAATTGAACTATTGAGTTATCTGTTGAAGGGAAGCAATGGCAAAGGATTCCACCCCAACATAATCCTCATTTGAATACAGAGAGAGCAAGTGAAACCATTATTATAATTTCCCTTTTAAAAAAAAATGACACTATCAACCACAGAAAGCTGAAATGCATACATCAACATTTAAAAAGAACATAACAGTGCCGATAGTAGGCACTTGTGGAGAATCGTTTAATAAGCAAGAGGGATGCAGGGAAAAACAATTCAACCTATGTAGCTCACCTTAAAAGGCTGCAGTCTTCATTAATACCAACTTCTAAAATGCACCCAGAGAATGAATCTAGTCCGAATAAAACCGGTGTATAAGTTGCCGACACACATAAACCTCTGCCAGCTATGAAATGAAAACATCTTACTTGAGATTTCCTATATCAACCTTTTGATCTCTAGCTTTCAATTTTGTGCAAAAATATAAAAAATTAGAATGCAAAACACCAAGTGGTATAGTTAAAAAAATAGATACAAGTCCATTCAAGTTAAATTTTCCAAGAAAGCATTAGAGGTTTACTCACTGAAGTTTGAACAAAAGTCTAGGGAATAGTCTAGAAAAGCAAAATTTGGCAGAGATTCTTAACTAAAATATGTTTAAAAAAATACAAAAAAAACCCCAACCAAACAAAAAACCCCACAAAAACCACCAACATTTTAGCATTAACTACAGTTGAAGCTGCAACCTCACAAGCCAGTACCTGGCTGCCAAATGTTTAGGCTTCCAAAAGTATCAGAAGCATTCATATTTGCAGCTCTCACTGGTTTTCCAACTTGATAACCTAAACATAGAAGGGTAAATCATTAACATTGTATAAGAATCTATAAGCATTAGCATTGTTTTAACAATAAACGTCATCAATCTTATAGTAAATGAACAGACATTTCCATTACAGTAGGAATACCCCCACTTTAAATAATCAATATCTATACAACAAAAGCCTAAGAACCAACCACTGCTATTACAATGGGCAGTGCATTAAGACAGGAAGGTGGAGGCTAGCAACACGAGGAAGTATGAAAGAGATCAGTCACTGATAGTATGAAAGAGTAGTCACTGATAATAATCTGTACCGTATGAAATTTTTTTTTCTTTTCACTTTTAAGAGGCAAAGTAAAGTATTAGTACCTGGATTCCCAAACAGTTCTGCTGCATTAGTACTCTTTAAACTTAGAAATTTGACTGTGAATCTCTGCGTCAGTATTTCTGGTAAAAGAGAAAAAATATGACTTTACTTTTAAAGAAGTAAATCAGCAAAAAGTATGCTGTAAATTAGGAAAAGGTATGCTCTATGTAGAATACAAACTTCCATTCTTCATTAGTAACAGAAGATTCAAACTAATACAAATTAATGGAAATCAGCCCCATAAATTTTCTTCCTAGAGTCCAGGGGAAATTATTTTTAAGAAGTATTAGTAAATAAGAGATTCTATCACAGAATTTCCATGCTGAAGAAAAAAAAGTAAATAAAAAAATCGTAAAAGAAATTTCATCATACCTCCATCACACAAACTTCCAAGGAAGACTGTGACATTTATTCGCTCTATGCTCTTGCCTTTCCAAATGAACGTATAATGCTCTGCAAAAGTTACATTTTGGCATAGAATCTCAGCAGTATGAAGGCTTTCTGGCAGAAGAAATAAAAAGGCCAAAATGAAAAGCACTGCTAATGAGAAAGCTATGTTTCTGTAGCTGAAAAAGAACACATTAAAAAACTTTGGCAAAATTCTGGAAATTATAACATTCATCTTCTTGAGAATTTATTTCACTTGTTTAAGTCCCATCTCATTAGGACAGTGTGACAATACAATGCCCTAACTTATCAATACTTCAATATCAGTGGTTCCAGGTCTTTTTGTAGCTAAACCTCTCCAGCAGAACCCAGCACTGGACATCACCAGCTGGTAGACTTCTGTGGATTCAGGACTCCCTCTGCTCTCATCTCATCCCTCCCAGAGAGCCACCACTGCCCAGAAAAACACATTAGCTTGGATTCCATTAGCTTCATTTGTGCTGCATTATCTTCCCACTGGCTGGGAACCACTGTTCTACATCAAGTAACTGCTTCATTGGCTCAAAAAGGCCTTAAAAAGGAACAAGAGATTACAGAACAGAGACATACACATCTGTTCACAGTCTGCCCATCTCACCCCACTTCCATGCTCATATTGAAGGTTTTTTTAAAGCGTTCTTTGTATCTTTATTATTGTTTTTTTCTTCTCAAAAATTACTTTTAACGGAAGCTAAGGGACCTAATTTCTTGACCAACTTTAAATGAAGTTGGGGTAAATTAAATACTTTCTGCTTTGTAGTAAGCTGAACAGTTTACTTTTTGAGAATTAGATAACATACAAGATCCTTCCTAAGGATTGCAGCAGGTAAACATTTTAGGCATCAAAATAATATATTTCTTATATAGTCCAGGTTAGGTAAGAAACATATTTATTAAATGGAAGCGACATACCACTTCCAGTGATGAATTTGCCCATGTCGGTGATGGTCCTATAGATGACATTTTGTTGGATGAAGTCTGAGAATGAAAAACAAACACTGCAGTAATCCTGACTAGTAAGAGAGACAGACATACTGTTTTCACATCCAAGGTGCAACCCTTGTTGTTAAGAAAATTGAGTAGAAAATTATTTGGAAAATTAATTTTGGTAAAGGACCAAACTGTTTATGTATTTTGAGAGCATAGCTAGTTATCTCTGGGTCTTACAAAGGTAATATAGACGAACAAAATTAGACAATTATGGAGTGCAAAATAAATTATCTTCATGCTGGTAATCATATAACCTCGAACTCCAGAACGACACTTCCTAAGTATATGCTTTTGTAATGCAGAAAGTAACCATTTCTCACTAATTCTAAAATGATGATACTGCACCCTCTTGACAGAAAAAGGGCTCTGCAACAGTCTGAAAATAATGCAAGAGATGCTGTTCTGTCATGTGTAGCCATAACCAGTATGAGTCACCAGAAACAGATAAATTGGAAACAAAGGCCAATCCCACTATTTCTTATATCCTAAGTCTTGGGAAATAGTGGGACACTTGCTAGGAGGTCATCAGAAACAGGAATAGAACATCCCCAAACGCTGAACTACAGCCACCGATAACAAAGATATTACATGTAGCTACTACCCGTCAACAACCCTCAGGTTTGCTCTGTTCTAGCAGCTCTGAGAAACATAAGACACATTCCTGTTAGGGTTTTTTGCAGCATACCTCCAGTACCACTGTTTATCCGGACGTCATGGGGCAGTCCTTCCCTGTAAGATGCTAGATTGGTAAGGCATTTGACATCAAAGTTCTGGAGGTACGCTACAGGGGCATTTCCAACACACTGTCCAGCCATGGATCGCTGCAGGTGGTTCAACAGAAATAAGGATGTTGGACTCTTTTCTAGCCCCTTGATTTTCATTTGAAGACTATTCATTACTGAAATGCTCCAAGTGTGTACTACAGCCATATATGACACTTTGACAAACAAGTAATCTAATGTTATCATAATACGTCAAGCTGTGGCAAGAGAGAGGTTAAAATTTTAAAAGCACAGCTTTAGAAATAGTTTCAATATACAGTATAGCTTCGTCTTAATTTGTCAAAATAATTATAACAAACAAGTCTCTCTAAAATGCAAAAGGAATTTGAAAAAAGTACAACCAGATAACTAAGATTCAAAGGGGAAACCAACTATAGTACTCGGTAATACAGCAGGCAAACCAAAAAACATAGAAACATGACAAGTCATAAACTATTAACTGGGTTGCCAAGCTTGCTTTTACTTCTTGAAATAATTAAGACATTTCCATTTGGAGGGATGGACAGGGGGATCAGGAAGGATAATGTTTGCTTTTAATAAGAATTTTGTGCCTTTTTTTTTTCTTTTTGGTGAAAAACATATTCTACCACTTCACGACAGCAAGTTTCAGAATCTGGTTACAAAGCCATAAAGAGTGTGATATACAGAGAGTATCAAACAAACCAAGAGGAATCAAAAGCTCCTAAACACAAAAAGATTACCTGGGGGATGGTAAAATACTCATTTTCTTCTGTCATAATTGGATCTCCTTGTCCGTAACCAGTGAAAAGTTTCCCAGGAGAAGTTTGTAAAGGGATCTTAAATGAAGGAACTTTGGGTGTAGAACTGCAAATGAGTTTAAAAATTAAAAAGTTCTTTACTCTCTACCTCAAACAAATAATTATACATTTGCTTTCATGTCCCATGTTCTCATACAGAACCAATGACATTTCTCCATTTGCATTTAGAGTTCACACACTAAAATTCCAATTTCAAAATAACTTTCATTATAAAAAACAGGTTATATTTTTGGTAGTACACCTAATGTGTGTGTGAGAAAATAAATTTTCTTAAGACTTACGTAGAGCCATGGTAAAAGTAGCCAAGAAATGGTGTGTTGTTAAGAGAAGACTGTACACAAAGGAAGGGAAACCAATCAGGGGTATATTCCATTGACTGAGAAGAGCACAGCTGATCAAAAGATGGGTTTACATCCCCACCAAACACCCCAGTGAAACACGATTCATTGAATAACTGCTTCAAGTCTGGTGTACACTCCTGCAAGGGAAAAGAATGGTCACTTTGTTGCACAGTAATCGCATTACCATAGGCACTACAGCCATACTTACAAGTAAATCAAACCAATCTTGTAGAGAGAGGTCATATTTACTATTAGAAATACTGGAAAATCCAAACAAGCCCTCTAGCCCCATCTAGCCTGAAGCATTCAGTACCTTTATCTCCATCCAGACAATAGGAAGAGCCTAGAAAATTTGAAAACACTTAATCAAAGTTTAATAGGAAATAAGTACCGGATCACAGCAACAACGAACGTCACATGCTCCAGCTGTCAAGTCACAAGGACAAGAGCCCAAGGGCTGAAACACCTGGTTTGGGATGATAGTTGCATTTTCTGTAAAAGAATTAAAAAAAAAAATAATTTAAAAAAAAGAAAGATAAAAATCAGATTAAATGGACTGGAATCCAAATAAACAGACCACAGGCATTGCAGTTTATTCCAAAAGTGTACAAACCTTTTGTTAAATTCCATGAATGATTATACAGTATCTCTTATTGCTGCCCAAATCCCAATTTTTATTTTTTCATATATGGAGGAAAAGAACAGACAAAATGCCATTTCTTCTTTAGCATACCTAAACACTTACCTGACACATTTCCTGTAAAGGAAGAGTTGGCATATATTTCAGCTTGAATCAGGAGATGCGCCAACATCACTGAATCACGGCAAGCTAAAACCTGAAGTGTTTCAACCACACAGAGAGATGCTGTGCAGCAGTCAGTGACATTTGGCAAACACAACTGCAGATTTCTAGTCAAGCTTACAGTCACTTTGGAAGTGTTCTGAAAAACGCAAAATAAAGTTTGACAGCTTTGATGGCTTGTATTAGATTACTCTTATTTATACCACTCATCAGCTTTTGAAAGACAAGTTTCAGTACCACTGTGTTTTGTCAGCACTACAATACAATAATATTCTTCCTCTATAAAATCGGACATTTGTTGAGAGTGGAATGACAAAGAGTTTGCTACTGAGATACGCAAATACAGTGAGGATATGAACTGTCCACAGACCTTTTTAAGGCATGCACACAGATTAAGTTACCTCACAAATCACACACACAATTCTAAAGAAAAGAACAAATACTGAAAAGTGAATTTCAGTTTTTACAGCTACCTTCAGTTGAAAACTATAATGACTGCAGAGTTGCTAAGACCCCTAAGGAATTATGTATAACATAACACTGAAGGCAAGTCCAATATAGATGTTCCAGAGCTCAGGCTGTATGAAACTACTACTTTTTTATTTCTATTAGCTCCTTCCAGCAGATCTGAAACTGTCTCAAATGCTACAGCCAGCCAGGAAGTACAGGCAATTCTGGAGAGGAGGAAGACAACAAGGAATGAGCATCAAATCTGCATCTCAGCAAACTCCAGCAAGGGCATCCATTCAAAGGGATATATCAAGGAAAAAAGGCAAGGGCAAGACAAACTGGTCTGTTAGTACATTAACATTTTGCTAGCATTTCATTAGCCTTTAACATATGACAGTTCAATCCTTCCCATTTTCAGTATTTTACATACCATACCAGGAGTTACATTCAAATTCCAATCACCAGCTCTTTTACTTCCACTGCAATTTGCAAGCTGCAATTTTCCTATATCAAAATAAAAATTCCACTGTCACTTAGACTAGAAAATAAGAAGTATATTTAAACCTCTCTTGTGCCTTCAAGTAAGCACACCCTCAGGCCCAGCTGACAAGGAGTCAACAAAGGACTAAAGGGCCTAATCAGCAGAAGTCCTTTGGAGTTCCTATTTCACTAACTATTGAAGCACTAAATGAAGTGCATTGCCATTTCTCCAGTACTTTTAGTGTCAAAAAATATTAATAATTCAAACATATTTATTTACATACTACTCAGGGGGAAGAGGGGGAAAGTGAAGTGTTCTTACCTGTCTCTTCATCTATAGGACTTAAAATTACAGAAAAATTAACTCCTGAAGAATTTCCCAGAAAAAACGAATTTACTGTGGACCCTGACATATGGATAAATGAAGGCTGAAAGACTAAAAAAGAAAGAAAGAAACAAGTCTTAACACACACTAACTGAAAAAGGTAACATCTGTAAGACATATTTGGGTCTTATGCTTGGGCTAGATTCTTACCTTCCTATACTTTAAATTCTCACAAATAGAACAAAAATATTTTGTGATGCCTAGTACAGGATTGCATTTACATTCTTGCAAAGTGCTAGAGTGGTGGATTCACCACAGTTTTCTATACCACGCATTTCCATTTGTCAAGATGCTCAGTAAGCGTACTAAGTAGTACACACAGTAGTGTAACATTAAGGCAGGAGACTGCAGTACTTACTAGCCCATGCAGATACTACACAGGTCAGGCAACAACATATTTAGCACTTCTTGCCAACTCCAGTTTACACTTTTTAATTTACTGTGGCCATGACAGGTTATCAGGGGCGTACCACTACCTCCGATCCAGCAATTGCAGACTACTGCCCTCAGCATGCAGATGTACTTTCAAGTTTACGGCTCCAACTTGGGAGTTTCACTAGAATTTCCTTTACAGACTTCACCAAGGTTGGAAAGTCCAACAGAAGCAGCTGCACCTTTCCCTCACCGAGTCTCCCCCAATGCTAAGCAGTGGCAGAAAACTCCAGGACCAGCACCTTCGGGTTGGGGCTGGGGCACCACAGGCCCCCGACCTCCTAGTCCCTAGGGACTCCTCGGGGCCTCCGTGGCCTCCCCTCATGCCCACCCGGGCAGACCCCGCCGTCCGCCAGTCAGGAAAGGCCCCGCCGCAGACCGACCCCCCTTTCCCCACACCCGCGGCCGCCCTTTTGGCCTCCCTTCCCTCAGCAGATCCCTCGCCCACCCGGAGGCTGCCATTCACGGCGGCCCCTGACGCCCTCCACCCACCGGGGTCCCAAGCCCGCTGCCCGGGGCAGGGTGCCGCCAGCAGCAGCAGCAGCACCCCGAGGAAAGCAGCCTCCATGGCGTCTAAGGAGGGCCGCGCCGCGGAGCCAGCAGCCGCCCGCCCGCCCGCCATCTTGCAGCAACAGCGCGGCGCCATGGCAACGGGAAGGGGCGGGAAGCGCTGCGGGCGGCGCGGCCGCCTCACGGGGAAGGCGGAGCGGGGAGCGCAGGCAGGCGGCGGGGCCCGCCGTCCGGTCGCACAGCCCGGCTGGGCTGCCTCACGTCTTCCTCCTCCTCACGGTGGCAATCGCACAGCTGAAAGCAGGAGCCACCAAGACAGCCCAGGCACGTCTGTCCCTATCTCACCTAACTCCAGGCAGACCACGTCCGCCACCGGGCTCTTCATCTACTGCCAACACAGTGACATTCCAAGGCAACCGTGTAGCTCACCCGTAAAAACATCTGTTATTATACCAATATCTAGCCACATTTGAAAAAGAACAGGTTTTATTACAAAGGTTTTATACAAAGTAAATTATAAATACGGCCATCAAACAAAACAGCTTTTGACAAACAAGCCAGCAGAAGACTGGCACTATAGCTGTTACATGGACAAAAACCTGATGCAAGTATCAAGACATGACAAATTCCTGTATCAGCCTTGGGGAAAAAATTAAGTCTTTTTCTATGTAGGAAACAATTACTCTCTGCATTCCTTTCGGGAAAACATCGGTTACTAGCAGCAGGTTAAAAAAACAAACTATACAGTTACTTTTTAAAAGGGGTGATTATTTGTCTAAGTGAAAGCCATGTTCAGAAGCACACAGCATATCCTCATGTTCTGCCATAAAAAGCACTAATCCAAAGCCTTCATTTTTACTCGTCCACTGCCAGACGTAAAACCACATACTAAAAAAGACGTGTGCCTGCTGTCACACAGAATTACATTTTTTGTTTTCCAGTTTCAAAATATAACTTTAAAGACTAACCAGCTAATCTGCATTTACTTTAAACAAAGGTGGTCTTTTTACTCATGAATGAAGAGATATCCAATCAAGAAAGAAATACCACAAAGACAGTTCAGTCAAAGGAATACAATATGAGTGCACATGCAGGGCAATTAGCATGTTTTTTTTTTAAAAAAAAAAAAAAAGATGGGTTCTAAGCCATCTTGAAAACGTTGGCTCATTTATTTCGAAACTAATGCTGTTTCAGTCTAAAAATTGCTAGCAAAAGCTAGCAAGAAGTTGGAAGTCCCTGAATAACATAGCACTAAGGTTCTGATCCTGCACACCAGTGAAATGGTCATTCTTACCTTTACACCAACATACAAAAAGAATCAGAGCTTTCTTGTCTTTAAAAATAACTTGGAGGTGTGAAACTTTGCAGTGGCCAGAATACCTTCTACTTCGCAGGGTGCGTCTCTTAACAGGCTGTAACTTCTGGTTCCTCTCACAATTAAGAATTAATATTTAAAACAGCACAGGTTACATGGTAATACAGTGATTTGTTACTTAAAGGGCTGTGTAGAAGACATACGATTTAAATATTTATCCCTTACGAAACAAGTAGTAACACTGCATACAGTTCTCTTCCATACCCAATAAAAAGTGCCATCAATTTCTCAAGTATGTTCCATTTCATGGAATTACTGGAGGAGGTAATGGTGTATTTACATAATGTTGTTACACAGCTAACTTTAATTTCTTCTTCTTAGCTTTCATGACAGGTGGCAATGATATTTTGAAAGCAGTCCTGAAACAAAAACCACAAAAAAGGAACTGTCAGATACACTGAACATATTTCCACACCCACCCTTGAAACAAGAAGAAACACTTACTCGCATGTACTACAAATAGGACTGAAGTTGCAGAATACTGGAAAATAAAAGAATTGGCTTTCACTAAAATAGTTCATTTGAATGTAAGAAATCAGACTCTTACATATTTATAAACTTACTTGACAAGCACACAGAGCACACGTAACCAATTTCAATGAGATTTCGATGACAGAAGCATGCAGCTCTGTAGTCAACATGAATAGGAGGTGGAAGGACAAGCTGTGATCTTTGCTCTTGATCAGGAAGAAATACCCACTGCACAAACAGAGAAAAAATATTTTGCAAATTGGAATGGTACTGCTGTACTACCTTGTCAATAAAGTCAGTAAGATTTCACATGTGATATAGGAAAAACACTGAAGTGTTTTTTAAATGACTTACCAACAAATACTGCAGAAGGGATGGCATGTGGGGCACTTTCAAATATATGCCACCCGTAATGTCACAAGCCTGGAAAGCAGAGAGCATGATCAGATGGTTATGTTTTTTGAGATTAACAGGATATTTAAAATACCTACATCCTGCACAAGGCCTGCATGTTGGAACTATCAGATTCACTGAACATATTTCCACACCCACTCTTGAAACAAAGGAAAGATGACAGTCAAACTATCTAGCATCAAGTATCTACAAATAAATGTAAACAGCAAACAAGAATAGGAAGTCTGTACCTGTTGCAGAAGACCTGAATCAGAGTCCAAGACACAGGCATCAATCAAAATACTCTGCAAGAAAAGAGATGAAACACATGAAAAACAAATTCAGCTAGGACCAATTTAGCCTCAGCAGTGTTACTGTCATGACCTGTTTCTGCTATAAATACAGTCCACATATAAATGCACATGCTTTTACAGCTGCAGGACCACCACAGACATAGGGAAGCTCTTTCACTGGATCAGAACATTATCATAAGAGAAATGAACAATTTTCTTATCTTTGCACATTAATAAAAAATAATATAATATGAAAAAAATGTCAGCTTCACCTGTTTCTGTGCCGCAAAGATCACATTCATGAAATTCATATATTGCAATGCACTGTCTTCTGCTGCTTTTATGACCTAAATAAAACAATTCAAACTTGTTAGCCTACATAATATCAGTGGATTTCAAGACTAAAAGAAAACTGTCAGCAAAAGTTCTTACCAAAATCCTTGATTTCATTTCTTGATTGGCTAAGTATTAAAAAGAAAAAGAAATGCATGAGCACATTGTTTCTATCGCCTGTAGTTTGCCTTTTTAATTCTGCAGCATCTAACATCTCAGATATCTAACATCCAAGACTTTAGGTCTAACATCTCAGTTAAAATATGTATATGAAACTATTTTACAGTCCCAGTGACAAGCACCTGTGGACTAATTCAGATGTGTTATGAAAGCAGACCCATTTAATTTATTGTCCAAAAGCAGTTTGATGTTCATCAGGAAAGAAATGTTCAAAGCTGTTCATTACCAACTCACTGGTTGAAACACATATCTCAACTTATATGGTATTTCTCATTGATCAAAGTAATCTGAAATGTATAGCTGATTCTAGTCCAACATGCTCCTTGCAAAACTATTTGCACAAATAGCACTTTTCCTGATTATAGAAGTCACAAGAGGAAGACCAAAACGGAGTAAGAAAGTCAACTATCATCACAGCTCTGCAGGTGGTCCCTTTGGAAGATTTGTGCATTTTGTGACTTTCAACCTCCAGTTGTTCTAAGGATATGCCAGTTTCAGTTTTACTCATTGCACTTGCATTCAACAGAAAATCAGAGTAAGAATATGGACTAATGATCAAGTCCTTTACTTTTAATTGTCACCCAGACCTAGTTTAAACTGGGCAACTTCAAATAATTGGGATAAACCTGTACCTATTACCACCCCGATTTTGGAAATAGGGGTGTGTCAAAACATATGGATATTTGTATGTACATATGCATTTTTATCTGTTATTCCAATTCAAATATTTAAGTATTCAAAACAGGAGAAGAGGCGTTACCTTTTACCTCTTTGCCCATCTTGTTGATATCTACATTAGCTGACATTAAGGAATCTACATTCTGTTCTTGGAAATAACTCCAGTATCCATACCACGTATTCACCACCTTAGCCAACACACATTTTAATAAGCATGACCCACAGTTATTAGGCAAACGTTTCAGTTTTGAGTATTATTACAGAACAGGAATAGTAAATCTTAATTAATATTATAAGAAACAGTCTTAAAATAAACACTTTGAAGATTCTGTCATCAAAAGGATACAGCAAAGTGCTTTAGCAAGTGATCCTGCTAACAGAGTTTCTGTTTGCTGGCCCCTCATGTCAGCTGCAATAAAAGAGAAGCTGCAAAAGTTACTTTTATATATAAAACAGTTGCTGAACATCACCATACCAAATACTACAAGTTTTATCTTTGGCAAATAGTATTAGTGCAGAGGCCTGAAGTGTCAACTATAATAAACTCATCTACTTTAAACATACTAAAATTCACATGATCAAAATAAAGGAAATTCCTACAACTCCTTGAGAGTCCAGGTGTTTTGCAATTCTGCATATTAAGCCTAGAATTTTCTTCTCCTTACTTTTTGTCATGAGGTCTTTAATCTCTTCTGCAATCGCATCATTTATTGCTGTTAACAATTCATATTTTCCATCCTTGCTGCCAGAGCAATTAGATTCCATGGAACTACCACCATCTCCAAATGGATCGGCAAAAGCCCAGCGCTTCCCAGGGTACAAGAAACGGCTGAAACAGAGGAAAAACAAAGTATTCATGCTTTGTCTTCAATCTTGTAAGAAAAAAATGCCATAAACTACTCAGCTGTAGACAGCCATGCTCTGAAGTATAATTTCAAATAATTTAAATACTTAATACTTAAATTAAATTTAAGACATTAAAGACACTACATAAGGCAGGCAATTTTCAAACTCAAAATGGAGTAAAATGCACATTTACCTCCCTCCTTTCAAGACATCTCTTAAGAGAACTGCCTGCATGTAGGGGTAGATCCTGAGACTCACAAATATCTGGGGGAAAAATATCCACTAAACAGGAAACTTCTGCCACTTGCATTGTCCTGCTTGCTGCATCTCTACCATCTTCTCTCTCCCTCTCTCCATATATTTTTAAGTAAAAGTCTGTTTAAACCTCCCTTCTGCCTTAAAAGCCTTTTTGTTGCTTTGTGTAAGGCACTAAGATTATTTCTTTCCTACACTGTTTTAGTTGATTTCTCTTTTTAAGACAATGATACGTTATGCATTTAAACCTGGTTTCAATTATATACTTC
This sequence comes from Astur gentilis, assembly GCF_929443795.1. Taxonomy (NCBI): domain Eukaryota; kingdom Metazoa; phylum Chordata; class Aves; order Accipitriformes; family Accipitridae; genus Astur; species Astur gentilis. The sequence continues at coordinate 17,995,253 of NC_064886.1, read as the reverse complement.
AGTCCAACAAGAAAATCAGGACACAGATATAAGAAAGTGCACTTTAAACATTTACACTGTTAAGAAGCAGCTATACCTTTCTTGTGTGTGACTTGCTATTACAGCAAGTCTGTTGGTGCGATTCATAAATAAGTGTGAATTTCCCAGCACCATCACTGCATCAATGCATTTTGACAGGGTGAACTGCTAAAAAAAAAAAAAAAGAAAGAAAAAGACAAAAGCAGATATAACACAGTAACACAGTTAAGCAATTTAGAAGAAATCTCACAAATAACTGTAGTTAAAAGAACTTGAATTTGAAGACACAGAACGAGCTTCCTTTCTTAATAGCAAGCATTTAGGAAAAAAAGCTTTGACAAACACACAACGCTGGGTAGCTATTGTAAAAAGAGTATTCTAATAGCCATTACATCCATTTTAGAAGACAACGTTAGCATACCTCAGAAATCGAAGACTAACCCCACCTGTTGCCTACTTACTAACATTAAAAAAAACCCAACAAATACAGTTATTCCCCTCAGAAATCACCATCACTAGTACCAACACCCAGAAGACATACCTCAGCTTCTCCTAGCGCCTTCTTTCCCCACCAGATCGGGTTGGCGTCAACGACGATGACCAGCAGGCTCAGTTCATCATCTGAAAAAGTGACAACACAGCAGCGTCACTCCAAGCTCCGTGCGAAACGCCGAGCAGCACCGGCTGACGGCTCCCGAGCGGCGGGGCTCGCCCGGGACCCCGGCAGTTCAGAGGAGCCGGGCAGAGCCCGGCCCGGCCCGCGGCGGGAACACGGGGAACCTGCCGGCCTGGCAGCGCGGGCTGCCCCACGGGCCTGGCGGAGCTTCACTCAGGCGGCACGGGGGCGACGAGGACGCGCCCCAGAGCCCCGCTCTCGGCCCCGCTCCTGCCTCCTCCGGAAGGAACCCGGCCGCCGGAGCGGCCGCAGCCCGGCCGGCCCCAGGGCTGAGGCCCGCTGGGCCCCGGCGGCCGCTCCCACCTCCCGCCACCGCCGCGCTGCCCGGGAACCCGCCGCCTCACCCGCGCTCATAGCGCCGGTGGGCAGCGCCAGCTGCTCCCGGCGCCTGGAGATGACGCCACGGCACGGCGCTACGTCATCCGAACGGGTCCCGTCGCTCGGACGGCACGGCGCCACGCCCAGGCGAGGCGGGCGGTGTGGCGGCCGGGCGGGGAGGAGAGCGGAGCGGAGCGGCCGCTGCCATGAGCACGGACGGTAAATGGGAGCGGGGGGCGGGTGGCGCGGGGTAGCGCCGGGCCGGGCCTGACCGCGCCCGGTTGCCTTGCAGACCTGATCGAGACCTTCAGGGCGCAGCTGAGGGACGACCCCGACGTGGCCTCGGCCGTGGTCGCCATCCGTGTGCTGCTGGGCTTCCTCAAGCAGGACCGAGGTGGGCCCGGGTCCCCCCTCGGCCCCGGGCGGGACGAGGTCTCCCCTCTGCCGCGGGTCTCCCCTCACGGCGAGGCGCGCGCGGGGGAGGCCCAGCCCTGGCCTGACCGCGCACCTCTGCCTCCTCGCAGGGGAGACCATCCAGGGCCTGAGGAGCAGCCTGCTGGCCGCCATCGACACCCTGTCTCGGGTGGACTCCTCGGTGGCCGTCTCCTCCGGCGGGGAGCTCTTCCTGCGCTTCATCAGCCTCACCTCCCTGGAGTACTCGGTAAGGGCGGCAGTCCCCCTGCTCGGCCGTGCTGTCTGCTGGGGGGACTCCCCAGCCTCGCAGCAGCCATCGCTGTGCTTTGCAGGACTACTCCAAGTGCAAAGAAATCATGATTGAGCGTGGGGAGATCTTCCTGAGGAAAGTCTCTCTCTCGAGGAACAAAATCGCCAAGCTGTGTCATCCTTTCATCAGAGACGGTGCTGTAAGTAGGCCGAGGCAGGGTCACTCTCGTTCTGTTGCTCTGCTGCTTGCAGTAATGGAAAAACAGAGCGGGGGTGGGAGTGAAATTTACTAACGTTCACAACAGCATTGTCTGATGGTGGCTTCTGCAAGTACATAGGTGTAACATCACCCTTCGCTCAGTTTTGTTAAGACTCATTTCCTCCCCCACTTCCATTTCCATGCAGTCCAAGAGGCGCTGAGGAGTCACAGCTTCAAGTTTGCGTTTAAGGTACTAGATCATCACCCCTTAGCTGCATCAGGGCTGGCCACAAAATGTCCGGCTTACAAGGTGGTTTGCTATCCTATGATTTGTAGAGTACAAGTGACATACATTATTATTTAACAACTGATGGACAGTTGTGTGAAGTAAAAGCCATGACACCGTTTACAAAAGTAAACGTTTCCCAAAGCTCAGCAAAAGTAATACCTGATTATGGTTTTTTTGACAGCAAATATTGACACATGCCTACTCAAGAGTGGTCCTCAGAGTGTTAGAAGCAGCTGTTGAGTCAAAGAAGCGATTCAGTGTTTATGTTACTGAATCACAGCCAGATCAAGCAGGGCAAGTACTCATTAATTTGTTTTTTATCTGGGTTAACAGTGTAAGTTACAGCTAGCATCAAATCTGTCATACCTTAAGAAAAGCTGCTAGGCTTGTTAGCAGCATTTTAAATGGTAACTGTCACTAATAATATCACATTATTCTGGACAAGTTAAAAAAACCCCAATATTGGCAAGTAATTCCCCATACTAAATACTCTAATTGCAGTGTTATCTAGGTTTTCCTCAAAGGCTTGCAAACTTTCAGTCAGTGCCAGGCAACCTACTTTTCCTTTGGGAGATGGGAGACAACTAATTTCTAGTTGTCTGCTTCAAAAGTAGGTTAAAATAATCAGTAATATCTTAAGCATAGCAAAGTAAAACATTTCGCTAACAATGTTGTTTGAAGATGCCAGATAAAATATATTAATTACTTATAGCAGCAGAGCAAGCTTTCCCTCTTCAGAGCATACACTGTGTATAAGCAATAAATCCTACATACTGGATAATACATGTTGCTAACCAGTCTCTCCCTCGAATCAAAGATGCTCAGTGGAATACATACAATTTTCCAGCTTCACTGAAATAACTTCTAGCAATGCATCCCATGCTTTATTTCTTGTTTCTTACACCCTATTGATGGAAAAGCTGAAACAGTTTAGGTAATCTGTCATCTTAATAATAGTTCACGGACTCATCTTTCTGTAGCTGTAATTCCTGACTGCTAAAACAAACTGACTTGACTTTTGTTGCGTTTGTTGTAACCTGTTTGTTTCCATTTCTACACAAGAACTTATCTTCTATTAGAGGGTACATCATAAGCCAAAACTACAGGCAAGGGAACATGGGCAGTTACGGGTTTCAGTCTTTCAGACAATATTTTTCTAGCATTGCCTTTAAAGAAGAGCCTTATAAAGCTTCAAACGTGGTTCTTTTAATAGGCAAAAAATGGCAAAAGCTCTGAGGAAGCTGAACATTCCTGTGACTGTGATTCTGGATGCTGCAGTTGGGTAAGTCTGATCGTTAAAGCTTAATATTCGTCATCACAATTTTATTTTGATAGTGTTACATGTAAGTTTCCTAGAAGCTTGTTCAAGCTACAGAGGTTGTTACTTAGTCATAGTCATCAAACAAGCTAAACAAGTTATACCTTTTAAGTGCACAATTAGGAGAGTATGTCTGCTACAAAACAACTATTTGATGTTTGTGTGTTAGAATGAAAAAATGAGTCAGACCTAAGTGTAGAACTTGGGGATATCTGTAAAAAAGAACTGAGGTGCTATGTAAAAAGGCAACTTTTTTTCCTAATTTTCGTGTGTTATCATTTTGGGGTTTCTTAAGCTATTTGCTAAATTACCACTGCTTAGTATAAGTCCAAAACATGAGAAAAGAAAGAACTACAATACATCTGAACCTCAATTCTTGCCTAAGTGGAAAATGTCTGAGAGACTGCCTCCAAGAGAATATGTACCAGTCTGCTTACCAGCGCACCTCTATCTAGGGAAGACAGTGGCTTGAGTGGACAAGTCTACAAGTCCTGTTTCACACCTTAAGTCTATTCAGATCACTTAGTTGATGATTTTCTTTTTAGATTTATATTTTCAATTAACAAAACACATTGGAAGGATGTAAAGAAAGGGGATTAGATGAGGAGCATTCTGTGTATTTGGCTAAAGTTATCACGGCGCAGTTACACTTCACTGTGTAGGTATTAACTTACCACAGGGACCCATGTTCCTGTAACCGAGTATCATTCCTAGTCAGATTTCAACTTCTTCCAGCGTTTACACAATTGCCAAGGTCAGCTATGGCTGGAGAAGATACAGTTACTTAATATTCCTGCCAGGGAAGCAGATGAAAGCTCACTCCAAGAATGCATGTGGACTTACGTAGGTAGATAAAATTAGTTCAGAAAGTGAAAGACTGTTTGAATTACTAATTTCTGTTCAGCAAGTCATTTGTCATATTACCGAATAAGACTTGGATTTTTTCCCCACCTTTGAACAGCTACATTATGGAGAAAGTGGACCTGGTGTTAGTTGGTGCTGAAGGCGTAGTTGAAAGCGGAGGCATTATTAACAAGGTAATAGGTAGTGAGTTTACTACATCATTCTGTAAAATCTAGACTTTTAAAGTTTGGTTTCTCTGAAGAATTCAAGGCTTTCTGAAAAGTCTTTTCTATTTGGATGTTATCCAGTAAATGTCTATTTATTGTTGGAAACTGGGCAATATTATGTCATGCTAGCACTGACTGTTCTCCATCTGTCTCCACAGATTGGCACTAATCAAATTGCTGTGTGTGCCAAAGCTCAGAATAAGCCATTTTATGTGGTAGCAGAAAGTTTCAAGTTTGTAAGACTTTTCCCTCTAAATCAGCAGGATGTCCCAGATAAGTTTAAGGTAAGAGAAATTCAAATTAATTCTTAGCCACCTCTTCATGCACACTTACGTGTCTATGAAAAATTTTCATCTAAGCATGTCTTCATTCATCTGGATCTCTCTACTCTAGCTTACTTTACATAATATGGAGTTGCTCCATGTTATAGTCACATGCCAAACAGCCGTAATTTGTCTTAATACTAACATAGTTCCTAAAGCGGTTCCTTTGGGACACAGGAGCAGCTGAGGGCAAGAAACAGTTAAATCAATACACTCCAGAACTACAAATTGTACTTCATACACAAGATAAAATAGCTGAGACCAAGGTGGCATCAGCCTATGCCTCATTTTAAAGCAACTTACTTCCTTCAGTTCTACCACAAACATCTGCTTGAGACTATAGTACCACTCTTGCCCAAAAGAGGTTTTAACTTGCAGTTGTATAATAGCTAATGGTCTCCATTTCCTTCTAGTACAAAGCAGACACTCTGAAAACAAGTCAGAATCTAACAGAGGAGCACCCCTGGATTGACTACACATCACCATCCCTAATTACGTTACTGTTTACAGACCTCGGTGTGTTAACTCCATCAGCTGTCAGTGATGAACTTATTAAACTCTATCTGTAACGAAGGACTTTGTACAGGATGTATCATCTTCCAAGTCCTTACAACTGTGATAGTCACCAAAGAAGATGATACAAGTTATATGGACACAGTAAAGAAACAACATTGTAAGGATTAATGTAATTATCAGCCGCCTTGAGTTTTTAAAGCAAAACTTACATGTGGATGGACCACTATTAAAAAAAAAAAAAAGTCCATAAGTTACTACAGCTTCTAAGGACCTCAAATAAATTATTTTAAAGATGGGTGGAGTATTTTGATACTGTAAAAGAAAATACTTTATGGTGTATTCAAACTCATTCTGAGGTATGCTGTTACTTACTGATCTGTGGTACATACCTGAAAAAAAACAAAATTAAAACCTACACAAGGCTGCTAATGGAAACCTGCAGCTCCTGCCACGCCACACAAGAGTGGTGCTTTTAGCTTTGTTCTTAACTGCAGGCTTGTTCGTATGTCTTTATGGATGCCAGGTCTCTTTATGAAGACATTAGATCAATTCTGTTCTCTGCATCATTATTTTGTTAGAAAAATACAGTTTTATTGAAATAGGCAGTATTTTAATGTAAAAGTGGCGTTAGAATAACTGTCAACCTTCAGACTCTAGTTCAGTAACAGCTTCTACTTTAAGTCTACTCTGGCTGCCTGTTAGTCTCTTCTCAAACTCTTCTTCGCTAATTTTTCCCTTTTTTAATCTTTTCAAGAGTCTTGTGTCATTCAGCAACTCTTCCATATCCTCATCTTCAATATCAGAGCCCTGTTGGCAGTTGAAAAACAACAAATTAGACACAGCACCAAAAGGTTTTCATTCTGTACAGCTGAACATAAGAGAAGCTTACAACTCAGATTTTGCCAGGAGTATCCAAGCAGGAAATAGTAACTCAATTTCTACCTAAGAAGCTATCCAATTCTCAGTTACACTCATTGAGAATTGAAAAAAGAAAAAAAAGAAAAAGAAATCAAGTACTGTCTACCATCATGCTATACTGCTGGACCTCTGAGAAACAAAAATCTATGCTACTTATGCTGGCAGCATTACTGACTAGCATCAGAGTGCTAAGAAGTTATTTCAGTGTTTGGCTTTAAAAAGCTTCTCTATAATTTTTTTATGCTTTGCCTGTCAAGGTCCTAAAAAGTTAATTTACAGTGGTTGGTTCCATTAATCTAAAATCCCATGGCTCTCTGCAATTTCAAAGTATGTATCTATGCTACAACAATCATATGCAGTTTAATAGAGTGGACACAGTTTACCTCTTCACGCTTCCTTTTAGCTGTTATTTTCTTTTTCTTCTCCCTCTTTGCTTTCTGCTTTGACCAGGCTTTGTTCTTTATGAGTTTCTTTTTCCCTCCATTTTCCTGTCTTTCTTTTCTTTGTTGTTCTAATTGCTTTTGTCTCTGTTTTTCTCTATTTTTATCCTTAAATGAAATGGAGTCTGTATTAACAGTGACTGGAGTAAAGTCTGGAAAACATTTTCCTCTTAGTTCAGGCATCTTTGGCATTTTTAACAATGCAAAACCTTTGGCAAGGCTAGCAAAATCCAGATCTGTTAAAATAAAGATTTTAAAGTCAGTTTCCTGCTGGATAAAAAGTTACTTTCACTAAGTAAGTCACAGAAAAAACCATCTTATTGTATTGTTTGCATTCTATACTTAATACTAGTGACCATACTAAGTCACCTTTATTTATGCTTACGTCAGTTTGGTCAAACTCACTAATTAAACGTTTTCTCTTGAAAACAATGAGAAACAAGTTGCTTGAAAAAATAAGAGTTTTGTCAGAATCTGATACTGCAGAAAGTAAGTCTGAGATCAGGAATCCGTGGTTGAAGCTTGTGGACAAGAAGACTACGTTTTTTCCCAAACCAAATACTGTTTTCTGAAAAGAACAGTAGAAGATACCAGCCTCTGCTGGGAATTACCTTTTATTCGGAAGATGAGATTACATTCGTGTTTGGCATAAGCCTGGACATAAGACACAAAGGCTTTCATCCCTTTCTCAAACACTGCCCGGTCAGCTAGGGCCATGGACTTGAGTTTTGGAAGAAGATCTAACACATTTGTCTGTGGTTTCATTTCCTGCATGGGACACTGAAAGCCAGAGAATACAAATCCAAAGGAAAAGTTCAGCCAAATGATTTTAAATGCACTGTGAAACTTCAAACACACACTTCTTCCCCAGTTAATCTTCAGTCAGCTTTGAGCCCTTTTCCCCCTTCTGCTTGGTTATATCAACAGCCCCACACAACAGATGTCCTAGCCCAGCAGAAGAGTTCATACACTGCGGCTCCAGAGGCGTAATAACATCATCTCATGATCTCATGCCTTACCAACCTATGTTCTCATTAGCAGGCCTGTAGAGAATTTATACAATTAATCCCACAAATGCAGGAGCAGGCACAGGAAATTCTCAGAGTTAAAAATAAACAGCAGAGAGGGTGGAGTGTATGAACTGGTGGTGGCGGGGTTGGGGGTAGGACTGTAAGCCAGTGCTGCCCTTCTGGAAATGTTCAATCAACACACCCTTAGAAATGAAAAGCCTTTCCTTGCTCAATGCATCACATATTCCTGTTACAAACTCAGGAGATAACACTGGGAGCAATCGTGTTCTAAAAGGTAGTTGCATTTGGTGATTAATAAGCAGCTCTTGTCTTTTTTTAATTGTGCAGGTCTGCTAAAACATGACCTATGCATATGACCTTAAGTTCTACAAATTCCGATTTCAAAACTCCTATCGGTAAGCCTGTCCATTTGCTCTTTCCTGCTCTGAGGTAGAATAAAAATTTACTAACCTTTTGGTTGATTGAGAGAAAGTTAACGTAAGATTCTTCCATGGGAAGCAAAAATACAAGTGCACTGCCTACATTGCCAATCCGTGCTGTTCGACCACACCGATGCACAAAAGCACTGAAACAACACAATACAGAGCTAACTTAACAGGAGATGCTCAGTCTGATTTTAAAGTACTAGGCAGTAAAAGGGCAAATCTTGTGGAATGGAAAATAGAGAGTGCTATCTACTTTTGAACTAAACCAATAGGAATTAGTAAAATGCAATACAAGAGATGTGTGGCAGTGCCACTCAATTGTTAGGACTGTATGCTAAAGCAAGGGGTATCTGTTTTGGGGGTAAAGTTTAAGCAGGTTGTAAGGAGAATTATGACAATGGAAGTTAAAACACATGGAAAAGCGGCTTTCGTGTGAGCTTTCGATGTACCATTCCTTGAAGAGCTCTGTCCCCCGTCTCATCTCTCTTCTCATTCACCCTAGTGTCTTACTTCTCGTTATTTATTTGATACTCTCATACTAACCCTTACACCAGAGTTCCTCTTCACACAAATATAAGTGGTGACCACTCATTTGACTTAAGCACACGCAACACAAAGTCATCATTTCAATTCACAGCAGTTACAAAAAAAATTGCAGTGTTTCAACCTCCCTTGTTCATGCACTGTTTTCTGTGTTCACTCAGACTAACTTCCAGGCAGCGATTAAATGTTTTCCACAGTTTGGGTTCCCAATTTATATCTGAACAGTACAGTAACGACCACAAGTAGAGTAAAGGTTTTAAGATCTGAAGTTGTACCTCGCACTGCTAGGTGGGTCATACTGTAAAACCCATTGTACTTCTGGAATGTCTATGCCACGGGCCATCACATCGGTGCAAACTAAAATGCCACTAGGAAGAAAAAAAAGCATATTTTCATTAAACTGTCATTTGAGAAGAGCCAGTCTCCCCCCTGCTGTGTATTCTGCATCTACACTGGAAAATGAGGAACAAAACATTTTAAAACATTTGTTTTTTGAAAAGAGAAAAAATATTGTAAGGTAGTTGCAGTTTTCACCAACTAAAATTCTACGTAACATTATGAAAAGGAATGTGATTTACATTAGATCACTAAGAAAAATCAATTCCCTATTACAAGTTCTATTTTTAAATCACCATGGCATCTACCACAGCTGAACAGAATACTGTAAAAGTTTTATTAAAAGACTTAAGTTGTTCTTCCAGTCTGCTGGTAATTATTTTTCTTATAATATAAAATGCTAAAACTCAGGTCCCATGCAATAAAAAAAAAGACAGCTAATGAGGCAAGAGTCTCTTAACAACATCCTGCAAAGCTGACAAAGAATACTTTTCTGCAGGTAAATTACAGCATTGTGTGGCCATATTCTTGTTCATATACTAATAAAAGAGTATCCTGGATCTCCACTCTGGTTACCAATCAGGAAAAGGTTCCCTATCGATGGTACGTTTACACAGCAAGGCTAATGTGCAGTTGTAGCATGTGACGGTACAGTGTGCCCAGTTAAAATAGTAGCACTGATAGCAGCAGTAATGATGGGCTTCATAGTGCTACGTTTGGCCAGCAAGCAGCACAAACTACAGAGGGTCCCAGGCTGCAGGATATCCTAAATCTGTGTACCTGCACCTTCCATGCTGCCACACGGATTATCTAAATTAGGCTGGACATGCACCAGTCACATTAGCACTTTGTTTGTGATCATACTTTGAGTACCTAAGCATGTTATCATAAATAAATTCAGAACCAGCTGGTAGCATCTTTCTCCTCAGCACAACGCCACTTCCGCACTAAAGTGGCAGACAAAATTACATATCCCTTACTATTCTTACTTTTGGCTGGCTTAGCCTGTTCATATGTTCTTACCCTGGGAGCTTCCGAAACTCAGTAAAGATCTTGTTACGCTTGTGCTTCATTTTCCCGTGAATGCTCATTATTTTCACTTGTTTAATTAAGGATTCCAAAGCCTTCCCATAGTATTCCACACAGGCACACGTGCTGTTGTGATACAGACAGACATAAAAGCAAAAGATTACACTGCATTTTTAATCTGGTTTAGACAGCCAAGCTAGAGTGGCCTGAGATCTTTCAAAAATATACACTATTGCCTATTTTTATTCAAAATATGTACATCATTTTTATAATTAACATCATAATATCATCTAGAATGCCTTACTTTAAAAATGCATATAAAATTTATGTTTTGCTTAATAAAGTTCAACACAATCCTGACATGAAGCAATGATCAATCTCTTTTTAGGCACCATATTCTACAAGATAGCTATTAAAATTAATTGCTTTTAAAATAGTTGTGTCTTTGTCAACATAGGGCACAGTTTTGGAATTTAAGTAATAAAACACCATACTGTTTTCACAATGAAACACAAACAGAATTACCTGAAAAAGACTAGATGTTTTTCTTGTTTGTGCTGACGAAGAAAATGCACCAACTGATTAAATTTTTCATCTGCTTTGCAGATCTATACAATGCAAAAGAAAAAAAAATAAGAAAATGGACTTGATACAAAGTGATCTGCCAGTTTCCTCCATTCATTGTGCACTGATAAATGCCTACAGGCATAATTTCGTAATACTGACCATCTGTACCACAGTTAATCATGTGGAATATTACTCTTTTATGTATCTTAAGTAAAAGCAAATACTTAAGCTCCCAGTCTTCCCATCCCCAGCCACGATACCTCTCCTGCAGTATTACCTCAAGTATCCCTCAGCCACTTTTCTGGACTTGCCAAAGTCTTGTCCCATACCCATTCACTACAAGCAGGTCAAGGAGCGACAGCACTGCAGCTAGTTTAGTGTTACAACTCCTGGCCAGCTAAACAAAACCCACAGAGCAGGAAACAAGAGGGTTGCTAATTTACATCTTTCTCCTTAGCTTGGTTACTGATCTTTGGAGAACCTGCAAAAGTCTTTGAGACTTCTCGTTCCTCTATTAATGTGATCCTAACTGGCCAAGACTTAAAAACTTATTGATAGAACCAGGAAAAAAGAAGAGGGGAACAAGAAACCATCACAAAGCACAGAGGTTCACACCATATAATAGTTCTCCAGGCGTGTTGGAGTTTTTTGTGTGTTGCTTGCTGCCATTCCCTTCTCTTTCACGGAGATGCGGACAGGATTCCGGAGGCCTGCTCTCACTAGGTTCTCCACCTCTTGAGTCTGAGTTGCTGAGAACAGACCTGTCCGTCTCTGCTTGGGCAAAAAGTCCAGAATGGCATTTAAACTGCAAGTAAGCACATGTAAAACATAACTGTCCCAATACTTCCCTCAGAAAGAAGCTTAATCACTGGAAGTAAGAGCTTACAAACAAAATAGTTTTTCTTATCAAATGCCAATCTTCTATTGAACTAATTACCTTAACTTTGAGAGAAAGAGAAAAGAGACATCAAAGCTTATTTGTTGAAGTGTTTTAAGCCATTCTGATGTGTAAATAATAATACTTAATCAAGCATTAATATAGCATGTGCTAATATAGATCAGAAAAAAAAAGACATTTTAAACTCTGTATGCATCAAGGATCCACTCTTTCCTGATTCTCTTCCCCCTTAGCAATTGCTTTATGTAGCCTTCGGAGCAAGGAGAGATAAAAGAACAAAACAGAAGAAATCTAACTTTAAAGGTCATTGTAGGCCACGCTCGTTCACATCAATCATATATGAACTCATTTAAAACTTCAGAAGTATTACCAAAATTTATTATTTAAATACCTTGCTTCAAAGCCCATATCTAGAAGTCTGTCTGCTTCATCTAATACCAACACATCAAGAGACTTCACACAACTGGCTAGATCCAGCCCGTCTGCTTTTCTTCTGAACAGATCCTCCAAGCGGCCCGGTGTAGCTACAATGATGTTCCCACTGTTTGTGAACAAGACATGTAGCAATTTTGTAACTGTGCAAGATAAGGACTTTGGGGGAGCTGCCAACATTATTATCGCAGCACAAACCTGTACACAAGTCGACTGCATTCTTCAATGAAACAATTTCATTTTGTCACTTCTAACTCTATTCATGTCTCAGTGCCTTTCAGACACTATGTTGATGGGAGAAAAACAATCAGGTGAAAGCACACCATTTGTGATAAGAAAAGTTTAGAATATAATCAGCAGCTATGGAAAGCACCTATCAGCTAGAAGAAATATTTGGTACCTCTATGCAAAAACCAGTGGCAAATATGATTGCTTCAAGACTTCATCATCAATATGAGCACCAGTTCCAGAAAATTATTCATCAGCACAGTCTCAATCTCACTAGAGCCTACTGCTAGTACAACATTTACAAGAAAGAAGGAACTGAAATATTCAGTGAAGAGTTTTCAGCTCACCATGCTGCACACTGTTCTTCACCCAAACAGCATGTAAATGATACTGATTTCACATATGATCCTTTCCTGTTGTCTCATTATGGCATATCTTACCCAAGGAAAAGAATCCACAACTTCCTCAGCATACACCTAACCCACTCATGCATTACCATCAAATTTTAGCACCAGCAAGACCAAAGCCCTAATCTCAAAACCCTAAGGACACGGAGAAAACCATGGCTACAAGGTACTGATAAAAGTCATTGACAATCAACTCACCCGTGTTCTTTAAATTTTTCAACATCTTCCATGGGATTCCTACCACCAATTAAAAGAATCTGACTAAGACAATAAAACAGAAAGATTTAGGTAATCTTTAAGTTTTGCTAGTGTACGAATGACAGAAGTCCAAAAAAAAAAAGGAACTGTGGTCACGACCAGCCTAAAGTTCACTCACCTAAACCTGGGGAAGTGTTTTGTAAAATGTGATAGCACCTCATCAATTTGAATAGCTAATTCTCTCGTTGGTGTGATAATTATAGCTCCAACCTGCACATGAAAAACAAAAGGAATTTGTGGAAAATAACAGACTAGAAGTAAGATTTGGGAAAAATTCTCCCTTACAAGCTAAGCGAATACGAGCCATATTTATGATCCCAGTTTTAGACTAAACATTTCCATAGAAACACAATAAAGTATACAAAATAACACAAAGTATCTATGAAAGAGGCATTATACCAATGTGCAAAATACCCCTGCTCAAAGAACAGTATCTAATAATGAACTTTAATAGTATGTAACAGTGCAAGCTCCCCATACACTAAAATGTATTCCAAGTCAATGGATGCTGAGAAGCATTCAAAAACTCTTGTTTGCAGTACATCATTGTATTTGATATTTTAAGACATTTTTCTAACAGCTCAGAAACCTGTTTTGACCATGTCAAATAAGAAGCTGTATCTAAGTGCAAAGAAAGCATCCCAATATTTATTTTCAAGTTTTAAACAGTTTGCTGTCACTGCTATATCAAAGAGCTGAGCACGTAGTCACTTTATGTGTATGCAATTTTCCTTATTGGTATTTTTCCTGAAGTCCTCAAATCTTGTCGGCACGTCATAAAAATATACTCAGAACTGAATAACTTGATCTTACCTGCATTTTCTTTAATTTTTCTTCCCGTCTGAGAAGAATTTCCAGTATGGGAATGACAAATGCTAAGGTTTTGCCACTGCCTGTTACCTGTGAGACAGGAAACAGAGTCAGCCCTCCCTCAGCTCCAGAGACAAACCAAGAAAAGCAACAGGCTCAACCAAGAAAAAGCACTCACCGCTTCTGCCGCAACATCTTTGTTATTCATGAAGAGCGGAATGGTGGCAGACTAAAAAAAAAGAAAAACATCACATGAACGGTTGAATTGGCTACGGCGGAAGTAAATTTCACAGAGGCTAAATCCCCACAAGAGACATCCACGCTCTCTCTAACCATTACCCAGGCAGAGCCAGTGACTGGAAGCCAAGGGCTGCTGCAAAATCCAGTGACTGCTCCGACCTGCGCCCTCGGGGCTGCGACCGAGCCCACCGACACCGCCCAGAGGGGACGGCGCAGCCCGTCCCCAGACCAGCACGGGCTGGCCCAGGCGCTGCTGACACCGCCCGCACCCTCCCTCCCCAGGCCCTGCCTCCGCGCCGGTGCCCCGGCTCCCCATTCCCCGGGACAACCGCGGGCCTGGGGCCGGCGGGGAGCGTCCCCTCACCTGCACCGGGGTCATGCGGGCGAAGCCGAGCTCCCGCAGCGCCTGCAGCACGCCCGGACTCAGCGACACGGGCAGCGACTCCCAGCTCCCCTCAGTCACCGCCTCCATCTTGGATGGGCCTCTCCCCCCACGCCCCGGGGTCCGGCCTCGGCGGGGCCGCCCGGAAACAGGCTCCGCAGCACTTTGGTTCCGCGTCCGCTGCCTCCCGCCTCACCCTGTGGGGTTTTTGCCTCCTCTCAGAGAGAACTGGGCAGTAAACACCTGGCTATAGTAAAAAAATCGTATTTCTGTGGCAAGCGGCCTATCACAGCGAGTACTTCTGCGGGTCATACAGGAGCACTGTGTGTTTGCTGCCCAGGGTGGAGCAGCAAACCCATTCTACATTTAGAATGACCTGCGATTTCTTCTACCTGCCCACAGAGTGGGATGAATGCCTGATATCCTAAGAGATACTCTGTGAAAGAGCTTTGTGCCAAACTATACTTCCTTAAAGTACCAAAGAGAAAAAAAAATAGAGACACTTTTTTTTTTTTTAAAGAATTTGTTTATTTATCGAACCTGGGTCATATTTAGATTCACAAGCAATTTTTAAATGTACATCTTAGAATTCAATTTTAAGTGTTTTACACAAAAATATTGGCACACAACAGTTACAATAAGGTGTAACAGCCACCTTTCTGAAGAACTGCTGCAAGTGTTTGCCCAAGGTTGAAAAAACTTTACCTGGAACATGAAAACCTGTAACAAATTTTAAATTAATTGTACAAAACTGTTGTGTGTTACTTGTAGAGGCTCACCCCTGGAAAAGACCCCACCCCACCCCCAAAAATGATTACAACTAATATACATCAGTCACAACATAATCCTGGCTCAGCACCCACATCAGACGCTTCTTTAATTTTTAAACCAATCTTCAGATACCGAGGAAAGTAACTTTATACAAAAACAAATCTACATGTGCCTGAAAACAAAAACACACCAGTATTTAGCATTATGCTAATTATGATCAGATAATGGCAGAGACTGCCACTTAACTTAAATACAAGGGCTGCATAGCATCACAATAAACCCCCAGAATCATTAACCCTTTGGCACCAGGAATCCAGATTTCCTGAACACTAACGCATTCTGCAAGAGCGCCAACAGTCTGAGCTTTGGACCTGCAAAAACCAAAGGGTTAACCATTGTTTGCCAAGACACTGCACACAACTGGCTTCAATATAAAAACCTGTGAAAGACTAAAAACCATATGATGAACATTCGGTAATGAGAGGAGAAAATGTATTTTCGTATCGACCATTTAATTTAAAAAAACTTTGGGAATAAGTTGATGTAATTAGGATCGTTACTGAAGACTTTCTTTTAAATAGCAACTAGGTATGAATACTAGGTCGGAAGTGGTCAGCTGTCTTCTGTTCATTATCAGAACAAAGTTCCAATCACTTCTCCTTGGCAGTTTATATAAGTGAAGAAGGGATTATTTTGATTTCATAACGCCTACTGCAGGGTTAAAGATGTCAGAAATGCAAACAGTCATGTTAGGGCCTTGTACCATTTCCCTAGATAGAACTGCAAGTACTTAGGAAAACAGAGAAAAAAAGTTAGAAAAGACATCAACATTGCTTGTTACTACAGTTGAAATACAGCATTTGCAGCTTGCTTGGACCTCGCTTAGCATACAGACTAGGCAGATTTAAGTGAAAAAAATTATGCCAATTAAGTGACAAGATTTCAGCACAGCTTTTGCTACAGAAGATATATAAAAACAATTCATTTTTAACTAGGAAGGAACATAAGCAAATAAGTTTTACAGTTCAGTAAAGAGGGTTCAGAAACTAAATGACTTTTTTGTGACCAGGATGTTTGGTAGACAGTGAACTGAAATCCGGGACCAGAAAAGTACTCTTAAACAACCCTTCGGACTTCAAAAAACCTCTTCAGGTAGTAGATTTGTCCCAGTGTCATGGCAACTAGTACAAGAGCTTCAAAGAATGACCAAAGAACCACTCTGCTGTTTGTGTTGTCATTAACTGGAAAAAAAAAAAGAAAAAAAGTAGTAAGTAACAAAGCATTTAAAACAAACTTAAGACACACTTTGTCACTGAAACTGAAGTACTGCACATAAACCACTGATATTTGTATCACGTCATTAGAAGTGTCCCAGAAGGACTCTGCAATCTTGGAGATGAGATCTGAGAGCTGAGGAGGGGGTATTTTTCTGAACAGCTTGAGCTGTGCTATGCAATGGTAAAACATCTGGTTTTAACCTCAACTTTGGACATACACTGCAGCATCTTTCTCTATTCTGCCCACCTTCAAAGAGGCCAGACAGAAGCTTGTAACTGCCAAACAGAAGCCACTTGCTTTTTCAAGTTACGGCTGCATATTACAGTCTCAAAGTCAAGTGGGAAATTTCTACAGGTTCGTCATCTTTGGTTCTAAAAATTCAGCATTTTCTTAAATCAGACCATTAGTAACAAAAGTCATAAAACTGGAGATACTCATAGGTTCAAAAAGTTAAGGAGACAGTGCTTTAATATAATGTTGTATTTTTACATTAAAAATATTTGCCCTTTATTCTCACTGGGCTTCTAATGCACCACTTAGCGCTCTCAGTCATACTTTAAAGCTGTATTTCAGAAAGTGAGGATTGTGACTCAAGAGTTAACTATATTCTATACTTGGAAACAACAGTAGTTCTGCTCTATTTCAGCAAAACATTTTAAAAAAACCCCTTTGGCTCAATTATTAAGCCACACCCACTTTAAGGATGAAGTAATAGTTCAACCAAAGTCTATCCCTGGGAACCATACCATTACTGATATCTTTGTGAATATACCATTCAAAGAACTATCGAATTTACACCAATTAAGGAAAGATTGTTTTGCATAACAATCTATTACTTAAGAGGTAAGCCAATTTAAAGAAGATTGAAACATCAACTACATTCTTTACTGTGTGGGCAGGTCCTTCAGAACTTGTTCTAATTTTTTTATTTTTTTTTTTTTAGTAACTTTGAATAGCTTTCATGGGCTTGTATTTTAAATCACATTTTGTAAGTTCATCTGAGAGGGGAGAAGGCATTTAAGTCAAAGACACATACTTGCTCTATGTATTCTTTCACGAACTTCCATGTACTCCTGTTCGTGCTTTACAGCTGTCATGGCCACTGCTAACTCATTAATCATCTCTTCTAGCTTGTTCTGATGAGCTGCGGAATAATTTCAGAAGCATCAGAAAGTCTGTTACTGACTCAAAAAAACAATTTGTTAAAATTTATGAACAGTTACACTTAATTTCTTGTCGCATAAGAAGTTCTGAAAAATGCAGTCTGTACAGCTGAAAACTTTCTATCTTTACAGCAAAGTAAAGTTTAGCTTTCCTAGTGCCACTTTTCCTAACACGTCTCTATGGTATTTAATAAACGGGAAAACTTTCTCCACATCCAACTAGAAGGCAGAAGACACACAATTTAGAGTCAGTACAGACCACTTATTTCCAATGAGCATACTTTTCCAGAAACAGAATGTAAGAACACATGAGATCAATACCACACACTAGCATCTATTTTGCCAATATCGTCCAACATATTCCAAGCAAATTGTCTTAACATTATAGCTTTTCCTAGTTGTTAAGCTTGCAAAAATAGAACGACTGAGAATTTAGCTTAAGATCATGATGCTGGCAAAACGAGATCACTTTCTGAAGCAACATTTCATATCTTGTCATCTTCCAGTTTAGCTGAAGCACAGCGTTCAGCAGAAACAATGCCAAAGGGGCCTGGCAGAGGGCAGGAACTGGCTTCAGGTTCTGATATGTCGTGAAAGCAGAAAAGGAAAATACCAAACCAATGATAACAGAAAACTAGCTTGAGAGAGTTCAGCAAATGGAAGGATCAGAGATCCAAGATTTAGCGATTTGACATCAATCACAGCATCTTTTAAATACACTCATGCTCAAAGAACTGTCCATTTACAAATTTATAAATTATGCAAGTAATTTTCAAAGTTTTCTAGCGTCAAGAGAAGTTCAAGATACCATTCCACAGACACACCCCGGGCAATCAGCTCTCTTAAAAACAGTCACAAAAAACAACACATTTGCCATTGAAGGGACATACTTGACTTTCAAGCTACCTTATTACGTTTTTATTTATAAACTAAGTACTTCAGATCACAATCTGAAAATAAAGCTACTCAAAGTACACACCTTACAGGGAAGAGTCAAAGAGAGGACCAGAGAATAACTCATACAAGTTACAATTAAAATCTAAATAGTTGTGTAAACCACACTCACTTGGCTAATAATGTAAATCCCTTACTTTCACTGCCAACTGGTCGTTGCAATAAGTGCAGTTTATCAGTAAGAGAAAAAATTGCAGTTGCAGGGATTGTTTATACCCACTCCAAAAAAATACACTCAGGAAAAACTGTTTGCCCTAAAAATTTAAAGCTACACTACTATTTACAACAGATATATTCAGACTCAATAAAAGATTTAACCGAGTCTTTCTGCAGAAAAACAGAAGTTAGGAAGTTGTTACTTTTTAAGTGATATCTAGCACTCAATGCACACAGTTATTTGCTTGCTAAAACAGAAAACAAGAATTTTTTGCCTTTCTAGCTAGTTAGTGATTTCTAAATAAAAACTTTGTCACTTGTTATCCAACACATTCATTTATTTCTTTTACAGCAAATTACAAGTTTGAAGTTTTTCCCCTTGTAACACTACTGATAATTCGTAAGCTAAAAGAAGGAGCTTACTGCTTCCACAAGCCCTTCATTACTCAACACCCACTTTAGCAATAGAAAGCAAATACTGTCTAAAATATCCAGTGTTCTTGGATGTTCAGTGTTTTAGTTTAATTTCACCTAAAACTCCCAATTAAGTCTTCTGTTAGCCATAAATAACCACCTGAAGACAAACTGTCACGGACAGTTCAAGGACCTGATCCCAAGAGCTGCTAACTATATAAACCTCTCGATGGAAGCTTGCAGGTGCTCAGCATTGCTCAGAATCAGACCTTTTATGTAGTTTATTAAAAAAGACATTCTCATGCTACAAACAAATGTTACAGAGAAAAAGCAAACGTTAGCTGTTAGTGAATAAACATATGCAAAAGACAAGATGCTAATGAGCTTTCAAAAAGCAGTACACATACCATCCCAGGTATCTCCACCACCTAGAGAAAAGTGTAAGAGATGAACACAAGTACAGGACAAAAGGCTGCAGATAAAACAGTAATTTACACAGCTAAGAAAATTTTTATATTAGCACATTTATCAAAGAGCTCAACTAATGCATGTAGTAGTCTACATACTGCTGAGCAAACTAGAAATCAGAGAATGAACCTGATGAAAAGACTAAGGATGAAAGCATTAGTTTCTGCAGATGGCCAACTGATTCCCTGGTGATTTTGCGCTAAATCGTGTAATGAGGTCTAAAACCATCCATACCCATTTTAGCTGTGCAAGAGAACAGCTAAATAGACAGCCTGAAGAAACAGGAATTCTGAGATTCCTAGTCAAGTTCAGAAGTCATGCACATATGGAAAAAGCTCCTGAGCCAGAGCTCATTTCTTTACAGGAGTCTTCCTCACCTTCTGTCTCCATGTCTTGCCCCTTTGGAGCTTCCCCGATATCAATAGTGAACATCACTATCTTGGGAGTCATGGTGGACATTCTGTTGCTAAAGCAAAACTTGTAAGTCCCATCCATGTGGGCGGCAAACGTGTATTTTCCACTGGACTCTCGATCGCCTTTATAAATTCCTTTATTATCAGGCCCTGTAATCTGGATGGGGAAAACAAATTATCATACATTTTATTTAAAATACAGCGGTTTTAAATACACCATTACAGCACTGCATGCATATTCTGAAATTATCTGGTCAGATTTACTAATACCATCTGTAATCTGACTGGTTTGGCATTCTTAATACTTTCCCTCTCACAAGTCAACAGCAGTGATGTTTTTCTGCACAGAGATATTTTTTTTAAAAAAAAAAACGAAAACAAACCAAAAAACTTCTTGGTAAAGAAAACCATACATAAGCCTCTCTTACTGACCAAGATTACTGACCTTCCATACTCAAGATAAGAAGCATTCAAGAACAAGTAAACCAGCTATTAACAGCCCTGGCTGTTAGCCAAATTAACAACTGCAGGGGAAACCTTATGTCTGACATTTGAAGGAAAACAAAAAGGGAAGAAAGACGTTCTCCCATATGTCAATACTATTGTATTGACAATACAATAGTAACTGACTACACTTGTGTATTGCTGCAGTTACCGTTTCCAATGGACTATGGGCCTGAATACGGAGCACTCAGGGTGACTGTGATCTTAAGACTTCCATCCCATCAGGCCACCGAACGCTGCTGCTGAGCTTCCGTTAGTGACATCTGTATGGGATTTCATAGCTTCCTGACTCTGTCCCGTATTCGAGCGATGCGTAATTTTAAACAATTATATTCATTCTCAGC
Source organism: Astur gentilis (assembly GCF_929443795.1). Lineage (NCBI taxonomy): Eukaryota > Metazoa > Chordata > Aves > Accipitriformes > Accipitridae > Astur > Astur gentilis. The sequence goes on along the minus strand of NC_064886.1, from coordinate 17,974,454 downwards.
AACAACTCTCTCATGATGAATTTATCCCAAACAACTATCTACTCTTCACCAAGACAGAAGGAATTCTTTTTTATTATTCTCCTACTGGTGTGAGTGAGGCCTCAATGAGGAAAAGGACTTACCTACTACTTTCCAGACAGCAATCAACCTGATTAAAGACAACACCTTCTGATTCAAGGGAAGACACGCTGCTCCCAGAATAAGCAACAGGTTTTTGTAAAGAGTAACCCTATTCCTTCTTCCCGCCAAACAGTTTATTATGACAAGCCTACACCGAGCAGAATAACGAAGAAAACCTCCAGAAAACGGCCCCGAAAGCAGGAAGACTGCCTCCCGCAGCAACAGCGGAAACGACGAGCAGCCTTAGCCGAAGCACCTCGTCTCCTCCCGGACGGCCCAGGCCACCCGCCAAGGCCCGGGAGCACTCCTGTCCAGCAAACCGACGGCGAGACCGCCCCACGGAGCCCCGGCGACGAGGCGGGACGGCCCCAAACTTCACGGGCGGTTTTTCAACCCCCCTCAAACCGGCATTCGCCCCCTCGCCTCCACAGGGCACCGACGCCGCTGCCCTCCCGGGCGCTGCCCGGAGCCGCCACGGCCTCCCCACCCCCGCACCCGGCGCGCAGGGCCCGGCCGCCGGGGCAGCCCTCCCCCTCAGCACGGCACCCGCAGCCCAAGGTCAGCCCGCCGCGGCGGCGTCCCTCCTCACCTCCACGTCGATGTCCAGGAAGCCCCCCTCCGCCACCTCGAAGATGAGCCCCATCTTCGTGCCGGAGGGCACCCGCTCCAGGAAGCACTCCTCAGCGTGCGCGTCGATGCTGACGAAGTAGGCGGCAGCCGGGGCCGCCAGCGCGGCCAGCAGCGCCAGCACCGCCCGCACCGGCGACATGGCGGAGCCCAGCGGGAGGGGGCACCGAGCGGCGGGCCAGCAGGAAAAGGGGAGGGGGGGCTTCCTCCTCGCGCCACGCCTCTTCCGGGGCACGGGGCCGCCGCTCATAGGCCGGCACGGGCCCACTGCCACGTACGGCCTGTGCTACGGTGGCCATTGAGGGACCGTTCCGAAAGGGACCGCCTCAGCCCTGAGGCAGGGACCGCGCGGCGCAGGAGGCGAGGCCCGCCCTCGGGAGAAACCAGTGAGCACGGGGCAGGGGCAGAACCGCGGGGAGAGGAACCAATCAGAACGAGGCGGGGAGAGCTGTCCTGTCAGAAGGAGCGGGGCGCCGAACGGCATTGGGCGGGCAGCTGAGGGGGCGTTGCCCGGCTACCGGGGGAGGGACGGCGGGAGCGCGGGAGGCCGGCTGGCGGCTCCTGAGGGGATTTGGGCGCGCGGCTGTCGCCGCAGTCGTGCGCGGCCGGAGCTGCTGAAGCCCGGGATACCCAAACTTGCTACAGCAACGCAGAGGTTTGGGGAGCAGCTGACGACCAAGAAAGTAACGGGGAAGCCTAGTTTGTGGGCTATTCACTGCTCACAAGAAAAAACAGTCAAGATAGGCGGCAGGCTCCTGCACCACCCATGGCAGACTGCGCATAAAAAGCCATTCCTTGCATGGCCATGCTTAAATGCCGATTTTCAGTTAAAACTTCCAGTCGGAAATATGGAAGGTCATGCTTGAACTTAAGGAAGTCTGTTTTCGTGACTAGCTGATTTAATTATCCGCAGAAGATTTAAAGACTAAAGCACAATCTGGCTTTCTAGTGAAATATTTATGTGTTTGCCTCTGCCAAGTAAGCGCCAGTTATTGTACTCAGACATTGCATTTGTCTTCAGTTGTATGACAAATGTTAACCCAAATACTTGATTTGTGTAAGTAAATTCTGCTCATCTCACTCAAGCTGCCAGTTTTGAGCTAGCAGAGCTGGCTGTGTTAGTACAGGCTCAGGGTGTGGACATGTGTGAAAAGGAAAGCTTTTGGCAAGAGAAGCATGAACTTGAGGAGTTGCAGGTCAGGTACGTGACTGGATAAAAGACCTCTCCTGCCGAGTCACTGAAAACTCCTATTGTTTTCAATAAGTTTGGATCATGCCAACATTGAACCTACTACTTTCCATAGCATAAACTGCTGTGCTGGTTTTTCATCTACCTCAGTAGTAGTTTTAGTCTTGTCACTAGTGTGTTCTCGAACTTATTACTTTTTTCCTCTACATGCATTTGTACATAACAATGGGAACTCATTTAATACTAAATTCTGGTGGCATGAACTCTTTTTTTCTCGTCTATAACTCGGACAAAATGATGATTTCACAGCATATCTGTTCGCCTGAGGTACTGCCGAGTGTTCTCTAAATGTTCTGCTCATACTGCTACCCCTCCTCGTGCTTTCGTGAGCAATCTTTGCCAGGAAAGGATGACTACTCCATTATTCATCCTCATGCTCCCTCTGGAACTTTGTGCAATATCCTGCGGTGTTCAATTTTGGCAAAAAAATTCATGAATGATATGTAGATATATTTTCACAGGATATCATTGATTATTATTGTAAGTTAGACAACTGAATGTCAAACACAGACGTTTAGAGGCTGTTTTGTTATCCTTCTGGCTGCCCAGCTCAATGAAGATGAGTGCCTACTGGCAGCGCATGAGGAAGATCGAAATTTTGTAACTTGTGACAGAAGGAGATAGTGACAGTATTGCATGAAGAAGTTTGTCTGAGCGTCATAGTGTTGCATTTCACATCATTCATACCTCCCATTCTCTTGCATTGGCCTTCTGCATCTGCCAAAAATAGAGAATTAGTGCAGCATTCATTCACAACACGCAGCACGTATCAGTCACTCCAGGCCTGGCTTTTGCAACTCCAGTTTTAATTCTCCTGACTAGTTCCAGTGTGTGATGTTATTCATAGTACCTTTTCCAAAAAATAACGCATTATTCCTACACTGCATACAGGAAGTGGGGGGAGTTGGAAATAAAATTATTTCAGGGCACATTTAATTTATCTGTAAAGACTTATCTGGAGCACCTCTTACTAAACACCGTAAGAACATTTAAAAGTGCACAGTCACGCCTGAGGGCAAAAATACTGAAAAACTTGACCAGAAAAAGACATTTTGGTTTAGTTTAAACTCCTCTGTAAGTGGATCCATGCCAGCAAACCACTCGGATGTATAAAATCTCCACTGATACTCTGAACACGTGTACAGGCGTAAAGACTGTCTTACTCTGCTCCTGCGGAGCAAGGGCCTAAAAACCCTGACGACGTGCGAGCCGCTGGGTGCGAGACCCTCGCCGTCCTGCAAAATGACTTGTTCGCCCCGTGACGTTTGCCTGCAGTCATCTGTCAGCCTTCATCCTCTTTTGGAGCAGGGGGCTCCTCTTTCCCCCTTCCATCCCGGCACCCCACGCGAGTCCGCTCCGAAGGCAGGCGCTGCGCTTGCTCTCGGGCACCGTCGTACCACAGACACACGGCTGCGGCCCTGCCGCCGCTGCAAACCCGCTTCGGTGCTGGGTATCGTCTGCGTGGGATCCCCAATCCTCAACACGCGTGGGTGTGACTTCTGACCCTTCAAACAGGCAGCGAGCACCTCCGGACGACGAAGCCTTTGGGCAGAAGAGGCTGACAAGCACCAGTAATCCCGCCTGCTGAAGCGACTCGGCGCAAGCCCCGAGCTTCCAGCACCCGCCTTTGGTGATGCGCCGCTCCCCGAGCGCAGGGAAAGCACAGCACCGGCTTTCACCCCGACTCCTCCCGGCGGGAATCGGCCCGGGAAGCGGCGAGACCGGAGCCGCAGCTCCCGCAGCCCGCTGAGGCGAGGCGAGGCGAGGCGAGGCGAGGCGAGGCGCCGGCGGCCGCGGGCATGCGCGGAGCCTCCCCCGGCCCGCCCGGCGCCTGCCATTGGCCCCGAGCGGCGGGGCGGTGGCGGCGGGCAGGCCGCGCCCGCCCTCTCGCCGCCGCCGTCGCTCTCCTCACGCCGCCCGGCCAAGTTTGAACACCCCCACACACACGCACACACACACACACACACCCCCACCCCTGCCCCGCCGAGCTCAGGCCGAGTTCGCGGGAGTTGCGGCCCGGGTGAGGGGGACGCCGGGTGAGGAGGGGTCGGCTGCCGGAGGGGCCGCCCCGCGAGGAGAGCGCCCCGCCGCCGCCTATGAGGGCGCCGCGGGGCCGGGCGAGCCATGGACGGCGGCGGCGGCGGGGCGCCGCCCGCCCTGGAGAAGAACGCGGCGGAGCTGACGGTCATGGACGTCTACGATATCGCCTCGGCCGTGGGGCAGGAGTTTGAGCGGGTGATCGATCAGCACGGCTGCGAGGCCATCGCCCGCCTCATGCCCAAGGTGGTGCGGGTGCTGGAGATCCTGGAGGTGCTGGTGAGCCGCAACCACATCAACCCCGAGATGGAGGAGCTGCGCCTGGAGCTCGACCGCCTGCGTCTGGAGAGGATGGACCGCATCGAGAAGGAGCGGAAGCATCAGAAGGTGCGGGCGGGGGCCGGGGGGGGGGGGACGCGGCGGGGCAGGGCTGCTCCCGCCTGCCGCAGTCCGGCCCGGGGGAGAGCCGGGCCCCGGCCCCTCCGCCGCCGCCGTTTCTCCCCCCCGCGCCGCCCTGCCCCGCGCAGCCGCTGGGGAAAACAAAGAGGGAGGCTGGGGTGCGGGCCGGGATGCCGCGGAGCCGGTGGGGAGCGGGCGGGGCACGCGTGTGGGTACGGCCGGGACAGGCTCACGGGCTCTGCGCGGATGCTGCCGTAGCGTCGCTGTGGGTTTGGGTGTGTTGTTGTGTTGGTTTTGGTTTGGGGTTTTTTGTTGTTTTTTTTTTCTTTCCCTCCTGGAAGTTTCCTTCCTCCTTCCCTTTCTCCACCCCTTCCCTGGTCACTGCGTTTCCTTCCCCTTGTGTCTACCCGATTAGGACTCCCGTTCTATCCCCTCTCCTGATGAGAGGATACTGCTGCTTCCTGCTAGGACAGGAAAGGTCACTGACAATAATACACTTTTCTCTCCAGAACTGTGAATGACTTAGCAGTCTAGTTTTCCTGGCACACTCGTCAGGTAGGCAAGTCATAGGAGAGAGATGGAGGACCAAGCGATTTCAGGGCAGTGTTAGAGCTGAAGAGTAGGGAAGAGCACTCTCCCAGCTTCCTGCTCCATCCTCTGATGGTAAGATGTTGTCCCTTGGCTTGATCTGAGGTGATCATAGTGTTCCCTGATCCCACTCCTGTGAAAGCCCAAGATAGAGATCATTTCCCATATCCTGTTACCCTCATGTGGCAGGACAGCATGAGCTGCTCCGCTTACTGCAGTGGAAGTGGCAGATCTACTCTTTAAACCATCCAGATAACTGATTTAAAGAAACAGTTCTTCTAGTAAGTGACTGTGCTAAATCATCACTGCTGCCTCATGCCGTTCCTACTTGCACATGCAGATTCAGAATAAAAAGGAGATAGGGAATTTCTGGCAGAGAGACCTCAAACTTCAAGTGTTGGCTTTAATTTAAATAAATTCAAGTTTTATGTTTTAAAATGAGTCAGCTAGGGGATTTCTGCTTAGCATATGAAAAATCCAGGATAAGTCCTGCAACATTTTGTAGCAGAAGTCTCGGGGCAGTGTCTCTGAAAAGGATGGTAGAAGATCTTTAATGTATAAAGCCCTAGTAAGTCTCCAGAGTATGAGGAAGGTCTAGAGAATAGATAAAAGTACGTGTACCAAACCTGTGCCTTTGCCCTTCTAGCAGATCTGACTTAGAGGCAAGTGGGTGGTCTGTTGTGCTGGTCCCATACTGTGTCTGGGCCCTCTGCTAGAATCAAATTAGCTCTTCCTGAGCCCTAGCTGCCAAAAGGTTTTTTGAGGGCATGTCACCTCTGCGAAGAAGTGACTCATGGCAGCTCTCCCCATTGATTTCAGAGAGACCACTGTATTGCCAGTCAACAGTAATTCTTTATCTTGGATATTTACAAAATGCTGTGTGGTAAAGTGGATACTGAACTGGGCCCAGTAGCAACACCCATCATCATTGTACAAGTTGATGATCTGTGTGGATGCTTCTGAAGTTCATATATGTCTTAAAAAGTTTCCTAAACATGTCAACTGCATAACACTGTACTTGCCAGATGTCAACTGATCCCCTGCCAGTTAACCATCTCTACTCTGCCAGCTTCGCTAATAGTCATGAAATGGCTCATGGAGTGTTCAGACAGTCCAGACAAAACTTTGGTGGAAATGTATTTTAACAGGGAAAATAATATACATGATACATACATATTTTTTTAATGGAGTTGATCCCCAGTGCACCGAGTCCCTATAGAACAGTAGTGTCACATCATCTGTGTTCCAGTGTGAGGGTTTGAAGACTAACTCTTTCACAGGACAGGTACTGGTAAGCAGAAAAAGCCAGAGTCTGAGAAATAGTTGTGACCCAAAAGCCTCCAAAACCCAATCCAGACAAGCTTTTAGTGGTCTTTGCAAGCATCAGTTTATGAGATTTTAGTACTTAAAAACTTTAGTTGTTAATCTGTTTTGCAGAAACCTGGCTTAGTACTGCCTGGAGTTTCCTGAGCTGGCCCATAGATCTGCCTCCTTTGTCTGATATTTCTACTAATGAGGGTTCAGAAGTTAATTTCTGCTCCAATTCATTGGGCTCTTCAATAGCAATAAATAAGAAAGTTTGCCCAGGCAAACCTTAATATAGTTGTGTGTTTACAGTGTGGTCACATATAAATGATATAAGTTTAGATAGTTTGGGGGTTTGTGTGTGTTCTATTTTGTTTTTATCAGTGTGGTTATAACTGGTGAATGTGCTGTTTTATTATCTAAACTAGGTCAGCACATTATTTTAGCTACAGAGTTGTAATATGCAGCATCACTGTAAATACTCTAGGTATTGGGCAATATAAAGTTTCATTACAGATTTGCTTTTCTCTCAAGATAAGAGTTTCAAGTAAAACAGGTGATTAATGAAATTTTCTTTACTTCTTACGTCTGTGTATCCATTTGTCATATAGTATTTTCTGCAAAACTTTCAGTAAGCATTATAAAATGACAACAATGCAGTAATAAATGCTGAAATGAAATGGCATTTGGACAGTCAATAGCAACAAGATTTGCCATTATCAGAGCATACATTCAAAGCAGAAAGCTATCCTTTAATCTCTCAGCAGAGCTTATTTTAGCCTAGAGCTGTGCTTGGCGGGGTTGTTGTCTGAATGTGTTTTGTTGTTAGGTAGGAAAGGGGCATGCTGGATGAATGTAAAAGTCAGCAAGTGACTCAGCCTGGCACCAGTGATTTGCATGCAGCTTTTTTTGTTTGAAGCACATACATGAAAATGGAGCAGAGAATGTGCCCCACTGCAGAAGTATGATTTATGGCAAAGGCTTTTGGAACAAGTAAAGCTCTAAATACAACTGTTTTTCCTTGAGGACTTTATACTTTTTGTCCTAATTTGACCTTTACAGGGATTGGTGACAGCTGCTTTTGACACACAGTGCCCTGACAAATGGGAGTTGTTGTTTTGACTGGTCTCACTGCCGCTAACATAGATGCCACTCAAGACATTCCATATAGAGCAATTTACATAAGAAGCAGCACAGTTTTGTCTTGTGTTTACTATGTGGACTATGGGGTTTGGGTTTGCTGCACAGTATCATGCAATCGTTATTTTACACTTGTGTTTCATAACGGAAATTTAGACTAGAGATGCTAGTCTTTCAAAATGAGCATGCCTAACTAACACTGACTCCCCTCGCCCATGCTGTGTGATGTTTCTGGGGCATTTATAACAGCCTTCATGGCTGCTTCTTGGGATGCAGGAGGTAATTCTTGCTCATGTTTGGTTATCTTGTCTAAAACAGCAGTCCCCTGAATCTGGTCCTCACAGCAAAATGGGGCATAAGGAACCATCCTTTGGGTAACTTGCATGTCAAAAATGTTTGCATCAGGAATTGGCTCATGTATTTACATTCAGCGCATAGCAAGAGGAGACTTCAGTAGTTGGTTTCTTGATGCTGGCATTAGAAAAGTAGATGTCTCCTAAGAAATTCAAAGTAGTCTCATTTAATTGTTTTCTATAAGAATCATAGTGGGATTGTTACTAGTCTGATCTGTAAATAGTCAGTCAAAGACTCTTAACATGTTTAAAAATATAAATGTGTTGTCCCGGTCTACCCTTTAGGAATTAGAACTTGTGGAGGATGTCTGGAGAGGGGAAGCACAGGACCTTCTTACCCAAATTGCACAGCTGCAGGAGGAGAATAAACAACTGATGACAAACTTGTCTCACAAAGACATTAATTTCACAGAAGAGGAATTTCAGAAGCATGAAGGCAAGTTTGATACTTCAAATTCAGTACTTGCTTTTGTTATAAAAAGCAATACTTATAAAAAAATTTTGACTGGATATTCTGGCTTTTTTCCTAAAAATTAATGCAAGTCTGGGTTATGGGGATTTGGGTTGGTTTTTTTGTTTGTTTGGGTTTTTTTACCTGAATAGAAAAATCTCTGAATACATGATGACACTGAAGACATGATAAGAGGTGGGGGTAGGAGGGGAAAAAAGCCTGAACAACTTTTTGTTTGGCTGAGAAGCATCTCTGAAAGTAAAGTCTAGCTTCATTTTTTGGTCTATGACTTTTTTTTTTCTTTTTAGTTTGCATTTTGCAAAAACACCATTCTTAAGCCCTGCTCATGTTTTCTAATACAAACAGAATAGCAATGTTCATTTCACACCATTATGCACAAAAATAAGTGCAGCTGTTGATCTATTCAGGATAACTGCAGCAGTTTGTAAAGCACCAAATCAAGATTTCTTTGTCGGAATTATATCAGTCCACCATACGGAGATGTTCTAGGAGAACATCATGATATTCTCCTGGAATAGGAGAGACTGGTTTTACTTGGTTTACCTGCCTTTAGGGTTCCCTCACTTCTTTGGGACTTACAGCCAATTTAGAATAAGTGAAGAGATTTATAATCCAGGGAGTGGATGAATCCTAAAGAGTTGAAACAACCAATTTGTGGGCAACTTCTTTCTTGAGGCAGAATGAAGTTCAAGACATGAGATTCCAACTTGGAAGTACAGGTAGATTTCACTACAGCAACTGAAACAATTGCCATCCTCAGCTCTTGCCCACGGCTCAGCAAATAGCTCTTTCCCAAGAGCACAGGCAGATGAACAGATGTCTATTTGCTCCACAGTTCATAGCAAGTCATTTGAGGCTGCTAGATACCAAGTCCATTTCATGATACCTGCTGGGGTTTAAGCTGAGGAGTAGGGAAAAAAAAAAAAGACTGTGCAACTTTGGGGATGAGGCAGCCTTGAGCTGAGAGATGGAGCAGACTAACGGCGTCACTCCAGCAGCAAAACCTGCCTGTGATGGTGAGTCAGTCTGGAAGTGGGTGGATCTCTGAACTATTTGTCCATGGACAGGACTCTGATCCACTGCTTCAAGCCACAGCTCCACTTTCATAGTAGGTTCTGATTATCAGTAAAGTTATGGCTCCCTCAAAAGGCTAACATCCTGTGTGTAGCATGCAAAGTCACTGGCCAATCTGAAAACCAGACCACACAGCTGAGCCATTGCAGCTCTCCCGCAAAGCATTAGGAACAAAGGAATATCCTTTTCCAGACACTGGAGGCTGGGATTAAATGAAGACTTGCTGTAGGTGGATGAAACTCTGTTCAACACTGCAGAAGTTGCACTTGCTTTCTGCCAGAGGCTGAGTACTGCTCACTTGCCCTGGAGAGGAGTATGATGAAATCTTCAAAAAGTAAAAATTGTTAAACCTCTCAAGATCACTTTTTTTAAAAACAAATCAACGCTTTCAATTTAGGAGTCAATTAATGGCAAAGAAGTAGCTCAACATCAGCCTTACAAACTCCATGCAAAATTTCAGAATGGCAGTGATGAGTCACGGACCATGAAGACTATGACATCTTGTTATAAAGAACCGGCTTCCCCTTTGTTTTCTCTTCTTTCTTTTTTTTTTTTTTTCTTCCAGTGGGTATCTAGCTCATTGCAGCTCATGTGCTTGTATTTAAATATAGCCATACTCTTCACATTCAGCTAGCCAAGCAAATGCCAGGCATGCTTTTCATGTTATTTTTACTGTGTCTACTGAAGTATAATAACACAAACAAAACCCATAAACACATTCCAGAGATCAGATTTTGGGATCACTGATATTCTTTGGCCAAAGCAATCAGTTTAAGTCAAATCACGTTCATTTATAGCAACCCCATCTTATTACTGGGACCTATTATATCAAACCCAACTGTTTTCCTTTTAGGAAATTTTTTCATTAGCAAATGGCATAGATTTGTCTCTCATGACTTGTTTGGCTAGCGCCAGAAAGCAGTCATGATGCTTTTTTTTTCAGTCTTCGTCATTTGATCCGATACATGTAGAGTGTACAGAGGCAGGTTTTCAAGCTAAATGCTTTGTTAGCTGGGCTAACTTTGACCAGACTCCAGCCTTCATATCTCAACATGATTTAGTATTGTGATCATGTCTCCCCTTAGTGGCTAGCCCCTGGGATTAACAGCTTGCTGCTTACTCATCAGACAGTTAAAGGGATTATTTTTAGCACAGGCAACAGAGGCCAGTGATTTGAGTGTGCAAGACTTTGAGATTCAATCCTTGCCAATTAATAAGTTGCATCAGAGTTCACAGAGCCTCACTTTAGCATAATGAAGGTTTTTGTGACAGAGGCAGGGGCAATTCTATCTGAACAGGAGAGTTCTGCACAGAGGGCACCTGCTGAGAGTCTGAGCAGAGCAGGGTTCATGTGAAAGGACATGTGACAGAAGAGAGAATACACAGGGGTTAAAGATGAGTCTGCAATATCCATTAATGCTACTCCTCCCCGGCTCAAACTGAGCACTACTTGATGGTGCTAACTGATTGGAATATCCTAGCAAAATGCCACAAGCAAACTTGACCCAACGTGTGGCAAACAGGACAAGCAGGCTGCTGTTTCACTGCAGCAAGGGGAGCTGCTGTCTCAGACTGGCTGTGGTAACATAGACAAGCAGCAGGATGTCAACAGTTGTGTGAACCTCTTGTGCTAGGCTGCTGAGGAACCTACAATTCCCTTTCAAAAGTGGAGGCAAACTTCTATTCTAAGTATTTTGGTAGTGGTATAGTGCCACAGGCCCTGACTGGCACTTTGGCCTGTTGTGATATATGTTCTATAAACACAGTGGTACACAGGTCCCTAAACAAAAACGTAGAGGATGTTCTGGAGTTTTTTTCCATATTTTTTTTTTGTTTGGTTGGTTTTTTGTTTGGTTTTTTTTTCCCCAGCTGCTTTCCTTTCTCTTGCTTGAACAATTCTATGATCACAGCAATCCACAGGAAGCTGCTCATAGGATGTACCTAGGGAAGCTGGCTGGGTGTGCCATTTAAGATCTTGCAGTTATTAGAGTTTGAATCATTTAGAGTTAATTACTTTACATTTAGGGCACTTAGTGATTTCCCTTTCCTCTTCCCCAGTGCCTGAGGAAATGGAAGAAGATGTGAGTGTTTCATAAACACTTCCCACCTTTCCTTTCCCCTCCTCTTGAAATAAAATTATAATATAGTGATCTGTGCACACAACTGAAGTCTTTCAGGTTCACTAAATGTTAGGGAGAAAAATAAGCACAGTGGGAGGAAAAGCAGTCAGCACTGAAATGGTACTTATTCTTTAAATAGAACCTGCTATCTAGAGATCTCAAAGCATCTCACAAGTACTAATGAATATAGCTGCACTCACTATTCCTAGCTCCTACTGGGATGAAACTACCAGTCTAAAGTTTCACTACAATCCCTCTGTACTTCAAGGCAAAGTTTTGGATTTTTTTGGTTTTAAAAACAACTGATGTTTTAGGCCCCAGCCCTGAGACTGGCTGCAGAGTGTGGATCTGGGAACCTGTAGTGAGGTTGTGGATAGTGGGTGTATCAGACCTGTGTTGTGATAGGAAAGTGTGGATCTTCTAGAATAGTTAAGTAGCAGTATGTGTCAGTGTCTGCTTGTCTTCCCTGGTGGGTATGAGCTGTTATCACTGTGAAGAATTAAAATTATTTTGCAAAGAACTAGAACCTAGAGCAGAGGTGATAAGGACCAGGGTCCAGAAACAGAGCAGGCAAACTTACCATAGAATTAAAAAAGAGGAGATTGTAATACTAGAATGTGAACACCATGTCACTCTCAGCTCTTTTCTGGGGTTTGACAGGAGCACGTCCTCTGAACCAAATTCCTGGCCAACCATGATCACTAGTCCTTTTCCCAGCAGAACAGTTACTTGTTCTCTGCTGTACCATAGCTCTGGGAGACTCTACGTCCTTCACCAATGAAGGATTGGAGCTGCTGTTCCCTCTGTTTGCAGTAGTATGGTTTTTATGCCTGCATGGGAACCCACAGCTGCTGCAGGAGTGCACATCCACCAAGAGTTACTACCTTTAGCTCTCTCTGTCTCTCTCTCGTTTGTCTTGCTCTACTGTATTATCCATCAGTTCAAACTGTAGATGATCTGTAAGCTGGAGTCCTAAAGGCATGCAGCCTACATTCTCTTATGGGAGCAACTTTGGATTTCTCTGATGAGGGAAGAACGTAACCAGGAAGTCTGAGCTGTTGTTAGAAAATAGAGACTTGACAGCTGGATACATTTGATGTGGATGCAGCATATTTCTGATGTGGGATGTGGGAACTGCTTTAATACATTGAAAAGGAGCTGGCTTTCTAGCCACCCCACAGGGGTGATTGAATTATAGCCACTTGCAGCTCATAAATGGAGGAAGCTGAGGACCCAAGTAACTAAGTACTTTGTCAAAGGTATGAGAACAAGACAGCAGTAGACCCTGGATTTGAGCTCCTGCTTGGACTAGACTTTGGCCAGAGCAGCCACACACTGCCCTGGTCGCAGGCTTTCATCTTCAAGCTGTCCTCTGGGTTGTTGTGCAACGTGATTTTATGCGATAGTTGAGGACCATCAAACTGCATGTCTCTGCATGTTATCATGAAAAGTTAGTGTCGTACATCCATCATCTCATCAACTTAAATTGTCTAGTCTGTGTTTGCTCTGAAGAGCCTGTCACTGTAGTGCCAGGAGTTCTCGATTATCTCTGTAATGCTAAATAATGGAAGAATACTTCCCATTTTATGATTTATGACATTTCCTAATGATTCGCTGGTCAGATTTCAAGTTAATCTAATCCTTTATTTATTTTCAAACAGGATCTGTGTTGGATTCTTGGCAATGTTCCAAACATCTTTCACAAGTGAAATGCCATGTAGTATTTTTCTGTGCAGAACAGTTATTCTAAATAAGAATTATCAAACAATAGGATGGGGAAAGGGTTGCAAAACATGAGGAGAAAATTATGTGACCATAATTCAGACTAAATTTCTGTTCTGGATTCAGGGTGGGCGTACCCTCTGCAGGTCCTGCTTCATCTCCCTTTCACCCAACACAAAACTGGGTTTCAACATAAAATCATTCTGGTCCAGTGCACCTCAGCTGATTTGGATCTAGATGCAATCCACAATAGTGACATTTTGTTTAGATCTTGCTGAGGATCCAGACCACCTTTTTTACAATTTTCACAGGGTCTTGGCCAGCTGATTCTACAGATTATCACACAGGTGACGAAGCTTCCTGGTGCGTAGTGTGAACACTAATGTAAAATTACTGAGGCAGCAAGATGTGGCAGTGTCACTCCACTGTTATAGATGTTTCTGAGGACTGTCAGTTCCTTTTGTAAGAAGTTTGTGCAGTGGCTTTATGGAGTGGATTGCGTCATCTATTTTCCCTGTTACTCTTGAGGTAACCTTTAAAGCACCTTCTAATAGCTTCTCTAATTCTACCAGCAGGCAACTTCCAGAGTCTTTACCTAAATATTTCTCACTCTTATTGTTCTCAGTCTCAGCAGCTCCTGATTGTCCTTACTTTGTTTTCTGTGTTCTTTTTTTAACCAGGAATGTCAGAGAGAGAGCGGCAAGTCATGAAGAAGCTGAAGGAAGTGGTAGATAAACAGAGGGATGAAATCAGAGCAAAGGACCGGGAACTTGGACTTAAAAATGAGGATGTAGAGGCTGTAAGTGGCTCTTAGTCTTCCTATTGCTCTTCTTTCTCACCCATACTTCCATAGCCTGGTTTCAAGTTTTATGTTAATGTAGAATCTGTAAGCAATGCCAGGTTATTAGTCCAGTAACTGAAGTGTTCTGCATAACTTTGGAGTGTCCAAAATGATTAGGCAGTCTTCAGTGCAGACAGACACCGTCTGCTGCATTCAGAAGGACCAGACACACTCGGAATGTGACTGGAAAACAGTGTAACAAGAGAGGAAGATGGGTGAAGGACAGGTTGTTGTGTTTGTTTCCTTAAAGACCTAATACCTCTCCCCTTCATGGTAGCTTTCTCTGGCTTCTTGAATCTCTCTCTGCTTTGGCAGTGCAAACTTCCTCAGCAACCCCCCATGCCTCACTCCACCCAGAGATCCCTGCTGTAGGTGAGCGGGCTACTGTATATTTTATATATATTCTCTGCAGAGATTGGCAGCAGGGCCTCCACACATGCAGTCTCACAGCAGGGATGCAATGTGGATTACCTCTTTGCAAGGGGGTAGGAGGAAGGGGCCTGACCCCAGCCTAGCCCAGATCACTGACTTTTGCCAGCAGTGAACAGAAGCTCACTGAGAGGATGGGTGGCCCTGGGGACCACAGCACAAGAGATCCAGGTTTAGTATCAGATGAATCACAGACTCCACTGTGACTTTGGGAATCACATGATGTCTTGGTTCTTTCTGTGTCGGGAGGAATGACCTCCTTACCCATATTTCACTTCCCATTCTCCTGCTGCCTCATCTCCTTAGGTCATGGGACTTTTCTGGTGCTACTGAGGGCCATACCTAGATGATCTCTGCTCTACCCAAGTGCCTCTGGCAGGTGCTGTGGCCTTTCAAAATGGTGCTGTCCATATGATGCCCAGCAGGTCACATCCTGCCTTATGAGAGAGCTTAAGAGCTCAAAGCAAAGTACTTATAAATTGAATACTAAGGATTCCTCTGTCTTGTCTTTCTTCAACTCTGGGTTAATATTTGATTTGGAATCCCTTAAGCCACCCTATCCTTGAACTTTGCTTTTTTGAAACATAATATCAGAAGTAATGGATTTGGTTTTAGCTGAAGAATTTGCTGTGCTAGGGGAAAAATGCCTCTTTACTCTAGAAACCAATTAAACTTTGGTGACTGCAACTGTAGTAGATAATTAGATATTAAAAAAACTAATCTGGGAGTAAGGAGGGGGAAGAATTTTCTTTAACATAATGTTTGGGACTTGGCCGTCATGGCTGATGGCTGAATGGATGCTGACCTATCGGATCAATGTTTTGCAGCTTCAGCAGCAGCAGAACAGGTTAATGAAAATTAACCATGACCTACGACACCGGATCACCGTTGTTGAGGCTCAGGGGAAGGCGCTGATTGAGCAGAAGGTGGAGTTAGAAGCATATCTGCAAACCAAGGAGCAGGAGATGGGCAACTTGCGAGCAGAGCTGGGGAAACTGAGAGAAAAACTGCAGGGTGAGGACAGCCAAGATGGGGAGGAAGTAAAGGTAAGATGCACTTTAAATCACCTTTTAAACAGCCTTTTAAAAAGCTTTACACTTCATACCAAGTACCTCTTTGGTAAATGTGATTGATACATGTCAGAGGCAATGGTGGGACTTGAGGGACAGCATGTTGTGTTCGGGTGTGACATACAGAGAGCAACATCACTCATTGCACTGTGACAGGAAAGGCCCCATTGGGGTGGATGATGACCCAGTGGAACAGACACCTTCTTCCTAAAGGAGGGAACTGGTCTCACAGAAGGCAGAGTGGCAGCACAAGTTAGCAGTGGGATGTCTGCATTAGAGAACAGCTCTTGCCTTAGACTTGGCTACCCATCGTACATCCTAGGGAGTGTAACCTTTGGGTCATGCACTAGGCTGCAGAATCTGCCAGATATCAGAACAAATCATTGCTTCAAAAGAGAGTGTTCTATTAAAACCATCATGAAGCAATCCAAAATCTCTGGAGTATCAGCTGTTAGTTTGTATTGGAGGCAGATAATATTTTGGTAGTGCTGTATTAGTATGTTTGGCTTCGTTTTGTTTGTACACATCAATCCCTTCCCCCAAAGGAAAACAAACTGATCCCTGTCCTGATTTAACCCCAGCCAGCAAATAAGTACCACGCAGCCGCTCACTCACTTCTCTCCCCTTGCAGTGGGACGGGGGAGAGAATCGGAGCGGGGGAAGTAAAACTCGTGGGTTGAGATAAGAACAGTTTAACAGGACAGAAAGGAAGAAACTAATAAAGATAATAATAACAGTAGTAATAATAATAGTAATAATAATAATAAAAAAAAATAATTGGAATACACGAAACATGTGATGCACAATGGAATTGCTTGCCACTCGCCAACTGATGCCCAGTTAGTTCCCGAGCAGCGATCCCCGCCCAGGCCAGCTCCCCCCAGTTTATATACTGGACATGACATCATATGGTATGGAATACCCCTTTGGCCAGTTTGGGTCAGCTGTCCTGGCTGTGTCCCCTCCCAACTTCTTGTGCCTCTCTAGCCTTCTTGCTGGCTGGGCATAAGAAGCTGAAAAATCCTTGACTTGGTATAAACACTGCTTAGCAACAACTGAAAACATCAGTGTGTTATCAACATTCTTCTCATACTAAATGTGAAACATAACACTATACCAGCTACTAGAAAGTAAATTAACTCTATCCCAGCTGAAACCAGGACATCCCTTAAACAGTCTGGGTTTCCCAAAAGATAAACAGCTGACAAGTAGCTTAAGCCTTGCTGAATATGCAAATATGTAAGCCCTAATGAGTCACAAAGGTGCAGTGCACTATGATAGTGGTGGCATGTGAACCACAGTAGAAAAGAAATTGTGTCAGAAGGGGTCCCAGAGGCGATGCAGAGCTCCGCACACTTGGTCCTCACAGTGCTTACGGCACTTTTGATCTGTCGGGACTAAGCTGGTCTTTTGCTACCAAATCAACATATAAATAGTTGAAGGCACCTTTTAGGGGAACCAACTTTGGCTTTATTTCTGCTTTTGCTTCCTATTAGAATTTGTGCAGTGAAGTGTTCCTAGCAAATGAAAAGCAAATGTTACTGCTTACATACTCAAGTACTTGCAGGAACAAGCAAAGTGACAATCTGCAAATTGACTTGGTCTTGAGATCAGAGCAGATGCAAACTTAAGGAGAGCTTCCTGAGAAAAAGATGCATCTCTGTCTGTTGTATCCCTTAGTCCTCTTTATGGTTCCTATAACTTTTCTTTGTGCATGTGACACTACTTCTGTCTTACTAAAGCAAATGTGCTGTATTTCCCTTTCCTAATGCTGCTTTGAATGAAGAGTACAAAATAGGATAAGGGCTATCATGATATGACAGAACTTAGAGGAGCACTGTCATATAGATGTGTTTGGCTGGCTGCGTTGGTAAGAGCTCCAGTACCAAGCAGCATTGTAAATGCCTGATAGACCGCAGCAGGGAGTGAAACATCCAATTCACTTGTAGTAGGTGGGAATATACATCAAGAAGCAGAGGCAAAGGCTGATGGGGTACCCTGGTCCTCCCTGGAATGTGACAGCCAGTGTTGTGTTAACATGTCACGGCTGATTTGGGCAAGCATTGTATTAATAATGAAAAGGATGATTTCACTGCTGTTAATTCAGCCAGGACACCCAGCTTTGTAAATGGGGCTGTGGAGCCTAGGCCTAGAGCCAGCAGGAGTGAAAGTGTCTTCAGTCTCTGGAGAGAAAGGATGCATTCTTTACCTCTCTCTAACTTATCAGTTCATGGCAATGGTGCCTCTTCTAATTAGAGCCGTTCCCCGCTCTCTCTGCCAGGATGATGGTTAGACAGGGATTGCAGCGGGAAGCAGAAAGCTAGAATAGCTGCATGCTCTGGAATGGACATTGCTTGTTGGCTTCAGTCAAGTACATTTGCATTGGCTACAGGCTGCTCAGTCTTTGCTGATTAGAGCTAAATCTAGGAAAAACAGCTTATTTGGGCAAAAGTGTGTGGCAAATATACAACCAAAAGAAGAGACATCAGCTCATACCCTAATCTAGAGGGGTGAAGAAGAGGAAAAGCGTTTGGGTAATTTCCTTTGAACCTCTTGTTAGGTTGCATCAATCTTTATTTATTGTATTCTCTGTAAATAAATGCATTTGGATGAATGGGGTGAATCAAACAAATGGACAAGTGAGCATTGCTCTGCTGCTTTGTCTTTGCAGGACAAGGGCTGCAATCCCTGCTGTAGAAATTGATATTGCATCAGCCTTAACCCAGCCAAGTTTAACCTGAAATCATATATCAATAAATAGCAAAACTTTTTCATAAACACATGAGCTCAAAAGAGGGTAGGATCAGGCTTACAAAAAATGGACTCTATTTAAGAATTTCAGTACTTAGCTCCTCAAATTTCCAGCTTGTATCCCAGTGAGATGTCACTGCAACACAGTAGCTCTGAGACTCTGATCTCTGCATCCTACTAGGAGGATGAGTGGCTGACCAGGGTGCTAGCACCTCTGATTTCATGTGCTGGCCTTTAGTCAGTCCTTGCAAAAAGCATCACATTTCAAATGTACTTTGCTACATTTCAAGTGTACTTTGCTGGAACAGAGTGCCCTGCATTTATTTGTATTGTTAGAAATCCTACAGACCTGTAAAGGCTTGTAGCTGCTTTTCAGCATCTTGATTCTGATTACCTCTCCCAGAAACTTGTGATTTCTCATTAACTGGTCCTCAGCTCTGTGCAGCCACTGAGTGGAACAACAGTAGAGGATGTGAACGATGGTCTTCTGTGTGCTGTGTTTATACAGACCACATTTTCACAAGCAGTTAGGGGCAAGTAGTTCTGTGCAAGTGCTAGAGTCTATCTGGGTGACCGGAAGCGGCCCCACAGGCCTGGGAATCCATCCATGTGCCTAGAGTGCAAGTTCTGGCTTGCTGGGAGCCACAGAAAGTGGGTGTTGGGAGACAAAATTCCTCCAAGCTTCCAGTGAACTCTTCTCAGAGGAAAAGAAGAGACAAGGGTACACATGTATAAAGGCCTCATCTAGCATTCATCTGCAGTTTTCTTCCACTTTGTAGCTAGATCCTGGTGCTAACACCAATCCTGCTTTTTAAATAAAGACATTAAGGGGATATAAACTTATACTTCCACTTACTATGTTTACATCCAAAGGAGCCTTCTCTTAGTGGGAGGACCTGGGAGGAACTGTCATGATCTTTGCTATGCAGTTTTTTCAGTGTTTATGTAAAAGGTTGATGTTTGATTTACCCCATTTGTTAAAAGTATGAATTCCTTAAACTGACTTGTTTGTCAAAAATTGGACTATACATTTTCAGTGGACTTTCTTTCAGTCTGGATTCCGCAGCAATTTCTCCACAAGAAGACTTACGACCTATTAGGTGGCTCAGGTTGGACCCTGTGTTCAGGCCTGCTAGAAACAATTGGTTACATGTTTTCCCAAACATGTAACTCTATGAGAGATCCCTCTCAGCACAGGGCTTTGATTGTAGGTCACGACACTTAGGTTTTCCTCATTTGCAAGCGTCCTCTGAACACCAGGTGAAGAGAGGTAAAATAGAGCTCGGATCATCTTTCAGAGGCCTGCCATGGTCTCACCAGTCCTGTGTGTGTCATCAGTCTGCCTGTGCCCAGGAAAGAACAGTGATCAGATCACTGAGCTGTTCTTTCTGAGAGTCTTTACCATGAAAAACAAATTCCTTCTACATTTTTTCCCTCTTAAAATTTGCTGTGTTTCTCTTGAAAGAGGATTTAATAGTGCTGAAAGGAAGAGGTTGGGAACTAGACTGATAAATACTTTAAACTCCTCAGATATGCATTCACACAGTGAATTTAAAGCCCATGTTTTACTTCCTAGACAGAACCAAACAATGATGACTGCCTCTCGGAGTCAGAAAAGATGGCAATGGACTTAAAAGATCCAAATCGTCCAAGATTCACCTTGCAGGAGCTCCGGGATGTCCTTCATGAGAGGAATGAATTGAAGTCTAAAGTGTTTTTACTTCAGGAGGAACTTTTATATTACAAAAGGTAGGTTAGTTCTCCTCTCCTGTTGCATGCTATACACAGAGGAGCCATAGGGCAGGTCTAGAAACAATGAATGTGCTCTTAAGTAGTGTCCAACAAGTTTTTATTTCTGCAAAGGCTTTAAGTAGAGATTGCAAGCATACAGCTTTAGTTTGAATCTGGTTCCTCAAAACTGGGAGAAACTATGTCCTTCCCTAACTCCCAGGTTCCCCTTGAATCTTAGAAAGATTACAAATAT
Source organism: Astur gentilis (assembly GCF_929443795.1). Lineage (NCBI taxonomy): Eukaryota > Metazoa > Chordata > Aves > Accipitriformes > Accipitridae > Astur > Astur gentilis. The sequence goes on along the minus strand of NC_064886.1, from coordinate 17,954,173 downwards.
TTAATACTTTTGAACTTCAAAAAATGAGGTTAAGAGTGGGTCTAAAATGAAAACTCTAGAGCTTTTATTCAATGCATTCCTTTTCTCCCTCTCCTTGTCATAATGGAAAGAAAATATTGAAAGGAGACCCAGTTCTAGGTGCTGTTTCTTGATTGACAGAAAAATCTCCCATTGATTTCAGTGAGCTTGGAACAGATCTTTTTGCATTTCTTCACCAACAGTACTACCTCAGATTGAATTTTACAACTGAAAGCGTTTCCATGGCTCGGGAGGAGCACACTAATTATCTTTTTTTCTTACAAGTGAGGAAACAGAAGAAGAAACTAGATCCCCTCAACCTACGCCCATAATTCAGTCAAAACCCTCAACTCAGCCTGAATCTGGAATCAAACGACTGTAAGTAGCATATTTTCTAAGGATACTGGATATAGTCTGCAAATACTAAATGTTTCTTAAGGATAGGACAATTTTAAAGAATTTTTAAATTATGATAACTACATCCCTAATGTATATGGGAGAGACATTGAAGGAACACTTGACAGGTATCATGAAACAGCAGTTGGATTTGGCCAAAACTGCCTAGATCTGGGACAACTTTCAGTCCCAGATTATTTCCTGTGGTACATTCTGCTCCCTACACACAGAGAGCAGTAGGGAGTCCAACAGTACTCCGTGTGCTTGTGTTTAGGAGCCAGAATGGTGTGCCCAAGAAGCCCACTCCAGTTCTGATGTTTCCTTCTTAAGTACACTATTCAGGCTAACCAAAAGACCATGTGTTGCAATGTTTTATTATAACTGGTATGAGCTGATGAGCTTTTAAACACAGACACCTGATCTTCCTAGAGAATTTTCTTGTCTGGGCCACATAGTCATACTCCAAAGGGAGGTGCTACTAATGGTGGTCTTATACAGAGCACCGCTCAGCCTGTCCTGTGTGCTCAAAACTGAAGTCAGTGCTGGATCTCTAGTGTGCAAGGATTGTAGGAACAATGCTCCTGTTCAACCACAAGTCCCAGTTCCTTAACACACAGATGCTAAGGTGGTGGAGTGTCGGAAACCCCAGGCCCTCAGGTCATGCTCAGGAGACATGTAAGGAGTGTTGTTCACAAGTAAAGCCAGCTGCAGACCTGTAGCAGTTGGGTGTAGAGAGCAAGGTTTTCCCGTGACCTCACTGTGCCTGTTTCCCTGTTGACCTAAGCCTTTAGAGCCTGACTTGCACTATGTGTACAGCACAAAAACCTTTTGTTTGCTGAAGAAATTTGCTGCTGGAGAGGATGCCAGCTTTCTTGGCTATAAAGAACCCCACATTTTTCTGGTGAAGTATTTAATGTTGCTGTCTGAAACCTAAGCTTACTGTCAGAGGTGTGCATTTACTAGTATATCACCTATTTATAAAATCACAGTGTTAGCCAATCCTTTTGTCTGTTGAAACTCCTTCCTTTTATATTTATTTATTTCAAATTAAGTCTTGTAAACTTATAGAGAGTCTTTGGATGTTTGATATTGGAAGCTTAACTTTTTTTTAACTGCATAAATGATTTTGGAACAGTCATTTGTTTCCATATAAAAAGCTTGTCCATCCTCTCCCTGTGTCCATAGCCTTCAGTCCTTGTTTAATAATAGCAGCAGCCCTGTGAGAGTAAGATCCTTTGGAAGATCTGGACTGATCCAAAACACCATAAAGTCAGGAGGGCACTTCTGATTATTTTCAGTAGACTCCAGCTTCTCTCTGTGATGCTTTGTTTGCTGAGAGAACCCTTCCTCTCACATGACTAGAAGATACACTTTGAGTTTGGACTTAAGTTTTCATTCTGCAACTGTGATGATAATAATAATACTTTGTCTAACAAGATCTCCACTGTAAAGCTTCTCTTTTATTTTAGTACTTTTTAATGCTTATCCCGTTGTGGGGGATGGCTGATTTCAGCTTATGCAGTTTATGTTGATTGCAGTTTCCATGCTTGATTTATGAAGCAGCATAAAAATGTAAATAGATGTAAGACAGAATACATGCTGATGAAGTATTAGCTTTGACTCTGCCTTCTGCATACATGCGTAAGCAGCGCAGGGACCCATGGCAGGAGGCACGTAAGTGTTTTCAACCAGTTATTGCAGTGCTTTCTTCCTCTCAGTTAATTTTTTTAGGGAAAACCTGTTGAGCCCCAGACTATTCAATCAGTGCACATTTTCAGACATCTATCCAATCTTTCTGTTTCTCAGAATCTATGTTAAATTCATATAACTAAAACCACACAGAATAAAACATAAAATCATGTTGGTTTGGATCCTTTCAGAAAAGGCAAGAGTCCTCTTCTGCCAGACAGTGGAAGCATGTATTGAACCTGCTGTCAAGAAGAAATTACTTTCTTTAGCTTTCATGCTCTGTCCCCAGGTTTCTTTCTGCTCTCTCTTCATTTAGCCGTCATACTAAATAAAGGGAGATAAAACTGTCTACTTAAGTAACCTGAAGGATGGTAGTAGTTTTCAGATTTGTCTTATTATTGCAGCCTGTCTGGATAGGATTTGTCTAGAGTGGGTTTATTTTCTTTCCTCCCTACTCTTTGTGTGTGTTGTCAACAGTCTACTTGGAGATGGGCTATAAAAAGTCAGGAAATTTCACTGCTGGGAAAATCAAAGAACCCAAGTGTAGCAGCTGTTCTGCCCTGTTATAGCACCCTTCCTGCTCCACCTGCAGTCCCTGCCTGCTGCAAGCTGTCTCCAGAGCTCCCTTCTCCCTCTCCCAGGCAGGATGCTGTCAGCACCTCGCTATATGGCTACCTGGGTAACACACTGGCACATAAACTCTGCATACATAATGATGTGCTGAAAACTTGTAATGCTGATATCTGTGTGCAGAGTGCCTTTACAAATTAAAGTAGGGTTGCTTTTCCCTTTGTTTCAGACTTTTCCTCCTGATTAAACAAAAAGCTGAAGTACAAAAATAGGAGACACTGTTGCTATCCTCTCAAGAGAAGTTTTATGCTTGCCTGTGTAATGTGCCCTTTTTTTCTTGACCATGCAGTGTCTCGGGGAATGAGATAAATATATGTAGCCTGTACCATCTAAGATGTGCTCGGGTGATTCTGTGTTGCATCCCCATAAAGAAAGGAAAGCAGAAGTTACAGAAATCAACATTTTTTCACTCCCAGGGTTTGCACGTTTGTGGGGCAAACTCTGAGTTCTGATCTCGGACTGATTGATTTCTACGTTTGTCTCTACCACATCACATGTCAGAGTTTTGATGAAATAATGTAACCAGGAGGCTCTACTGAGGAATAAGAGTACAAGGATTAAAAATGCTCCCTCTGTTTTGAGCAGAAAACACCCTTTTGTTTTCTTTTTAAGGATACGTGCTTGTTTGTCACTGATGTAATGCCTGAAACAGCCATAAGTTTTCCTATTCTTGCAGTCTACAAAAGCTGTCTCATTTCTGCAGCTCATGGACCATACCACAATGCGTAAAAACAGAAGTCCTAGCTACTGCTAATGATACAACAATGTTTGCTTGTTTGTTTTCATTTTTAATCTAAGAATACCAGTTAGAGTGACTGTGTTGGGGAGAGCTGCATTTGGTCACAAGTGAAATGTCTCTCGTGATTTCAACTTAATCTTTAATTGACATTAGTCCACAGTTCAAAAAAATATTTGGCACAAGGGAGAACCTCTGAGGAGAATCCTTAGAAAAACAGAGGGTATTCCAGGTATGGATGAAGGTGTGTTGGCAGGTTTGTGTGGGGCTGGCTGGGCATAGAGCACCAAGCCAGAGTGCTCTTTCAACCTCTAAGTTGCATGAGTTGTATAATGTGTAGCAAAAGTGCTGAACTCTTACAAAGAAACAGTCTTGCTGCTAGCCAGCTAGAAAGTGTTTCTGCTAGAGTAGTTGCAAGGTTTCAATTAAGTATTAAGCTGCCTGCACTTGATATCTTTCTGCATGTGAAGCAATGCAGGTTCTTTTGGAACAGATAAATAGGCCCTTTAACCAAATAGCTTGCATAGGAAGTTACTTCAAGATTTCACCAGTGATACTGGTTTTTAACTTGAAACTATCAACTATAACATTTGTAAAATTTTTAACTGTGATGCTGGTCCTGTCTAACCCTGTTTTACGTGCAAATATCCAGTATTCACAGCAGAGTCCTGTTTTGTATTCCTTAACATACACCTTCATCCTTCATTTCATTATGTATGTGCCTGTTTGTCTCTTGGGAAGAAAAATGTGCACTCTGCTCTGCATTGCTAGAGGTGGTAATACCTTGATGAAATCCAACCCAGATTGCAGGCTGCCTCACAACAGAAAAGTGGTATCTTTTAGAAATTCAAAAGCAATTTAAACTGTTACAATGTCTGTTTTTTCTAAATAAGAGTTTTTCACTGAGGAGAGCTGTCTTGGGTGATGCAGATCCACCTCTCCCTGTAACATGTCCTGTGTGGTAATTCAAAGTAACCCTGTGTATCATGTTTGCTTCTTTTCTTTTTAATGGAATGCTTTTTCTTTCCCTTGCTCCAGTCTTACCTCTTCTGTGTCTGTACTTTCCTGACCAGGATCTTTACAGCCATAATGCCCATGGTAGCAGCTGGATTGATTCCAGACGATCCCACATTGCAGCCAATAAGAAGACTTGTGTCCCTTGTAGGAATTTTTCTTTTAAATGTTTTGTACCGTGGTTTCCTTTTGCATGACCCTGTGTTAACATGCACTGCTGGTTGCATTCTCATCGGCTGCCTGTGGGATCACAGAAGAACAAAGTGCCAATCAGAATGACCAGTCAGTACACAGCTCATTGTAGTCCTCCATGCTCATCCACAAGTATTGACATTTTATCACCTTTTACCTTAATGGTACCATGCTAAACCAATCATTACTCCTTAGAAAATTGTTGCAATATGCAATTTTAACTCTGTTAATTTTGCTTACTAAGCGTGCCTATTCACAATTCACACCAATGCTTTTTAAGAAACCCATGTAATTCTAATGACATGTTACAAATCAGTTAGATTTACAGAATGTAATGGCTGATATCTACATTTTCAGTGTTAATTATAAGCTGTTGCTTCCATGTCTTTCTATCTATGCACTGTATATTTTGTCTCTAATTATGTATCTTGGAATAGACTATACACTCTGGATAATCCATTCTATCATCCTATTCTTGGCTGTCCCTGGAAGATGTACTGATAATTGTTAATGCAAAGTCTCTTTGCATTAGAACTGCTGCTTTAGTGATCTTTATATTTACAGCAGCAACACAGTATTTAAATTCCCTTCCTTTCCACACAGACATGCTTTTTCCAAACATCCTCTGTGAGAGTTTTCTAGGCATAATAACAATTTTAATTGTTTCAGAAGGAATTTAAAAAGTTTAACCCTTCTGCTCCATGTAGAGATTTTATGAACATATTTTTCTCTTACTTAATTTCATGATAAAGTGAAAAATTACTGAACTTTGACATTTGAAACTTACTGCATAAATACAGCAGTGCTTTGTGTGGACTTCAAGATACTAAGCCTGACCATGCGGCACCAAACATACTCAGCAAAAAGCTTCAGTGGCTAGACAGTTCTTTTATCAGCTGGAATTGGATCTGTCCCTGAAAAGACATAGCATATGTGTGTGAATTTCTGAGCTCCTGTGATGAAGGTGGTAGAAAAGTATGAGGCTAATTAAGTACAAAAGACTTATTTCACTATTACGGCCGCACATTTGAAGCCAGGAAATGCAAAAGTTCAGGTCCTGCTAGCAACGTTAGTTATCTGGCATTGCACTTGTGTAGCTTTTTATATCACTTTCTAGTTAAGAAATAATTATTCTTAATATTCTTGATATTCTTAATAATTATCATCATGCTTACCTGCACATATGATAGAATATTTTTTCAGGAAAGCTGCCTTAAACTTCATCTGACACTCAAATACAGCCTCCTATGTGACTAGAGACATCGAAGGCAGAACTCCCTGGTCTGCACAAGGCGGCTTGGACGGTTGGGATCATGGTACTGAGGGGAGACTTAAGGGCGTGTGGGTGGAGGAAGAATGCTGAGGACGGTGGGGCGTGGACATAGGGTCAGGTTTATGCCCTGACAAATATTCCATCACCTGTCAAAGTTGAGTTTATGTTTGCATAGTCTCTTACTGTAGCAGCATTTAGCAATTCCCATCCTGGATCAGAACTGCATTATGCTTGATACTGTGCAAGCAAAGCAATATTTACCTCCTAAAGTGCACCATTAAAACCAAAGGGTATGCAGCCAATTCAAACTTTTGGTAGCTGGAACCACAACTTTTGCATTTCTCAGCAGACCTAAACACTGCACTAACACCTCTTGTACTGAACTCATGACAAACACTGAATTTGCCTAATCAAGTAACTTCATCCTATACAAATAAAATGATACTAAGGATATTTTCAACTGTATTTTTTTAGCTCTGTTGTCAGCTGGCAATTTGTTGTTGTATTAAATGGCTGTTGGTTCATGTACGTCATTATCTTAGAGCACCCAAGCTGTGTGACAGGAAATGACGTGCACACTTGTGTGCCTTTGTTCAGAGCCTTCATCCTGCAAACTCTTGTGCACATATGTGCATTTATTCATTTATTTTTGCAGGAATCAAGTCTATCTCTCAAAGTCTGTACACTTGGAAAAAATGTGGAGGCTTATTTTCTTATCTTTAGAATTTCCTTGCTGACACCCTTAAAAACATTCTCTGTTTCTGCTTTATGGTAAATTACAGATTTAATGCCAAAGATACCACTTTACTTACGCCATGAAACTAACCTGTATTGTGTCGCTTCTTTATCTCAGGGCTGGGGAAGGGGGAATATACATCTAAAATGATACCTGCACCTTGTAGAGTCAACAGCATTTAGAGCTTACTTGAAGCTTCCACAGCCAAACCGCTTGAGATTGCAATGGCTTCATCTCTAATAACATTTTGACATGCACTCCCATCAGGCTTCACTGCCTTGATTTTTGCAGATGCAAACAGATTTTTTTGCTCTGTGTTTTGTTGTGCTGTGTATCGTGTCGGGTGTTTGAAGTGTTTTGAAGATGGTAAACAGTGTTCTTTCTTTTCCTTCCCCTCCCTTACTCCTCCCTTCCCGGAAGGTTTAGTTTCTTCTCTCGTGATAAGAAACGTATGCAGGCGTCACAGAAAAATGTCCACTTCCAGGATACTTTTGGAGAATGGTCACATTCAAATAAAGATGACTTCTACACCGAACAAGGACAAGAAGCCCTGCAGCACCTGTGACTAAAACCTTGAAGTGTTCGGTTTACCGCAGTAGATCTCAACAGTCTAGTAACAAGAAGCTTCTGTAAAAAAATCCGGCAGCTCATCACTTTTATTTGCCTTGCACACCTCAGTGGTTGTGTTTCAGATGTACTCTTCAAAAGGGATCCCTCGCTGTTTACTTGGTGACTGTTTGCTGAAAACAGAATCCAAGCTTTGTAGTAACGGTCGCTGATACCCTGGGGCATCGAAGCTTCTAGATGACTTGTTTTGTGCTGAATAACAAGTCTATGGTCTTGTTCATGCATTAACTACAGTAACACAAGCTTCTTTAAACCAAAAAAAGGACCTGTGCCATTATTAGAAGTTTGTTTGCAGTGTACAATATCTAGTGGCAAAGACTCTTTTACCCTGTTTGTTAACACTATCGGTTGTTTTGCTTTTTATTTCTGTAAGAATTTTTTCAAGAGGGATATGACAGCTGGCCACTCTCCATGGCAGGTCGTAGCACTGCTGTGTCCTGTCCAGTTCAGCTGGCATCTGCATTTTGCAGAGTAACCACTTGGAAATCCACCTGATACAAACTGATGAACTGGAGTAGCCTTGAGAGGGATAGTGAGTGTACATTTCCCTTGCTGCTTATAGTGCCTAAAGCATGAAGAAACCGATGTATGAGGTGAGCGTGCCTTGCATTTTGCCATGAGTTCTGTAGTATTAATGGAAAACAAACTGCTTACAAGGAGGAATTCTAACACTTGAATTTTTTCCTTCTTACCAGGGACTTCCCCCTAGAATAGCACGCAGCTGCTGTAAAGGAATTAGGTCTCTTTCCCACAGACAGGTTTTTAATTAAGTCACACTCCACTTTTCTGCCTAAATTCAGATTGAAAGACATCCTCAACTAGCTGACATGAACTATTTCAACAGACTTAGAGATGACCCCAACTCAAAATGTTTTCTCTGACTAGTCTAAACACTACTTAGGCAGAGCAGATGAATTCTATATATGCAGGCTGCTCCACTCATGTTGGTTGATGTTTGGGTAGCCTGCAGTTGCAGGGGCTGAACTTGCCAGCAAAAGCCCAGCACAGCTGAACTGCCAGGAGGTGGGATTTAGATCTGCTTTGCAATTGAGCTTGTGGGACCCTTAGGTCTGACTGAGATTGTACTCACAAAAACCATGACACTAAAGCCCCACGCAGTGTAACTGTTGCGTACAGTCCTGTGTCAGTGCACTCCCTGCCTCTGCACCACACACTCCACGAAGGCACCTAGGCAGGCGGGAGAGGGTGAGCGCATCCACGGCTCCTTGCGAGGGAGTTGCTAAGGTCTTTCTGTGAATTTGGCTGTGTGCTAGGAGAGTCCGCGCTGGAGCACCGTGCTGCTGGTGAGGAGCATCTAGTTACGACAAGGCTGTAGGCAACTTCTGCACATGTAGCTTAGTGCAGGGGGCTGTGAGCTGCTGTTGGCACCTTACCCCCAGCAACTACATCCGGTCAGTGTAGAGCCTCTTCTCAGGAGTAGCGCTAAGAGGAAAACACAATGCTCAGGCTGGGTAACACTCCAACTACTCCAGGTACTGAATGTAGGAGGAAGGCTTGAAGAACTCCTGAATGACAGCAAGAGGGTTTAGTGCAGGCCAGTTTTTAATGCAGGGTAATCAAAGACTCTGGATTCTTTAATGTGTATGGGCAGCAAATGGTTTTTAGCCCATCTAGAGTGAAACTGCCGGGAAACTGTTTTTGCAGTGGTGGGCTGAATGCTGCTCTGCTTCTGACTGTAACTGTGCTACATTTTGAACACGGACCTTCCATGTGTTCTAGGTAGAGAAAGTGTTTACTGTGCCTCCCTGGTGTCGTTGCAGTTCAGGGCAGGGAGGAAATGTGGCCTTATATGAAAGACATCTGCATCTGGGTAGTGTCTGATGCTAGTATTAGGCAGATATGCATTTGCCTGGTTACATTTTGGTAACATATCTTAAGTTTTATGCTTACAGAAAGCTGTATCCATAAAACAGCAGCACTTCCCCCCTTGTGTGACAAGCAATTCCTAAACTGGGGGAGTGTCTTAATTTAATGACACTTAAGTTGCTAAGATCTCAATTTCGCTTCCATGTTAGGAAAAAAAAAAAAAAGAGTACACTACAGTTATATCAGGCAGTTAAAGTAAATTGTGAATGATGCCTGTTGAGTCTCTCCCTCGCATAGTTTACAGTCGTTCGGCACATTTAGAAGAGATGCAGTGATTGGAAACAATGCAAGAATGTGGCGGATGCACGGCCTGAATAAGCACATCATTTTTTAAATCAGCTGAGAGCAACGAACTGGGATAACAGAAATACAGAGTCTGAACTGTTTTCCCACAGCACCTAAGCTGGTGTATTACAAAGGACGTCTCCTGGCCTAGCGCACGCAAAGCTTGTCCATACACCAGAGCCCAGTGCACTATTGTCGGGTCAAATCTGCAGCCAATTTCAAACAATGGCACTAAGCAGTACAACCTTCCCCCGCTCATCTCTGTAGCCCATTACCTCAAAAATCTAATTAGTCACTCCTGACCTGCTAGCATTAACCACTTCACTCCTCATTCTCATGTTTGAAATGCTGAGTTTACACACTCCAAGTGCCATCAGAAAGGATGGCATATAAGGAGGAGTATGTAAAGATTTAAAGATCTGTCGTGTATTGTTTCTCAATATTCAAGTAAAATCTGCTTTTAGAAAAGGGGCCAGGATGTTGTCAGGTAAGGGGCGTAATAATCCTGTCTGCAAAGTGCAGGATCACTGAAGTTTTTTTGGTTGGGGGTTTTGTTTGTTTGGTTTTTTTGTTGGGCAGTAAATCATTTTAACAGTTTAATAAATATTTCTGGAAAACAAGTATTTCTGCAAGGCTTGTGTCCTTTTTTTTGTGGAAAGTTAATACCGTCTCTTCTTGGGGATGCAGCATGCAGGTCTGTCTTCTTTCCCCTGAAAAAGGCTCATACAACTCTTCATGGAAATAAAGGCTCAAACTGGGCAAGGTTTAAGATAGGGAAATTCAAAGGCTAACAAAAATAAATAGAGTTTAAAATACATTAGCAAATATTTAGGAACAGCTTATAATGTCAAAGAATGCCACAGAGCTTTTTCTAGAAAGCACTGTAAGCTCCTCAACAGAAGATGTGTCTCTGTATAGGTGTATCCTGGCTCTGAAAAAAAAGATGCTTTGCCCTTTGTTTTCCCCAATTCAGCTATAAGCAGCAGCGAGCCCAGTTTCCAGAATGGGATTTAAACCCTGTGCAGGCAGGACTTTGCTCGCAGAGAGGAGGAGAGGACAGAGCGGGTGCAGCTGCAACATTTAACCATGACACCGTCCTCCAGTGATTTTCCGTGGATTGATCAGGAACATTAGGTGTTTTCTGACCTGCTTACTGCTCTGTATTGTGCATTCCTCTAATACAAAGGAATTAATTACATCCTCCCATGATGTAAAAAATAGATTTGTTGTTACATGCTTCTCTCTCACCTCGCAGAACTAGTTAAAGACACGGTATTACTAAAGATCTCACCTGTCCCAGTGTCTTCAAGAAAATAAAGTCATTTCCCATCAGCTTCTGTTTTGGGGCATGGTTTTCAGAAGCTTAGTTTGTTGCTATTCCATTACTATTTCTTCAACAAGTGACTACTTCATAAAGAGCATCTGTCTCACTAAATGAGCGTGGACATCTGGCACATAAATAACTAAATACAAAGCTCTCTCCTGAACCCTACTCCAGGCAGCCAGATGGGTGTCAAACAAGGTATGCACTCAATTTCAGTGGGATGCCCGTACATATAGTGCAGTTCTTACAGCATTCATCAGCATTCAAAAATATTAATACAAAAGTTTATTTTCTCTGAAGAACAATTCAACACATAACTGCATTAGCAACCAAAGTACAGAGAGCTTCTAGCAGGTGAGAGTTGCAGGCACAAGACAGTAATGCCACAGCTGGCTCTGGGAATGCTGCTCACAGCCCCAAGCTGAAGGCAACACCTCCAACTGAAACAGCGTGGATGTAAGAGGAGATAACATACCCCAAGGAGAAGGCACTGTCGCCTATCGATGCTTGTCATCATCTCTTTGTTTCTTGGTATCTCTTTCCCTGCTCCGGTCTCTATCCCTGTCCTTCCTGTCTCTGTCCTTCCTCTCCCTCCCTCTGCTCCTCTCGTCTTTGGAGTCCCTGTCCCTCTCACTTTCACCCCAAGTCCACGACCGCTCCCTTTCTGGCCATCGCTTGTCTCTGCTCCTTTCATGGTCTCGGTCCCTTGTTCTCCAGTCCCTTGTTCCCTCACGAGACCAGTTTCTTTTCTCTGCCGATCCTTCTCCATAGAAATCATTTTTCATGTTTGGCAAATTGATGGGTTTTCGGAAAGGTCTGTCCCGTCCTCCAAACCGTAGCTGCCCGGATTCTTTTTTGCCTCCAAACCCACCTCCAAGCCTCCGAGGAATCCATCCTTTGAGAGTTCTTTCCAGTTCAAAGTCTACAAAGATCTCATGCTGATCAATAACCAGCCTGTTGGCGTCTCTGTGGGCCTTCAGGAGAGCACGCTCCTCTTTGTACTCAATAAACGCATAACCCTTGGAAAATCCCGTGACCAGGTCTCGAACCAGACGGATCTTTCTGATGTCTCCATACCGGGAAAAGACCTCTTTTATCTTCTCTTCTGTTGTCTGAAGATTGAGCCTTGCTACAAACAGGGTGAGGTGAGGATCTCCTGTAACTCCCTTGTTGGGTACGTAGCGTGCCAGCATAGCTCTCCATATGGCACGGTCGTGGGGCTCTTCATCCGTGCCATCAATGCTGCCGGCTTTGAGGGGGTCGTACTCCTTTGCTATGGGGGCCCAGTCGTTCATCGTCTAGGGGGAACAAAACACGCATCACACAGGCTCACAGGTGTCTTAGGAAGTAGAGCAGCTAGTGCCAGAAGCACTTCCAGCACTGCTGTACGGTATTTTTCAACCAAAAATCCCCCACAGTGTGACAAACTGAAATAAACCAGCAATGCCGCTGTTGTTTTGAGTTCACCTCCAGGGGCAGAGCCATGGTGCGGAGCCTGGATCCGTCCCCCGCCTGCGAGGAGCCCCGCGGCCCGGCGCCGTTCCCCCCGGCCTGAGTGGAGCCCCGCGACCCCGTCCTTCCCCCGCGGGCCCTACCGCGTGTCCCCCCTCCCGAGGGACCCCCGCCGGGACCCCCGCCTGACGGCCGAGGACCGCCCGCCGCGCCGCTCACCTCACCTCGCCTCGCCCCGGCGGCTCTTCCGGTCGGCAGAGGCCGATTCGCCAGGCCCGGCGGGCCGGAGGAGGGAGGCCGGCTCCCGCCGGTGTTTATCTTCACACCTTCCCCCCCATCCCCCGCTCGCCTCAGGCGCCGCCAACACCCCCCTGGCCCCCCCGCCCGGCCCCGCTCCCGGGAGCCGCCTCGCCTCACCACGACGCCCGGCGAATGCGGCGTTGAGGAACCGCCGATGCGTTTACCTCCCTGCGCGCCCGGCCCGGCCCGGCCCGGCCCGGCCCGGTGCCGGTGCCCAGCCCGGGGCAGAGCGAGGCCTCGGCTGGCGGCGCCGGCAACCAGCCCCGGCCGTTCCCGCTGCGCCCCCGCGGTCCCCTCACCGGCAGCGGCGGGAAGGAGGGACGGTGGTGTCTCCACAGGGGAAGGGGCAGGGCGGGAAGCGCCGCCGGCCCGCGGCCTCCTCCATGGAAACCGCAGGGGCGGGGGGGAGGGGGGCGCTCCGCCCGCGGGCCCCGCCGGTAGCACCGCCCGACCCGGGAAGGAAGTTAGCGGCGGGCTGCGGCGGGCATGCAGCGGGGCCGGGAGGAGGAGGAAGAGGAGGAGGAGGAGGAGGGCGATGGCGGCCCGGAGCGGGCTCTGGAGAAGAGCCCCTTCCAGCTGACGGCCGGGGATGTCTACGACATCTCCTCCGTGATGGGCCGGGACCTGCTGCAGCTCAGCGCCGGGCCGCAGGTGCCCGCCGCCCTGGCCCGGCTGCAGTTCAGGATCGTGAGGGTGCTGGAGATGCTGGAAGCGCTGGTGAGCGAGAGCAGCCTCGCCGAGGAGCAGCTGCGGATGGAGCGGGACAGCCTGCGGCGGGAGGTGGAGGAGCTGCGGGGAGAGAGGTCCCGAGGGAGCACCCAGCAGGTGGGCGCCCGGGCCGTGGTGGGCGCCCGGGCCGTGGTGGGCGCCTGGGCCGTGGTGGGCACCAGGCCCGTGGTGGGCGCCCGGCCCGTGGTGGGCACCAGGCCCGTGGTGGGCACCCGGGCCGTGGTGGGCACCAGGCCCGTGGTGGGTGCCCGGGCCGTGGTGGGCGCGAGGCCCATGGTGGGCACCAGGGCCGTGGTGGGCGCCCACTGTGCAGCACGGCATGGCCGGGGCAGCTTGGCTGTGGGGTCATCAGCTGCGAGGTGGCACATGCGGCAGAGGCACCTTCCCTGGCATAGGTCGTGGCCTGTCCGCTTGGCAACGTGCGGGTTGCGAAACCCACGCTAACGCCAGCTGGATCAGAGGATAGTTTTGCCACAATGGCCGGTCTCTGCTATCGCAGGCAGAACGAGTCTCAGAAAGTTCACTTCTCATCTTTGTGGAAGGCCTTGAAGCCGTTTCCAGAGCAGAGGTCTTAAGGGTTATTACAAGTCGCGGTGCTGTGGATCCTCGCTCCTCTTTCACTGTAGGGACCAACCATGCTTTTAGCTCAGCAAGGTGGAGTGCTCACAGAGGAGTTCCGACACACACAGGCAGGTGGTCACAGAGTACAAATCCACCATCGTACAGCTCTTACCCAGCACCTGTCCCATAAAGACAACTTGCCATTTATGCAAATGCTAAAGCTTTGTTACTCTGTGCAAGGGAAACCCGTGTCTGTGACCAAAAAAGGCATTACCACAAAGGTCTTAAATTAGGAAAGAAGAATTCAGTTCTCGCCTCTCTCTGCCACAGAGTTTTGGTGTGATGTTAGACAGATTGCTCAGCCTCTCTCGTCCTCAGAAAAGCAGATAAAAGCAGCTTCTTGGCAAACTAGATTGCAAACTCTTTGGGACAGAAACTTTGCTTTTAGCTGTGGTCAGAGCCTGTCACATACTTGGCTGGGAAATGCGGACGCCAAGGGAATACAAAAATTATATGAAAAACTATAATTAACAGCTTGGAAAAAATCGGGACCATGGTGAAGTCATACTAGTTCTAAGAATTCCTACATATTTACAAAATTCAGAATTTTTACTCTATGAGTGCCCTGTCTTTAATGTGTCACAAGATCATGCCCACCACCATTTATTTTACAGCTCAGCCTTGGACCAGATAAAATGATAATAGACCTCACAGATCCAAATCGCCCCCGGTTCACACTACAGGAGCTGCGAGATGTATTACAAGAGCGTAACCAGCTGAAAGCTCAGCTTCTTGTGGTGCAAGAGGAGCTACAGTGCTATAAGAGGTATATCACAAAGTCAGCAAAGAACTAATAACAATTACTTCTTGTCTGGGGAACTTAGCAGGTCAGAGTATTGCAGGTTGGAGCACCTGGATTGGGCTAGGCACTGTCCAGATGTACAAGAGACATCTGTGCTCCCAAGAGCCTACAAATGAGCAAAGAAAAACAGGAGAATTATGAAGTCTCTACACAACATAATTTTAAAACTAAACTCCGTCTTAATCTGTGCAGTTTGCAGCCTGTTCCCATAACTGTACCACTGTAAGCCTACGTATAGTTACTCCCACTCCACATACAAGCTGGGTTCTTATGCACATGAATTCATCCATGCAGCTGCAGCAGTTGCACACATGCTGTTCTTTTCTAAAGCCACGCTACGTACCAAAGAGCTTGGGGGTTTCCATCTCAGCTTTAGTCAAAATTTCCTTCCTCCTCCAGCTGCTTGCACAGTGGGTATGGTATTGATCTAGAAAGCAGAATATTAAGCCCTTTCATCATCATTCAAGATAAGCTGTGGGGTTTGCACTTGAGCTGTGCAAAACAAGTGCTTTCAGAGAAGGATTTTGGTCTTTCTAGAAGGGACCAGCTTGGGAGAATCAGTGTGAGCCAAATGGCGGGATGCAGGAAGGATCTTGCTCTTGGTGCTACAAATTCATTCACCTCTAAGGCTGCTCTCCTCCAACCTCTTGCCCTCATCATCAGGTTGTATTATAAACTCTTTGGGGCAAGAAACTACTTACTCTAGACACAAAATGTCTGACCACATTGACTCTAGTTGAGATACCTCAGCAGCAACCTCTTAGATACAGTAAGCCCGCCCTTTGCCTTGTCTATCACAGGCAGATTAAGCCAAGAAGTAAAAGTTAAATCCCAGGAGTCTGTTTACAAACTGCTCAAGAGCACTTCTCACAGCACAGTGGGGCACTGCTTCCCCAGCTCAGCTGCCTGCCCTTGCTGTGCAGCCATTGGAATGGCTTCTTGCTTTGACTTCCCCGCTGTGTTACACAACTTCTTACAGGCCAAGTTAAAAATTAACAGTGTGAGTGTTTTCAGTTTTTGAGTGATTTAAGCCACAGTGTTGTGCACCTAGAGGGTGTGTCAAGGCTGCCTTTCAGTTCAAGTAATTCTCTGTGCTTATTGCCTTGTACAGCGTTGCAGCTTAAGCTAAAAACCATCTTCCCTTTAAACGTTCACATAAAATCCTAATTATGATTGTACAGCCATAAAGAGTAGCTGTGCAGGGGAAGAGGATAAATATGAGTGTATGTTCTAAAACGTCTCGTGTATATCAGAAATAAGCTCTATATAGCACAAGTTAACTGATGTCCTCACAGAGAATGGCTTAAAATGACTGATGATGTTTGGGGATTGCACTTTTAGTCATGATTTCTGAGTAGAATTATTGTGCAGATATTAGAGATCTGCAGTATCACCAAACAGCTCACAGTCCTGCTTCGCTAAGAGGAGAATCTGCCTCAGAATTATCCCATGCTTGATGTCGCACCAGTTTCTAGATACTCTCCTGTATTTTTATTTCCAAGGTCCAGCCAAGTGTTGCTTAACTACTTTCAGCCTTCAGCTACTGCAGTCACAAGCTTTGATCCACTCAGCTCTCAAGATAAATGAGGTCAGCCCAGCACAGTAAATTGGCATGCTGTGAAAACATAGTGTAGTATGCAAGGTGGTAAAAATCTAACCTGATTTCAAGCAGGGGAAACATCCTTTGGAAAAACTGAAGCTTTTGCCTAAAGTAAGCGGTTACAACCTTGTAAAGTGTAGCAGCATCAAAGCAGGATGACAAAATCTACAGCTCAGGCAAAGCCTTTCTTTTCTCCTCTATAGGATGGAAAGAGGAACAGCCACCGGCCTTGCAGGGAAGCTGGGAAACTCCCATCTGTTCCCAGCCGCGTGGTGTGAGCCTTGGTGGCTGCACTGAAGGTACCACAGATCCACCCATGCAGAAATTCACCATTTGTGTCTGCACCCTACTGTTGTCTTTGGACTTTTGTACAAATCCAGTGTGTAATTACACTTCCCTTTCACTCCTATTATGATTTGCCGTTCTTCCTCTCAGGAGAAGGCCGCTCGTTACTTTTTTAGTGTTTTCATTAAAGCATAGTCTAAGTAAAATGACATTGCAGTCTGTAAGGAAAATAAGAGCAATTCATTACAAGGAATAGGCCAGGCTGCCATCCTGTCCTGTGACACCCATTCACCCACGTCCTAGGCTGCCCAGTAAAGGGTTTAACATATGCAATGCCACACTATGCACAAAACCATGAAAAATAAGCAAAGCCTCTTCTTTTCCCAGTGGGATCATCTCACAGAGAAGGGACCAAACTGATGAACTGGAAAAAGAAGCCAGTGGCAGCAGCCCTGGCACTAGCAAGGACAGCGAAGAGAAGACAATCATCAAACGGCTGTAAGTTTGTCTGCATCTTTTTTGGGGGAATATGGGAGAATATGGTATGCTTCATATTTAGTGAATCCAGGGATGAATTCTGAACTTTGGCCTCATTGGCTGGATATTGTTTTCTCCTCCTCTCCCTGTAAAATTAAAACCCGATAAAGAAATCCTTTCCTGTCAAAAAAACACTGCACAGGAAGGCAACCTCCACCCAGGCAAGCAGGGCGTCACTTTTTTTCTAGGAAAAATAAGCATTTCAGAGCAAAACTATGTGATACTTGCTTCCCCTGCTAGCACATTAAGACTTCGCTGTGGGAACATGCCAGCTGTCCCTGGAGGTTTGTTTATATTGTATGAAGCAGCTGTATGCAGTACCCACAAGCTCAGGCTGCATCCCCAGAGTTTCCCAAAATAGCAGAACACATTGACACAGCCATCTCACTGCATGTTCCTTCTTTTCCAGTTGTACTTATTGTTTCCTTTTTTTTTTTTTTTTTTTTTTTTTAGGTTCTCTTTTAAACATGGAAAATGAGCACCCTCAAGAACATAACCACTCCTGTTCAGAAATGGCAGTGATGAGAGCCTCTAAGGTATTAGGGGAGTCAATGAGTAGAAGAAAAAGCATCTCTCCTACTGTAGAGAATAAGCAATCTCATCAAAACTGTGTTGTATAATATTCTTTCAGAATAGATTTTACTTTGCTTTTTTAGAAACTAAAACAAACACTTTTTGTATTTCCTGGATTCCTGCCAGACATTATCCACATGTAGAGAATAAATGTTTATACAAAGGTGGTTTTTATTCTTATTAAAAGAGCCTGTGGTGATCTGTACTGCCACTTACTTACCCCATCCACCTATCAAAATGCTCAGCCCAAATGATTTTGCTAGATGAAGATATTTTTAAGAGCTACATGCCATTCACAAGTGCGTGCATGCATACAAAAGCACTGGGAACGAAGAACCCATTCAGATTGCAGTCCCCACTGCTCTCATGCAGAAAGTAATTATCTTACACTAACACAGAACTGCTTGAAGAAAACCCCAGCACTGCATTTTTGTTTGCTTTCTTTGCATTAGATGGGCAGTACACAGGCAGCAGCACGCATAAGCCTGTCACACCCCACTCCACCAAAGGAAGATGCAGTTGGGCTGTGACAACAAAACGCCTGTACACACAGGAGTGCCTGGGGTAGAGATGAAAAATGGTGGAGAAAAGCACAGCAAGGGAGGAAAAGCTGCTGCATCGTGCTCTGCCCGCATGAAGGACTGATGTCTTTTCAGAGGTGCAGACATCCTCAAACTAGAGCAGATGCACCAAACATTCCATTTCTGGCAGCTAAAGGTCTCCTGTGGTAGACAGTTGTATTTTTCATTAGCTCTGTTCTTTCAGTCAGCTGTCACAAGCTGTGTATTAGCTCAAGTAATGAGATTTATCACTAGTGGAAGCATATAGGGCAAACAGAGGAGTAGAAAAAGAAGCTTGAAAGACACTAATTAGGTTCCACATTTAGAAAAGCAGAATTTCCAGAGCAGCAAAGTCTGAAGAGACTTAAAAAGAGCAGTGACAGGTACGAAACTATGATCTTACTCTCCTTAGAAGTGAAAGCAGGCTCTGAAATCTTTTGATTCCCTCTCATACGCTAGCAGCGTGAAAAATATAGGACACGTCACACATCTGCTCAGATGTACAATGCGAATGTGGCTCTGCAGTCTCCTTTCAGAGAGAATTTGTTAGCAACTGTATGTTAGCAAGGCAACAACAAAGATGTCTGACCTAAGCAAGTTGATTTAGCCAGGGCACAGGACAGCTAAAGTAATTTTGCCATCTTCAAAATATTAATAAGCCTTGGTCATGTCCCTGCAATGTATTTTCTAGAGGACGGCAGCAGCGAAGGAAGTCACTGCATTTCCTTAGCAGAGACTTTGCATTTAAAGAAAAAAAAATAAAATAAAAAAACCACACCACCAAACCAAAAACCAGTCATGCATCAGCAACAGCCGGGATACATCTTTGAGCTGAGAAGAGATGCTTATGTATGCTCTGAACTCCATTGTCTTCTGTGCTTTATCCAGGGATGTATTTTCCAATCTCCTTTAAAAGCTGGGGGAGGGGAATTATGCCCCAAAACACACTAATCACTCTACTAAGTCTTAATGAAACCACTTCAGGTCACGAACTGCACAGATTAAACAAAGCTGTGCAAAAGTAACAACCTGCCATGGAGGCAGTGAAGACTGTAGTAAAGCCCTAGGCCACTCTTTGCAGTTAGTTGAAGGAGCCAATAATGAAAGCTGCAATTATTCTTTTCAGTTTACCATGTACTTTATTAAAAAAAAAAGATTAAAAAAAAAAAAGGTGGGAGTTCACCAGTTAAAGTGGTCAGGAGATCACCTCAACCTTTTTTGGCTAGTTGTTTTCTAGAACTATCACAGTTACATCCACTCTGGTGCCAAGCGAGCTGCACAGCTTCTCTCTCAAATGGGGAGCAAATTCCTTGGCTATGGCTACACAGAAGAGGCTACAGTCCTATTAGAGCAACCCCACTGCCTCTGGCAAAGCCACACAAGCCTGACAAGAGCAGTTTAGCTCTCAACCCAAGGGCATCTTTCCCTGCTAAGTGCTTTCCACCTTACAAGAAGGTTTCATCTTCTAACAAGGCACAGAGATAAAAATCCACATGGCATGTTTCTGTGAAAAGTATTTTGACATATATATCTCTGTGTGTGTGTATATATATATATATCAGTTCTTAGAAAAGTAAAGGATACATACTCAGTGCAACATCAGCTTTATTACCATCTTCCGATGCAGTGCTACTTGATTACCAGTTAAGCATTTCAGAAAAGACAATTTTCTTTTTATGTAGAATAGGGAAGAGATCTTCCCCCTTTCTCATTTACAAAAGTGATGCTGAAGAACAGAGGTTTTAAGCTATTTGACCTGATAGAGAACAAGCAAATGTTTAAATTAAAAAAAAAAAAAGCATTTTATTCCAATTTTGACTTAAGGGAAGTGCTCTAGTAAAACAGGATACTGTACACTGCCATAGTCTCTGTTACTGAGACCAGAGAACAATCAGCGTCAACTCAAATAAGTCAGCCAAAGAAGCTTACCTGTAACTCAGTACATGTAAGGTAACAGGTCTCCAGTTAATTCTTCAGAAATGGTGAAAATACACAGGCTGTCTCTGATGAGCTTGCCTTGTGTTAAGTGGTAAATAATATAAAGCATTTAATGGCTAATGATTTTCACAGCTTTCTTTCAAAATGCTAATGATCTGCAATGGAGACAGGTACTATAGCAGCCACTTCATCAATAATAAATATATTCTTTATTTTACAGAGAGACATTGTCTTCAAGTTTTTAATTTAAAAAATACATCACTAAGCCACCTCTCTTGCTGCTGGAGCATACAACCAGGATGTTGTTGCTATTTGACCTATCACATAGGCAAGCATGTAAGATTGTCCTAGAAGGCATTAGCTGGAACAGCAGCAGCCTTCAAGACATGAGGAATAAGAGACATTAACAGAGCCACAGATCCCTTGCTGACATCTTCCAGCAGCAAGCGTGGCTGATGGCTCACAGCCATTTTCATCTACACACATGCCAAGCCTGCCTTGGCAAAAATTCCAACTGGTAAGAATTCATCTTTAACATAAAGGACCTGCATTGTATTGCCCGCCTATATCACAGATTTGGTTCTCCAACAGTAACGTTACAAACCTCCGCAAGACGCTAAGCGCTCAACTCCCATTTAAGACGGTGGGACCAGACCATGCTGGACAGACCTACAGGACCAGGCAATAAGGAATCTACTTTCTTCATTGCATGAACTCCATCATTACAGTTTGAAGCTGCATATGAAGACGACTCCTATTTTTGGAACCGCTATGCTCTACTTCAAGCATTCACAGTAAATAAATAGCTTCTGATGTGGCTAATTAGCATAGGAAGATAATAAAAAAATTTTTGGAGAGAGCTTTTTCTTCTTCTTTAAAATCCTCTGGGAGACACCTCCAAGGATCAACCATCACCTATAAAATGGTACCTTCTTAAATTTTAGAAAATAAGTAAATGTCAAACATTGATTCTCACTGTGAAGTTCTATCTTCACATTTGTAATCAGTATCAACCCAGTCTATCAAAATCCATCCTCATTTGGCTTGGAGTCATTTCTCTGAAGAAAGCAGCCAATTTGACCATCCATTTCCCTCAGCACCAGTGCATTTAAAGTTCGTTGCCAACAATGAGATACGACACTGGAAAAAATGGATCCCTACCACAAATTATTTGAGAACGATAGTAGCATCCATCTCAGAGAAGCCTGTCAGCACTGGGTTGTAAAAAGCAGTCTGACAAGCAGTCAAGCCACTGGATGTACTAGTCAGAGTACAGAAGTACATCTGCTGTCATAAAGCTAATGCCAAGGTCATCACCCCACAAAGCGGAGCATGAGATTTCATTGCAAAAGCAGAACAACCACCCAAGTGATTAAGTTTCTGTGCAAGTCTTTGACTGCATGCTTAAGTGGCACTGGTCACTATGCAGAAGTATTCAAATTTTAGGGAGGGTTTCCTTTTATGATATAAAAGTTTTGGCAATCTAAGATCAATTACTCAAGCCTGCCTGGAAAACTGTAATAGGTATTTAAATACTGCAAAGCAAAAGGAAGTTTTTCAGGAGCTCAGAACACCATAAGCAGTCCACTAAGAAAGCTGAGGGAAGTGAGGACAGGAAAGAAAAAAAAATTTAAAAAAGATCCACTGACTCCTTGTAGAGCACTCAGTCCGAAAAAACCAACCAAAAAAACAAAACCCCAAACAAAGATGAAGTATTAGTGTTTCAGCCATGGATGAGCTTCAATGGAAGCTTTGCTTCTGTCTCCATAGTCGTACAACAGTTCTTCACCTGCTTTAATGTCTCTGGAAGCTATCAATATGAGATGAGGCACACCATCAATGTCATGAAGCTTTGTCTGACAATTGCCACATTTGCTGTGATTAATCAGTCTTCCCAGACGGTTAGTTTCTTTTGTAGCATCAACACTGAAAGAACAAGAACAGAATGCAAGATTGCTGCATATCATGCAGTCATATTTGTGGACAAAAAACAAAGTGCAAATCAGATAAAAGAACAAGGAATCCATGCGGGGCTTGAAAAATGAAGGAAAACCAGAGCATTACAGAATATTCGTATGATTAAACAGACAACACATAATATGGCAATGTAGGTAAACTAAAGCAATTCTGGGAGATTTTTAAGTTAGCACAAACCCCAGAAAACAGCCAACTTCAGACTGTTTTAGAGTGATAAAGCATGCATGTGGCGTGGGTGTCAGGTACTACAGAAAGAAGGAGACCCAGTCAAAGACAGTTGAAGGAAATATTTCTCTTCCAGAGAGTTTGTCCATACTGCTTTTCAAACAAAATCCTTGTAACTCAGGAAAAGTAGTTAATTTTACAAGAGAATAAATTTAGGCAGAATTTCATGGCAGAGCTCAAAGTCTCATCCAAGCAGATACAACTCTCCATGTAGCTTGTGCTGTACTTCAAAGAATATGGCTTCGAGTCACCTACCATTCCTTTTAGCCCAGAAGTGCAGAAAGCTCTTGGACCATGAAACAGTGCTACAAAAAGATTTCCTAATTCATGGTTCCCGTTAAAAAAAAATTTTGCATGAAAACAAGAAAAGACTTAGCAGCATTCAAAGCCTCTATCACTCAACTCTCACACTTAAGGGAAGATAGGCTTACCAGTACGTTTTGCTGAGGTACTGAAAATAGTACATATAGCAGCCTGTGGATGGATCTTGAGCATACACAGCTTCTCGCTTTTTAGCATCAGTGATCTCTATGAGATCCCCATGATATTCAACTACAAATTCTCCTCGATTAAAATGCTTAGTAGCGATTACTCCTCTCCCTTTGCCATCGATGTAATCAATCTGTTGAATGGAAAAGAAAATCAGCTGGGAAATTAGAAAGTATTTACATGATTGCAAATATGCTGTTTACTAGGAAATGAGTACAGGTCAGATTTGTCATTAAAAAAATGCTACAGCAAGGTATTTGTGTGTATTGCCAACAAAGCTGTAGAAGCACAACCCACAGCGTGGTGGAAGAAACATAGGATGAGTTTGGGATGCACCCTATGAGTTACCAGGTATTTTGATACAAAGTCTTCTAATCAAAGAACTAAGAATTACTTCAACTAAACAATACACAGAGAAGAGTTTTTTATTTTTTCTTTTGAACTACCTATTAGCTGAGGCAGAAAGCTCTTCCATTTCACATGCACCATCACCATTAGCATGCACAGGTTAAAAAGCAACAGAAAGATTGATCACAGAAATTACATTTATCACTCCCAAGTATACTCCCCCTGTAAATTGGACAACTCCAAGTTCTCCTATCACTGTTGTAGATGCAACAGTGTTAATTGCAGGCTGCTGCTTTTCAAGAATCAAGCTCTTCTGCACTTCCAGGAGCCATTTCTGCTTTGAATTCTAAAAAGGGTGATCAGAGTAACCCAAGTGGTAAGCACTTGGTCCCAATAACTAGGATTTGCTAGCAGTGGGAGGAAAACCAGTACAACCCATTACCCCCAGTGCCGTAATGAAGACCCACCGTGACTGGCTGTAAATAGGCTAAGAGAATTTCTTACCATACAGACAGTATATGTGGATTGTACCTTTTAAACATATGACAATTAAGATGCTGTATCTAACCCCACTTCTGGAAGCTAACCCAAGAAATGAAATACTAAAGGGAGCAAGTGCATTTTCAGTAAATACTATAAAGGTCCCTTAATATTTATGACTGAGGCTGTATATACATATTCTTCAGAGCTAAATATTGTCCATCCAAAAGGAAAGACAGTGTGCTCCAGTTCTGCTGCACTTTCATCGTACTATCAATGAACTACAGCAGTCTGAGACTGAATCTGTTCAAGCAGAAAGTAGCAGAACTAACAGCAAGATACCATATAAACAGCACATGGCTACTTAGGTTGGCATTGCAGTTACCTTCATTCCTTCTTCCTTCCCACTTGTAATTAGCTCATCTATTTTCCTCCTCTCCTCAGTCTGCAGAATAAACAAGAACAAAACCACAGTATTGTTGATAGTTTTTGTAGCTTATTCTATAGGTAAAAGGAAATTATTAGCCCATGACACTCGTTTTTCCAAACCACCCCGTATTTCCAGCAAAACTGAATGTTAAAGAGACAGATTTCTGCCCCCCAAAATATGTAAGCAGCTAGACTCTGTCCTACAAGAAATGGATCAGCATTCCTGAATTTTAAGAATGTCCTTAATACTTCTAGTGCACAATGCTATTTGTATTTGGCCAATGGAAACCATTTACAGATAGTTACACACTTCCTCAAACATTCAGTTAATTGTCAACATTATAAGTAATGTTATTTTAACAAGATGCACTACCTCCAATTCAGATTTGCTCTTCCTGGAACTTCTTCTAACTGGGTAATAATCTGTCACTTTTCGATTTGGTGTTCTTCCTTGTGTTCTAAGGGATAAGGAAAACAGAGAACACACATATTTCAGACTATTTGTGAAGTTATGCCTCTAGGACAGAGGTACCTGTAAGAAATTTTTATTTTCAGCTTGGTATGTTGAAAGGTGATCAATATGAATCAGCATTTCTTATCAGTACTCTTCACTTCAAGCCAAAAACCACATCCCCTTTTCTTCCCCATGCTATTTCCATTACTCAGTATCAATTCTGTAACAATAAGCACGAGATGCCATTGGAAACCAACTGAAGGTCACATTAGAAGTACAAAGCCCCGTGTGCCTTGCCAGAAGGCACTCTAAAATTTAGGTCATGAAAACTGCTTTACAAGGAATTCATTAATGTTGGGTCACATTACTCCCATATCATGAGAAAGCGTATCAGCTTAGCCAGGAAGCCTCCAACTGTAATTAATCTAATATTCTGTTTCTGACAAGATACATTCCCATTTGTCCACAGAAAAGTAGGTCTTAACGGCTCATTAAGTTCTTTTTCTATAGGTGATCAGCAACTGTTTCACTTGATATAAAATACACTAACCTTGCTTTCAAGAGAAACAAAAGTCTTCAGCAAGGTAGATAAAATACTTCAGGTGCTATTTTGTGGTTTTCAAACATGTTGTTCTTGAGAAAACAAAGATTTGCTCCCCCCAACACAAACATTTGCTTAAAAAAAGGCAACAAAACAGGAGTAACATTAATTACAGGTCTGACTACAGCTCCTGAAGGACAAATGCAGATCAAAGCCTCCTGGTGCAAAAGGACATACAGAAGTAAAGCTTTTACAATTCCAGAAGTCACTTACTTTCTCCTTGGTCCACGTTTTGCTTTAACCATCTTTTTCTGAGCTGGCTTTGCATTGGCCTCATCAGTACAGTCTGAAGGCAGGGGCGTCTTTTGAGTTTCTACAGTTTCTTGGTTTTGATCAGAAGAGGGCACCGAAGTATTGCACCCACCTTCTTTATCCTTCTGGTCTTCTGGTTTCATAGCACCTTCAATTATATTGCCACTACTCTTTTTTTCTGGTGACAGGAAAATAAAGTAAGGCTCTGAACTTAGGATCACCTATACCAGAGTGCTTTAAATGAATTCCAGTGGTTTCTAGTCCATGTTTCTAGTTCTGTCAAACAGGAAAAAGAGGGAGGGAATCACATAACCTCTTTCTGCTAGACCCCAGATAGGCTGTTACTCAATTTTTGGCTGGTTATTGCTACAGTACACACAGTACAGACGGGGGGGGGGGGTGAGCAGAGAAAAGGAACAGGTAAAACAGAGCCCAAGTACTTCATCACGTTAGGTTTGCAACTCAAGAGTCTTCTAAACCTGAACATGCAGCACCTTCTGCGCAGTATTTGAGACGACTGCACAGTTTGCTACTCAGTGCATCTGGCATACTAAATTATCAAGTTGCCATAAGCTAATCAACATCCTGCACTGAGAGGGAGAGGAAGCCCGTCTGGATCCTGCACTGCTGTGATCAGTAGCTGCAGACACTGGTACCAAGCAGCCAACACCGCTCTGACAAAATCCACAGGAGCTAAAGGGCTTGCACTTATAAGAAGTCTACCCCACACACAACCAACTTTTTCTTAGTTGCATTCATCCTACCTTGATATGACGACATCCTCCCTCTCAGCCAACTGATTTAGAGGTAGGTGAGCATAGCTTAAAGCTCACTAGTTTTTATTTAAAGCAAACCACCAGGTTTAACAGTCCCATCTGCTGAGACCGATGTTTCAATCCCACTGGAGAAGTGAAGCACAGCTGCAAGGCCACAGCGGTGGGACATCCTAAAGCCATCTTCGCTTTCTTGTCAAAACTAGGGAGCTAAATCAGGAGCTAAAGACCCTAAGTTTCCAGAAAAACTAACACTCCCTGTGTTGAGTGGGACTTAAAATACCTGCTTGCTGAAAATGTTTGCATCAAAATGTTTTGACAAATTACCAAGGTTATTAAATACACCTTTAAACACAAGATAGCCTCCCCCCCCCCCCCCCCCAAACTTATGGAACATTCCCATTTCTAGTCACTACAATGAAGCATCTATGAAGCCTGGCACTTGACATCCACAGTCAGTGCTCCTCCTTCTCACTGCCTTTATTTCACCCTGAAAATTTAAGAATTGTTTCTTTTTCTACTGTACCTCTACCTCATACCTGATTTGACTTTGAATTGCCTTTATATAAATTTGTATGAAGTAGTCAAATTACAGAATAAACCAGTTTCAGGTAATAAAACACCCTCCCCCCCCAATTAGATAAACTGTCGAACACTGAACTGAAAAATCAGAGTAATAATAGAATTGCAGGGAGCTTAGGGCATATTAACAACACAAGCGTTAGCTTTTTATATCCAGAGACACCATACAAACATAGCCAGACAAAAATTTGAGGAAAAATTGCCTGGTAAACCTATGACCTAAGTTTTGAAAAGGATAACGACACCCTCATCTCTGTAGTGTCCCAGTTTGCCAATAGAGTTGGAGGACTGAGAAAGCAGCTGGGCCAGGGGAGCTGCCTGACCTTCTTGACTGTGTATTGAAGTTTTCAAATCAGGGGCAGGGGGAGCACATTTAATGAGGCAAGCAATCCAAAGATCAATCTTACCATCTCCTTTCCTGTAGGTTTCGTTTAGTGTTTTGCCCTGACATTTCACCTCGTGATACATGACAGAGTTTTCCTCTTGAAGCGGGGGGCGAGCACCAGGAGTTTTGTTAGGATTCAGGTAGCTGTAGATTTTGGATTGACCAATAAACACATTCTCCTAAAACAGACCCACACAAACATCAGTACATCACAGAGATACCAGGAACCTCAAGTTAATATCCACAACATGCTACAAAGACCAGGGCTGACAGCTGACCGTTCTAATGCAAATTACACTGCTTTAATGCATCATCCTTGGGGCTGTTGCTATTTCTACTAAGTGAAAACATAATGGTAGTAAGCGCTCAGAAATCTTTACTAATGCAAACTCTCAGTCCAAGAGGACTTTCATATGAAATGTGGCAGGATAGGGTAGTCATAACTAACTCCAGCTTCCACCTTCTGCTTCACAGTATGAACTCTGGTGCTAAAAAAAAAAACCAAAAAACAACCCAACCCTTAGCTCCTCATGAGTAAGGGGGTCTCTAAGAGTGCAAGCCAAAAAAAAATACAAATAACACAGCAAAAATTGCCCAAGCCTAGAACATACCTCTCATAGCCAGAGAGGTATGAGCTTACCCAAAGACACTCATGAGGTGTCAGATGTTACTGCAGTTAATTATATGCTCTACTGAGCAACACAGAGGATAGGAATCAGTTTTGCACAGTCTACCTTGAGTGACACCTCTCAGTGAAGTCTGGGAGGTAACCAATGCTATCTTTTTATCCATTTTATTTCACAAAATAAAGTGTAAAAGTTGTTAGCGGCAAAAGAAACATTAAAGAGTCTACACAAAGCACTTATGCCCAGCCAGGAAAACAGTAAAAGCCTCGGGCATGGTCAAACACCACAGAGACCAGGGTTTGTACACTGGCTCAGGCACGCAGTATCAAATTTAGCAAAGTTTAGTGGAGTCGTGTCACCTTTGCTTTTACAGTCTCCTGCCACCTTGCCAAGTTTGACTGTGCAGTGTATGTAGGGCACACAGATTGCAACCATGAAATCTCAGTGTCTGGACAAGCAGATGCAACTTGGCCAGAACAAGTTTTTCTTGGCTATAGTTTGACTCAGCTGAAAGCAATTTTCAGACTTTGCAAGCCAGTTAAAACAACAAAAACATGCATCCATTTTTTTAGAAAAGCACACAAAGGTTTCCATTAGTTAAAAAAATAGCTCAAATATAGCTGACTAAACAAATACTATGTAGTCACACAAACACAAAAAAAAAGTAAACACACAATAGAATACATAGGATAATTTTAATAATTAACATAATCACAAGTAACAAACTTAATGTGTACATAATTCACACACAAAATAAGAGCAGTTAAAGGCTCAAATCTTAGTCCACAAATAAGCTTCACTAAAGATTAAGAACAGCCTGAGAAAAAGCAAGTCAGTCAGATGCTCCCTGACCCCCGATACTTCTGAAAGGCCTATGACTTATTAAAAAACTGAGGCTTTTAAGGATGAAATACTATGAAAACACTCCATTTTAACAATTGCAAGCAGCAAACCCTGCGCTGCAAAGTTCTCAAGATTTAGTGAAGAATTTAAATATGGGCATTTCAGGAGAAAGCCAGGAGCAGCGAACTGCAGCAGTCCACCTGCCAGCAGAGCCTTCTGGCTTGGAATACAGCATTAACAGGAAACGAACAACAGTTTTTCCAACGTAGCTTCCTCCCCTCATTCCCAGCTCCCTGCCTACTGTGCTCTTGGCGCTACCGAGACACGGCTGCCACGTCTTTGTCTGTGCCAGGCTTGAGACCCTCGAGAATAGAGATTTTCTGAGCACAGCAGAGCACACGAAGGGCTGCTGGGGAGCTCTGGGATGTGATGCATTAGCCACAATGATTTCCACGGGGGGGGGGGGGAGGGGGGGCTTAAAATGCAAAGCGACGATCAACCTCCGGCCAACCGCCTGTTAACAGAACTGGAGGACGGGGAGAAAGGCACGGAGGGACTGCCGAGCCCGGGGCCTGCCTGCTCGCTGACAGCCCCGGCAGGGCCCCACGCTTGCAGGGCGGCTACGGCAGGGCACGGGGGAACACGGAAAGAGTCCGATTCTACTCAAAGTGAAGCGATTTCTGAACGACCCGCGGAGCCCCAGAAGCCAGGCGCCCGCGGCCACGCCGCGCCCCAGGGCGGCCCGCACGCCGGCTCGCTCGCACGGCGGGGGGAAGCGGAGGGCGCAGCAGACCCCAGGAGCCGCCCGACCCTGCTCCGCCCGCCCAGGCCCGGGCAGTGCTTACCCCGCCGGCCCGCGGGCGGCCGGGGCCCTTCCTCTCGACGCTCTCGGGGCTCGCCTCCTCCGCGCCGCCCGCCCTGGCCTTGGGCATGTTCTTCCCTAGGAACAAGGGGGGAAGATCGGCGCCTGAGCCATGTCCGGCGCGGCCGCCCGCGGTCATCGCCCGGCCGCCGCGGCCTGCGCCATGTTTAAAGGGCTGGATGCGGCAGGGCGAGCCGCGGCGGCCCAGCCCCTTCCCGGCGAGCTGCGCACACCGCGCGGGGGAGGAGTCCCGCCGGCCCCGGCGCCCCGCGCCTCCCGGGAGGAGCCTCCGTGCCGCGGAGATGCCCCGCGCCGCCCGGCCCCCACCCTGCGCGACAGCCCGCCGCGCCCCCGGCCCGGCCCGGCCGCGCCCCTGGGCCCGCTCCTCCCCGCCGCCGCTCCCGCGCACCTTTAGCCATGACCGCGGCAGCGCGGCCCGGCGCCCAGGAGCCCCCCGCGGCCGGGCTGCCCCGACGGTCCCCGAGGAGCTCCCCCGCCGAAAGCAAACGCTCCGCAGGGAGACGCCGCGCTCCCCTCCGCAACCCCATTGGCTTAACCGCGTGCCGATAAACGCTTCCGCGCCCCCGATTGGCGCGCAGAGCCGCACCCCGCCCTCTCCCTGTCACACGGGGTGGTGGCAGCTCCTGGGAACAGGGTTTAAATGTGCGTTCCCTGGAAGCTGATTGGCCCGTGCGAAGGGCAACCGGCGCTCTGATTGGCGGTCCGGGAAGGAACGCCCCTTCCGCGGCAGGGCCCCGCCACGTGGGTAGGACGCCCCGCTGGGAGCGGGCCCCCGCCGGCCCGTCCGTGCCCCGCGGAGCGGCGGAGGGCGCCGCGGGGAGGGGGGAAGGAAGGGCGCCGGCGTGTCGGTGAGACGTACCCCCCATCCCGGCCGGTCTGGTGGCGCGTCGGCATCACCCAGCGCCGTCCCGTCCATCCCTCCTCCCTCCCGCAGCTCGTCGCGGAGCAGATGGATCTCCCCTTCGGCCTCCCCGGCCGCAGGTGCGCACCAGCCACCGCACAGCGGGTACCCCTAATCCTAACGGGGCTGTAAAGCTCTGCTTTGCGAAATTATCCGGCTGCTCTATGCAATGTCTAGCTTCAATCTCCCTGCTTGAAACTTAAGTCCATGAATTCCATCCTCAAAGCTTGACTGAAGAACAGATACTACTGAAGTATTGGGCTTGAGTGTCAAAACCTATCCCGTGCAACCCCCTATTCTGTAACAAGGGCAGCTAGGACATGGCACCACTACAGAGCCGTCCCCAGGAAAGCGTGAGCAGCCTTCAGCATCGATGCCCTGCTCAGCAGCTCACAACAGGTGCAGTGCATACACTTCAGAATTAGGAAAGTACGATGCAAAGAGTAAAGCAGCAACAAGGGCATGCAGGTCAGGCAATGCTGCGGGTTTCTTCTTTGATAGCGGATGTCATCATGGAAGTTAGGAAATGACCACACAGGGCCTCTTTGGTCAATTATATTGAACAACAACGTATGACTAGTCTTCTTATCTGCGTTGGCCCTTTTCGGGCTTATCTAACAACAGCCGCCTGTGTGCACTCAGGATAGGGTCCCATAGTATGTGAGCTGTCGTCACAGGGGAAAGCTTCCCACCCACGGCTTATCTGCAGCCAAAGGCTGCTGCTTGTCCCGCGGGCATTCCTACAGCGGCACAATTGGCCCGTACAGGATGGCGGTACAACTGAAAACTATCTCTGTCCTTAAGAAGAACAACAGAAAAAAAAACCACCAAATCACTGTCAACTTCAGCCAGAAACACCTAAAGGGACGGCTGCATCCCTCCCAGACAAGACATGAATGCGGCGCGACTGCAGAGGATATACCAGAAGGCAGCATGGTGATTCAGCCTACCCTCTCCTCATTTTGCAACAGCTGTCTGCATAACCAGGCACTTCGAGAAAAGGCCAAAGAAACCCAGCCCTGCATTGTCACCATCATTTATTATGTCTGTGTCTTCGCTAACAAGGCATATGCATTTCACAGAAGGGCAACCAAAATGCACTAGGTGTTTTCCTGTAAACTCCATCGGACACAAGGCTGCAGCCAGCCGATGTCAGCTGGGCATCATGTTGATGAACTTCTCTGTTAAGGCAGGTATACCAAGCTCTCCAGAAGAGCACCGGAGCCCTTGGCAGACACGGGTCTGATTTTTCCACCCCAATTCACACTGTTCTTTTCATACAGCTAGGATGTGACTGGAAAAAACTCTTCATAAATCACTAAAGATGATTTCCTCCATGTGGTAAGCGAGGAACCCTGTTCCTAATGTCTTGGGAAAGCTCTGGAAACACCTTTACTGTAGTTTTGCTTAGCTTTTGAGGGTTGGATATTTTTAATATTCATTTTATATACGTATATTAAACAAAGCAACAGAGTTTGCATTGAAGCTGTGTGGGCCGCCACTAGAGGGCAAAGCAAGCTAAGTAATTACCTTCCCCAAAGCAACAAAGAAAACAACGTCATCTCTAACGGGCCTCTGCTCTCAGCACGGTGGGATCACGCTACGAATTAACAAAATACGCTAATTTTACCCCCCCCCCCGAGCTCTCCTCAGGGAGTTATGGCCAAAAAGCCAGTACTGAAGGGAAGTTAAAAGGTTACCGCACGTAAGGCTATAGCCCAAAAGAGGACGCGTCTGTCTGCAACCGCCCCTCACCGTGACTCAGGATACACAGCTGATGGGAAAGTGCCGGCCGACTCCCGTAGTCCAGAGGGAGCAGCACGACTCCCGCCAGCACCAGCTTTAAAACCCAGTGACCTAAATATTATCTCCCGTAGTATGCTGTAAGGGCAGCTCCTGAGAGTGCTACGTGTAATGCAGCAACGTGAAACTGTTCTGTGGGGGAAGGGATGAAAAATTAAATGAGCAAGGCGTTGGATTTGCTCAGGAAGGAAAGAAAATCTTCAGAGTAAATACCTTCAGTCTAAATTAACACTTCACCCAGTGTAAAAAAAAACAACTTATTTTTTTAGGACCGGTTACCTTTGAATTCAAAAGTTCAATCGCTTTCAAATATACCAACAAGATGCTTGTGAAATATTTCCACCTAAGAGCAAGCTCTGGCTGTAGTTCTCACACAGCATCTGTCATATTTGCAATTAAATAAATATCACAACATTTACACAAATTACTTATTCACAAGATGAAATCCCGACAATTTGTGTTTCAGCCACTGTACCTCTCCGTTAGAAAGCAAGTAAAAACAATGCCCTAAGGGTAACTCTTGAGTGTTACATTAAGCAACATTATTTTATAAAGTCATATAGTAAAATGCCAGTAGGTGCTAACTACTTTCATAGATTATAAAATAGAATTACTTTCAGAACAGCATCTACTAATGATGAAAAACATCATCTCTGACCAAAAAGGGCATTCAGTGAGATCCTTAAATTACGAGGAAAATCCTACGGAAACAGCATCCTGCAGATAATTCTGCCCGTGCTAATTTCACGCCAATAGGAAGCATTATTGCCATCAGTGGGATTACTCACCTCTCCCAGTCGAGGATGGTCATAAACTCTGCTCACAGGCCTGACAGATAACTATCTTTTCAACTCAAGACATCAAAAACGTCACTTTCTTGCCGTGATTGTAGGGAGCTGCTTAGATGCCTTTAATGTTAGATACACCGCATGTGAACTGTATTTCATCATGCCTTTATTTGAAGTGTGTAGAGGGCAATAATCAAGGTATGAGCTGCCATTTAAATTGTTCTTCTCATCTCTGGCTGGACTTCTGTTTTTTTCTCTTTCTCCATTTAGTGTCTGAGCCATCGCTGATTAATCTGAATTACTTAAGTCAGTTTAATTAACATT
The DNA here is from genome assembly GCF_929443795.1 of Astur gentilis. Classification (NCBI taxonomy): domain Eukaryota; kingdom Metazoa; phylum Chordata; class Aves; order Accipitriformes; family Accipitridae; genus Astur; species Astur gentilis. Next base: position 17,920,806 of record NC_064886.1, on the reverse strand, counting down.
GCTTTGTCTTTAAATAGCTTAGCCTATATCTGTCTAATCCTTTATTGGTTATTTTAGTCCTCGTTAAGTTTGTCTTAACAATAAAATAAGCAAACTTGTATAAAATTGAATGACCAGTACTGAACATTTTAGCAGATTTCATGACTTCCCACACTTAAATGTCTGCTTCAATTTTATGTTAAAGCTCTTAAAATTTTTTGTATTCTTGCACAACTGGGAAAACGTTGTAATGGAAGACTGTCTCTTTTAGCCAGCATCTGTCAGTCTGAGAGCCTCAAGTGCTAAAAAGATCTCTCCAAATGTAAAACCAGCTTAAGTAGTCATCAGGTTTTCAAGCATAGTTGGCTCTTTGCAGCAAAAAAAATTCGCATTAGCAGCTTGTAAAATACTTGCAAGGGAAAACTCATGTGCCAGCACATCCCCGCGGGTGGGCCCTTTCTAGGCTGGTCAGCAGGGAAGGCCCTCCGCATAGCACCGCTGTCACCCCTCATTCTCCTAGGGCAGTCCGGGAAGCTCCTGTGAGGGACGGAAACACCGGAGGCGTGCGACAGGGAGAGCACAGGGAAGGGGGGGGACTGTATATATCCCCAAGACGGGGCGGCACCGACCCCGCCAGAGTACTCAGAGCCCTACAAAGCTGCCTGAGCGTGCCCTGACTCGGAGGCGCCCAGGCCCGGCTCCACAGGAACACCAGTGCCAACCGCAGCAGGATGGAACCGAAGGGCCGCCTGAAGGGAGACGCGTTCACCAGCGGCAGCAGGGGCGGGGAGAGACCGAGACAGCCTCACTTCTCCTCAGGCCGGCAGCCCCAGGAGGCCAAACACCGCGCCCAGCCCGCTCAGCTCAGCTCAGCTCCCGACCGCAGCCAACGCCGCGCGCGCCGCCTCAAGCGGATACTCGACGCGCATGCGCGCGACCGCGGCCTCCTCCGCGCGGACACGAGATGCGCCTGCGCACTGCCCGCGCCGCGACGTCATCGCCGCGGCGTCCCCGCCTCAGCCCCTCCCCCCCATCATGCCTCGAGAAGAGCCGGGTCTCGCGAGAGCGCCTGCCTATCGAGTCCTCGCGGCAGCCGCCATCTTGGAGGAGCCGGGATCACGTGACCGCTTGCAGCCGTTCGCCTCCGCCTTCCCCTCCCCCACCCACCGGGAACCGGGCCCAGATCGTCAGTCTCGACTCTGGCCGCCGCCCTAGGGCTAGGTCCGCCCGCGCGGACGTCGCTCTTTGAGGACGGTGGATACGCCGGGTTTTTGGGTTTTGTTTTGTTTCGTTTTGTTTGCGGGGGGTGGGGGAGCTTCCTGCCTTCTCCGTTGCTGGGGCAGGGAGAAACGAAGGCGCGGCATGTCACGTGACGGGGGAGCGAGGGGAGCGCGCGCCAAAGCCCGGCGGCGGCAGCAGCGGCGGCGGGGGGCGGGGGGGTGGGGGATGGGCGCGAGACCGCCGCGGCGGCAGCCGGCCACGTGATGAGGGAGGTTAGGGTGGAGGGGGGGATGGGTCACGTGGCGCGAAGCGCGCTCCAGCGGCGGGCGGTGGCTGGTGTCACGTGGGGAGGGTGCGCCGCGTCGGGCGGGGGGGGAGGTGCGGCGGCGGTCACGTGGTGCGGCGCGGCGGGCGGCCCCAGCCCCCCTCCCCTCCCCCTCCCCTGTGAGAGGGGAGGGAGGGCAAAGATGGCGGCGGTGAGTTAGAAAGCGGCGGGCGGCGGGGCCAGCGGCGGAGACTTCCAGGACCGGCCGCGGGAGGACCGAGAGCGAGAGAGAGTGAGTCCCGCTCTGTCCTTCCGCCTGGCGGTGGGCCTGCTCGGCCGCCTCGGGGCGCTCCCTGCGCGTTGGGGCCGCCGCGGCGCCCCCGGGGGGTCCCCTCCCCTCGGTCCCCCACCGCCGCGCACTGTGCGGTGGGGCCCGCCGCGGCGGCGGGGGAGGGGGGAGGAGGATTTGTCCGGGAGGGAGGCCGCCGTGCCGGCAGCAAGCTCCGCGTCTCGCTCGGTTCCTCAGCCTGGGGCGGGCCCCGCGGCCGCCCCCGCCGGGGGTCCCCGGCGGGCCAGGGCCGGAGCGGCGTGCGGGGGAGGGCGCCGCTGCCTCGGCGGAGCCGCCGCTTCCTCGGGAGTCGGGCAAACTTTGTACCGGAGGGCGTGTGGGGGGTGGAGGGACCGCCTGGGCGGGCGGCGAAGCCCCCTGGCTCTCCGGGGGATCGCCCGGCGGGGCTGTTTCGGCAGCGGGTGGGGGGTGGCGGCGGCGGGGCTGGCCTCCCTTCCGTCCCCCCTCCCGCCATCCGCTCTGCTCGGGTAAAATGGCATCGGGACCGCGGCGTCTGCCAGCCGGCTCCGCGCCGCCCGCCTTTGTGCGGTCCTTCCGCGGCTGGGTTAATTGTTAAGGTTTGAAATGGAGCCGCTCCGGTGAAACGAGGCGGGGGGGGAGGGTGGGGGGTGATTTATGGTGCTTGAGTGGCTCTAAAGGCTGCCGTGAGACGCGGCCCTTCGCCCTTCTCCGGGATCCTAATGCTATAAAAGGGATCTTTAAAGAGATGAAGGTCTGAAAACAAAAAGTCGTGCACGGGACACAATTACGCAGCCAATTCTAGCCCAACCCGGAAGTTTATGTCGGGAACACGTGTCGGTAGGGAAGGTGGCGAGGCTGGGAGCCGGGGACCCTCCCGCCGCTGCCGCCGCCTCCTCCCGCGGGGCCGGCCCGCCCGGCCGAGCCCTCCGGGGGCCCCGCAGCTCTGCCGGGGAGCGAGCGGTGGGGCTGAACGCCGCAGCGACAGACCCGGCCTCAAAGTCCAGGGACTCTTAACGAGCGCACCTCAAACAGAGGTTGCTAGGGTGAGTAATTGTTTAACATAAAAATGCCCTTATGGTCTGAAGGGGAAGAGGCCTTGTGGGGTTTTCTTTTTTTTCAGTTGTTTAATTGTTATTTTTAGCTGACCAGGTTTCACACTGTGGTTGAGGGTATAAATTAGAACTCTTGTACTTTCTTCCAGGTACTCATAGGCTGGTTTTAGATGTTTGATACCTGTTAAATGTGAGGCGAATTGTTTAAATGCTTAAAAAAAAAAAAAGGTTGAATTGATGTATTAGATAACTTTAGATTGTGTCGTTTGTTCATGCTAGTAATTTCTCTTTTTTTACTTGCTCTGGAGTTAAGAATTAACTCAGTGACATACTGTTTAGCTTTAGAGTATATAGGTTGTGTCTAGATTAAAATGATTTAAATATATACATGAATGTTTTGCAAGCTTCCCCTTCTCCCCTCAAATTGAAAAAAAACTATAGCTGATGATGTAAACCAAATAATTTACTATGGCAGAAGTTGTGTAACAGCACAACACTTGGATTTTTTTTCTATATCTTCTGTACCAGCATGATATGTTGTCTTAGTCTTTAAAAATAAAATGTGGGCAGTTTGTTGTCTTGTCTAGACAAGTTCTTTGGTGTTAAAACTGGCTGATAGGTACTCTAAAAGCTATTGAAATAGGTAGCAGATACGGTTAATGCATTTCTTGTGCCTTGAGATGCTCCTAGAACTGACTCCCATGCCAAAACTGAGGAAGGGTTCTAGTGCGCAGATATTGCTTTTTATCTCTTCTGGGTTTTTACTACTTAAAAACTTCCATTACTGGCTAAGTTATTTCCAACCCTTTAGTCTGAAAGCTGACTTCATGCCAAATCATTGCATTGTTTAGTCTCCTAACACTTTAAAAACTTCTGAATTTCATGTTTTCAAACAGTGTATTGTGCCTACTGTAAATTTCATAAAACAGTCACAAGAGAGCTGAACTATACCTCGTGTCCGTAGAAGCTTTGACTTTAGAGGTAACCAGCATCTGAAAAGCTTCTATGTTTTTTAGAGGATTGGAATAGTGTTCACAAAAGTCAAAGATTTACTTTGTACATTTAAATGCAATGTTAACTACTAGTCTAGAGGTTAAAGCATGTAAGGATAGGTGAGTTCAGTAATTTGCATTTTACTCTTCAATTGGATGGTGATTTGGAAAGGACCAGAAGGGATTGGGTTGGTTGGTTTTTTTCTTTTTTGTTGTTACCAGATTGCCTTCTGGAGCCAAAGGCTGTGAGATGAGCAGAACCCATCTGGAAATCTGGAGAATCCTCTTGTGTGGGATTGGGGGTTAGTAGCCCTTACACCTCTGTTGTGAGAGGCTGCAAATGGAGATGTGAAATTTTTAGGTTGATAATAGTTGCAGTTTACACAGAATTTGGCGATTGTATCTGTCTTTACAACTTCAGAATTTGTGTGATATTTTGAATGGCTTCCAGTATAGTTCAAGTGACGTGTATACCTTGGAAAGCCAATGGGAAAAACCCTTCCAATAAAAGAAGAACAAGAGTTGCTTAAGTAAGTTAGTGTTCCAGGCCAAGCATTAAAACTGAAGTTTGCAGGTAGGGTATGTCACAGAGGCCAGTTGTCTGAAGGGTTTGGAAATCGCTGTGCCTAGTTGATTGTGATGGACTAAGTTGAGATACTGTAGTTCACTATGATTTTTAAATAAGTACTTTGGGTATACAGTGTTACAAAATGTAACTCTCGGACCTAAAAATCAAAAGCCCTTTCATTGCTTAGGACTCTACCGTTATTTTTCTTAGGGGAAATGGAGAGCAGGTTGCTTGACATGTGTTTAGAATCGCGCTCTTTTTTTGTTTTGTTTAGCTTTTTACCAAAGCTAAAATGGAGGGAGGGAGAGAACCAGGTTGGCATGGATACATAATATAATATTAAACATGGCATTCTGGTTTTGTATCTTTAAGTTGGAAATTATTTACATAATGTGCAGTGGTAGCAAAACTGTCTTTTAATCAAAGTTTTAAGCTATATTCTTCAGCAGAAGAGCACCTTACAAAAAAATGTTTGGTGTGTTTTCATAGCCCTTTTTGAGATGGCAGCAGTTTATATTTTTTTCTTAATGCAAGAAAAATAATTGAGATGGTACAACTGTTGAAATTTTATAAATAAATTTACTTAGTCTTATCTAACAGGTTCATTCTTGCTTAGTGACATTGGACAGCCTGACTAAACATAGACAACCTTATCTGCAAGATTCTGCATGCTCAGAACAGTTCTTCAGCTGGTGAAATGCTCAGGGAACAGCTTGTAATATTAACATTTTTTTAATAAGTATTTTCTTTTGGAGATTTTTAAGATGTGGCAAACGGGTCCTTATATAGTATTGCCAAAGCCGAGCTGCAGAGCTTGATAAAGTTGCTTTTGCTTATGTTAACTAAGGACCCTCCTACCTTGTAAGATTATGGAGCTGTTTCAGCTTGATAATGTTTTAGGCTTGGCTAGCATATGTCACAAAAATAAACTGAACTATCACAGTGCAGCTTCTTCTGTATTTTTGGGGTTTTTTTCCTTGCTTAATTTCCTTACTGAATTAAAGGGGGAGGGGGGGCAGGCAGCAGTGGTACTTGGAAGTTTCACAAAGCCTAAAATTGGTGCTAAGTGTTCAGTGACTTTTAATGTAAAAATTCTAGAAGTTCAGGATTCCTTTTGTTCCAGTTTCAAACAATGCAGCTTTGTTCCTAGTGTGCAGAAACAAAATAAGTGAAACTAGTCAAACTTTCATTGTCCAAACTGACAGACAAATAAACAATTGCTGTTTTACTTAGCTTTTTGCTGGATTGTTAGCAACTGCTAATTTTTAAGACTCTTAAAATTGGGGTTAGCATGAGAGAGATGCAGCTGGGGGGATTTCTTATGTGAAAACAGCCCTGCTAAGAAAGGGATGCTTCTAAACTGAAGATACTTATTCTGGAATTGTAGGAATTGCTATACTAGTTTATATCACTAGTCATCTACTGAAAACTTTGAAGTAAGCCGTTAAAGTATTACTGCTATGAATGGTATTTCTGAAGTTGGTGAAACTGTCTTAAGAATCGGGGCCATTATGTTTTTAAAAGTTAAAAACGTAGAGTTCAGTGTCATTGTGAATATGTTAAACTTGACTTGAAACAGTCTTGATAGGTTGTGGCACCATTTTAGGATGGTTGGGGAAGATGTGTTTTTGTGTGGTGCTGGTGGCATGTTTTTTTCTAGCCTCGGTTTTGCTTTGAGTCTCAACTTCATAGAAAGGCCTTTCCTTTGTATATTGCGAGAGTAGACTAGAAGTTATCTTGAGTAATTTTTTTGTCCTAGTTCTCTTTTAAGTAAACAGCCCCAAGCATCTGACTTCCCATGCCTCTGTTCAGTATAGCCACTTATCTCAACCAAGTTTTAGTCATACCTTCTTTTAGAGATGGCGTGATCAAAACTAGATGCAGACTAAATAATGACATAACTGATGTTTTTTCCTTGTACATTTAGACATTTTTGTTTATTTGACCATGTTGAGCAAAGGCGTTGCACTATGTGGAAGAGTCCTCCTGCCTCTTTCCCAAATTGATTCTGTGAAGTTATGATTGTAAAATGTTTCAGAGCTCCTAGTTTGATGGGGTAACCAGTGTTAGTTCCCCTTCTGTAGAGAAATTCACCTTCAGTGGCTGCTCTGAAGTTCCTAACACCAAAAGTACTGATAAGCTAAGACTTCATGTAAGACTTAATCTTTCTCCTCTCACCTGTTTCCAATTACTAAACAATGTGGTAAGCTTGTAAACTTAGATATTGTGATTCCTGTTAGTATTTTAGTCTGAAAATTTTGTCCTACCCAATTAATATATATGTGTAGTCCCCTTCTTTGAGACAGGAGGCTTAGTCCTTCTGAAAGGTAAAGTTAACAGTCTGTTCTTACTCATTTTTCTTGACCCATTCAAGGTTCTAGGGGAGAGACTAGTGGGAGGTGATGCCCTTTGAAGGAGCTGCCATATTAATTAAATCTGTTAGATGTCTTAATATTTCTTTATCTTCTGTACCTGATAACTACAAACCAGGCCATTTTGCCAATCTATCTGATCACCTCAAATGCCTTTAAAAAAAAAATTAAGTTCTGACACAGCAAGTGGTGTTTAATGGGATTGTGTGTGGTCAGTAGCAGTCCCACCAGTTACTGTTTGTTGCTTTGGTATTCTTTTAGGTAGTACAGTCTTTGATGCTTCAAAGTATATCTTCCTCTTGTCCCAGTACCTTACTTACCTCCACTACTTAATTGTGGTGCCACCATCACAGTATTAGTCCACTAAAAGAAGGTTTCTCCCTACTATTGGACAGACTAAAACTAGAAAGAATAAGAATTAAGTGCCTGAGGCTTAACTTATTACAAGAATTACCTGTTCTGCCAAATGTGCTAAGTAATGTATGTGACCAACCAGCTGGATGTGGCTTAGCTGCGCATGTAGAGAAGGATAAGCAAGTGAATGCTGTTTCGGAGTCTGTGAATGAACATATCTAAAAAGCCAATAAATATTTTTGTTTTCTTGTCTACTTTAGAGTAGGTGTTCAGCTTTGTTAGTTTTTGATGTTTTGTTACCAGTGGGTATTGCAGGGGGTGTGGAGAAGTGAAATGAATCTCTGCTTGAGGTGTATCTTAGAATATATAAGGAACAGCTCAAGTTATATGGACTTGTTTAATTTTTGTCTTAGTAATAGGGTAAATGGGCTTCCTTCTTAAGGAAGCAAAACACACTATCTTCACTCTTTTTCTTAAAACATAAAGTATTTGGCTTTTTAGTAAGTTTTTACACTGTCTAGAATAGCTTATTGAAATTAATTTTGCTTGTCCTACACATAAAGGAGTCTGTGACCTGATGTTAGTGTCCTATTTAATATGTAGTTAACATACTGTAATAGTGGAACATTTGTTCTTTCCACTATGCAAAACAGAATTTCTCCAGTGAATGAATTGCTACCTTATGTAATGGCAAGCAAGAAATAAAAGCTTTCCTTATAAGCTTTTTATCCCTAACTTGTTGTTACAAGATAAATTAAATGAGTTTTAATTGTGCTTCCCTCATGCAGTGTGCTTCACTGACAAAGACTTATCATTAGCATAATACCGTCTCACCATTTCTACCTCTTGGTATTTCTTGTAATGCTTAAAAATGTAGTGCGATGAAGACTAGAAAAGGCATCTTTTTTTTTTCTTTCATGTAGTAAACTATTTCATTCTTCCTGCTTCTACGTGTGGTGAGTATTTTGAAAAGATTTTAAAAAAACAAAATAGAGGAGAAATCTCCAAATGAACAAAAGAGCCAGACCAAATCTAGAAAGTGAAACTCTGTATACAAGAGACTGCATCACATATGCCCTTAAATCTAGGAAAGAGAACTTTAAGTGTGTGTGTGTCCGTGCGTGCACAAAATAAAACTAAAAGTAACTTGTATTTATGGTTTTAACTTTTTTAGAGATGGTGGAGCCAGGACAAGATCTGTTGCTTGCTGCTTTGAGTGAGAGTGGCATCAGTCCAAATGATCTATTTGATATTGACTCTCCGGATGTGGTTCTTGCAAATCCAGCACCAACTCCAGCTGTTCAGCAGGTTAAAACAAGAACTTAGTTGTTTGCTAGAGGACATAAGAGCTTGTACTTGATGTATTGTGGAGGGAGGTGTGGCGTCCATAGCAAATGGTTAAAGAATGTGGAGTTTTCATAAATTTCTTGCTTTGTGGTACTGAGATTAGAAAACAACTTGCTAATTAATTTTTAACTTTTATACAAAAAAGCAATTTAAAATACACCATTGAGGTCAGTATAAACATAAATATACTTAACTTCTGGACATTAAATGGGGGTGTGCTCTCATATATGCATGGAGAACTCTCTCACTGGAGTCTAGCTATTCTCCTATAAAATGTGCAAAAAGTGTAATATAATTGGTGTTTAAACTCCATGACGGCATTCAATCTGCAAGAACATAATGTCAGACATAGACTGGGAACAGTAGTATGTTGAACAGTGACATCATGAAACTAATTACGTTTTCACCACAGTTAAACATACAATACCTTGTTAGTTAACGTCTTTCAATGTGAAATCAACCATTTGATCTTTATTTTCAGTGAAACCTTTGTTAATGAGCACAGTTAAGGACTTCCCCATTAACTTCCATTTTATGGGCGGATATTTAGTCTTAAGGTTTTTCCGGAGTGTTTCCTGATGCTTGCTTTCTTTCCTCTGCAGTCAGTGCCACTTAGTGCATTAGAACTAGGCTTGGAGACAGAGGCCACAGCTGCTGTGAAACAAGAACCAGAGACTGTATCAACTCCAGCCTTATTAAATGTTCGGGTAAGAACTGGTACTTCAGGATTTTGAATGTGTATGTGTGGTGGGTTAATCCTGGCTGGACACCAGGTGCCCACTAAGCCACTCTGTCACTTCCCCTCCTCAACTGAATATGGGGAGAACAAAAAAAAGGACGAAAGGTTTGTGGGTTGAGATAAGGCCAGGGAGATCAGCAATTACTGTCATGGGCAAAACAGACTTAACTTGGGAAAATTAGTTTAATTTATTGCCTGTTAACAATGGAGTAGGATAATGAGAAATAAGAACAAATCTAAACCCACCCCCTCCACCCCTCCCTGCTTCCTGGGCTCAACTTCACTCCAAGCATCATCCTCATGTTCTTCCCCTGCTCCAGCAGCTCCTTCACAAACTTTTCCAACCTGGGTCCTTCCCACGGGCTGCAGTTCTTCACGAACTGCTCCAGCATGGGTCTTTTCCACAGGGTGCAGTCCTTCAGGAACAGACTGGTCCAGCGTGGGCTCCTCTCTCCACGGGGCCACAGGTCCTGCCAGGAGCCTACTCCAGCATGGTCACAGCCTCCTTTGGGCATCCACCTGCTCTGATGTGGGGTCCTCCACGGGCTGCAGGTGGATAACTGCTCCACCATGGACCTCCATGGACTGCAGGGGGACAGCCTGCTTCGCCACAGGCTGCAGAGGAGTCTTTACTCTGGTGCCTGGAGCACCTCCTTCCCATCCTTCATTGACCTTGGTGTTCGAATAGTTGTTTTTCTCACACATTCTCACTTGTCTTTGCCAGTTGCTGATTGTGCAGCAGTTTTTACCCCTTCTTAAATAGGTTATTACAGAGGCAGTACCAACATTGCTGATTGGCTCAGCTTTGGACAGTGGTGGGCCCATATTGTAGCTTGGTGGAACTGGCTGTATTGGATGTGGGGAAGGTTTCTGTCGTCTTCTCGCAGAAGCCACCCCTGTAGCTTCCCTGCTACCAAAACCTTGCCACATAAACCCAATACAGTTTATTAGTAAAATGTAACAAAAGAGGTGGGACTGTAAAATGCCAGTTGGCCATTGTCTCGGTTCTACATGTACTGAGACTGAAAGCTTAGTGTACCTGTGGGTTGATAACAATTTCTATGACAAGGAGCACAAAAGAGGACAAAGCAGTATGCAGAAAAACGTTTTAAGGTGTCCCATGTGCCTTTTACTTCCCCTGCATGCAAATACTGGGGATAGGGAGGTTCTGTAAACTTGTCTCCTATATCTGAACTGTGTACCACCTTTTCTAGCTGCAGATAATTATCAGCACCATAGTCTGGTGGTTGCACCTGAAATGAGAATATAAAAAGCAGACCTGCAGGAAGGTCAATGTAGTGCAGCATGTCTGAAAGGCTGCATGTATACTTTAAGTAATTCAACCTCTTTACTCTGGCAATGGTGCAGCTAGTTTATATATTGGAAATTCTCTTCAGCTCAGGGTTCCTGTACTTGTAGTAGTACATATGGCAATATAGTGATAGGCACTTCTTGCTCAGGGTGTTGTACCACAACATAATTACTCTAGCATCTTCAGCGTATTATGGGAAGACATTTCGTATTGCAAGTCTTTTAAAAACTGGTGAATTCTGTGCTCAATGAAGGTTAATAAAAGTGCTTTTTTTCCACTGTCCTCTGAAAATTTCCCTGTTTCTTTGTTGTTAGCAACCACCATCCACCACAACCTTTGTGCTGAATCAAATAAATCAGCTTCCAACTTTGGGGACTACAATAGTGATGACAAAAACAACACCTGTTACAACGACGAGGCAGACTATCACTGTAGCAAAAATCATTCAGACCAGCACAACTACTCGACCCTCGGTTGCAGCACCAGCAGTACGCAATGCCTTGACCACTACACCTTCGAAGGACCAGATTCAGCTGAAAGATCTGCTAAAGAATAATAGTCTTAATGAACTCATGAAATTGAAGCCACCTCCTAATATTGCCCAACCAGTAGCAACTGCAGCAAGTGAGTTTTCTTTTTTCATAATTACAGTATTTTAGACAAATAGCGAAATAATATAATGTGAAGATCTTTGCACATCTTGTATTTTCATTGATTAGTAGAATATCACAGTAAAATGAAATGGTCCAGAAAACCTCATAAATTCTATTCTAACTTTAGTAGTGTTAGAATTCAGGGTGAAGTAATACAAAATAGCAGGCTTTAAAAAAAGTTTAAGCTCTTGATTTACTGCAAGGAATAAGGAAAATGACATTTTAGATTGCAGTTGGCAAATTGGGAGAATTAATTCATGAACATTACTGAAGCTGATTTAGCTAGCTTAAGTCCACATCAGTTTCTGTTCTACTGTATGCTTGCTGTGGAAATATGACAAATTAGTACTTTTTATTTTTTTGGCATCTTCCAAACTAGATTTGTAGTAAATGCTAGTACTGCTATGGTAGGGTGTTTCTGAAAAGCATCTCCTGAGAAAGAAAATCTCTGTCCCTATATGTTTCGTGCGAAGCATCAGATATACTGTTTAAAAACTTAAGTCCTAAAAACTTGCTGTTTGTTTCTTCTTAAATGTGGTGTTAACTTAAATGCCATAAGTATTTTGTTACCACACTCCAAATCTTCATTTTGTGATTCCTTTCATAATCTTTCCTTGTATGTTATTTCTAATATGTGGACAGCTTACATGGTCATCTTAATATAAGGGAAAAGCAGCATGTGTATGTGTTTTATTTGATTCTTTCAAGTTATTCTGGTTTTAGCATGAGGTTAAGATCAGACTAGTTGAGTTTGAAAATACCTCTATTGCTGCTTTATCTGAAAGGTTGCAGGGTTTTTCTGGATTGCTGTATTTTCATTGTCTCTGAAATAATACTGACTGATTTTTTTAAAGGCGGGGTTGGAAGTAACCTATTTTTTCATATGCAGATAGAGTGTGCAATAAATGAAGCTGTCTTAGGACTGAAACAAAAAGAAGAATGTGCCTCCTTGTTTCATGCCTTTCTGTCAGGGAGTAGTTGACAAAAATTGAAGTTGAGACACCAACTGAAGCTGGGGTGGGGGGTAAAGGAGTGAGGAAGAGGAGGGTGAGAAGGTTTTATATGACTAACTTATCCCCTTTGCTAAATGAAAACACATAGAAGCATGTAAGTAATAGGTAACATTGATACACAATAGCTGTTGTAGTAGCTCAGCTGCAGAAAATAATTGAATCTGTAGCTTCTGTATTAAGTGACAAGGAGACATGCAACTTCTAGAACTGCATTTCTAATCCTATTTGTGTGCTTGTGTTTCTGGATCTTTCTTTGTGCTTTTGAAAAAAATTGACAAATACTGTAGAAGATTCAAGGGCAGAGAAGCTCTTGGAAGGAAACACGGTCTTTTCATATAATTCGGGCAGCAAGAGTTCTAGATTGGAAAATACTGAAAAGTGAAATTATGCAACCTCTTTGAGGAAAACTTTGTGCAATTAATTGTTTTTTAGGGGCAATTATGCTAAATTTATTACATGCATTGACTATCAACATGGAACCTTGAGAGCTGCTTTCAATGTTTTACACCTATCCTTGTGTAAATTTTTTTAGTTTTGTACTGAGCCCTATTGCCAGTTGCTTCCAAATGTGGCTGAGCGCAGGAAAGTTAATAAATCGTCCTCCTGAAGGATCGTGTTGTAAACTTCAAACAATTGAGTCCAAAGTGTTGACTTTTTGTTTTACAGAAATAATTGTAGTTTCTCCTAAGGTGGTAAATGCCACCAGACCAGGTAAGTTCATTTCTGTTGAAACACTGGGCTTTCTGGTTTGTTCTTAAACTTCAAAGGCTCACAGGATGGAGTATATCTAAATACAATGTGTAGATTTGGTGAAGGTCCAAAATAATTTTTTTAAAATATTGAAACTAATACACAACTGTCAGATGCAGCGGTATTGCATGGGAAGTTTCTTCAGTCAAAGAAGTAACAAGATTTACCTCCTTGCTCAGACTTTTTAATTTGCACAAAAATATTGATTGTGTTCTTGAAGTGTCAGTGTGCTATTGGACATTTTAAACTTCTCTTCCAGCTCATTAATAGAGAAGGATGTTAATTTGAGTCGATGTTTGGAGGGAATTCCTGTAAAACACAGCTTTTCTTTTGTAGCTGATCTAAGCAATGGTGCAGTGAAGAAGGAGGCTTCCACAAAAGAGGTAGCAAGAATATGGATAAATGATATTAAAATGAGAAGTTTTTCACCTACTATGGTAAGTAGTACAAATGGTTAATTTGCCAAATGAATGTATATTTTATTGGCACCAACCACCTGTCACTAGTTTCAGTAGTTACTCATATATGCCTTTTGTATGGTAGAATTGAGTGCATCTGTTTGTTCAAAAGGTTAGTTTCTCCTCTAGATAAATACTTGGTTAGGTGGCTAAAACTAACAGCTGTGTAGAGCAGACTACCTATATAGTAAATGACAATTTCAAGAAATTACTGTCCGTAACAGAACCTCATTGTGTAGACAAAGAAGGGTCTGCTCCAATTAAAGTTGATAAGCATATCACTTGCTCTGCGTTTTATGTCATTTTCTTTTAAAATATACCCATTCGTATAACTAGCAATGAGGAAACTAAAAGACTTTCTCTAGCATGGCTGACCTTCTGGGCAGTTTGATTTAAGATGTAAATTGAGTATCATTCGATTTTCTAAATGTAATAAAAATACATTCTGATGCTGTAACTGCTTGAGTTTCAGCATCTTCACTGATAGGTAGAATCAGGCTGAAGTTTGTGATGAACAGTGGTCCTTAGTGACTGGCATACAGAAGGATTTTTCAGATTACTTTTTTTATATTAAACACTTAGTAATTGTAGAAGACTTTTGATTTGTCCTCTAGCAAGTATTTTAAGAATATTCATATATTTACATTGATCAAGATCACAGTAAAAAATGGGTAACTGTCAGGTTTCAGAGAATACTGGATAGAACTGTGGCTATTGTAACCTTTCCCTGTAGTTGTGAAATTACATAATGAATGTGAAACTGCAGGAGGCTTCATGGGAGTACTTGAAAGTTAGGTTTTGGCTGTTAACTAGCTGTTGTGTCTTCAAGGCAGTTTTCTTTTATGTCATAGTTTGGATTTAATATGCTGTAAGAAGTGTTCCTTTTTTAGCTCTGCTTATGTGAGTTTGGAGCACTCAAATCTCCTTGCAAAGGAGAGGAACTTCCCTGACTTTGTGTCTTTTGAAGGGTTGTTCAGAGTATAAGAAATCTACATTTCTGTCTGTAGTTTTCCCAGCTGCTCACTGGTTCATCTAGTACATGTGTTAAAACACTCAAGTGCAAGTTTGTGCTCATTTAATTTCTCATGTTCACTTCCAGGATGTAGAGCATTAACAATGTGCTGTTTGGCTAATGCAGGTATTTCTGTATTCTAGAAAGTGCCAGCAGTAAAAGAAGAGGAGGAACCTGAGGAAGAAGATGAAGAAGAAATGGGCCATGCAGAAACTTACGCTGAGTATATGCCAATAAAATGTACGACCTAATGTTTTGTTACGTCAAAAGGCTGAAATGTTTTGAGACCTAATTTGTTATTTATACTTCTGTAGTTACTAACACCAAAAAACAGATGGGTTACTATCTGAATCAAGTAAAAAGGGCCTGAATTTGGGGTGGGTTTTCCTAGGAAATTTTTCTCTTATATAGCGCTTGGTTTTGGATGGTACGCAGATACCTTTTAATAGAAAAGAAATTTAGTGTATCTTTGAGCAGTTTCAGAAATATGATTGTGAGCCAAGATCAGGCTTTTTTTACCTGTGTTAAGATGCTTTGTGCCTCAGCAGAGGAAATTTTGTAAAGGTATTAAGTGGTCACTGCTACACTTAAGAATCTAGTTTTGAGTCTTCTGGTGTGAAATTAACCTAAGCACATTCTTCCTGCATTGTTCCTGACTGGAGAGCTGGTTGGGTTTTTTTAAGTGAATCTTTTACTGCTTTTAATAGCCATCTCTTTTTTTCTCCTTTCTCTTCTTTATTGTAAAAAAGCTGTTACCTTGTTTCCTAGGTACATTGCTGACTTGCCATAAAAGCAAGGCAAAAAATTTTTCATAGATTTTGTAAATAAATGGTTAATTTTTATTGTCACTGATGAGATCTGTCAGCAATTAAACCACGTCTGTTCTAAATATTTTCTCCTCTCATACTGCTTAAAAACAGCACTATATAAATAGTGAGAGGAATGTTGCTTTTGTGATTCTGGCATCTTGAGGCTACATCTGGCTTTTTGGAAAGGCAAGGTTCTGACCAGTTTTTCTCAAACATGTCAAGTACACAAACACTTTAATTTTCTATGAACTGAATTTTATCTAATTTCATAAAAATTTGAGGAAGGTGGTGAGAAGAGAAAGTTAAGATTGCAGTTATGTAAATTCAGGTTAATGTATTCCTTTTTATGCGATGCAGTTTAACACTTGACGTACTCTTGCAATGAAACGTAGTTGTTCTTGAGTTCAGCCTTTGCAATGGACCGTTGTAATTTGTTTTGGTAAATATGACAACCTGTGCTGCAGCAACAGAACTCTGTATTATGTTTTTATCTTCTCCCTTCCTCCCCCTCCCTTTTCAACCAGTAAAAATTGGCCTACGTCATCCTGACCCAGTAGTGGAAACCAGCTCATTATCCAGTGTAACTCCTCCTGATGTGTGGTACCAGACATCAATATCAGAAGAAACAATTGATAGTGGCTGGTTGTCAGCTTTGCAACTTGAAGCAATCACTTATGCAGCCCAGGTATGCTAGACATCAGTACAGCTTAAAAACTAACATAGAATTGAAGAACTACCATCTAACAAGTGCAGCTATGTCAGTTTTACAAGGAGATAAAATAATAAGAGCTTAAAGGTTTGAGTTGCATTAGAAGGCAGTAGGTGAGCTTCAGTTCAGATAAATGTGAGGTAATACACATAGGAAAGCTTTGTCTATGCCACTTCCATGATACTGATCTCAAACTGTCTTAAAAATTAGGAAGGACATCTTGGTGGTTATTTTTATTTTTCTGAAATAACTTAATGGCTGCAGTAGCAGCAGGCTAAGAAAGCCAGTGCTGTTTGGCATTATTGGGAAGGGTATATAGAACAAGACTGGGTGTTATTTTGCTGCTATATTAAACTTCAGTGGGCCCACATCAGATGTTCCGCATGCTGTGCTTTGTGTGTCAGGGAGGAAGGTAGTGAAGTTAGAGGACATCTAAAATGGTCAAAGGAGGGAAGAAGTTGCCTCATGAAAAGAGACTAACAAGGCTGGGATGCCTCAGGCTGGAGAGGAGGAAAATGAAGGGGAATGAGATGAAGGTTTACATAATCAAGAAGGCAGTGGAATCCCACAAAACAAGAACAAAGCAGAATTTGGTGAAACTGGTAGGAGATTGGTTTAAAATGGATAGAAGAATACTTTTTTTACATAGGCAGTGGGTGTCTGGGTCTTGCTCCCACAAAAGGCTGTGGAGGTGCATATCAGTGGGTTAAAAAAAAAAAGCAGCCAGTCTGGTGGTAGGCACTAAAAGAATTAGACATGTACAGCAATTTTACAGCAATTTTAGGTGCTGAAGGAAGGAGGGGGAGAATGCATCACATGAAACAGTTAGGCTTATATGCTCTCCCGAAATAAAATCCTCTCTTCCTGCTGTCAGGAGGCTGCTTGGCTGGGTGGACCACTGGTCTCATCCAATAGGATGTTTCTTATGTTTGCTCATTTCTGACAATCCACAGTGATGTGTTCTGGAGAATGGGTACAAAGTTTTTTGTTCTTTCTCCTACAGCAACATGAAACATTCCTGCCCAATGGAGACAGAGCTGGATTCTTGATAGGTGATGGTGCTGGTGTAGGAAAAGGAAGGACCATAGCTGGAATAATCTATGAAAATTACTTGTTAGGCAGAAAAAGAGCAGTCTGGTAAGTGTCAGGATTTGTTAGAGCAGACACTGTAGTGACTATAGTACTTAAATTCAGTGTAATCTGTCTTCCAACAAATGTTCTAGCAACTGCTTTTTGAAATTCTGCTGTAACTTACAGAATATATGCTTTGTTTTATATCTTCAGGTTTAGCGTGTCAAATGATCTGAAATATGATGCTGAAAGAGATTTGAGAGATATTGGAGCAAAAAACATATTGGTTCATTCATTAAACAAGGTGTGGAAACTTTTTACTATGTACAGTTGAGGCAAAACTTTAGGTACGCTTGTGTGACCAGTTGTGCATGTTGACTGTTTTAAGAGCAAGAATGTACTAATTTCAATAAATTTGCTGTCTAGGTCTTGTTTGACAGGCCTTAATCTTATGAAGAACCACACAGTGCTTTAAGTTATGTAAATAGGCCCCTTGTAGGATTAAGTTATAGGATGGGATTTTTTTTAAATTACTCTTCAAGCCACTACTGAAACTACTAGTAGAGTATTTTCTAGAAGTTGAAATGTTCTTTAAATCTTTTAGGCTTTGTAGCATTTGAAATTTTTCCTATCTCCCAGTGCACATTTTAGATGTAATACATTTTGTATGTAATTCTTGAATAATAGACTTTCTCAGTATTTTATTAAAGCAGCAGTAATGTGTACAGATATTTTTGGAGGCTGCACCTCTGCTCAGGATTAGCCACTTACATATATTGTGAAGTGTGATTACTGGTTGAATTCACTGAACTTAGTCTGTTTTAAGTTAGTATTTTTGCTTTGTGACATCTTAATTTCTAAAATACAGTAAAGCTTTAGAAATTTTCATTAATGGTAGCAGCTGCAAATACACTTGTCCTGTTAGCTCCAAGGGATGCACTGAAACTAAACCCTTCAATTGTATTTAAGTTAACCATGTAGTCAAAGAATGTGGCTATTCATCTTTTGAGGCCTCAGATCTAGTCTTCCTTAAATGTATTTTTAAGTAAGGCCCTGTATAACCCCTTAACCACATTACCATATGCCAGCTGTGCCCTAATCATGATGTAGGGATACAGGTGGTTCAAATTATACACACCTTAACCTTAAGACTACCAGCATTCCTTAATCATATGGTAGATGGGTTGTGGAGAGATCTCTTGAGTAATTTCTGTAACTTCTTATCTTTTTATTGCAGTTCAAATATGGGAAAATTTCTTCCAAACATAATGGAAGTGTGAAGAAAGGTGTCATCTTTGCTACCTATTCTTCTCTTATTGGTGAAAGTCAGTCTGGTGGTAAATACAAAACCAGATTAAAGCAGCTTCTTCACTGGTGCGGTGAAGACTTTGATGGAGTTGTATCCTTTATCTGGAGTTCAGTTGATTATAAACAAATTGCTATTGAAGCTTACATGTTTAAAGACAATCTTGTATTTTTATTGGCTGGTGTTTTTAGTACTGGTTTTTATTCATTACAGTAATTGATTGCACGTGTGCTCTGACATTAGACTTGGAAGTTTTATAAACTTTGTGCCAAATCTATTACCACCATATTGTTGCCACACAATTCTGGTACAAGAGTGAAGCTTCTGCTTTTTCTATAACGAACACATAAAATAATGATGTTTAAGAACCTTAAGTTTACACTGACTTTTTTCCAGTGAATTCTTAAAAAAAATTTTTTTTAGCATCAACGGCATTTTAAAGAACTCAAGTGTTGGTAATTGTGCTCTTAAATACTTACTAGCTAAATATTTTTCCCAAAGGTTTTAGTGAAAAATGACCAGTGTCTTTTTGAGTTTACAATTTACTGCTGCCACCTATTGTAATTAGCAGATTTCCTTGTCTTCTGTTTTAGCTCCCCATTCTAAAATAAGTGGGACAAAGTTTTTCCTTAATCACAGTTCAGATTGTATTTGATGAGTGTCATAAAGCTAAGAATCTGTGTCCTGTTGGTTCATCAAAACCAACAAAAACAGGTCTGGCTGTATTGGAACTTCAAAATAAACTTCCGAAAGCCAGGGTTGTTTATGCTAGTGCCACAGGTATGTACCACTTAGTTTGCGTTAAATGTCTCTGTATGTTTTTACTGGCAGTGGTACAGAGTGTGTTCTTCTCCTAGGTGCATCTGAGCCAAGAAATATGGCATATATGAACCGTCTTGGAATATGGGGTGAAGGAACTCCATTTAGGGAATTCAGTGATTTTATTCAGGCTGTTGAAAGAAGGTAATATTTAAAATGGCTATAGCAAGAATGCATATGGTTGTGGTTGACTGTACTTTCCAGTTCCTTTGTCTTCACTTGCTCACAGTCCTCTGCAAACTTGTCCTGTCACACTAAGAACTTTCTGACTCTAGCTTCTAAATCTAGAAGAAATTTAATTTCTCTTATGTGGTGAAAAATGGGATGTTTCCCTCACAAAAAATTTTGAGAGCTTCAGAAGCTTGCTGGGAAAACAGCCCTCTTAAAATGTGGGTGTTATGAAATGAAAATATGTTGCTGCTCATCATGAAAACACACTATGTACTGAATATGCTCAGTATAGTTGATGTCTCACTGTATGCAGAAGTCCTCTAATGTTTATGTATTCAGCTTAGGCAGTTTAACAAGAAGTCTTGTTCTTGTTCTTTCTGGCATAAGAACCCAGTTCAGAAAAATTATGTATGCTGTTGCAAGGTAATTTGTATTTCAGAACTTATTAAAAAAAACTAAATGTGAGAGGTCAGTAGGAAATGCAACTGCTACATTCTTTGGTAGGTGAGCATCTTAATATATTATGTTTTGCCTACTTAAAATTTTGAACACTTCAGAATGCTACAGTAGGGCTTAGTATGCATCTTCTTGCATACCATCTACATGATGCATGATTTTTCTAGACTGTGCAAGTGTAGTCTCCACTTCATTACTGAGTACATATCAAATAAGCAATAATGAAATTACAGGCCCAAGCTTGTGAGTAGGTTAGCTTTGCAGTTGACTTGAGCTCTCAAGGTGTTGCTAAAAGTGTGTTCCTGTTGAAGAGAACCTAAGTTACCTACTAGTTTAATTCATACAAGCACAAATCTGAATATCTTAATACAGTTTGTATTTATTATTTTAAATCTCCAGTGGAGTTTATAAAATTGCAGTGCAAGATTTTGTATATATTTGGACCAACTTCATTATCCAATTACAGTTTGTAAGGTACTGTTCTCCTAATGCATGCTAGGTCATTTGGCAAAAAGTAACTATTTGAGTGTTTATACTGCCTGAGATACACTTAATACTCATGAGGCAGGGGTATAGTTTTATGTGAAGGCTAAATTTCAAGACCCCCTGATTGGATGTGTTTAATGAAACAGTACTAATGATTTTGAAAACACATTCCTTCACATTTGAAAGCATGCCATTTTCTTCTAAAGCACTTGAGGTTGTTTGTTGGGTTTTTTTAACAAATCCTTGCTCTTGAAAATTCTAATATTGACTTAATTTGTTCCTTTATTTTAGAGGTGTTGGTGCCATGGAAATAGTTGCTATGGATATGAAGCTGAGAGGAATGTACATAGCAAGACAGTTGAGTTTTTCAGGTGTAACTTTCAAAATTGATGAAGTTCTGCTTTCACAGGAGTATGTTAAAATGTACAATAAATCTGTGAAACTGGTAAGAATGCCTTTTTAAATTTGCTTTCTTACTGAGTTCTGAGAGGTTGGAGTTACTTCGTTTAAACTTGAATGCTCCTGAAATAGCCTGTTGAGAGACACGAGTGGCATCTTCTTGTCTCATCTTAGTGTAAAGATTTCTCTATTTAAGACTTGGCAAAAGCTGTTAATTCTTGTTCTGAGTCAAAAGCTGCAGTTCTGGGTGCATCTTCCAGTATCATGCCACGTCTACTGCCTTCTAGCAGTACTTCAGAGACTTTGGTCATTGTTGCCTAAGATGCTGTCACCTGTTGGTTGTATTTTTGTACTCAAGTCCTCCCTCTTCAGGCAACTGAGCTGAGAATAAGCTACAAAACATTAGGCTGCATGCACTTCTTCATTGAAGCAGTATGGTGGAGTGGTGCTTGTAGTTAAACAGTGCAGGGTGGTAGTTTTAATCACGTGGCAGATCAAATCTAAAGCATTGAAGCTGTGGTTCCCTTCAATGTTTTCATCTACCTACTGGTTATCTTTTTTCATGTTGTTCTTAAGTGTTTCCTCTATGTGCTAAGCTGGGTGTCTTTTTCCAGAGTGCACATTCTGCTTGTACATTACCACTGCTGTATTAGATAAAAATAATTACTCCTTGGACATAGATTAAAATGAGCAGGGTCTTTATCTGCGTAAGAGGTCCTTAAGCATGACTCTGCATTCATGTTGTATAGCTACAATAATTAAAATTTTTTTTTGACAGGTGTATACCATCAGCTGTAAAGGGGCAGTTTATGAATGTTGTTTAAAAGAATCACTAAACTTGTGTGCAAAGCTTATGTTACCTAATCTGGAAACAACTGGTATAACAGTGTTGTAAAAACAAAGGCAGTTGTTTTTTTCTTTTCTTAGGATCTTGCTTTGTACTTAATTATTGGCAGAGCTTTTGCTTTAACGTGAATATAGTAATGGAGAAACTAGATAATTAGAAAATATTGTGTATGTTTGCATTGGTAGTAATGTAAATGCATCTGTTTTTCATTATGAGAGTAATTATCTTCTGAATTTACTAAGCCATAGCTATTTTCTTTTTTGTGAGCTTTGATGTATGATGAGTTTCCTTGACTTTGCGTTCCCATAGTACTGTAACTTTAAACTTCCCTTTTGCTTTATTTGGATATTAAGCAATGTACCTGTGTAGCCTTGAAATGTGACATGTGAAGCAATTAACATTTTCTTCTTCAGTGGGTCAGTGCTAGAGAGAGGTTTCAACAAGCAGCTGATCTTATTGATGCAGAACAACGAATGAAGAAGTCTATGTGGGGTCAGTTTTGGTCAGCTCATCAGAGGTTTTTCAAGTACCTTTGCATAGCATCTAAAGTGAAGAGGGTGGTGCAGCTAGCTCGGGAAGAAATCAAGAATGGGAAAGTAAGTTGATCAAGACCTATTTTTAAGTATCTTCGTTAAACGTAAAGCTATTAGGATTTTCTGTTTATAACACAAATATCTTCAAAAGCTTGCTACTACTAGGTCTGTACTTTATGGTATTGAAGTTATTTAATGAGCAAAAATAAACTTCAAGTCAGTCATCTTGGTGACAATGCCTTATATTCATTTGTCCTTTAGTGTGTTGTTATTGGCCTGCAGTCAACAGGAGAAGCAAGAACGTTAGAAGCTTTGGAGGAAGGTGGTGGTGAACTGAATGATTTTGTTTCTACAGCAAAGTAAGATTGAAGTTTGTTGGAACTGTCCTTTACAAAACTAACCTTAATCCATGGTAGTATGTGTAGTAATTTGTCCTTTCATGTATAAAACATGCATCAGCGCACAGAAAGATGGATATCCTTTAAGTACCAATATTCTTTACTTAAGCTGCCTGTACGTAATATCTGACAGTATAGCTCAAGTGAACCATTGATTAGTTCCTAGTTCTACTGGCACTCTGAAATGATGTTTTCAGGTGTGAACAGCTGGTACTGTTCTTCTCAAACTGGGAGGAGAAGACTTGCCAAGTGTACACTGCATTTATACCAATGCAAGTTACAGTCATGACTTCCGTCTCTTATCAGATGAGCCAGATCTAGTCCTGAGACTACCTTGCTGAAGAGCTTAATAAATTAATCTGTCTGTCCTGGTTTCGGCTGGATAGAGTTAATTTTCTTCTTAGTAGCTGGTACAGTGTTTTGGATTTGGTGTGAGAATAATGTTGATAACTAAAACATCAGTGTGTTGTTGCTAAGTAGGGCTTATCCTAAGTTAAGGATTTTTCAGTTTCCTGTGCTCTGCCAGCAAGCAGGTGTACAAGAAACTGGGAGGGAGCATAGCCAGGACAGCTGACTTGAACTAGCCACAGGGATATTCCATACCATAGGATGTCATGCTCAGTATATAAACTGGGAGCAGTTGGCCAGGAGGGGCAGATTGCTACTTGGGCATCAGTCAGCAAGTGGTGAGCAATTGTGTTGTGCATCTCTTGTATTTTCTTGGGGTTTATTTCTTGTATTTGTTATATTCCATCATCATTATTATTGTATTATTGTTATTATATTTCATTTTACTGTAGTTATTAAACCGTTCTTATCTCAACCCACAAATTTTACTACTTCTTTACAATTCTCCTCCCCATCCCACTGGGATTGGGGAGGAGTGAGCAAGAGGCTGCATGGTGCTTAGTTGCTGGCTGGGGTTAAACTACAACACTGTCATTTAAACTCTGAGCAATAAGAAAATGGCAGTAGCAATACCACTTTATATCAAAACCAATTTTAACAAGTTATAAGTAACAGTGCTGTAAAGTAAATGTCTTCTGCTTTTAAGAAGGTGACAAATACAGTAATATGGGTGATAATTATACAGAGTGCTTGCGTAAAAGCATTCACAAGGAATAATTCTTAAGAGAAGTCAAGCAAGCTGTTAAAACGTTAGAGGTTTCTACTTTAAATCAATGCAAATTTGACTGAAGAACCCTTTTTTCTTAAACAGAGGAGTATTCCAGTCTCTTATTGAAAAGCACTTTCCAGCTCCTGACAGGAAGAAGCTGTTTAGCTTGTTGGGAATTGACTTGACTGCTCAAAGTAATAACAATTCACCCAGAGACAGCCCTTGCAAGGAGAACAAAATAAAGAAACGGAAAGGTAATGCTTAAGTTTTTACACTAATGCCATAGTGAAAACAGCAGTTTTAGAGCTGCCTAAGAATGAACTCTGGGAAAAAAATATGGGAATGTAAATATCAGTACAATAATTCATAAAAGATGATGTATTACAAGTTCCTAAGACTTTCATTAGAAACTTCTATTAATAGATTTAAAAAATGCTGCTGAAGCAATATAACCTTTAAATTGTGGTTACTTTGCTCAAAATTGAGTTGATCTAGTAAGGGCCCATATCCCAAAATGCCTTGCATCTGTCAGACCACTTCCTGATGCAGTCATGCAAATAGCAATTGTTTTCTTTTTCTTGAGGCCCAGTAAAGAGAAGTCTAATACTACCCCCCTTCCCAAACTGATTATATTCTTACCAAAAAGTAGGTGATCATAAAAAAAAAATTGGGTTTTACTTAAAACTTAGATTAGATTGTTCTAAACAGTTCTGGTTTTAGAAGTTGAATATTTTGCTAGTTTGTGTATGGTGGTGGTAAAACAAACCTCAAAAGTAGACTACAAGGTCTAAACTAACTTTTTTCTTCTGGGGTGGTGGTGTTGACGGAATTTAGGTGAAGAAATAAGCAGAGAAGCCAAAAAAGCTCGCAAAACAGGTGGCCTTGCAGGTAGCAGCTCTGATGAGAGTGAAAGCGAGTCTGATGCTTCAGACAACGAAGAAAGTGACAATGAGAGCTCCAGATTTTTGAGTTCTGGAGATGATGATGACTTCAACCCATTCAGAGATGAATCCAGTGAAGATGATGAAGATGGTAAGACAGTTTAAATGTTTCATCAAGCAAGTAGCTGTACTTGCAGATAGTAAACATAAAGTCTTTCCTAACCATTTCAATGAGCCAAAAATAAGTGTTTGATAAGCATGTAGTTTAATTCTAATGAGACTGGAATTAGTACTAGAATGTTGATTTGCATCTTCAAGTAGACTGTGCACTGGAGTTCAGGCTTTCCTAAGTTACCTTTTATAATTAGAATGTCATTTTTCAAAGGAAAGGATGGCTTTTTAGTAAATGCTTAAAACTTTTTAAAAATCACTTTATTTAACTTTAGATCCCTGGTTAATTAGAAAAGAGCATAAAAAAAATAAAGACAAGAAAAAGAAGAAGAGTATAGACCCAGATTCTATTCAAAGTGCCTTACTAGCCTCTGGTCTTGGATCAAAACGACCTAGCTGTTTTACTTCTACCGTTGGTACCACCACTTCTAGTACCAACACATCAGGTAAGAATAAGTTTCTTTAAGGTTGATTCACTTTCTTAGCAGTTAGGCAGTGAAATTCTAAATTTTAAAGAGTCTCCCTTTAAATTTCAGCAAACAGTAACACAAACAGCAGCTTTGTAACAAGTCAGGATGCTGTTGAAAGGGCCCAACAAATGAAGAAAGAACTGCTTGATAAACTGGAAAAGCTGGCTGAAGATCTTCCACCTAATACACTGGATGAGCTTATAGATGAACTGGGTGGTCCTGAAAATGTTGCAGAGGTAGGCTGGTGGTCACATTAAGAGAAAACTGATGGGGTTTTTTCTACTGCAGCTATACATCATCTGGCTGCAGTAAATCAGTGTTGTCATTCTTCAAGGTTGTATGTGACCTAAGTATCTATTAAAGAGAACTTGTTTAGCCCTTTTAGACAGTAATCTCACAGGGATAAAAGTATAGCTTACTTCTGCTGAATGCCTCTGAATTAAAAAAAAAAAAAAAAGGCAAAAAACAACCAACAAACAAAAAAAAAAAACCTAAAAAAAAACCTTGGAAGATTGTGTTAGAATACAGAGAAGAGGTCTGAATGGGTAAATAGGTTATTTCTGAGACTGATAGTTTCTTGTTGGGTGTATTTCTCTAATTAGCTGTAGTCAATTTGAAGCTGGGTATATAAAACAGAAAGCAGCTTTAGTTCATCTTCCTAGGCAATGAAGATTAAGAACCTGTATAATAAAAATGTGTTAGTGAAGAGCCTGGTGAATTATTATCTCTTTTTTTCTCAGTAACTTTAGAAAAATGTCTTTTTGTAAGCTACCTGTCTCTTATCAAGTAGAAACATCATTGTGATTCAAAAGACTGTTAAAATCAGTGACAATCTCAGCTGTCAGTTTATTTTCTTAGTACTCTTGGTAAATCCCTTACGGACAGTAGTATAATACTGTGTCATTTCTACATAGATATGCTTTCTTACACTTTTGAGTCCCTGGGTTACCTCTAAATAAGTGTTCCGCGTAGCAGATAATGGCATCAACCAAAAATAATCCAGGTTCTTTAATGTAATTTTGTACTTGGAGTAAATTGCTGAATCTATTTTAAGGTTGGTGTATGAATAAATAGCATCATTGCTTGAAGTTTTTGGTCATGTACAAATTTTTGTATTGCTATAATGAGCTTGTATTCCCTTTTATTTTTAAAGATGACAGGCCGCAAAGGGAGAGTTGTAAGCAATGATGATGGCAGCATATCTTATGAGTCAAGATCTGAACTTGATGTGCCCGTTGAAATTCTGAACATCACGGAGAAGCAGAGGTTCATGGATGGAGATAAGGTAGTCCTTAAAAGAGATGCAATTTAGAAAAACTTGTCAGATGCTGTAGTGACATCGACTGATTAAGCTATTCAAGTTGTGGCTCTATCATTATCGCACACTGACTTTTTAGGTACTATAAGTACGTACTAGTTAGAAAGCATTTTCTATTCACTGCTGTGTGTGTTTTTCAAACCAGTATGTTCAGTAGTTCTGTCTAATGTGGCTGCAGCATGCTTTAAAGGTCAGGCCGTAGTTTGGGTGGCCACAGAGGCCTGTGCTTAAGAGGTGTGTACACGTGTGCCAAACTGAAAGCTAGCACCTCTAAGCTGGTCTTGTAGACCAGCATATGTTTAAAAGACAGATTAAACCCTTCACATCTTTGTGATTCCTTTATCTGGATTACTGTGCACCTCTGCTTCCAAGAGGAAATAATGAAACTGAGAAATGGGTAAAACCACTGACTAACTTGGTATGAAAAAACTTTCAGTGAGGGGCTGAAGGGAAAAGGTGGAGGTTGTTTACCTTAACAAGGATTGAGAAGTAATGCTGGGAAAAGTGATAGCTTTTGTCCTTTACATTGCATGCTGAAATAAAATACTGACTGGAAAAATGGTAGAATTGAAGCTGATAAAAGGGAGAGGGAGGGAACCTTTCCTGTGGTTCACTTGGGATATGCTACCACAAGAGGGCAAATCAAGTAAATGTAGCTGTGGCATGGAACTTCTGTGGTCTGTTGTTACACTTGAGGGTAAATATTCGTGCTCCTCTAAGTGACTTGTACACAGTCCAAACATTTACATTCTTTCAAGGCAAATGCATTCAGATGCTAGAACGGCCATATCTTCTTCCTTATACATTATTAGCAGCAACTTTTTGTCTTCTCTGTGTTGCTTGCTATCAGAACAAGTCTCCCTGTGTCCCTCCCCTTTTCTTTCTGAAATGCAGGCCAACATCAGAGAAACCTACCCTTTGGAGTGGCCAGACTGCAACATATTGCCTTTTTTGTTTGCACAGAGAAGTGTTGCTGAAAAGTAAAGTGAAAACCACTCCTTTCACTCAAAAAAAAATCGTTAGCATTTCAAACTCTGGTAGAGAACCATGCTCTTTCTCTCCTCCCCCTCCCTTCTTGCAATAGGCAGACCAAATAACAGTGAAACCATTCCAGACCCATGTTAGTAGTAATTGTAAAATTAAATTTTTTTAGAAACTGAAAACTGAAGCTTGATCTTGGATTTGTTGCTAACTAACAACTCCTTTCTTAATAAAAGAACATTGCCATAATCTCGGAGGCTGCCAGCTCTGGTATATCATTGCAAGCAGACCGTAGAGCTAAGAATCAGAGGCGGAGAGTTCACATGACTCTGGAGTTGCCGTGGAGTGCAGATAGAGCAATACAGCAGTTCGGTAAATAACTTTTTTGTATCCTTCCCCTAGCAAACTCAGTAATACTAACTGGATTTACTGCTAATTTGTGGAAAATAAGATTGACTAAGCAACCTCTTAAGGACCCTTCCAGTCTCCTTTACCCATAAACAGAATTAGCTTTATCTGTAGTCATAGCTAATGGTCTTGAAAGTTTTGAAAGAAATCTAGCAAACAAACTTATCAAGTGTCTTTATGAAAGTTGCCACAACTCTAGAGCATTTCTGTACTACCTTCTATTGGCTGTATTACAGCAGAAACTAATTTTCAGCAGGATTAAGTTCTAACTTCTTTCTTTACTCTTTGCAATTCATTGTTTATTAGAAATGTTCAATGAAATGGAACTTATTTAACATATGTGCTTCTACTTGATTATCCAGGGAGAACTCATAGATCCAACCAAGTGACTGCTCCAGAGTACGTGTTCCTAATTTCTGAATTGGCAGGAGAGCAAAGATTTGCATCTATAGTTGCAAAAAGACTGGAGAGCTTGGTAAGATTGTTTCAAGAAGTCTGTTCCTTCATTTGAGAAAATACGACTTGGATTTCTGTTTTCTTAAAATTGATTTAATTACAAAGGTGTGTCTTAACAGGGAGCCCTCACTCATGGTGACAGAAGGGCTACAGAAACTCGAGACCTCAGCAGATTCAATTTTGACAACAAGGTGATGGTTCTTTTTCTGTTTGAAAGCTCATGCTGTGGTGCCTATTCCACAAATGACCTGTTGAGGAAGGATTTCTTCTAACACCTGTGAAGTGTTTTACTTTTAACTGTATTACTTCCTGATAGGAGACCTCTTTTTGAGACACCCAGTAAACATTCTTATTTCTGTTTGCAAAGCTGTGTGGAACACAAATGTGTGTAAATTACTACTTCTGCATTTGCTAACAATCCAAGTTTTAAGTAAATTGTATGTGTCCTCTCAGTCACAACTGAAAGATGAATTTGGCAATTCTAATTAGAAATTAAGACTGGGCTGTTTATATAGTGTAATTTATAATTGAAAAGCTAATAACCAGTGCCCTTTATTATTGCAGAGAAAAACACTTTATTGTGAATAACAAATACTTGTTAAACCTTGTGTGCTTGGGGCTAAGGCACAAACACTGGATCACATTGTTAGAGCAACTTTCTTTTTCTTACACAGTATGGCAGAAATGCTTTAGAGATTGTCATGAAATCCATTGTGAACTTAGACTCCCCAATGGTCTCACCGCCTCCTGATTTTCCTGGAGACTTCTTCAAGGGTAAGTATAATTCACTGGATGTAATAGATATCTTTTGATAGTATGCAGAAAATGCAAATAATTTGAGCTAGAAAACCTAGTTACTATTTTAAATTGATCAGCTGGCCCAGATAGGCTCGCACTGGATGTTATTCCTATGCATGTTGCTTGAATGTTGAAGTTCATGTATGAAACAAGGTATGTGAACTCTCTCAATATAAGGCATGTTCTGTATCTGTTTGGCCAAAGTATTACATACAGTTCTTTAACTTCATTTTCCTGTTATCTGTTGCAATGTCTTGTTCTCTTGTGGGCTCATGTATAGTGCCATTAGTAGTTTTCCCTGCCTGTGCTTTCTGGAAGGACAGAAGGCAAAGTTCTGTCTTGCTTATTGATGTATTGGGTAGAAATTGCAAGTAGTGTATTTAAGGGTTGTCGGAAGTTTTGGAGCTGGATCCTGAAACACGAATGCTAAACAAGCTGTTACTTCATTCGTTTATTTTTAGATGGCAAAGCATCTATGGTTTAACTTCTTTCTTTTTCCTAGATGTTCGTCAGGGATTGATTGGTGTAGGCTTGATAAATGTAGAAGACAGATCTGGAATACTAACGCTTGATAAAGGTATTTGCGTGTTTAGTGTATCTGTAGAACATTGCTAGGAAAATCGTATATCATGATAGTGGATTCCTAGCAACAGCACTGAAGTTGTAATTATCTAAAAAATCACTTTTTTGGGGAACTTAAGAATGTTTTCCTTGTTTCTGAAATAATGGATTTAAGTAGTCTTTTTGAGACTCTGAATACTGATTGAGAGCTTGTCATCAAACTTAATCTTTGTTGACCTAATACATGTATTTCTTATTCTTTTTTTAAGATTATAACAATATAGGGAAATTTCTGAATAGAATTCTTGGTATGGAAGTACATCAGCAGAATGCTTTATTCCAGTACTTTTCTGACACGTTAAATGCAGTCATTCAAAATGCTAAAAAGAATGGAAGATATGATATGGGCATCTTAGGTGAGTAAATCAGTTTCTCAGTACTCTTGTACTTTAAGAACAGAGAAACAGAATAACTCTATCCTTTCCTTTTAAGATTTGGGCTCTGGGGATGAGAAAGTGAGGAAAGCAGATGTTAAAAAGTTCTTAACTCCTGGATATTCTACCTCTGGACATGTAGAACTATACACAGTAAGTTAATTCTGTATCTTCTTTGTATGAACTAATGAAACTTGCTTGCCAGTAAGTTTTTTAAAACATAGCAATCAGCTAAGCATGTGCTAAGTGAGGGAAGGTTCCAGGCCTCTCACCAGGCAATATTTGGTTCTATGGTTCTGTAGTTTCTATGTATGCAACTGTTTTAAAGTTTGTTCCCATTCAAATACCTCTGTATGGCTCTCTTCTAGATCAGTGTAGAGAGAGGAATGTCTTGGGACGAAGCAACTAAGATCTGGGCAGAACAGACAGGTCCAGATGATGGATTTTATTTATCACTACAGGTAAGATTCTTTGTCTCTTGGATTATGTTCAGAGAAGTTTTTTTGGGGGCTAACCAAATATGCTGTCTCCTCTGAAAAATTTACTGGGTAAATTACTTACAGTTCAGTTTTGCAAAACGCTTTCAATCTTATACTAAAATTCATGTTAAGTTTGTTTCCAACACTAAGTATGAAGCACTCCTTTTTAGCTGCTCAGGATATTTTCTGATAGGAATGTGAGCCTGAATTAATAGCTCTTATTTAAACCTGCATCAAGAAACCAGATGCTTTCACTGTAAGGAAAAGTTGTGATGTTAATGTAGATTAGTGGTACTGTCTTCTAAAGGTGTCCTTGTTATTACTTGTTGTCTTACTGCACACACACATGCACTATTACTCTGTAAAGAACACAGTATGAAATCACTGAAGGTAGATACTGTCAGCATGTTTAAACTTAAAAAGTTTTTGGCTTGTCTTTCTTTTCCAGATAAGAAATAACAAGAAAACTGCTATTCTAGTAAAAGAAGTGAATCCTAAAAAGAAGCTTTTTTTAGTATACAGACCAAATACTGGAAAACAACTCAAACTAGAAACATGTGCAGACCTGAAAAAGAAATATAAGAAGGTAACCATTAAAATTATGCTAGTTTTAAACTTAGAAAATTTTGAAAATAAATATAAGGACTTTTTTTCCCTGGTACTTTTGTGTAATTTTGGCAAATCAAAAACTAGGCTTATTTTTCTAGAGCAGAGCTTGTATTTAGGTCTTTTTAACTGGGTCTGCATGGTTTCTGCATTCCTATATCTAAACCTTTCTGAATATAAGTAGTCTGTGGTGTGGTAATATAAAATGAGGGGGTTTTTAGGGTCTAGCAAGGAAAAGTCTTGCTTCTGTGTAAGGTGTACAAACATGCTCTTAAATAAGCAGCAATACACAGTGTATCCTAAGCTATGATTCTGAAGTTTCAGCTGTTGGCTGATAAAGTTTGGATTATTTTGTTTAGAGGCTGGTAAAATACCTAACACTTCTCAAACAATTTTATGGTGTTAAATTTGTAAAAAGAGGAAATTCCGAGACCAGGTTGATTTATTGGAAAAACTCTGCAATTCTGCTATGTTCAAGGATTTTACTCATCCTTTGAGATGGCATTTCCATTGAAGAGCCTGAAATTATAATAATGTAAGATAACGTACCTCTCTTCACTATCATAATGTTGGTGGTCTCTCTTTTCTCATAGTAATGACCAAATTGCTTTTGTTCTATGCAAGTCTTGGTGTGTTTTACTTTATTCCCACTTTGAATGACTTTTCCAGGTACCTTCTGAAGATGCTCTGCCACACTGGTTAGAGCAGTACAATTCTTCTGCGGATACCTGCACCCATGCTTATTGGTTAGTATTCATGTACATGTAGATGCTTTAAGTTAAACTGTTTACCTAAACTGCTTTATCACTTCTGTTCTTCTGCTATTCACATGATTTCTTGTTTCTTGCTTAAGAAAAATTGTCCCATGACCAGTCAAATGACCCAACCTTTGAGTAGAAACATGAAGCTTTGCATTTGCCCTTGAAGTCCTAATGTGTTAGATGAACACTAATGTATGAATTGCACTCCAGCAGAAGTATAATGACCCAGGAGTAGCTTCTCCTTTAAGTGTCTTGATCTAACCTATTATTGTGGTAGGATAGTTCCAATGTTATTTGTGGGGAAAAAATATTTATACTCATATAGAGGTGAGATAGATGTCAAACAGCTGGTTTTGTGCTACCTCTTCTAACAGTGTTTCTGAACTCAGTAGCTGATGTCTTAATTCCTGAGGAACAGCATAACTGGTAGAAGTTTCAGATTAATAATGGAGTTTCTGAAATATACTGATCAGATACCAGTTTCATAGGTAACAGATTCAGGTTCTCGGGTGATATAAATGAGTGGTATCTTTGGCTTAAAGCTCTGCCTGTACATTTTGGAGATGTGGTCCTAAAAAGGCCAACACTTCTCAAAGCTTTACCATTAGAGGCATGCTGTGGATAAAGTATTCTGCCCTTACGGTGTACTTGCAGCCCTCGCTCAACTCTGAGTACGTGTTAAATAACTTCAAGTCTTTTTTAACTGAATTGGATACTTTCTGTTTGCAGAATTCTTTTGAAAGCTTTTTTTTCCTCTGCCGTAGGAGAGGCAATTGTAAGAAGGCAGGCTTGGGATTAGTCTGTGAAGTGGGACTCCGCTGTCGAACTTACTATGTCTTGTGTGGTTCAGTATTGAGCGTCTGGACAAAAGTAGAAGGCGTTCTAGCCTCTGTGAGTGGTACAAATGTGAAAATGCAAATAGTTCGTCTAAGAACAGAAGATGGGCAGAGGATCGTAGGTAAGTGGCTTGTCTGCTCCTTTATTTCCATTTAGGGTAGGAGGTAGTTGTAACTTACAAGTCACTCAGAGTCACATAAGCATCTTTTTATAAAGTCCTCTACAGGAGAAAAGGCTCATCAGTGTGTATGTTGGGGAGGGGTAGAAGTACAACTGTTGAAATACATCTTCATAGTACAAACACTGTTTTGAGTTAGGTTAAAGGAGGAGGACACTTTTTTCAGCCAGGCTTTGGAACACTTATTCTGTCAGTTCTTTTGACTTACTAGGAATAAAAACATCATATTTGGCCTGTTCGAGCCAAGCTATCTTTGAAACCATAAGGGCTCCACTTTTTTCCCCACTTCTGGCAAAGAATAGTAAGCCCTTTAAATGGTTGTTTTCATGGGTTTTGAGCTACTGAAAGTCACATGTAATCAGTTTAAAATGACTTCAAGATGATGTCATTTCTTGCTGCTAAATCTCTT
The DNA here is from genome assembly GCF_929443795.1 of Astur gentilis. Taxonomy (NCBI): domain Eukaryota; kingdom Metazoa; phylum Chordata; class Aves; order Accipitriformes; family Accipitridae; genus Astur; species Astur gentilis. The sequence goes on along the minus strand of NC_064886.1, from coordinate 17,887,540 downwards.
AGTGAAGCCCTCATAGCAGGTACCTCAGAGGCTGAAATCTCTGGTTTATTTTTTTGTTTAAACATGGACTTCCTGTGGATGTGTGATATCATGGCAGCTCATACTCTAATAACAGTTTTCTAAGATGTTGAAACTAGGTTTTCCATATTTAAACTTTCATGGTGGTGTAAATTCTGAGAGACTAGAAAAAGCAAAAGTAGCTGACTTCTGGGTTTATGTGTCAGCGGATAACATAAGAATAAAACTTGTCTTTGGGGCAAAATGGCAACTTACTTGTACTACTTCATGACCTAAAGGACTAGTGAAGACTTCTGAAGATAAACCTCTTATTGAGAAGCAGAACTGGTAGCTGTGCTTGATTAGACTTGACATTGGCAATGGTTGCTGTTGACTGTTGCATAAATTAAATGGTGGAATTGTCAGCCTGAGGTTTTAATGAACAAATTGTTTGCATGCTTATGAAACAATTGATTTGTTGCCATTTTCAGGTTTGATCATTCCTGCAAATTGTGTATCGCCCCTTGTAAACCTCCTGTCAACGTCAGACCAGTCTCAACAGCTTGCAGTACAACAGCAGCAGATATGGCAGCAGCATCACCCGCAAAGCATCACCAATTTCAACAATGCATAAGAGGACAAACTACAGGTGTTGACTTTGGTGTTTGAGGAAAAGGCTGTAAAAGCATATCACTTGCATAAAAATCAGGGACAGATTCCAAAGAAATATAACTTTTTCAGTTCACTTGTGTGCTCTCAAATACTTTGGGAATAAAGAGATCTAAAAAGGTTGGTAGAACTGAAAGCCAGCAGTTGTTTATGGTGGTGCATCTGTCTTTCCTTATGCTCTCTGTAGTGCTTCCTGTTTGCTTTTACTTTTGGCCTTTTAAGCTACAAACCACAATTTGTTTGAAAATGCTTGAAAATCCCCAAGCAGGCTTTATTTTTATCTTGTCATACAGTGCTCAGGGTTTAACGCAGTGCATCAATGCCATTGCTGTGGGAGATATCCTTGAATGCATGTATTGAGTATATATATAGAAAATATATATTGGGTTTTTCTCTTCAATTTATGAGTTTGTAAAAGCATGAAACCTAGAGGTTGCACATCATGCATTCAGGTTCCTTCCCAGTTTCTGTTTGACAGTGCATGTCTTTGGAAACGGGCATGGACAGGATAAACACACAAGACAAGAATTCAGAGAGAAACACAATCTTAGTTGTACAGCATTGGTTATTGCATTTTTATAGTGTTTATACCCAGGTGTTGCATTTTTTCTGGTTCTCTCCTGGGGGTTATATATTTGAGTCTACAACATGTTCTTTTTGTGATAAACATCTTAAATTAAAATTAGTTCATTTTTAATGTATTAATGGTATTCCTAATGTGTACTGCAAAGATGGCTGGATGCCTATTTTCCTTAAATTGAAGCATTTCCTTAATCCGAGGTGGTTATGGAAACTTAAGTGCAAATTCACTTCCATCTCGCATACAATCTTATATTTTTTACTTCATTAATGTAATTTAATTTGTCACTTGTAAGATGAAACCTTACTTGAGCTGTAAATTAGAGAATGGGAAACACTTGAGGGTTCCGCTGTATGTGCTGTTTCTGTTACCCAGTAACTTGAATACTGTTTAATATGTTGTAAGACATTGTAGAGTTTATCTGGAGCTGTTTAAAAGAAATTGTAATGTACAAATGTGAATAGTCACTTATCTATAATATGGGTAAGTTTTGTTTTGCCTATAATAGTAGATGTTTATAAGAAAGTGAAGGACAATGTTTGTCATTTCTTGCTTGCACAGGTTGCACTATTGAAAAATTGAGATTGTATAAACCTGTCCAAAAAAACTACAAGATAATGATCTTGTAGATGTCAAATAAAAGTTATTGTACTAACAAGAAGTGGAGTCTTGTTTAGGCAATCACTGTATTCCAAAAAAACTAACAAGTCTGTACAATTGGAATTCGACAGGACTTGGCATGTTCCAGTCTGCTTTAACCAGGCTTTTGTCTTGCAGTCCAAATATCTCAGTTGAACTCATTAATGAGGCAAGAAGTAAACTGTGTTTAAACCTTGATGCATATTTTAAGTAAGGTTGACCTGACAGACTGAGAGCAGCAATCCACTGCAGTGTATGTCACTTCTGTAAACACTCAGTGAGCCAGATTGAAGTGTCATAAAGAGTTTTTCCGTAAGTCACGGGGCCAGAAGTTCCACAACTTCAGGCTGAGGTAAGCTCCCTTATGTGAATTGTTTCACTTGGGGTTCTGTTAACACTGCCTGTGCTGGCACCCCAATGCAGTAACAGAGCACCTGCTTGTCGGGGAAAGAAGTCTGCCTGCTGTCCTCAGCTCCCAGCCTGAAAGGGTCAAGGGGATGAATCCCCTGCACATGCTTGTGAATAACTAGAAATACAGATCGAGAATAAATCAGCATGCTCCCTGCTGCCATAGTGCCTGCTACATCTCTTTAAAGTACTTGTAATGGAGGTGGTAGGTGTGTTGGGAGCTTTTTAATCCTCTGGTAGTAAAGGGAAGCTTGCCTGAGTGCTGTGATACCAGTAGGAGCTGACATGCCCTGGAAAACTGTAGACTACAGACAGGGTGTGGGGCAGGATGTTCATGTGTTTCATACCCACCATTGGGTGTATTTGGCATCCATTCCAGGAAAAGCAATTGGGATTTTGAGAAGTATGTTGACAGATTACTATTGCAGCAGACAGTGAACCAAATAACTAGTACCAGCAAGCTGTGTGTAGAATTTGCTGTCTTTTTTTTATTATTATTATTATTTGGTGTAGAAACTTCTACCATCTGAGATGGTAACACAACATTTTAGATTTTAATCCTCAGAAAGATGGTTCTGGAAGTGGTAGGTTCACAAATGGTAATTTTACTTTTTTTTAAAAAAAAAAAGGCAAGCCATTATTTAAGTACGCTTCAGTTCCTAAGTGCTCTTCTCAGCCTGTTGTGCTAACTTTGGTTGGGATGAGCAAATACTGAGTTGAATATTCTCTGTATTGATAACCAAACCACACTACTTCAGGAGTTTATAGCATATGCTATTTGCTCACACCCTCTTAAACTTCCCATGGACTTGTGTCCCTTGGAGTGGAAAAAAACTGGCAGTACTTATAAGATCTGTAAGAACTGTTCCCATTCCAGAAATCCGTTCCCCGACTTGCTCTCCTTTGCCTGCTCTGCTGCTTGCCACTGTCAATGCTTTGGCTTTCTCATTCAGTTACTAACATCTGCATCCACAGCTCTGGAGTGTTATAACATCTTAAAGGTTAACAACAACAAAAAAAATACCCTTCAAGCTACAGAAACATTTTCTCTTGAAAAATCCTGCTCAGTGGTTGGGGTGTGGTTTTTTGGTGGTAGTTTGTTCCTTGTATGAGCTGCTGATAAAGCTTGGGGGAGAAAAGGAGTAAAAATAGCACTGTGGATGGGATAAGGAACAGCTCTGTGGTATCTTCTTGCAGCACTGCCTGCAAGACAAACATTCTCACAGGGAGGAAAAAGGAGAGACCAATTGTCACGTCATAAATTACCAGGCTAGGCAAGAATGGTCTATTTTTCCTACTTGTGGGGCATTGACCTGCTTCATACAAATCACCATCTGAAATGAATATAAAATTTATAAAGGATAGATGTCTCTGATAACAGGGGCAAAGCTAAATGTAAAGCGGTAGCAACTTCTGTACCCCATGAGTTTTGGAAGCATGCTGTAGAAGGGGAAGATATATATTTGACTTGGGAATTGAAGGGATACAATTTTGGGGTTTCTTTTTTAAACTGTCTCTTGACAGCAACAAAATTCTGACTTGTTAACTAGTTTTATACTTAAGATACATCTGACACAGTAAATGCAATTATAACCCACTAAAAACTCCCTCTGCACAGCAAGTTTTCAGTTTTTTTTCCAATCACTGTATGGTCTGTTGGGAACACACACCTCTTGTAAGGACTTAAAGTTCCCCAAAGATGCCAGTTGTCTAGTCAGTGTGTAGTATTTTCTTTGTAAATGAAGAAAGCTCTGCAACCTGTAAACATTTGTCGAGTGAATTATCAAGGGGTTTTTGTATTTTTCTTTTGTGTTTGGAATAAGCTTCATTCAGATCCCATTGCAGTCTGTACATATATAGAAAGAGTATGTATGTATATAGAGATGTTAAAGGCTACTGAATTATTGAATGTAAATAACTCTTGTTTTCCTTTGTGGGTTTTTTTTTTTCCTTCATGACCTTCCCAAGATGTATTCCTATTTTCTCAACCTGCCAAACAGGCAGTTTGTGTGTACTTTGAAATATATATAGCATATATAAAACTTCCAAGGGATGTGTGCATATGTTGTAGATGTTATATGTTGTCATCATTTTTTTCAAAACTATCAATTGTCTGTCTTTGTGATCCTTTTGATGCTATGTGGTTTTATTTTATATTTTAGTGTATAATGCATTTTTTTGAGACAAATGGATTCCCAGTGTCTTTCAGTGACTGGTACTATTCACTTCTTAGTGCCTGTTATCAGAGAGAAACAAATATTTAAATTTTCATGTAGTTTGTTTTCTTTAGTCTTTTCAGTGTGTTTCAGATCTTGACCTTTAATCCTATACACATTTCCATTTTCTTCCACTTACTACTATCTCCAATTGTGCATTTAGTGAGCTCCTACGAGTCCCAGAATTAAATGCATCAGCAATAGGACCTGCCCACTGTCCTAACGTGAAAGTATGATTACTACATTCATATTAAATGTTAACTGTCTTAAAAGCACTCTCAAAAGGCGGGTAATTTGAGAGTAGAAAAGATGCATCTTTTGTATTTCCTGGGAGAGTTTTGAGCTTCATGTAATGTCTAAATGTGCAAAATTGAGGTAATGGCAATTTCTTACCTTTGAAAAATTGGTGCATATTTTTAATTGCCAGATAAAAATACATATATTTATATCAAAGTTAGAGATTAATGAGAAATCCCTTGAATTGTCTGTCTCTTATTTTGCCCTTAAGCTTCCAGCAGTTGTCACACAGGTTTTGCCCTTCTCCTCTTGCTGGGAAGGACTGTGTCCATACAGTTGTTACCTGAATTAAGTGGTTTGCAAAGTCCGTTGACTGGAGAGTTGTGGCAAGAAGCGTCCAGCTGCAAACAGCAACAAAATACTTCTGGTAGTTTCTGTGGTCAGTACAATGAACATGGAGAAATAACGGAGGTGCTTTTGTCATGTGTTGGCAGCTGCAGTGCGTGGTTCCGTGTCACAGACTCTCAGGGTAAAGACTGACAAAGTTGGCAGAAGTAATAAAGTAATACAACCGCAAACATGCCTGAGTGCAGAATGAGACATGGGAAACCTCGAGGGCTGACGCTTCAGCTGAGAGCAGCATTGGCCTCATCTGCTGCTTAGGCTTTATATTGAGTTTGAAAAACAACAACTCCCTTTTTAAGGCGAAAAATATGAAGGAGGGAAGAAAAGGCTGGAAACACCAGTATTTCTCAGCTGCAATTTGCAACAGCTGAGGGCAGATTGCCTCTAAAAGCTCATGCTAAAGAGAGTGATAAGTAAAAACCTAGCAAGAACTTATTTGATTTGATGTGCTTTGCTATTTCTCAATGGGTCCAAAATAATTTTTGAATAAATTAAGTTTGAGGAAGTAATAAGATTCAAGAACAGGAACTGGACAGGTTTAAGCTAAGGCCAAAACTTGTGTAAGGAATTTTTCGCCTGCTGTGTCGTGAACTGATCATGCAGGTTTTTGCTGAACTGCATGCCATATGTGCGAAGGGTGCTGACATTTCTTTCCAGAAGAAAGACGTCTGTACTGAGAGGACAGACTGAAAGTAATGGATCTGTGGTGCACATAAGCAGGCAGCTTAACCAATATAGAAATACATTTGGATTTAAATTATGTCTTTTGTTCATAAGGTCCTGCAGTGCTTAAATACCTGAATCGACGTGTTGAGTCTTATTTTGTAAGAACCAAGTTTGGCTAGTGTTTCTCAACTCAGTTGTGCTTAGGGCATAACTTTAATGAGACAGGTTACCTGTAGAAGAGTAGTTTTCCTGTACTTCATTTGCACTGGGAAGTATAAAGAAACATTTCTACTGCCATTCCTGATTGCATACGTATTTATGTATCTACTTTCTGATTTGGAAAGGATAACCAGTAAATTCCAGATTTATTGCAGGCACATAATGGCATTTTTATTTGCCAAGTCATTTGATTTATTTTTCAGTCATTGACATGAAGTCCCACGGCCTACTGAGGTTTTACTCAAGGTGGGTGTTCACTGTCTCAGCATCTTCCAGCAATCCTGTGGAGGGGCTGTACTGCACCCTTGCAATAACTTTTGCTGTGATACTACCTCTGCACAAAGAATACGCTATTTTTTTAAAGTAGGACTTTGCTATTAGTACTTCTTCAATCTACAGCTTTAACAGTCCCATGTGACAGAATTCCAAAGCTGCGTAACATTTAAGATGAGTTGTATGTGTTGGTTTTATTGCCTGCCCTAATCGGAAACCTTTGCCAACCCTAAAGACTTCATCCTCCAGCACAGTATTGCGCTGCATGTCCCTGCGTTCTCCGGGTGAGCAGACAATACCTGTGCATGCCAACTGTCCTCATACAAAGTGGCAGAACTTTGAGTGCCTGGCAATAAAATACTACAGCAATGTTTAGAAAGCTTTATACTCACAAAAATGACAAACTGTGGAACATGATGAATTCTGTATTGAGGGTTGGTTTGGGGTTTTTTTTTTTGGTAAAAAAAATGTTAAATAAATTAAACCGACTACTACTATGGGTTTTTTTTTTTTCCCGTTTAATTTTCTGTTGTGGAACTTATCCACATAGGTTGTTTATATTAGAATGCCTTTCAGCAGTACTTCTGCATACGTTAAGCATACTCATTGTCACTCCAGTTTAGGATCCTTCAAATGAGTAGATGTCATGTTCTAATAATCCAAACGTCTTTTATTTCAATCCACTTGAATACCTGGCACTTAACCTGGTTAGTTTCACTGGTTAATTAAACTGGCTTTATTGGTAGTTAAGAGCAGATTCATTACATTCTCTGAATGCTGTCATGATCTTAAAAAAGGGAGGAGAGTTTATAAAAACTGTACCAAGATTAGAAAGCATCAACTTCTTCATATTTTGTGTATAGCATGCAAATATCTTTCCTTTATCTAAAGAGTTAGCTTGGGATAAACAGACTAATCTTGTTTTTGTAAATCATTTTATATTGACTTTTACTCTCATTTTCCCCAAATCTGGAAGAGTGATGATGCCAAGTTCTCAGGAATAAATGAAGATGCCCAAACCTCAGAATTTAATTATTCATTTTCATAAAGCAGTAGACTTTGTTCTGTAAGTAAGGGAGAAATGTTTAAGAGAGATTTTATTGGCTTTTCTCCAATATGTAAATACTACACCTTAAAAATGCCAGAGAGGCAGTTCGTGAGCTGGCGGCTGCTACCTTTGGAAGTCCGGGTCTGGTTTATATGTTCCTTCCTTCCCCATTTATAAGTTGGAAGAATTGACCGTGCCTGCTAAATATACAATGAATTGCAGAGCATGAAACAGAGGTCTGTATCGGCCTAGTGACTAAGTTAAATCATAAACCAGGGTGCAAGTGATTTAACTACTCCTGGGTAAGATCTCCCATGAAGTTACTTGGAGTGAACAAAAACACAGATGTGTGAGCAATGAAACAGTGCAGATCTGAGCCTGCAGCTGGTGTCCACAAACCGTTCCCAGCGTTACCCCTCTCTGTGCAGGAGAGCTGGGCTTTGGGAATGGGCAGCGCTGCTTCGCCCAGGCAGCGTGCAGGGATTGGGACTTTCGTGGCAACAGCTCCTGCCTGCTTTTGTGAGAGGCCCCGCAGTTCTCCCAGCCCCAGTTTGGGCCTTGGGACTGCAAGACAGCTGCTGAGCCACGTGTGTCCTGCTGGCCCTTTGCTGCTTTCCAGGGCAGACTGGAGCAAAACACTGGTGTTTTCTCCCTTCCTTGGCAAAAGAAAAGCATGTCCCAGGCCCGCGCGCTCCTGGGGAGGATGCCACGGCCTGGCCTGCCTTTCTGAAAGCACTTTTGGGCAAGTGGACCACGCTTCAGGGCCTTGGGGACTCTGCCTTTGGCTCGTGCCTCAGCCACGTCATGTTCCATCACTGGCAAGTCTCGGCCTCAGACTGCACTATTTAAATTACAGACAACGCTATCTCCTGTGACGAGCGTCTGCCAGGGCTGTAAATCCTTCACATCCGGGACTGTCCTTCCCTTTCTGCGCGCACACAATATAGAGCCCTCGACGGGGCCAGCGCGGTGCCTGCCAGGCTGCAGTGTCTGCCGGGGCAGCTGGCTGGCCAGCGGCTCTGTGGGGACGACCCACAGCGTGTTTGCTCCAGAGAGACTCAGGGGCACCCTGTGGCCTCCCCTCTTCACTTTTGTAGGGGGGGGAAGAAGGGGTTTCTAGGCAGTATTGCAAGGCAGTAGACTGCTGCTCTCGCTCTTCAGGTAGATGTTTAGGCAGAGTTTGATTATTTGGCTGCCTAAAAATACTCGGTATTTCCAAGCCCTAACTCTGTGGTATCATCCTGTCCCACTGCCTCTGCTGGGAAAGTGAAATCCAGCAATCAGCACTGCAAGACTCCACACCCGTGCACTCCCTGAGCTGGGCACAGAGGCTTTTTTTTACACCAGCGATCCTCGTATGCAAACACCAGCTTAGCAAGAGGCGTCTTCAGGGCTCTCACTTCTGCCTCGAGTGCTGTCCTGGGGCAGGAACTCAGCAGATGTGTTAGACTCAGCCTGGCAAAAGCTGTGTCTGAGGCTCTGGCCTGGGCAAGGGAAGGAAGTGCCGTGCCCGGCAGTGTCAGTCGAGAGCCGTACGGTGCCCGACTGGAGACCACCGAGGAGCCACCCGTGCCACGCACTGCACTCTGCGAGCCTGTGCTGTTGTGTCGCTGCGATTTACCTCCTAGTTTTCCTCCTTCCTCCTCCTCTCTGCTCTGTGCTCTTCTCCCCCCAACCCCCCACGCCCCGAGTTGTTGTGAAGCTCCACATTCCTTTCCCCACAGTCATTTTCCATTTTCCAGCCCTGGGCTTTACTTCCACTCTCTCCTCCACTTCCTTTGCTCAGATGACCAGTAACAAAACAATTAGGGATGCTCCCGTCTGGCTTTACAGTTGGGTGTCACAACGAGGCTGTGAGGAACAGAGGTGTTTGTGCCTCTCGATGATGTGCGTCAGGAATATGTCACTGGTCTGGTGACACTTGGTTTGCACTTGGAAAGTTTTCTGTGAGGCTTCACCACAATGTGTCCCTCCAAAACGTAATTCGATTCTGCAGCCATCGCAGGTGTCACGTGGACGCTTCTTTCACATGGACACAATCTGATTAGGGCATTTGGGCGTTTGACACCAGCCTGCATACGGGAAGCCCTTCAGGCGAGCCAGCACTCAGCTTTGCTGTGGATTTCTCTGCTCTTTCCCAGACAGGACTGGGATGAAAGCGAGCTTCCAAGCCTCCTCTGCCCCTGCCAAAGGGTGGGGTATTCCCTGCCCCAGGCCCACAGCCGCACAGGGCGGGAGGCAGAGGCAGGGCCTGGCCACAGCCCGGCAGCCGAGCGGTGCCAGCTCGCTGCACCCTGGGCTGGGCCACCCTCCTTGGCACAGCCTTCAAGGGCTCAGGAGTGGGAGGGTAACGAGAGTCCAGCCCGCAGGGCAAGAAGGGAGAGTCCTTCCAGGCAAACTGAAGGAATTGGGCAGGGTGGAGCGCTCGTTCCTCTGGAAAGACGATGCAGGGAAGCCCTGTAATGTGGGGATAACGTGATAATCCATCCCTGCAAGCAATGGCAAGCAAGGAGGAGCCCCCTGGCCCCAGCCCACGGCCGTGCAGCCCGCCTGGCTTCACCCTGTGCTCGGCAGGGCAGGGAGAGCAATCCTGCTGGCTGAGAGGGGCTCAGTAGCCTTATTTGCCTGTTCTTAACAAGCAAAACGAAGCTTTTTCCTTTCTGCCCTTATTTTCTTTGCTGGTTTTCATTGGAATCTGGGCTGGTTTTGATATTGGTGCCTGGTGCTTGTTTGCCTGGCAAACTGCAAAGAGGAAAACTCTCATTAGAGAGATTCCAGGCCTGTGCTTTTGTGGCTGAGGGCTTGGAAACTTCTCATTCCTGCTCTGTGGTCCTCCAGGGAGACCTCCAGCCAGAGCAGCATAGAGCAGGCTGCTACTCACACTATCTCGAAGGTAAACCCAGAGCAGCATTAAGGCTTCTTTATCTTACACGTTTCCAGTCTCTTCCAACAGCTTTACAGGTGCTATTTGCCTTTTCTCCTTCTGGTACACGCCATCTCTACAGCAAAATGTCCCCCTCAAAGATGGAACGAGCCTGGAATCGGCTCCTCAACCCATCGGGCAGCACCCGCGCGGCGATGCTGAGCAGCTGTCTGCCTGGCAGGGCTGTTCCACTTGGCAGCCAGACAAAGGACTCAGGAGTAGGAGGAAAACAAGGCTGGGAGGGAAAGTCGCTCCAGATAATACGACATCTGGCCTGGGAGGAACCATCTGAAAGTGGGGAGCAGGGCTAGGCTGAGAAAAAGTTTGTCTGGGAGAATTTAAGGGGAGAGCCTGTCCGGAATAGACATCCAAACTTCGATCCGAAATTGTTGCAAGCCTGTCTGCTGATGCGGGCCAGGCGCTGGGAGAGGATTTCCTGGGGCCTGGCTCACGGCTGCTGCCACAGCACTTTTGGCTTCAGCATTCTGTATTGCAGCCCTCCTTGCAGAGGGTCTCAGAGGGCTGTTTTGTGCAGGGGGGGGAGCTTCCAGGGGTATTTTGAGGTGTGAGAAGAAAAGGCAACAGGGTAGAGCTAGGGAATCTACATTTCTATTCAGGATTGGGTGTTTCTTGTGCCTTTTGGTGACAATGGGGCAGTAAGCAGCAAACATCAGCCAAAAAGCAGATCACAGTGAAGGGACACCAAGGGTTGTCAGCTTTCCCTTGGGAACCAGGAGGGAAACCTTGTACCATCAGCAGGAAGCAGTCATAGGGAACAGGAATGTAAGGAGCTGTAGCAGGGCGATAAGAAGAGAGCAACAATAGTGCCAAAAAGGATAAAATACACAATTTTCCCTCTGTGCCAATGTCCCAAGACAGCGCCAGTGAGGTGGCCCTGGAGCAGGGCCCAGGGAAGGAGGTGTTCTACAGCAGGAGGTGTTGGCTCATTAACAACCCCAGTAAGAATGGTACTCAGCTCTGTGAAGTATCTTTTAAAATGCTATTTGTTACAGCTGACACTCACTTGCTTCTACCACTTGTGCTCTTCAAAGAGGTTAAGCCTGCCTTCACTCAAGGCTTAAAAAGCTTAATTTTCAGCCTAGGTCTATCAGAAACTTTTCACTTCATTTTGGATGACTATCTTTGTTTTAGCACAAGAGAGCAGTTGGGAGACTTGCAGGTTAAATTAGTGCTCAGAAACTTGTAGATGCCTCTATGATTGTTCTATGTGTGATGCTGGATCCCTAGAAATGTGGGGATAAGTATTTGATTATAAACTCCCTCCAGAAAAAGGAACAAACTTCCCTTCTCTTTCCCCTTGCTGCTACATGGGTCTCTGTGGTGGGTAAAGGACAGTTAGACCATCCCTAAGTCACTCAATTCATTAAGGCTGACAACAATTAATTACATTGAAATTAATGCGCAATGCAATGTTTTATACATGTCAAAGACATGCCAGGAAAAAACAGGGTCTCACCATGCCATCTTTAATTCTTCTTATTGTTGATTTAATCCAAGATGACAAGAAACAAGCCTAGTTTGTGCTCTCCATTTGCAGGTCTTCAAGAGTGTTACAGCATCGCTCTGCAGAAACTGATGGCTATTTAGTTTTATTTCCAGATACAAGGGGACAAACAAGTTTGTCTTCAAGCATGGCCCAAGGCCCCTAGCTCTGCCGCCAAGAGCCGTGCTCATAACCAGCTGCCAGTGCCTTCCAACATCACACTTTGCATGTGGATTGCTTACACCCTCGCCAGAGGGGTACAGCATCCAGCCTCACAGAGGGAAGGGAAAACCTCCTTGAGATCAGTCAGAGCTTGGCTCAGCAGGGGCTGGAAGGCTTACTCTGTGGAAAGACTGGCTGCTGAGTATTCCCAGTGGTTTGGGAGGAGCAGAGGTGAGAAAGTCAAACCAGGAGAGGGAACAGAGAAAATACAAAGAAAAGGAAAAGAGGAGGGGGACAGGGTGAATGCTGCAGATCTTACACAACTGAGAAGAGGTAGCCGTACCTGGAAAATATATCATCTGTGCTTGCAGATGACTGAAGAGACAGGCCCCTCTTACTGTCCATCCTCCCTTGCTGAAAAATGTAAGCACACACATTTATTTTCAAGTTACCTCCTAGTGTGGAGAAAGCTTGAAAATGTCACATGAGTGATAAAATGGCTCTGCTGTATTTCCTGCTCTATGACTTGGCCACTTGGTGATTAAGAGCTGCTTCTGCTGTCAGTAAACAAGACTGTGCCATCAGTCTGCAGAGCAGGGACCTGCGGCTTGCTGCAAACAGCCTGGAGCATGCACGCTGCTGGAACTGTAGGTGTTACAGTCAATGAAGGGTTTTGCATGTGCAGAACACAACTCTCGGCAGTGCAAGCCATGCTCGTGACATAAAACAAGTTTAAACTGCAGGCAGCCGCTCCAAGGGAGCTTGAATCTGTGGTCACCCTGCTAAATTGTCAGCCCAGGGGCCAAGCATGATGGTGGTTTTATTCTTGTGGACACACCTGGTTCAAAACAACTGAAGTGAATCCACAGAGCACAAGGCAGATAGGAAGAGCTTGTAGGAACTTCCTACCCAAGCCAACTTAAGCGGTGTCTGCAAAAAAACGAGGCAGCTAGTAAAGTCAGTTGAAGCTTACATAGCATCTGAGGCCAAGCAGTAAGGTTGTAATTTACCAGGGTCCTGTGTCTTGTGCCACCACTGCTACCTGTGCCGAGAGAACTGCGGAGCAGACGTAAAATACTGAGATGTGGTAATGCTGGGTTCCCACTTACAAGAAAATAATCTGGTCCTACAAGCCTGACCATCTCATCAAGCCTGACCCTCACAGTTTGCTCCAAAGCTCGCAGTGTCTTTTGCTGAAGAAAGGATAATCTTTACAGGATCGTTTCCTTATCACCCCCACCCCCACCCCCCCACCCCCACCCCGGAATATTGTATATTTTGAAGCTGTCATTATAAAACCCAAGCAAAACACAGGGGATCTTGTTCTTCACAGTGTTGCTCTGAGCGCAGCTTTGTAGAGTTGATGTAAAGCTGTGAAAAACACAGCAAGCTCAGAACACTCCCATTTCGCACTCACTCGGTGTGACTGTAAACAACCGCACAGCAATGGAAAATCCCAGAGCGGCATGCCCCTCGCCTGCAGGACTTTGCTGGCCTTCCAGGAGTCAACAGAAAGGCAGTTTACAAATCTGGAAGTGAAGTTTTAGGGATGCAAAGTTCTCTAGTCACACAGTGCTGGATGTGAGGGTTTACCAGTGTGATCTTTCGGGACTCTAATAAGAATTACACAGTTAAAGCCCTAAGCACCAGTGTGAAAATACTGTCACTGAGTGTGTGATTCTATGCCTGGGGCTCTTAGGTCCCCTCTCCAACAGACTGGAGCGTGGATCAGTTATTATAAGGATAGTCTGTGCCACTCTGGCCTTTGCCACGATAGCTGGAGCCACGCACTTGGACCAGAGATAAAATACAAAATTGTAACAAGATCACGTATTTCATCTGGTTACCAGTCATATTTTTTAGATGTTTCTTTCATGCAGTGTGCAGTCGCTAGGGCATGGGCTGAGGAGTCTCAAAAGCTGGCTCACTTTTCCCACTCTGCCTCAATTCTCCTTTATGTGGAGAAAATCACCTAATTGCTCTGTGACTATTTCCATGTCTTTGCAATGGAGATGGTACCTGCCTCCCTCTGCAGAGCAGTCCACAGTGAGAGAGTATGGGCCTAAATCAGTGTCACTTAAAAGGAATTTGCCCCTGACTTCCCAGGAGCAGGATCGGGCTATCTGTGTTTGCTGTCAGCAGCATTAAAAGCAGTATATAGGCATTAAGAGCAGTATATAGCTTTGGATAGATATTAACACCTGCAATAAAACTACCAACTACCTCACAATCTCAGAGTGGCTTCTGGTAAGATATACATGTGGGTCTTATCTTGTGGGTCTCAGGCTGAGCTGTGTGCCAAAGGAGATGTCGTCCAGGTCCCAAGCAGTTATATAGGTATAAATCTGGAGTAATTTAACGATTATAGAGGTGTGTTTGAGATTAACTGACAGAAAGAGCGGACCTGAGTGTCTTGCAATGAAAAGCATGAGTTCTGAAGTGGCAGATGCAGGCTGGAAAGCTTCATAATTTAATGTGCAAATTTAGATTTTTTAAATTATTTTTTTTTGGGGGGGGGAGTTTTACTGCTGCTTGCAAGAAGAAAATGAGTCAATTATCAACGAGATTTGTATTTATTTTTTAATCCCTCAGAAGCTGCAATCTATATTAACGTTCAACCTTCAAGTGGAGAGAAACAGTGGTTTGGAAGAAAAGAAAAAAAAAAAAGGCAGATTTTTCCTTGGCGGCATCTAGGGAAAAAAAACAATCTTTTATTCTAAAATTATCAACAGGTATTTTCCATCAAAATTAGCGGGGGGAGACGGGGAATAAATCGGAGGTGAACGCCTGATTTGAGGTGAGGGGGGGAGGCGGGAAGGCAGCGACAGTTGGGCCACCCTGAGGGACGCGTCAGCCTTTCTCCTCTGACAGGGGCTGCTGACCGCGGCCCCCCCGCCGCACGGCGCAGGCAGAGCCGATTTAAATGAGAAGTTGTGCCAAAACTTTCCGAAGTTAATTAAAACACCCCCCCATCTCGCCGTCGCCGGGCTCCCCGCCCGCCCGCCCGCCCTCCCCTCCCCGCCCGGCTCCTCTCACGGCGGCGTCCCTGAGGGGAGCTCCATTGTCTGTGAGGGGATGGCTGCGGCACCCCCCGCCGCCGCGCCCCCTCCGCGCCCCCTCCGCGCCGAGGTGCGCGGGGCGCCGGGCCGCCGCGGCGGGTGGCTGCCTCGTCTCCCTCAAAGTTTTTGGATCCGCGTCTCCTCATGATGTATGGATGATATATTGCATTGTGGGTGTCAATATAACTGACGGCCATATTTGCCGGTGCTGCTACTGCTGTAAACAACCCAAAGTGTCTGGGAGACACGGAGACGCTTCACTGAATTTCAGGACGCTTCTCCTCCTCCCGTTGGCCATGTCTCTGGGAATGTCTTACAAGCCCAACTTGAACGCCCACATCCCCGGGACTCCCCTCAACCCGGGTAAGTCCGCGGCGGCAACTGGGTGGCAAGTTTGGGAGGCGTGCGGCGGGGCGCCGCGGTGCCGCACCGGCACCTGGGGGGAAGCCCCGGACTCGAGTTTTTGCCCAGTCCGGTATGGCGGGGCAGCGGCTCCGCGCCGGCTCCGCGCCGCCATTACCAGCGCCCGCCCGCCGGCCGGCGCCGTTAGCCCCCCACCGCCGCCGCCCCTCTGCTGGGGCGCCGCGCCCGCCGGGCCGGCCCGGCGCCTCCGCCGCCGCTCCGGGGCTCCGGCCGCCGGGTTTCCTCCATGCTCGGCTCCCCGGGGCGGCTGATTGATCTGGATCAGGAATATTCCGCCGGCGCCTCAGCGAGGACCGCTGCTGGCGGGACGCCGCAAGTGCCGCTCGCGCCGCGCCTCGCCTCGCGCGCGGCCGCCGAGCCGCTCTCAGGCGGAGGGGCCGCTCTCAGGCGGAGGGGCCGCCCCGGGCCGCTCTCCTCAGGCGGAGGGGCTGCCAGGGACCCCAGCCCCGCACCCTCTGCCGCCGGGCGTGAGGGGAGGGGGGGACCGCCAGCGCCTCGGGGGGACCCTCGGTCCCCGCTCACCCCTCGGAGTCTCCCGGCTCCACGGAGCAGCCCGGGCGGAGGAGCCCTCTCCGCCCGCTGGAGATTTTTTGGAACGGGGTGGGGGGGTGGGGGCAGGAATTGCTCTTTATTTCTTGCAAAAGCCCTTTTAAAGAATTATTCCTCTTCCTTGGGTCTGTACAGGAGTCTTTCCAACTTTCCTCTTTAAAAAGTTTCCTTGATGACATTAACTTCTTTTTTTTTTTTTTTACTACTTCCCCCCCCCCCCCCCCCCAATTTCCGAAGGTAACAGCAGGCAAGTGTTTTTTTCTTGTGCTGAGGTGTTAGCTGGAAAAGTGGGTCTCCGTTGCGGGGAGTGTGCGTAAATCGGTGCAGTCTGAACAAAGCCGCAGTAGCAGTTGCTTCGCTGTGGAGTATTTGGAGGGGATCTCGCTAATCTGTGTTCGTCGGCTAGTATTAAACAGAACCAAAATGGAGAAGTTGGTTCTGACTTAAAAATAATATTTGTCTCCCTTCCCCGCAGCCCCAGCCTGCAGGGTTGGCATCAGACCATCCGCAGCCAGAAATCAGGCTGATTTTTTTTTTTTTTTTTTTTTTTTTTAAGAAGAGAAAGTTTCGCGGTTGGGTTTAGGAGGGAGGGAGGGAAATCTGCCTGGGTGATTTTTACAGCGCTGTTTGTGGCTGTAATCCTGGGGGATTGATGAACGAAAGGGATCAACAAGATGCACCTCTATTCTAGCTACCAGGAGAGCAGCAATCTTATTTTACCGCAAGGAATCGTCACCAGCTGGTGGATGAACCGAGGTCCCTGTGCCTCAGACACTTTGATCCTGTGTGGAGCTGAGCTCGGGGGGGGGCTGCGAACATGTAAAGGCTTGTTGTGCCTGGGTTGTGTGTAGGCAGCACCGGGGGCCTGAGCGCTGGTCTGCAAAGGGGTCAGGAAGCAGGGGATGTGCTAAGGATTTTTTGACAAAAAGCAGAAGTGTCACTGGAGGAAAAAAAAAAGAAGAAACAAAACAAAGCCCAGCAAGGGAAACCGTTCTGTCGGCTCCCACGAGAACCTGTGCCTTGCTCTCCGGAACAGCCGTAAAATTGCAGGGAAAACAAAGGTGGTATTTTGCGATGGTGGGTGAGGGGTGGGGATTAGGTCATGCTATGGGGGGAGATCCGAGTCTGGCTTCTCTGCGAGTGAGGACTGCAAAATCCCGGGTCAGACATGCCGCTCACAATGTGAGCTGAGTGGTGAAGTTTCTGTCTCCAGTCCTCTTGCTGCCCTGTCTGTGTGCTTTCTAACGCTCTGGCTCCGATCAGGGTTTTAGATTCTTTCATGCAGTTTTATCTTCTCTCCCCCCCCCCCCCCCTCCCCTCCCCCCCGCCCCGTCCTTTTTTCCTTGTAATGGCAAGTTAGCAGCAGTTTGCTGTCATGCTGGAACTATTCCTGTCTAAGTTGTCCTCTCCTCTGAGTTCGGATCATCCTCAACACCCCCAGAATCTTTTCAGTGAAAGAACGACCTCCTCTGAATCCAAAATGGGCTCTCTCTTCCCTCCCTGTCTTCTGCCATTATCCTCACGCACCAGCTCTTCCTCTAGCTAGTGGTATTGCCAGCACCGTGGCCTAAGGCCAAGGGAGTTAGACAAAGCAGTCCTTGCAGTTGCACATATCGCATTCAGAGTGATATGACTGCAAATGGCCCCCTCCTTTCTGGAGCTTAATTCTGAGTTGAAGGAGATTGCTGCTCTATTGTGCTTAAATTAAATGCCCCCCAGCCAGGAGGATAAATCCTAGGTTTGCTTCCAAACCTGGGGTGAAGGACCCCTTCCCCCCACCGCGCCCCGTCCTGCAGAGGAGAGGAAAACAGGAAATCTGTCCCTTTTGGCCTGAAATCAGCCCTGCAGAAGCCTCTCTGTATGAACGCTGAATATTTTGGTCTCGGCCGACGGAGGGCTCTGGGCAGCTGTGGATCTCACAGGGATTTTCCTCTGGGAGGTAATGCTGCTTCCCTGCAGTGCAGGGCTTCTGGTGCAGGAGTATTTGGAAAGGCAGTGTCGACTCAGCTCCTGGAGCTGCGTCCTTGCTGCAGAGCTAACTCCTTTCAAGTTTAGGCTGAGTGGTCACTCTGCAAAATCATGTTTAAACTGGACTCAGTAAGTGGATCAGTGAGATGAAGCAGTTGTGGTTGATGGGTGACTGTGCTCTGTTCTTGCACTGGGCGCATGTTGGGGACTCAAAAACCTGGACTGAAGTCCTGGGGGAGAGGAGCTGTTCGGGGGAGGGAATATGGGGAGGAAGCCTCTGTGGGTTGTCGGCAGATCTGGGGATGACTGCGGGTGAGGAGAATGAGGCTGCTCTGCGAGTGACTCAGGATGCTGGAAGCATCGGGGTGCTGACTCCTCTGCCTTACACCAGGCTAAGGGAAGAAGAATGCATTGTTACAGCAGAATTTGGTTCCTATTCCTCTTCCCCATTGCCCAGGTCAGTGGTGACACCTAGCCCAGGGTGTCTGCACCCAGGCTTGCAGTGTTTTGTCCGAATTACCAGTCACCTTCCTGGAGGGCTTGTGCTCTGGGAATTGGGCCCCTATGTGTAGCACCCCAGGTTGTTTGTTCCAAACTGCGCTTGGGGACCCCTATTGAATCTCCGGCCCAAGCACCTTCTCTGCCTGGCAGTAAAATGTGGTCTGTTAGGGACCTGTGATGCTGTGGCTCTACCTTCCCAGCCTCACCTGACCATGCAGTGTCCCAGGGGAACACTCGCTACCCCTTCTAACAGCCATGTTTTGATTCGTTTGTATTCTCTTGCATATCATACTGAGTCCTGCAAAGTAGTTTACTCCTCATCTTCCTTGTGTTTCATATTGTTTAACTCTATTTCTCTGTAAGAGGGCCAGCTGCTGAGCTGAGGGTGAAGTAGGGCATCTCCATTGACTTCAGTAGAACCAGAGAGATTTACACCAGCTGTGAACTGGTCTGTAGTTTGTCTTTCCCCTTGTTTCCATGTGTTTTCTGGCTCTGTGGATATTCACCAGCATTCCTATTTTGTACAGAGTATGCACAGGTCAGAGAAAAGTAGTTTTAAGATACAGAAGCCAGCAGAAACAACTTGGGATTTTCCTTTTGTTTTAATCTGATTCTTGTAGAAATGTCAAGTTTCAAGACAAAAACCTGTTACTGTAATAAATCTTAAAAACTGTTGTATGTAGGATCTGGAAAAACAAATTCCAGCGGACTGTGACAAGGGAAGGAGCTGTGTCTTGGCTCCGCATGAGCAAGTGGTGACCTGTACAACAGGTACTGCTGTGGCTGAGGACCAACAGGACTGTCAGTGCACCTGCCACACCTCACAGCAACCAGAAGTTTCTTGGTGAAAAGTGCAAATTCTTACTGAGAGGGTGAAATGAAAAGAATTTCCCTAACTGGGGCTATAGCTTGCAAATGGAGAGACCAATCTCATTGAGTCCTGAGAAATGATACCAAGCACGCACTAGGCCATTCCCTGTATCATTAAGACTGCAGTGCAGACTTGCATGAGCAAATGGCTTGCTTGTCACCCTTTGCAGAGACAGCTTATGTTTTATATTCTTTTCCATATTGAGAGGTTGTTTTTGGAGTGGGAATACTGGAAAGAATACTGTTTGTAGGCAGAGAGCAAAGTGTTCGTGCCATAGCAGAAGGGATAATTTCTAGGAAAGAGACTCCCCCCTCCGATTCAAACTGAAATTTGCTGGTTCACTGATCTCTTGAAGTCCATGTGAGGTTAAAAATTATCTGAAAAGAAGCACACTAAACATATTTTAGAATTAGCAATTTTCAAGTGGACTTGTTTGGACATTTAGAAAACTGGCATTTTTGGCTTTGTCTACCTACCTGAGTGTTCAGCTTCAGAGCAATGGTATGCTTTTCACAGTCAGCAAATCTCATTGTCCCCACCCATCACATGTTGGTTGAGTTGCAGAGTGGTTTTGGTTCATGCTAACGTGATTACTTTTTGATAAAAGTAAACTAGAAGCTCTGCTCCAGTTGTGCAACACTGATGCTTCATCCCTTTTAATGGGAAGACAAGGGTCCAAAACAAAGACTGGACAGCTTTGAACCGTACCCATAATACAGACACTTACTCTGGGGGAACAGACTAAAACCTAATCTTATGTTGTACCCCCTCACCTCAACTACATGTGGTGTACATGTACCAAATGCTTTCATCTTTTGATCCTTTCCGTGTTGTGCTGAATAACTTGCTAGCATAGAAATGGCCTGTGTCTTAAGCTAGAAAAGAAGAATGGTGAGGAGTCCTAGTGACTGTCTTTTGTTTTTCTGATTAAAAAAAAAAAAAAAGGCAGGGGGTTAGGAAGAGGAGACATAAAACATGTCAGTTATCCACATGGAAAGATTAAATAAAACGAGAGTACTAGAGGAAAGGCCCAGAGTGTGACAGATCAAAAGAGCAAGGCCTTTGGCTGTTATAATAAAGAATGTCCTAGTTCTTGAGAACATATTTATGTGTGTGTGCACTGAATTTTTTTAAAAGGAAATAGTTTTATTCAAAGAAAGGTCTGTTTCTACCACGAGGGCTAATGTTTAAGGGGGAAATAGTGGGTGAAAATACAACTTTCACAGTCAGTGCTATAAGGAGTGTCTTGTGCAAATGAGAATGGGGTCCATTACTTTAAATTAAAAAAATTATTGGAAGGTTGGGGAAATGCGGGCTGTCTGTTTTTGCTCTGGGTTGGCAGCTCCTGTAGAGTTCAGTGCGTGGCTTGGCTATGCAGTAGATCTACTGGTGTAGAGATGCACGTGGCGTCCCATGGATGGCAAGGAGTTCCAAAGTGCGTAGATGGCTAAGGAATCAAATATTCTTGTAGTCAGCCAAAACACTGCAACTGTGATTCAGGCTGTGTTCAGATACTCGCTGCAGAAATGGCTGTTGAAATGTTGAAGATGTTACGTCTCCCCTTGTGCTTGAAGATGTTTACCAATTTATGTTGCCAGAGCAGCTTACGTGAATGTTTCTCATGTGTTTTCTTGCAAAGTTGTCCAGTTTAGGACAGAAGAATTTATATCCTCTCAGTTGAAATACTCCAGCCTGGCTCTCTTTTACTGCATACTGTCAGGAATCAAACTGCCATCATCTGAAGCAGATGAGGAATGTCCTCCAGTTGTGTGGCAGAGGCAGTAACCTCCAGCACTGGGCTCTATATAAAGAGGTGATGACTGCTAGCCATCTAAATGGCAACAGCCTTTATGTTGCAAGCAACCTTAGCTTGAAGAGACTGTGAAATAGAGATAGAAGTAGTGAGATTCCACAGACTATACCATGTACCTTGGATAAACTCCAGGCTACAGGTATTGCTTCTTGTATGCTGTCATGTTCGTGTGTACAGAGAGTTTGTAAAATGGCAGGAGTTTACCTATGCAGTTTTATAGGACCTTACAAAGTACAGGGTAATAGAGAAACACATATCCAATGTGGTTGGCTCTTGGTTTGTCTAAGTAATTTCTACATGAGTAACTTGGTGAGTTGAGTAACTGTTCCTGATTTTACTTCGCTGTTTGTGAAACAGGTTGGCAGTTGAGCTGTGTAGATGCCATGGCATCTGCTGGGAGCAGATCAGGTGAGTGTACCCTGGCGTTCTGCTCTCACTGCTTCCTGCAGGGTACACAGCAAGCTGCCTTCCCAGTTATTATTCCAGCAAAAAACAGCAATAGAATTAAGAATTAAAACTTAGATCAGCAAATTGGTATCATTGCTCAAACTTGGAGACAGTAGCAAAGGAGCTGAAGGGAACCCTACAAACCTATCAGAAATTAATTGGAAGATTCCTGGTCAGTGGGAGTTTAGGCAAACAAAGATTGATTCGAGATCCTTTGTCTCCCAGGGTGTTAATTTGGGCTCAGAGAGACTGCTGGAAGGAAGAGATTTTGACACAAGAATCTCATTTCTGTTTGCTGTATTGTTAGACACCTCCCCCCCCACCCCCCAATTAATAAAGATTAATATTGATTAACAAGAAAATCACTATATTTTTGTGGGCAAAAATGCTTCTGGCAGTCTTCTGTTTGAATACAGAAATAAAAGACATTGTTGGCACAAGAATAAATGAGTATATAAAAGATTTTGTGTACATTTAATTAGGAAAGTGGAGGGAGGAAAGTGTGTATATTAATTTAGGTTTTAAACAGCAGCAAGCACTAAGACAATTTGGGATGTGATACAGGGTGTCACTTAAATTCAGTACCAAGCACACTCCGTTTTAGATTCTGTCAATTCTTAACTGTCTTGTCTCCATTGTCATTTTAACATGAGACTGCAAGCCTCAATTTAGATCCCCCCTCCTTTTTTTCTCTCTAGTGAATACCTAATCATCACACTGATTTTTGACTGGGTATTGACTGTGAGACTTCCTGGCCTAATTTTTCTTGCTAACTATAATAGCAATAGCTGGTGATCTTTTTTTTTTTTTTTTTTTCTTTTTTTAATCTGAGATATACAGGATGTTCAGACATGCAGATGTATTTTGGGTTAATTGAGTAATAGTCATCCAAGACCCAAGGCTTCTGCTTGAGATTAACATACAAAGTGATAGGTCAAAAAGCTCAAGGTCTGTTACCCTGTGAGATACTAATACCCCCACAATTAATTTCATTTTCATGATTGCATCATCTTAAATTGAGGTGAAATCAAGGATTTTTCATTTCTCCCCCCCCTCCAGCTGAGTTTGACTGGCACAACTTCTGACATGGGTGTATGGAGGCTGGTACCATGGCCAAGTCAAATCCTTTTCTTTGTTCTCGGGGCCTGCTGCTGCTGATAAAGTGGTCGGCGCATGGCATTATGTCTTATTACATTTTTGATGCAGACTGCAAAGAAACGGGTAAACTCACCATGGTTACCACGATCTGTCATTTGGCAGGGCATGCCGTACTCAGCAATGGCCTCTAGTGTCTGCAGCACAGCTCTGCATATGTCGTGGGTACAGTAGACAATACAGCACCCCTGGCTGCCGAGGAGACGCAACTCTACTGATCTGACTGCTAATTCAAATCAGTAGTGATGCTCCAACTCCAGCGGCAGGTTCTTACTCATAGTTACTTCCTGAAAGTTCTTGTTTGTTTTTGTCATTCAGTGTTGACTGAGTCACTGCTGGATTCAAGCTCCCATGCTGAGACCAGCTACTGTCCACTGCAACGACGTATGTTGCTGGCTTTCACATCTGTGAAACTTTCTGGTCAGCCCCCAGATTCACTGCTTTGTCTTGGCACATCACCTTTCTGGTAGGGTTTCTTTCTTATTTAGACATACCCTGCTGTGTTATTTTGTACAGACCAAGCACATGTCATTGCTTAAATCGACATAACCTGAAACTATCGCTAAATTATCTGTACTCTATTATCATTAACCAATGTGGTGGTGATGAATTGGTTTTTGTTTTGCATGGGCTGCAGCTAAGGTTTGCTCAGTGGGTAGAACAGGATTCCTGAGCCTGGTCATCAGAGCCCTTGCCTTAATTCTGAACCAGTTTGGAGCTCCCAGGTCTTGTATGTGGCTGTTTGCAATAACAGTTCAGGAACAAGTCTTTGCAGGATGGGTCTTTTTTTTTACTGTACATGAGGAAAAATCGCTTAAGTCTTTCTCTGCTTAATTGAGGTAATTAAACCTTCTTACCTTGCAGCACAAGGGGCTCATTAATGTTTCTGAAGCATTTTGAAGTCCTTTGAGGAAAGATGTGGTTTGCTGTTGTGTCATGTTTGATGACTGTTGAAATTCAGTCATCTGGACTTGAAATGTCGACTGAGTTGTACATACAGAAATCTTATAATTGTGCATGTATTTTGATAATGTGAAGAACTAATTGAGAGAATAGCTGACAACTGTGGTATTCCTTCACAGTGCCATGCTCTATGGGTGTGTTGTTTATTTTTGGGGGTTTTTACTATGCTTTAGCAAAGTGTGACAATGTGAAACCTTAGCGATGGAAATGCAGATTGTAATGGCATAAAATTTTGCAGCTTAGTTAAAGAGAAAACTTGCTTTTTTAAGGTGACTTCATGACCAGCCCAATTTGCCTTTTCTAGGATTTCACATCCAGTTAGCTATTAAAGATTAAGAACACAATTTCTTCTTGTAATGAATACACCACCATGGTGATATCCTGTGATTAATTCTGCAGTGGAAAGAGACTTTCCAACTGAGGACAAGAATCTGTTCCAGTATGTTCAGCAGTGCTTTTTACAGTGTAACTGCTGGCTCTTTCTTTTTGTGCTGAGGGGAAAATATGAAATCACTTGCAACTTTAAAACAAAGCTAGAGATTTACATAGTTCTGAGCCCCAGTGACTTTTAGCATCAGTTTAATTTAGATTTAAATGAAGGCTGGTAAATGAGATCTGTTCCTCATATGAAAGACAGTTGGGAATTTTCAGCAAAGGAGTTTGTAAGGGGGAAGACTTTTCCAGACAGCAGGCAGTCTGTGTCTGTGCCTACAGGCAAAGACAGCAGCATCAGTGGATGTAGGGGCACTTGAGCTGCAAGAGTGAACAAGTTGAATGGTATAATGATCCCTTAGTCCTGAGTGTACAGTCCATAACCAGCAGGTCCTCTAGCACTGTTGTGAAATGGATAGCATAATTAAGCCCCCTAAGAAAAATCTATTAGTTGTTTCTTAAACCCAAATTCTTACTGTTGTAGTGCAAGGAGGAAGAAGTGTTTTGATCGTTCATTTCTGGAGCAGTTCGTCAATGATCACATTAGAGTCTGTTTCTGTATCTCCTAGCTGACTCAAAACCCTGTAGATCTGAATATAGTCTTTTGTATCTTTAGCAAAAGTAACCATAACCCAAAGTGATGTTATTTTTCCTTTGGTTTAGTTATATAGCACAATTTGACTGGCTAAAAATGTTTGATATTGCACAAAGAGGAATATCAGTAGCTTTCCTCACCTCTGATGTCATACAATGAGCAACAGATCTGATATACCTCAACTGACTGTTCCCTATGAATAGTTTTGGCATTGGCTGAAAATAGTACTGAGGGTAACTTGCATTGACCATGTGATGACACTTTGAGTTGCAAAATTACTTTCAGATAACTTGCACTGAAAAAGTAAAAATAGCACAGTACATTAGACTCATCTATGTGGAATGTATATATGCAAAAATAGGGCTCCTTAATATTTACAGTTTGTCTAGGCAGAACAACCTGTCATGCTACACTGTGTTTCACTTTTAGGCAAACAATTTGCACTGATAATGTTGCAGGCTGTGCTATTTTCACATGTACAGCAAACATTAGAGAAGCATTAATTTAACCATTCTCTTCTTAGCAAATAGCAGGACTCTGAAATGTCATTAGTGAGTTTAGACAAAGGTGAGAGGTCACAGCTTTAGAAAAAGTGATTAAAATGTGTCCCCATGGAACAGACTAATTAATCTTTAGATAATAACAGATTTTTTTTCCTCTTTTCTCTCTACAGCTGGGAGCGTTCACTCTCCCTCCACAAGTATGGCAACATCTGCGCAATACAGACAGCTTATAAATGACTACGGACCCCCATCTCTAGGCTATACACAAGGGATGCAGGTACGGCTCTGCTGCTTGTTTTTCTTTAATCAGATCACTGACCCTATGTTTGCATAGTAGCATGGATTGTGGCCTGTAATCTGAGGTGTTCCTCCCTCCCACCAAGATTTGAAATCAAACCCAAATGGCAGACTGATTCATCGCACATGTCTTGGGATCAAATTAGACTAAGCAGAGTGCTGAGTGAGATTGGTTACTAATTAACTGTTAGTCCCATCCCATCTGAGTCACAGTGAAACATGTCTTGAGTTATGTTCTGATAGTAAGGGCTCTAACATATTTTAAAATGATTTGTTAAAAAATTAATATTTCTATACTGTTTTTCTTTGGCAAATTTACACTCTAAAATTTAGTCTCGTGAATTGTGTGTCACAGACAGTCCTGTGGGCTGCTTTAGGAATCTGGTGGTAAACTTCCCATGAAATGTATTTGACTTAATAGGATTTCCCTTATGATATGGGCAGTTTTGTTTTTTCTGCTTCTCACTTTCCCTGCCTAGCTAACTTCTCCACAAAATAGACACCTAAACATTGAAAAAGCAGAAACAGAGTTAAATAAGCAATTCCCAATTTGCTGTTGTTGCAGGACTGTTTTAACTTCTGTTTCACCTAAGGTCCCAGTCCTGTAGCTGCATCCTCCTAGTTGATCCCAATTTTTGGAGGGCATGTAGCATGGTGGCCAACTGTAGCAGCAACCGCAAAAAGAAAGTCATATTTATATACTAAATCTGAAAGTTTATTTTTTTAAAAAGTGCGTTTAGGGCTATTTCTGGTCCTCCATGAATTTCCAGTTGCTATTTGTTGTAATTGTGTTTTTTTTTTAAGCAGTATTTGATTGAGATTAATCTACTTTGAACTACAGGGTACCAGCAGCAGTCAAGTACCGCAGAGCAAATATGCAGAACTTCTAGCTATCATAGAAGAATTAGGAAAAGAGATTAGACCCACGTACGCTGGGAGTAAAAGTGCGATGGAGAGGCTAAAAAGAGGTAATGTGTAAATTTATATATATAAAAAAATCATGTCCCATCCACTTTGTGCACTGACTACTTGTATACTGCTTCATGACAACTGTTCCTTTGAAAGGAGAGAGCTGTCTTGAGCTCATCATTAAACTAGGCATATTAACAAGCAACTGAAACCTTGGGATACTCTATTCATGCTGCATTTAGTAGATAAACCAGTGGCAAAATGTGTTTCATGTTCACAAGGGGCGTTTCAGTTAATAATGCAAACCTTATTTTAGAACCCTTAAGGTATCTAATGGATATGTTCTTTCAGGTTCCTCGTGACTTACTTGCCCCTTCAATTCCCTTTTCTCCCCAGTCTCCAAAATATACAGCCAAGCATTGTTTACTACTTCTCATATACATCACCCATCTACTTGACCCAAGAGTCTTTACTGAAGTGCATTTTGCCTAAAGAAATACTACATTGTGGTAATTCACACTAAGGCTGGCGGAGAGAAGAGCTACAAAAAAAAGGTTGTCAGAGAAGGCTGTTCAGACTGAGGTGTCAAACATACACGTTCCTCCTCTCTGTGGAGTGTTGGGCTGCTTGGGCTCCGTTACCTGTTGTCAAGTGGATGTCATTAAGAGTCCACTAGGAAGGGACTTAGAAGCTTTTAGGCCTGGCTGATGAGGTCTCTCTTGCTTTGCTTTGTCAGCTAAAAGGGGTAATAAATGCCCTTTCCTTGCAGTGTAAAAGAAACCCCCGCATGCCCCACTGCTGACATCAGCTTGACATTGTCCTCTGCAAGGGACGTGCGAGGGATATTTCTGAAGGAGCAGTGGGACATTCCACTGCTCTGGCTCCTGAAATGACCCTGAAAGGCCATTGACAACAGTTGTGCTGGTGGTTCGGTCCTCTGACAGTATAATGTAGTTACCTTTTCCTCCCTTTCCTTGGTCCTTGTGCTGAGTTTGGCTCATGCATTCAAGCCTGAATGGGAATGTTACTGTAACAAACTAACTTTACCATCTTACAAATCCCCCTTACGTTTACCCAAGACTACAAAGCTTTATTTAAAGCTCAGCCATTACGGGAGAGTAATATATCTGCCATGACATGCAATAAAATGACTAGTAGCTGTTCTGGGAAAGGATGCAATAAAGTCTGCTGATGAGTGGTAAGTGGAATCTGGCCCAGCTAAAATCAATGTTGCTGGAGTCTCTCTTTATTGCATTGCCTGAGTCAGTATTAATAGATCATGAATGGCAATAGGCTAATGGGGACAACTTGAGAGAGACCGGGAGAGATGCAGACATTCTCTGAACTGAATGGTTCAGTTTGATGAGGAAAAGTTGTTTTGCTGCTTCTTGCAACGAGTATTTAGTTTGTTGGCTAACGTAGGTTTAAGATTCAATGCTGCCGCTGTGACTTGCCAGTGTTGCAAAGAATCCCAAAGAAATACTTTTTGCTGCCATCTTTTGGTCACAAACACACCTCTCTTTCCATTTTGGGAGCCTAATGGCTGAAGGAGCATGTGCAACCTTCAGAGCAAAAGTGATTGAGGGTAACCACGTGACTGCAGCCTCCATGGCCATGTGGAGGTTATTTCTGAATAAAGTCCCTGTCCCCAGCTCCACCCGCTCCTAAGCACAGAGGCTGCTGACCTCTAAAATTGGCCAAATTCCCAGTGTTCTACATAATTCAGGGTAGTTTTGCTGCATAAACTGGGCGTCCTGCCACCAGATCCAGGTCTAATGCACTGCTTTGAGTACACGTTTCTGCATCCCGCAGCTGCAGGATGCAGCTTTACTTGTCTGTGTCAGTTTAACCCTCTGCAACACCTTGCACCCGTCAAGTCTCAGGTCAGTACTCCTTGGATGTAAAGGCTGTTGCTGTGGTCTGGGCTAGCAGCCTTCTAGAAACAGAATCCATTAACTAGAGATTAAACCTCATCTATTGCCTTATTGTCCTTTCTCCACCTTGTTAAGGAGCATGATTGAGCAGAGACATCACCTTCTATCTTGTCCTGTCAGTAAAATAGAACCTTGTTTGCTGAAGAAAAATCTGTCCATCTCTCACTTTAAAATCTATCTCAAGCTCTGTTCTTTCAGCAGCTCTGTGAATATGAATCTAGATTTTGTTGCAGGATTAGGAATCAAGGTCCAGATTGCTGGAACGCAAGGCAACAGGACTTGTAGTGGAAAATTCCACATTATGTCTATCAGATGAGAGTAGATATGGCAGCATGTAAAGTGGTGATGATTTACACTGGGAGCTGAGCCAGTGTTAGGAGGTAACTTTTTGCACACACCATAAAAAATTTCTTCTTACTCTTACAAGAGACACAACTTGTGTTTAAGCAGTATTATGAAGGCTTGGATTTTGATGTGTCCTCTCAGAGAACTATCCCAAGGTATTAAGACTTTTAGAGCTTGCTAAAATGACTCCCCAAATAACTATGTATTTTTCTCACTCCACTGTAGCAAAATAACTAACGGGTAAGCAAGATGGGTTTTTTATTTTTTCCTTTCTGTTAAGTCTCTGGTTGTAAATAGGCCTGCACTGCACATGAAGATACACCTGTCACTGCAGACCTACAAATCTTAATCATGCTCTCAATTCCTGGTTTAGTCCCTTTTCAATTTATAGTGCCAGTTTGGGAAAGCAAACTTGTTTAGCAGCAGCTGATGTTTGGGAAGCGAGGGATCTCTCCCTTTTCTGAGGCATGCTGTGGTAGCCTTGGCAACTCGGGACAGAAATAGGTAAACCTTTCTCTGGACTGTCATTGCAAGTGTGACCTGAATGAGATGATTTAAAATATGTCCAATTCTTTTGCAGGCATTATTCATGCTAGAGGATTAGTTCGGGAATGCTTGGCTGAGACGGAACGAAATGCAAGATCCTAGCCCGCTAATTCAGTTGGAAGATTTTCCATCTCTTAATGAGGAAAAAGTAACACTTATTCCTTTTGACTCTTGAAACATTCAGACAAATTCCTTTATTTTGAATGTTTTACCTTTCTTGTTTTGCCCTTACAAAAATGTATAGTTAAGAATGAGAAAACAAGGGTTTTTCAACTTACTGAGAGTTTGCATTTTGTAAAGACATTAAAACTCCCTAAAATGTTTCTAAAACATGAAAACTGAACTGCATGCAGAGGAATGCTCTTTCTCTCCCAGGCTATATTTCAGTTCTCTTCTTATCCAGCCACAGTCTCATTCTGTTTTTTTTTTCCTTTGACTATATTCACTTAACCCCAAACTGTCAATCTTTCAAAGTTTGACATAAGCTCTAAGGATTTTTTTTAATAAATGCAGAATAGCATGCTGTACCTAGTAGTCTGCTAAGTCACAATTTGTCATACAGCATAGACCCTGCTTAGAAATAACCTTCCCCTTCTCTTATTTTTCCTTTTTTGTTTGTTTTGCATAAACATTTGCATGACTGTTAGTGCTTTGAAGTCCACTTAAAGTGCATGAGTTATATGGAAAATAGGGAAACCTATTGAATAATAACAAGGTCCTGGAAAGCTAAGTTCTACATTAAGGCTGGAGATTTCAGTTTAAAGTTTGCCAAAAAAAAAGAGAATTCTGGATAAATTACTAAAACTGTTATTTGCATCTTTGTATGTATTTATTACTTGACGTAATAAAGCTTATTTTCATTAACAGTTTGTATTAAAACTATGTACAGTCACTTTGATCGGATTCATACTCCATGAACAAGAACTCTCAACAGATAAAAATTTAACCTTCATGCAGGAGGCTCAAGTTCAGGAACGGACAAGGGAACGGGCCTGCAGATTGCTGGTGAGTTTCCATCCATGGCACAGTCTGGATGCAGTTGATCTCTGTAAGAAGGCGATGTAGTTGCTAGTAGTCTCCATTGCTTTCAAAATACTTACTATGGCTTTGGTTCTTGAAGCACTCTCCCTTCACTGTTGAAGGCCAAAACTTGGTGGCAGCCAGTGAGGGTGCTGTCCAAAAATTAAAGAGAAATTCTGGTTAAGCAATTAAAGTTGTTAACAGGATTAAAACAGTAAAGTATACTTCACTAGTGGCTTCAAAATAACAGTAACAAAGGAAATGCAGCTGCATGTATTTGCACAAAATGGGAAACTGGCAGAATGAGTGATGATACCAAAATGCCCAAGTTTAAATGCAGCATAGCATAAACATAATAAATGACTGTAATTTACTATTGTACGATCAAATCTAAATCCTAAGGAAGATGGGATATCTGGGATATCTACTACATATGGAGATATGGATACTTGAAGAAAATACAGTATGAAGAGGCAAAGTTAATTACTTCACAGCTTGGATGAATTGGATTCTGTTGCCTTGGGGAGGCAGCTTCCAACATGTGGTGGTCTTTATCTGTATTGACTCAATTTTAGCTTTGAACTGAGGAACATGATGGATCAACCCTCACTTGCAGGAGTGCCTTCCACCCCAGTGCTCTTCACCACTCCAGATAAGATTTGTAAAGCTTCTGTTTAAACTTCATTCATAATGGAGTAGGACAGAGCATTTGTTCAGCTAACAGATCTGAAGGAGGCAACCAGCAACTGGTATCTCTTCCATCAGCATGTCTGTTTACACCATCAGAACCAGTATCTAAACCTGGTCACTGTTTTTATAAAGGATTTGTGTCAGTAGAGGCATTGGCTGAGTAAGAATGGAAAGTTATAATGCTTTAGGGCTGTTCTCTGTATGTACTGGAACTCCTACAAAGCATCATAAGGTATCAGCTTAGTAGTAGGGCAGTAGATGTATTGATTTTTTTTGTCTCCATTAACAACAGCGGAGAGGTTATAGTTATTTTTTAACAAGGATTGGTTCATCATCTTCGGAACTTGGCAGAAAAACTGATCGCTAAAAGTCATTAATGAGACGATGGCAGACAGAAGTAGGAATACGTGACTGCTTTTATCACGTCAGTTTTACAAGAATAGCAGGTCAATACTCAGTATTTCAGTTCTGCTTATAAAGCCCTACATCATCTGCTAGTTTGAAAACTGTGTTTAGGTCTAATGACAAACATTTCCCTTACCCTACTAGGGCAAGTCAGTATTTCACATGTTTATTTCTTATCCAATTGTTGCATCTCTTTAAAATGCTTTTTCCTTTCTAGGTTTTCCTTTGCTCTTCTTTTTTTCTCCTGCTTCTTCTTCTCTGATGCTTTCTTCTCTTTAAAAACATCACTGTCTTCACCTTTGTAGAAAAGGTCAACTTTTTCCTGCAGGATTTCTCTGGCTATCTTTCGGTTCTGCTCCACTGATCTTGTTTGATGACACTGAAAAAATAGAACAGGACGTTTTAACTGGAACTTTAGCCTGTTTTTATTTCTGCTTTCCATTTCAGTCTACATATTCCTGCCATTACAGTACAGAAACTCCCCTCCCCCCACCCAAGCCAAGAGCATCCTCCTACCAAGAACTGCTGGAACTTTTGTATCCAGATACATTTTTGGAGAGGCTGCCTAATAATTTTTTGTTAATGTAACTTGTCAGACTGGCTTTTGCATTAATCTTTAATGCTTCTGTATTATCTTGGAAAGCTTCTTCTGAGTCTAATGTAACTATATTCCCCTTGTGATAAGGAAGCAAAGATGAATTTCAAAGTATAATCCACAAGAAGTAGGTAAGAGTAATGCTTAAAAAGAATCTGCAAAATGAGTATTATCAACTTGTTAAGGAAGACATTCTAACTCACAGGAGGGTTAGGAATGTGGCAGCTGCCACTGAAAGACAGCTACAATGAAGATAGATACATTTTATTGAAAACTACAAAATAGTACTGCATGTCAAAGCCAGGAAGATCAGCTGTGACCCCAAGTTTATTTATCTGCTGACAGCCAAAACCACTTCTTGCTGAGATTCTTTACAATACATACAAACTTTTCCTCCAAGACATTTGCACTGTGATTATGCTTTACTATGAAAGGAGAGTTGGAAGACACAATGCAATTTGTGACTTAATGAAATAAAATATAATTACCTTCACTACAATCCCAGATGGAATATGCTTCAAGACAACACAGTTGTTTGTCTTATTTGTGGCTTGACCTCCTGGGCCATCACCTCTTACAAATGTTTCTTTTAATTCTGCCTCAGTTAGTCCAATGAGATTGAAAGAGTTCTTCTTTCCTGCTGCCTGAAGTAAGGGCACTCCGAGCAGAGAAAATTGCTGCTTCCTCAGAACCCATGGTCTCCACGATGGTGTTCGTAAGAACATAAAAGGAAATAAACTTGGAACATTCATACAGAAATGGGGACACAGTTTCTCTGGAATGAAACCTGAAACAGAAGTGGAGAATGGAGTTTACCGTGAGAATCGTTGTTTTAAGACAGTCTAGTTTAGCTGCACGTCCTGAGTGATATTTTGATACTGAGATTTATTTTCAAATAAATTTGAACTGGTATCATAGGCATTTGCCTTGAAAATTTACCATTCTGAATGGAATTTCAGTTCTCATTGCAACTACGCTTCTTAAAATAGTCCAAGATTATTATTTCGTTGTTGAAAGGGATGTGGAAAACAGTATATAAATTAGTACTCCTACCAACACTTGGAAAATACTACAGATAGCAAAAAAAAAAAAAAAAAAAAAAAAAAAAGGAGGTGAAAGAGAGGCTATTTCTATCTTGCAGTGTGACTGGGAAGCCTTTGTGGACACTCCACTCATGCCCAGGTTGTGTCTTGCTGGCACCAGTACCTGTAATTCACATGTTGACAAATGCTTGAACTACCTCAAGGGATGACAGGTGAGGACATAGGAATCTTCCTCTGAGGTTGCCTTAAACAGTGCTCTAAAGTACCGAAGGAAACCTGCTGGAAGAAGCAGTAAATTTACATAATATAACTGGCCCAATAATGCCTTGGCTTCCCATGTTTGCTGGCTTACAGTTGTGGAAGACTGCAAAGAGGAGGTAGAGGGAAAACAACAATCAAAAAAAAAAGATCAAGACTGTACGTAGAACATTTCTGTCCCAAGGATATGGATAACAGAAGTCAGATCTGGCAGAACAGAGCTCAAGTAGTGTAAACAAGTCAGAATGCAGAGATGGATTTTTACCTGTAAGAATGATGCACAACTGCTCAGTCAAAACAGCTGACTAACAATACACAGCAGAACTCTGGTATGTATATTTACAGCTACAGACTGATTTATGATTTTGAGTTCTAAGATTCCTTTTTTAATGCTAGATTAGTACAGGAAACAGAATAATCCTTATCCAAACAGATTACCTGATCTAGACTTTTCTTTTGACCTTGCTCCATTACAGTGGTTTCCAGATTTTGAGGTCAAGCTCTAGTGTGCATAGGATTTGGTGAGTGGTCTAATACAGCAAATGTGGTAAATTCCATTTCAAATCAGAAGTATTCTATGTTGATCCTGTTAACAAGCTTGTCCATCCTGCTCTACTCTCATAACTTCCTGTATAGTCCATCAGATAGAAGAAAGAGAATCAAGGAGTAAGCAGACCACCAGGTTTTCAACTACTACTTCACATGCTGATTTTTCCCAGGTCAAGTTATTAACAAAGCCAGAAAAGTATGCATGGGAGTATGCATTATCCTCATGGATAATGAAGAATGTCAGGTTCTACTGCTGTCAAATGGCACTCTTTAACAAGGCATTAGGTAAGCAGCTGTTGTGCTTGAAATATTTTGATTCAGAAGAAAATACTTCAGTGTGTGAAGAAGCATCACTTAGCCATAAACATCCATAAAAGTTGAACATAACTGTTGAAATAAAAATAATTTTAAAGCAAGCTTTTATTGGCAAGTAAAGATGTCCACTTGGTGGCACTAGAAGGTATAACTTTTTTCTGAAAAAAAACAAGCAGAAAAAATGAGCAGAACTACTACCTAGTTCTGATACTTAACCGTAGGTTTAATATGGGCACTGCCCATTTAAAGTAGCTTGTTTTGAAACCAGGACTGACAACTGTCTGCGCTGCCCGATCTTAATAGACAAGGTAAAAAAAAAAAATCATCTTTACTGGAAGCCTGTTTCTACTCCTTGACGCTCTATAACAAGAGTAAACATAGAACTAGAGAGTTTTCTCGAGATTTCACTTAGCACAAGAAGCCTCCAAGAAATACATGCCTTAGAGTGCATAAAAGATCTTAACATGACAATGCTTTAATTATTAAAAGAAAAAAAGCCTTGCTTATGAGATTTCATTGCTTATGAGACGTCCAGGAAACGAGACGAGTAGCAAGATTTCAGTAGCGGCTCCAGCGCAGCTCCACAGCTGCCACACGCCGCTAAGGAGGTAAAGGGGAGCGGCCGCCCGAGACCCGTGGCTCCGTACTCGCTGCGCCACGACCCCGGCCCTCCCAGGCCTGCCGCCTCCCCTCCGGACTGAAGTCGCGAACGGGGCCCCGCCGCAGACCCGACTCCTGGCCGGAGCCGAGGTCAACTGCCCGCGCCGCCATCTCTTACCTCAGGCGACTCGGGGCGAGCGCCACCGCCCCCTCCTGCCGCCGCATTGCGCAAGCGCCGCCGCTGCGCACGCGTACTCCGCCCTATGCAGGCCCCCACGGCTTGGCGCCTCGGCGGGCTCCTCTGCACATGCGCACCGCGCGGAGGCGGGGGGCGGTGTTACCGCCAGGCTAATTGGCACTTGGAAAAGCAATCGTTGCGCTAGGGGCGGGCTTACGCACGCCGTCCATCCACTACCAATCAGGATCTGGGAAACAGTGCGGCGCGTAGCCGCACCAGCCAACCCCCTCGCGGCGGCGCGCGTACTTTTCCACGTAGCGAATCAGAAGGGAAGGCGCGGCCTGGCGCGCGGTCAAGACGGCCAATCATCGAGCTGAGCTCTGTCTGGAGTGGCCTCTACACCACCACGCTCGAAACTCGGCCGCCAATCGCCGGGAAGGAGGCGGTGGGCCGCGCCTGTTTATCGCCTAACGGTCGCTGGTGGAGGCAGCTCTCGGGCCGCTGCGAACGCCTCCTCGTGGGCTCCCAGAAATGCGGGTAGGAACCGGGAGAGCCCTGGGGGCAGGTGGCGGAGCCGGAGCCGGCAGCGCGGCTACACTTGGCCGCGTCCCAGCGCCGCGGGGCTGCCTCCACCGCCCCGCCCCTTTTCCCGACGAGTGGCGGGCCCGCCAGCCAATCCTGGGCGGTGGCGCCGTCAACATCCCGGATAGCGAGGGGCAGCTGCCCAATGGGAGCGTGGGGGTGGAGCTTGACCTCGGGGGGGGGCGGTAGGGGCGGAGTCCCCGGGGGGAGGGGGCAGAGCAGGGGGAGGGAGACGCTTGTGAAGGGAGGGGAGCCTGAGGGGGGCAGAGCTGAGGGTAAGGGTCGACTTGTGAGGGGAGCCTGAGGGGCTTGAGTGGGAGGGAGGGGGTCACTTACGAGAGGAGGGAACGCCGGGGGGCGGGGGGCAATTGAGGAGAGGTCACCAGTTGAGGGGAGGCGACCCTGAGGGGGCAGACGTGGTGAGAGGGGGTCACTTGTGAGGGGAGGGGGTCCCTAGAGGGGGCTTAGCTCTTGGGGCGAGGGCGTTTCGTGAGGGGACGGGGTCTTCAGAGCCCAGAGGCTCCTTGTCTCTTCTCAGGGTCCCTCGGGAGATGAGGGCCCGGTGGCGGGAGGGGAAGCGGGGACCGAGGTGCCCTGTCACCCCTTAGCTATCTGAGAGGAATGAAAAACAGTCCGATCTCGCTCAGGAAGAGATGCAGAGCCACACGGTCTCCGAGTCTGTGCTGGCCCCGGTGTTTGCATCTTAATCAGTACTGATAATTACGACTCAAAATACCTTGCAGCTTCTTTTTTTAATCCTGCTCCTTTATGTAGGGACTTGGCCGTGTAAGGACTGTTCTGTGCTATGGAAACAATAGATGACAGCTTAGCTGTTCCTCAGCCCAGTTATAGCTCACTTAATATTTTTTTTTTTATTGCTAGCAGACTTGTAATGAGGTTATGAAACGAGCCTGTGTCACAGCTAAGTCCCACCCATCAGCTGTGCTGCTGAGATAGGCCACCCATGATTTCATCCTGGGGAGATGGGGGTGACTAATGTAGCCCCCACCATTGCTATCCAGCTGCTCCAGAGACACTTGCAGCTAGTGCTTTATCTGTCAGGTTAGGTGCCTGATAACCTTCAAGTTTTCTCGACTTCTGACCACTAGAAAAAGAAGAAAGGCTTTTTGTTCTTTTTTCATTTATCCCAAGAAGTTCTGCCAAAGAGATGTGTATCTGTGATAACTTCCTTCTAATTGTTGCATTTTCAGCCCTGCCCAAAGGAGATAGCTTGAGTGAGTACCTGGAAAACATTTCTGCTAGAGCCAAACAGGCTCCAGTAAAACAGGGAAAAATCAGACAGTTGTCCATCAGTTTCCTTCTGGTGGAAATAATTTTTATGCTTCTGAAGCTATCTGTTAGGGATAGATGTACTTACAAATAATGAAAACTTAAATCTGTAAAAGCCAGTAGCATGTCCTTGTAAGCCCTGTAAAGAACAGTTGTGCTTTGAAGGTGTTGTGCTTCGAAGGTGTTGTGCTTCTTTAAGGCAGCACGGTTTTATTCGTAGTATTATCACAGACCACTAGGATGATATTTCTTAATGTCTCTTTTTGTTCTCCATCCGTGAAATGATCGTAAGGTTTTTCTTCAGTGTTAGAACATAGGATGAATTAGGGTGTAGAACATGCTGAAATAAGAACTATAGAAGAACTGTATCAATGTATTTCAAGTGTTTCTTAGTGGAAGTATGGAAACTGGAAGAATATTTCAGTTTCTCTACAGCCATTCTTGTAAACTGCTGCTTTGAGTGCTGTAAGACCATCACACAAGTATTTTGTATTTATTTATTTATGATGCTTTCAGTTAACCGGCTGCTGTTTTTAACTGCTCTGGGATTCCTGTTTGACGACATTTTTTTGTTTGTTAATCAGCAAGAAATGTAACTCAAAACAGTTTCAAAGCTTTTTGAATTACGGTTATATAGTAGTAATAAAACAAGCATTGTGTGAAAAAAGTAAGCCAAATATTACATGTACAAATGGCAGAACTGGTCAACTGCAGTCTAACTCGGTGGGTCTCGAATTTAATTTTTGGTGGGTGTGTTTCTTCCAGTGAACGCACAGATCCCTGTTCAGCAGATTTAAATACATTGATAATGGGCCCTTTCACAGGAGTCTCAAAAACGGTCTGTGGAGCCTCAGATTTAAAAAACCAACCAACCAAACCCCAGCAACACTGTTCTACCTGGGATGCTTTGGATTCAGACACCTTTAACAGCCCAGTCAAGATGTGTGATGCACAGCTAGGAATCTCTTTGATTTGTAGGAGTCCCAGCAAGTACAAGGCTGACTAAATAGCACCTGTTTGCAAGCATAGCAGAGGATAGGGAAGAGAGGTTCGTTGTGGAACGCTAGCGCTTTCTGGGGTGGCTTGGCTGAAACAACCGTCTCTAATCAAATTCTGTTTCTTCAAACAACAAAGTTAAATGGCTTTTAAATATAAGAAGGTGATGCTTACTTCTTTATATTTTCAGGGTAACGTCATACTTGGGACTAAGATATGGAAAACTGTGATGTGGTGAATACTGTACAACAAATCCCTTCATCTTCTGCAGACTCTGATGTGAGAAATACCCACAGCTCGCTCTGTAACTTGAATTGTAACAGGTAATGTGTTGAAGGAATTCCTAAAAAATATTTTTATTATTTTTGTTTTGCTTAGTATGCATTTATAGTAACATTGTTACTAAGGTGAAATAATAGGTAATACTCTGCAATATATTTTAGGGTTTTTTTTTACATTTACAGGTATAATCCTTAATGAGAAAAGCCTAACCGAAAGAATTGTGAAGTCTTCCTTAAAAATTTAATAACTTCCATTTCCTTGTGTCTCTTAGAATGGCGGGGGGGGAAACCTGTCTTGGACAATTTGTAAGATATAATTCTTTGGACAGATCATGCATTATGCGAAGTCGTTTGTAGAGAACAGCAGCTTAGCTAAAAACTGATTTGTTTTTCTGTTCAATGCCCAAGGTATTCCCATTCAATAAGAGGGGCAAATATGGACTAATGGCCTAAGCGACAGATTAGGAGAGGTTCTTCTTGACTAACCTATTAAGATGAGAACAAGTCGCTTACTGCATGTGTAACTTCTCAAAAGAAGGCAGTAGTCTTGGATTTCATAAATCATGGTTACACTGAAGCTTGTATCTGTAAGCTTCTGACCTCAGAACCTATGGAGAAGCACATAGGTTTGATGAAAAGCTGTACTGATTGACGTTTGTACTAGTAAGCAGTAATATCTATGCTGATTATGATGTCTCTGTTCTTGGAAAGCTACTGCATTTTAATAGTATGTAAGAGAAGAATGAAGCATGCTGTGGATTCTTTCACATTTTATTGAAAAACAACCTCATTCTTATTTTCTTGAAAAACATTCTCATTCTTATGACCATACTGTTTTGGTTTGGTTTTTTTTTTTCAGCATTATGAGGGTCACAATGTAAATTAAGTGTATAATTCTTTTATGGCTGCATAGCATATGTAGTATATTATTTTGGCCACTATGTTGGACAACTGGCGCAATAAAAAATTGAAATATTTTCCCTCATGTTTCACTAGAAGTCCCTCATCCAATCCCAATGGAGTTTCTGGTTACTCAGGGAATACCAGGTCCTCATTAATGCCTGGTTCTGTTGAGCTGCTTGCCTCCTTTATGCAAGATATCCAGAACATTGGAAATGCTGACTCAGAAATTGTGAAGAACTGTGAGGTATTTGATATTAAAGTTTATTTGAAAAAAATATTAATGTATTGGCTTTGCATTTTGGGAGACAAATCTAATGGTGATATAGTTTTGCAGCAAGATCTATATAAGTATGTTACTTCATGACGGGACAAATCCTTTTACAATGTATGAACTAATCACATGTATGGCTTTTACTGCAATTTTATCTTAGCTTTTTACAATATCTTAGCTTTTTATCTTAGTGTTTTACAATACAGATGTGAATTTTTTTTTAAAGTTACAATACTTAAAGATCGTGAGTTTTTGAACTGAAAAATTTAAACCTTTAAAATCATAGTACTTCAAACTGGTCTGAAGTGATCCTAGAAATTAGAATTTTTCTTTCTAAAAAGGAATCTGTTTTAGTTTATTTATTTATTTATTCCACTTGTAAAGATGTGTACCTGATTAGTTTGTTTCCATGTTTAAAACAACACAAAAATCACGATGTAGGTTCAATCAGCTAATTCTCTCAAACCCTTTTTTTAATGTTGTTTTTGTCCTTTTTTTATTTTAAATTTTATCATTATTTTTAGTCTCCGTAAGGAACATAAGGTTTCCACACCATGGGCTTGTTCCTGCAGAATTTTTGAACTTTCTGGCTGTGGTCCATCAAACTGTGTCTTGACAGATGCTTAATTTGGGTGCTCTTTAACAGCTCTAAGAAAAGAATATAGATGTCTGTGTCTAGGCACATGCATTCTATGTGCCATGTCCTATGTGTCAACTATCAGGCTCCACAAACATTAGCATAAAACAGTTTTTAAAATTCAGATTTTAGCACATTTTAGCAACATTATATATTCGATCTGTTTTTTTTAAATTATTTTTTTTGTTTTCACTAAATAGTTATGCATCATGGCCTTTAGCTGGATTGTTGAAGAGAAGAATTTCTTATTGAAGCAAATGGTTCACTGGACATAGGGATGTTTAATTATCAGTTTTAAAATTGCTTATAATTTATCGAACTGGAATCAACCTTTCCAAAATTTGACTGTACTTTCCTGTTTCTACTGTTTCTACTGTAGCTGTTTCTACTTTTAAGTTATTTGATGTAGAGATGTGTTATTTTGCTGTCTATAATGACCCTTTTTTAAGTGAATGTGTCCATGGTTAATTGTTTCCATTGATTGACATTATAGGGGGCTGCATGTATTGTGGAGTGGACAACCACAGTGCTGTTATTAAATTTTGTATTATGTCAACACCTAAGTATAAAATTACAAAACTGTTTTGTAGCTAGAGTAAAAGGTAAGAGATGCAATATGACTGTGCTTTAATTATTTTACTTTGTGATTTAATAGACAAGGTGGCTACAGTTATTGAGACTGGTAGAAAAACAATGTCAAGAACAAATAGTTGCCCAGCAAGAGCAGTTCCACCATCAAATCCAAGTAAGTAATGATTTGTTCATGTAGGTACCTTAGGCTGAATGTTTCTTTTCTTCCCCCCCAACCCCACCCCCCTCCAAAAGAATGCAATATGGCCTCTGGCACTCATCTTTTTCTGTAAGTGTATTCAGATGGCAGTTAATGGAAGTGGATGACTGCAATGCCTATTTACAGGATGCATATTTGAGACAGCCTTGGCTAATTAATAAAGTAACTTGTAGGAACCATTTCAGAAGTGAAGATTCTTGGATTATTTGTTTTCAGTTGTTTTGTTTTCACAAACATTTGGTTCAGAATGCCCACAGGATAATTGGATTTCATAGGTACATGCTGTTTTTTATTAACTGTTAGACTGTATAATTTTTAATTTTGAGACATTGTAGTTTTCTCTTTATTAGAAAATGTTATGCAACTTTTCATTCCCTCATCTAGACAGTATATAGCATAAGAAAACATTCACTGTAATAGCTGAACACTTATTTCACCTTTCAGTTGAACAGTCTCCTTTCTAAGAATGAAAAATGACACATGTGAAGATTCACTTTTTTGCTGAACCATATTTATGCATTAAAACAGAAGAAATGTATATGTATGTATAAGAGACAGTAATTCTATAAATATATAATGCTTATTATCTTCATCATTTTGGTTGCTGTTTTTCCCTTCCCTTTCCTGATGCCCTCTACACTAGTAATAATCAACAGTTCCTGAAATGAATTAACAAGAGGTACTGTCCTTTTATCCTATCTCCTGTTTCTCCCCACTCACCTCCCCCTCCCCCCCCCTCCCCCCTCTTGTTATTTTTGTCCTGCCAGTGTTTCCTTACCCTTTCCTTCCTCTTACCATAGTGGTTTGATTCACTTGTTGCTAATCATAGTCTTGACTAATCCACTGTGTTGGCTTTGCCGGTTTTTGTCTTTCTTAATAGGAAGGCTACCTCTGGAAGAGTTGAGTTTGTGGTCTCAGCAGGGACTTACTAACTGCATGAATTGCCACACTAAATATAAAATCAACAGCTATAATTTACTTTCAGTTGTATGAGTGCATTAGATAAAATAGATGGAGCTATTCCAAACTTAAACTGGTATGCCGGTGACCTAGTGAACATACTGAAATACAGGCAACTCAACACATTCTAGTAAGACTAATAAAAAGACAAAAATAATAATTAACTCTTTGTGGTAGAAAAGCAAGAAGCTGCATTAGCATTGACGTGACTCTGAGATAAGGCTTGCTCTATGCTTGTTTCAGGACCAACTGTGCTTTTAAAAATGTATCTTCATCCATGTGAAAATATGGATCAAAAGACCTTGAGTTCATTTTGGAATCAGTGGGGTCTGCCCTTGGCTTATGTGATTTATACAGTAGAAGACAAGTGTGCTAATGACAAACTATCATCACCTGTGGATAATCCTAAAATCAGACTTCATTTATGACTATGCAGAGAGAAGTAAAAGTGCTATTTAATTAGAATAGTAGCCTTTTACTCTACCCGCACAAGTTATTCATGACAAAGATTAAATGTCAGCAGACAATCTGATCAGTTTGGGTTTTTTCCCCACAATTCTGTTTCTTCCTTTTTGTTCTTCCTTCACTACCTTCCTTGACAGTGTTGAATCACAGAATTAAACACAAATGATCGCTGCAGTCGTGACTGAAATCATTAGCACAACAAAAAATATTGTTATAACAGAAGACTTCATCCTGTGGTGTGGTGGGTTTTTTTGGTGGTGGGGTGATTTGGGTTTTTTTTGTGGGTTTTTTTGTGGTTTTTTTTTTGCATAGAAAGCCAGCTGAAATTAAATTGTTAATTCTGTTGCAGGTTA
Source organism: Astur gentilis (assembly GCF_929443795.1). Taxonomy (NCBI): domain Eukaryota; kingdom Metazoa; phylum Chordata; class Aves; order Accipitriformes; family Accipitridae; genus Astur; species Astur gentilis. The sequence goes on along the minus strand of NC_064886.1, from coordinate 17,845,103 downwards.
ATAAAACATATGAGGCTTACTTCTGACTAGCGTTACATGTAGGTTCCTCTGAAACTAAGTCTTATTTTTTATTTCTTACTTTCAGAGAACAAATGATTTTTGTTCAATTTGTGCTTTCCACTTGTTACTCATATGTGAGTAACATACTGTTGATCTGTGAAAAAACATTAGTAGAGTTCCATGTTTGTAAAATTATTGCAAGTTCTTTTTTTTTTTTTCTCCACCCCTGAGGAAATTAGTTTGAAATGTATTCTTGAAAACCTCTATATACTCTGGTCTTATAATGTGTAATGAGTTGTGTGCACATGCAGAGTTCAGTAATCTCAGTGTAACTCTGCAGAAGTGCTGATTGCTGGCCAAAGAACACAGCCATGGGCACTAGCATGAAGTCTTTTCATAGGCCTTGACAAAAGCATTAGTTGTTTCTCAGAGCTGTTACAGTATACCAGTGCACAACTGTAAAGCTTTAAAAAAATATTACTTATCTAATATACTGAAATAACTCTTCACAGACACTGCAGGCTAAAGAGTGACCTGTTAAATATCTTAAAGTGATCTAAATATAGGTTTGCTCCACTCCATCAGATATCAAAACAATCAAAATGTAGGTCTTCGTATTATATGAACAGCCTAATAACATATTATCTAAATCGGGTATTTTAAAGTCAAGTTTTATGCAAATAATCTTACAGAGGTACATTATTCCTATTAGCGTAATAGAGTAATGGTTTATACTTCCATTAAAGCATCCTTGCAATCTTTAAAAATTTATATCCAAGTTATAAATTCTTTTAGACCTAAATTTAGCAAAAGACTTTTGTCCACTTCTAATGACATACATAAATAGTTTATATTTCTTCAGCTGGCTGGTAGGTAACTATAGTTCTGAAGGCATGTAGTAAATACATGCATGCATGTTTTTTTACATTATTAAATGACTACTGAGACCTGTAATTCACTGCATGGAATTAAGGATTGTTACCATGCACATTTTACTGTTTTGCACAATATGCATATATCTACTTTATGCATGAGATGTCTACACATTGAGAAATTTGAGTTATTTGAAATAACTACTCAATTCTCTCACTAATAACATGACTTAAAGATGCATCACAGTATAAATGTGATTTGTAGCATGATCTCACAGGAATTTTTGCCCTTTCTTTTTCTATAGCTGATTCAGGATGAGATAAGGCAGTTAGTGAAATTGCAGACCAGCAATTGGGGTGCCGGCAAGAGCAGAAGTTTGCCTGCCAAGCTTACAGACACTTCTTCATCACTAGAAAGTCAAATGGGGATGTGTTCTGAAATCTGTGAAGAAAATGAGTGCATTGTCAATCAACTTAGATCTAATGAAGCAGAAAGTCATCAGGAATGTTTTGCAAATGATGCTTCAATGAATAGTGGGTATGGTACACTTTCTGCCTCCGAACTGAACCCTGGCAAATCTAATGACATTAGCAAGTGCACAGACTACATGGAGGAAACTTCACAAGGACAGGGTGATGCAGCAGTATTGCAGAGTGATCCAGTTGTAGCCAGCGTTCAAAATAAAAGAGAACTTTTACAAAAAAAAATAGAGGAAAATTTTTCATCAGGAAGGAATGATATTTTAGTTTTTCCTGCTGAACATGAACATAAAGTTGATGAAGGTCAATGTGGAAAAAAACCCAGGTACGTGATAAACTTTCCAAATATGTTAATTTATTGTAGACAGTCCCCATTCAGTAAACAGCTGTTGGTAACTGGGAGCGTGTAAAAATTGAATGGAACCTCTTGACTGTAAAAAATACTATGCTGCTTGATAGATAAAGTTACTTGTTTAGTCTACTGTTTCTGCATTATGCATATTTGCATCTGCAGTGTTTATCTGTTATAGATACATTGGGGAAAAATATGAAAATCTACTTTTTGTGCAGATATGAGCTAAGATACAGTTTGCATATAGTATTTATCTGTGCACCAGAATTTTAGGTGCTGATTACCAGTTTTATATGACTGATATTTTGCTATTGTGCTCAACCAGTCTTTTTTGTCAGCTTATATGCATGCATTACAGCAATAAATTGTATCAGACAACAGCCAAACATGTTGGGTTTTTTTTAGTTGATCTTTGTTTTGCTCTATTCAATAGATCTGTGGATCTACCAAGTTTATTTTTTTGACAGACTGGCCAGCTAATTTGGCAATAATACTGACCAAGCACTGCTGTAGTTGCACAGAATTTAACAATGTATTTTACTCTCCCTGTCAGACTGAACTGTAATGGCAGTGGCTTCGTGTGGCCATGAGCAGTATCAGAGGTGTCGTGGGCAGCACGTTGCTGTGGGTCCCCGATAGTAGTCTGCAGAGATAAAAACTTTCTTGCTATTGGAATAATGGAGAATTGTGAAAATGAACTTGCATTTTCTTAGTATTTAATAAAACATAGAACCAGCTTTCTTTAGAGGATTTGGTTTGGAAATGTGTTATCTCAGCAGACAGCAGATAAGTAGATCATATATGTTCTCTTCCTCCCTTCTGCTGGGATTTATTCCAGTATTCGATTCATGTTGGACAGTTCCATGAGGGGGGTAGCTGCAGTTCATGGACTGCCAGGAAAACTTAGAGCTGGAGAAGCTCCATTCAAGAGTGTGTTTCAGTTTGAAAAACCTTTCTAAGACACCTTTTGAAATCATTCATGTATGATTTTTTTTCTTTTGTCCTTTTTATAAAATACAAGTTTTTCTTCTTTGAAATTGCTTTCTGTTTTGTATTATGAACTCATTTTGAAGGAAGAAAGGTTTCAAACCAAAGTGGAATTACAGTTAACCCAAACTGTGTGTGGTGGTGTTGGTTTTTGATTTGTAGTTGTAACCTTTTTTCATTCTTTCCATTGTATGTCCCAAACTGGGACAGTATGTAGTTTTTCAAAGAGTTGCTTTTTAACAAAATGGCAAAATTGTTCCACATCTACCTCTAAGAAGAATTTCAGGATGTCTCTGTTTCTGTTCTTCTGCCCTTTTTTTTTTTTTCCGTTTCCTTCTATATCTTGTTTTGATCTTTCTTATCCTTGAAGGTTCTCTTGAGTTGGAAGGCAACCTTAGTGTGTCTTAGGTGACATAATCTTTACAACCAGACTGATAACAAAATAAGAAAAAACACTGCATTCCAGCTTAATTTTGTAGTTTTGATCAGCATCTGCTTGAACAGACCAAAAGATAGTTGCCTGGCTACAAATATGGAGCTCTTTGTTATGATTTTTTTTTTGTAGTAGGAAAACCATTTTATTTATGGGTGCAGTTGATTAGCACTTTTCCCTTCAGTGATTTGTTTTTGTGGATGGTTTTGTTATTTTGTTTTACTTTTTTTAAAAAGAGCCCTAAAACATTTCGGCATTCATTACTTTATATTGTTTCTCAAAAATGCACAAAGGCAGTGGAGTTTTAGTGCCTATGTTTCACCTTGAAGAAGAAATTGATTTCATGTCCCCACTGAAAAGGGCGTATGTACTTATGGTGTATGTGTGTGTTTCTTACCATATAGTAAGTCTTTAACATCATGGGCGCAAAAGTTGAAACAAAACCAACCAAAAAGAATAAATGCTGAAGAATCATGTGTGAACTCTATGCAAGACAATGTGCAAGCAAAGACATTACCCCTTGAGAATGTAAGTCTATGTTATGGTGTTTTTCTAATTTCATTCTTTTTGGTGGTATTTTTTCAGTGTTATAGTATGTTCTGATTCAGTATGGTCTTTCATGCTTAGCTTTAAGCACTTGAGTAGTGGTGTTCCCATTTATATGTTTAAAGTTTATGTGGGCAGAGTTCACTTCTTGGATCATTCTATACTTTTATAGTGATTTTGGCTTATTTTATTCCTTGCCTAGTTTTTGTCTTAATTTACCTAAGTGGCACGTGTTCTTCCCCTATAGAGATAATAGTCACATTCTCAGTTGAAGCTTCAGGTCGTGGTAATTTATTATGCCCTATAATTTTTGGAAGGATCTTTGAACATCCCTTTGCATGTGGAGGGATTAGTTCAGGATAGATAGTATTCTTCCCAATTGGGATTTTAAGTTGCAGGAATTTTTTGGTTTAGTTTGGTTTGGGCTTTTTTAGTGTTCTTAGCAGCCTGTTATGCTATAATGCAAACATGTTTTGATGGTGGTGGGTTTTGGTTTTTTTGGTGGTTGGGTTTTTTTCTTTTTTGTATTGCTTATGTAAGAATAATACATTATTTTACGACTGTGTATGACTGATTTGGGTAAATTGAGCTACTCCAAGCACAGTTACAGCACTAGTTACTAAAAGTAACCAACCCCCACAATAGACATTTAGGAAACCTGATTGGCTCTTCAGAACCATTTGTAGTAATGCATATTGCTGTGACTGCTGAATTATCTCAAAATACTTATTTTGAGAAGATTTTGGTTTGTGTCCCACCCCATATGTTTGACTTAATTGTGTAAGTCCACAAATCTGATTATTTTGGGTAGGCAAGTTTAATGATGTATAATATTTCTGATCCAAAACGATGTTAGGCAACATGATTGTATGAGTAATCATCATACATGTAACTATGAAGTTTTAGAATTACTTTCAGTATATTAATTGTCACAGACCTCTCTCCTTATGCTGTTTTTAAGGAAATAATTCCTGAAACTCTGTGAATGGCTCCACCTACAAGAGAATAGAACTAGCAAATACAAATCACTTGATTCCAGGCAGGGTCTGTTTTCTTTCCTGTAGTCATTTTGAGGGTGATCCAGAAAGTGTAAGAGCAGCTGTTTGGACTTGCTGTCTCTACTCTTCTCTTGTCAGTGGAAACAAGATGTTACTCTAATGGGATATTTCAAACCAGGAGTCAAATTTATCTGGTGTGGATTGTCTCTTTTCTCTGTCAGCTTTTGAAAATACCTTTATCTTTCTATTCCTTTGTAAGAATTCAGTTGATACCCCTTCATTTTCCTTTCTTCCTCCTTAGGCAAAGGAGAATACCTAAATAAAAACATTAAGAGGGACAAAATAGCCTTGAGGTGAGATGGTACTTCATGCAAAAACTTGAAAAGCTTTAGTTCTAAATTTTTTTCTTACTTTTGTTAACTCAATGGTTTCTATCCTGGTTTAGTCCTCAATTGTATGAGCTCTATAAATTTGCCAAGTAGCGTGACTGTTAAGCTGCTGTAATGGAACACAAAGCCCTAAGTATGGTAGAAAAGAGCAATGTGAGATGACCATTTTAAAGCTAGCTGCCCTCACTCAGTTGCTTTTGTGTCATTGTGTTATATCAATGACGTTTCTTCCTTTGATTAAGGAAGAGGACAGTTGTAGCAAATCTTAAATTATGTGAATTTTCTTTCCATGTGTTGGTCCCACCCTTTTCAAAGTTCTGTCTGTAATTAGCTGGGGAGGTTGCTTAGAAAGTTTGAAGTGATGAGAAAAAGGGTATGTAGTATCTTGTCTGTCTGGGATGATAGACAGTGTTTACGTCTGGATTTGTGGTAGGTGGAGTCATAACAGCTGAATATATGAAATGCCAATCTTAGGATGAGGAAAGAGTAACACTTTATTGGTAAGTCATCCCCCTATATACTTCCACCCCTTAAGGAGCAAGAAAGTTTAGATGACTGTCCAAAAAGTGTATTTTTGTAACAGTTAATCTCAAAAATGCTCCACAAGCGGACAGACACATGACTTAATTAAAAGAGTGATATTTTCTATGTGGCTTAGCTTAGTTCCCCTTTTGATTGTGATTGCCCTGAATATAAATTGTACAGGTTTGGATAATGCTGTATAATTAAATTTCATCTCTTTGTTTAAGAAGACTAATAACGTTTACATGCAATTTTTTAAAATTGTAGCTTTGATTTTTTTTTTTTCCTTTGCCTTGCAATTTTCCTTACAAACCTGTTTTTCCTTTGTAATTTTAGACAAACCTTACTGATGCTGCTTTGCCACCTTACACTTTTTACCTCAGTCAACCAAATGAAAGTCCGAATTCCTTAGTGTCTGAAGCTTCAGGTATAGTTAATTTCTTGTACTTAAATTTCCTTTTTCTTTTGAATTCTCATTTTTTAAAACTCATACAAGAATGTATCTGCAATAACTTTGCAGAGGTGAGGAGGGTCTGAGCACCAACAAGCTATTAAACTTTGATAAAGCATAATTCTGCTTTTCTTGATCTTGTGTTTCAAACTGATGGAACTTCCTACATATCGCTGCTGGCAGATGTAGCACATGCAGCAATTTTTTTCTTCAAATTTCTCAACATTTCAAAGCTGAGCTTTATGTTTGAAACTGTTTCATTATGTAATTACTAATAACATCATGGTTCAATATCAAATGATCTTTTAAATATTAGCATTGTTGGTCTAGTACTCACAGGAGTTCATGGTAATAGAGGCAGAATTCCTGTAAGCCAAGGGCATGATTCAATAACTGTGTGAATAGACGAGAACAAAATAATGCGGTGTGTGATGTGGTGATTCTTTAATTAGAGGGGGTGCATGTGTGCTTTTTTGTGTGTTGGTATGGTTTTGCTTTTTTTGTTTTGGGGTGTGTGTGTGAGGGGTGGTTGGTGGTGTTTTGGGGAGGTTTGGGGGTTTGGTTGTTGGGCTTTTTTTGGGTGGGTGGGTGGTTTTGGTGTGTGTGGGTTGTTTTGTTTTGTTGGTGCTGGTTTTTGGGGGGGAAGGCCAAAAAATTAATTCACATATTTTGATTGTAACAGTGTGGATTCATTTCAGTTACAAACAGGGGCACAGAGATACAGCCCTGCAAACTGTATATTTATTGCTTCTTCAGAACCCATTGAGAGTGGGACATGTATAAGAAATTAAAGTGGGATTGAGAATGTATCTTGTTTCTCTTGAGCCATCCCTCTTAGTCCTGGCAGTCTGTCTTTTTGCATGCTGTAGAGTGCTGTTGAGTACCAAACTGAAGAGTTTGTAGTACCAAGTAGCTGTCTAGGATTATTCCTTGGGTAATACAAGTTTTAAGTGCTGTACTGGCATCAATAGAAAAACAACCAATTGTGGTAAATGAGAATTTGTTCCTTGAACACCGAAGAGTAAATCTGTATGTTTTCACTGATGTATAGCTTCTGTTACTGATGCCACGTGATATAATTCTGATTATGTTGCTTGTGCTTTGCGTTGAGATTTTTGTAACTTCTGGTAACAAATGCTTTAGTGAGATTCTTTAGCAATAGATGCAAATAATTAATACAGCATTCTTGTTAGCTGACAAAGTAACATCTTACTAATGGATTTTGGGATTCCTATTCTATAGCTGTGAGCTTGAAATTTGTAAATTTTTTTTTTTTTCTTTCACTGTTTCTTCTTATCAGGACTTTCGTACTGGAAATTAGATGAAAAGGAGATGTATCGCTCTTTACCAGAGAATTTCAGAAGCGGGTTTGCTGATATTTTGTCCACAAAAGTATCACCAGAGGAGGTAAAATTTGTACATGTTTTAAAAGTTGCCTTATAGTTGCTTGTCATCTTTGCTTTTTTCTATAATGGAAAGAATCAGTCCTCCAGAAGCTAACTTTTCTGTGAGACCTCTTTTGTTAGCTCAGTCTCTCATGTTCTGTTCCTTCATTATTCATTTACCCATGCTAAAGTCACTTGGAATTTATTGACCTTCTTTTGTCATTTAAAAGAAATTGTGTGTATAGGAGATGAAAAGAGACTAAATAGTATATTAAAGGTGTATGTGCCTCATTAAAGACCCCATTTTAAATTGGGTGCACTGAATAAAGCCGCCTTCTGTTCTGAACTGACGTATTGGCTAAAACCACCCCACAACTTGTTTATCTATATTGGGGATGGAGGACTGTGTCAGATAAACTAATGTAGCAATTTTTCCTGTTGAAGTTGTCTTCTGCTGATGAAATGAAGCTATCATCATTGAAGGATATTTATCGTAAAAGACAAAGGGAGAACAAACAGCTGCCAGACCAGAATTTTATGCCTTCTTCCCAGTCAAGTCACCCACCAGAGGTAACATTAATTTCTTTACTTCACATCTCAGTTCGAAAATGTGATCGGTTACAGGCTGGTTTCACATTAATTGGCCCCTGCTGCCACCTCCAGTGTTACGCTGGAACAGCAATTCGTGCAGCCGTGTGATGAACCAGACTGGGAAGGGATCCAGCTGAAAAGAACCTCTAAGAATACCCTGGGTAAACAGGCACCCTTGCCGCACAACCTTGAGGATGGCGCAGCGATGAATCTGCTTATGCTGAGGCTGCAGCTGATGAAAACGCACGTGGAACTGCAGTCGCAGAAGCAGGGTTTTCTTACTGCTTCCTACAGGACAAGTTAATTCCACTGGTGAAACAGCAGAGGCACAGGTTGTGGAAATATTCTTTGTCATATCTGTTTCTTTATACAGCTTTCAGTCATGTACAAAATGCAGTAATGATGGCTACTATGTGACTATCTTGTTTATATATAATCCATGAAGTGATTTTCATAACTGTTCAAAGTTACTGTTTCAACCTACAAGCGGACATCCTAGTCCTTCTGTTTACATAACTGAAATTTCAAAGGTCTTGTAGACAGCTACAGATGTTAGATATGTCTTTTATTCTTAATGGAAACTTCAAAACTCAAGTTGCAAACATTGGGAATATGTATCATCATCTAGACTGTTACAGGCCCCTTCATCTTGCTTGTCACTACCAAACAATTGTAGTAATAGTCAATATAATTTCTGCAATATATTATATGGATTACTAATGTTTTCAGATTAAACTCCATTTGCAAGAACAAAAGTTAAATCACAGGTTTTTTAGCATTATAACTTATTTCCTAGATCTTGACGTTGGACCCAACCCTGCATATGAAACCAGGTCAGCAGAACCCAGGACGCTGTTCTTTCAGTATTCCTGAAGACACTACTCCTTTTTCTCCAGACTCTATGGCGGAGCCCGGATTTTCAAGTCATTGTGACACAGACACTTTTTCACAGACAAGTAATTCGTCTCAGTTAGATGATTCTCCAAAATATCCTGCCAGCAGCAGTGCTGTGCATTTGGATCTCTGGAGAAATCACCCATTCCAGAATGAAAATAAGACAAGCTGTCCCTTTCCAATGGCATATACGGATGCTAATAATGATAATTTAGTCAACACTGAGGAGGAAGAAACACTGACTCTAACTCCATCTTCTATTACTCAGTGTGCTGACAACAGTTTGCCAGAATATAGTCTTTCAGTGACATCTGTTGAAGATCCTGTGATAATGTCAAAGTAAGTAATTTTTTTTTCTTTTTTAAAAGTCATAGAGTTGGCACTATCTTGAAAGAAGTGAAACTTAACAATACCAGTAAAATGAACAAAATATGTGAGTTTTGTTTGCTTAGAACATAGCTGGACATTGCTGCTTTTTTTTTTTTCCCCACACCTTTTTTCCTAAATTCTTTTTTCTCCCCTGAAGATGTATAAATAGAACAGTCATTTTCCATTTCTTACAATTGTCTTTCTTTAGACTGTACTATTTAATCTTCTTTAGACCATACTGTTTAATCTAAGGCACAATATTTGTGCTGTCAAAGCCTTAAATGGAAGGCAGAATAATTTTTGATGCTTTAATGCTTTGGTTATTTCTTTTTACATGTTAAAACAAAAATACATACTTCCTTCATAGGCTGTATGAGGGAGTTAATTTAGGCAGAGAGTTCAAAGTTCTGTGGGGGTTATGTTTTCCTATTTAGAGTGAAATGGTGTGAGAAGCACAGAATTACTGTACTTAGTGAATGGGGGATATTTGTTTTTCCTATTGAAGCTCTCATGATTTGCACATGGACAAGCAGACATGGCATATATTCCATGTGTGAGGGCTTATGTAGGGGTCTTGGTTTCAAGATAGTTCAGTGTTTGGGTTTTCCTGTTTTAATTTTACGTGCATAGTTTGTAGCGCATAGCAAAGGAGAGAAGAGATTTTTGTAAAGTTTTGTATTGTATTTGTATATATTATTAATATTTGCATTAATATGAAGACTTCTATGCAAGCCTTAGGTGTCTGACACCACTGTCTTAGATGATGAAGCTTTCTTTGCTTTAATTTGAATGCAACGAAGTTCTGTAAACGAGATCTGTATGCTGAGTTCATTATGTGTGAATGAATATGGCAATGCATGGTCATGTGGATAGCTGGAAATTTTTTTTGTTCTGAATTTTGAAAATAGGATTAGGCAGAACTTGAGGGAAAAACATGCTCGACACATAGCTGATCTACGAGCCTACTATGATTCTGAGATACATAGTTTAAAACAGCAGCTAGAGGCAAGCCATAAAACTGCTTCATCTGAAGACTTGAAGAAAATCAATCAAAATCTTGCTGACAGGTACTATTTGCCTTTACTTGTCCTATTCCTCTGTTACATGATATTCTTTCCACTTTAAAGACTGAGTATGCTTGTTTAGAATATCTTGAAAAGTTTATGTCACTCTTCAATTTTGAAGATTTCATGCGTCTATGATGCTAGTATTTTCCTATTAAATATAAATTTTGCACTATTTAATGCAACTGTTTAAGATGAGTTTAAAATTGTTGTTAGGCAACAAGTGTGATGTTTGGACCAGAGGTCTTGTTTGACCTGTTTTTTGCTGAAGCCAGTATAAATTTTGCTCAAGAAAGGCTGGTAGGCGGAGGTAGTCCTAAGCAATTTGTAATGGAACTATCTATGTTGTAAGATAGTGCTTGGCTGTCGTGCTGGTGAACGTCATCATTCTTTACCTTTCATGTCAAAACTACACATGATATAGGACCAGTCCTGAATTAATTGGTGGCTTTATAAAGCCAATTTCCCAGTCAGTGCTCTTTGACCAGCTATTAGTACTGGAGTCTGTGTGCCTCACCTGTATATTCCATTAGATATAGCTTGAATGTTTGCTATATATAGAAGTTCTATGTGATTTTTATATAATTATTGCCAGTCAAAATACATATTGCAAGTTTAGACAGCTAAAATACATTACAAAATTCATGTCCTTCAGAATAATTGAAAAAGTGTCTGGGTAGCTGGGAGTCTTTTGTACTTATCTTCCAGCACTAGTGTGTTCTAACTATTAAAAGTGACTTCTGAGCAGTCATTTATTGAGTTAAAGTAGCTTGCGATGTGATTTCAGTCATTAATTATCACATGCACCATCAATTAGCTGAAGTGGAACTCTGCTCTGGTGCATCTCAGCTGCTTTTGGTTCTGCAGCTCTTATGCACTGAGCCATCTGGAGTCTCTGCACGTGTTCCCAGTTTGCTGCTTGCCCGCCAAGAGCACCACAGCCCTTTGGAGCAGAGATGCTGGGTGCTTGCTGCAGTGGCTGAGGTCTAGGGGAGAAGGTCACAGGCTGGGCACAAAAGTTCGTGGGGATGCTTGAGGAAGGAAAGAAGGCTATAAATGTAGATTTAATATTTAAAAATTTCAAGAGATTTTTGTAACCTATGTTACAAAAAACTATGTTCTAAATAGGTGTGACCAATTAGATGCAGCTCTGAATGAAGGAAGTGCTCGCATAAAAGCCCTTGAAAATAAGAATAATATGCTAGAAAAGCAAGTGGTAAGTATATGTTCTTAAATCAAGTTGCTTTTTAACTAAAAGGGTAAGAGAATGCACTTGTTCATTGTTAAGGTGATCTGTGTTTCCATATCTTTCTTTCTATTTTCAACCTTTCTTCTTAATATATGACATCAGCCAATATGTTACACTAGTGACTTTCCTAGCTGAGTTTCTTAAGACTCCCTACTTGAATCATCATCGCTTTTGCTTACGAACAACCTTTCAAGGTTAGCAGGGATCAAACAAAGGTTAAGAGTGAACTATTGTGATATGTTTATGATGTCTCTCTTTAGATTTTTTTAAGTTTATCTTATTTTAATTACTTTCTTTTTGATTTCTTATTAGAGCTGTGATAAAAGCAAATCTCATCTGCACTAGGGCAAAAATATTCTCTTAAGTGTATTTATACAGTCTTTCTGGCTAGGTCAGACCAGTTTGTTTATGACTGCATAGCTGTGTTTATTGGTCAAAGAAAAGGACACTTTGTCATGGAAGTTAGACACCTGGAGAGACTAATTCATTCCACCTTTTTTAGACATTTTTCTGTGCTGGGAAGCAAGACAATCAGCTGGGATTAGAGGCCTAATCTCTAGATATTTTAAGTCCTATGAAATAAATACATCTTTTGGGTTTTTAGTCTCCATTTTCATTCTTTATACATCACAGAAATAAAAAAAATTCTTGTTTAGTTCATGTGCAGATGTACCCTTGTTTTCTATTTAGATGATTTTAGATTATGCTTTGTACTGAAATAAAAAATCTGCTAAGTAAGCATTGTAATGAATGTTTTTTTCTCCTACAGGCAGATTGGAGAGAACGCTTTTATGCAGTCAGTAATACTTCCAAAGTTTTGCAAGAACGTATTGAAGAAATGCGCACAAATAATAAAGAGAAGGATAACACTATCAGTCGACTAAAATCGAGGCTTAAAGATCTAGAGGAAGCGTTTGAAAAGGCTTATAAGTTATCTGATAATAAAAACACAAGGCTAAAGGAAGAAAACAAAATGTTTCAAAATGTAAGTAAGAAAATGGGCAATGATGTTTACAGTTGCACAGCATGTTAGGAACACAGCAAGTCCTGGGTGTTTTGGAAAACTACTCAAAAGTTTACCATTGTAAAGTCTTAATGCACAACTAAGAGAACAGAAATTATTTAGCTGACTACTTAGTAGGCTAGGTGTTAGGTGATACTATGGACCTAATAGATATTTAAAAACAATTATTTAAGGCAGCAAATGTGTACTTGATGTGATAGCAGTTGTCATAGACTGTCTCAGGTACTGTATTACTCTATGTGCTATTAGTTCATTTTATTTTTGGACGTATTCCAGAAAGTTATTTTAGAAAGTTATTTTTTCCTCTCAAGCTTAGTGGGGATGGACTGAATTTTTCATAAGCCATCACAACTTGCTAAAACTGTTAATTGTGTGTGATTTTAGGCTGAATCAAAGAAAGTGTTCCTCTGATTCTTCAGTAATAGCTTTATGAACATTTAACTGGACTGGCAAAATGGGTATTAGCTGGAAAAGCTACTTCATGCTTTAACACCTTTTTTACAATTAAAATTTCAAAATACAAATTCAGCTTTAAAGTCAGTGAGGACTTTTACTGGTTCACTAGTCTCCTTCAGTTTCTTTAGAGATAAATAATTTGAAAAATAGAAGTCCATTGTGTAAGTAGCTCTGTTTTGTCTTGTCTATAACTTTTTGTTCCAATTAGAAGACAGTAGAACTTAACAAATACTATTAAAGTATATACTGTATCCCCTGTAGTGCTTCTGCATATGTTAGACAAGCAATTAGATGATTTTACAGCAGTCAACAAAACTGTTAATTGTATATCGTCTCAGTGTGGGTTTCTGTGTTCTTTGTTTTGTTTTAGCTTTTAGGAGAATACGAGTCCCTTGGAAAAGAACATGAAAGAGTGAAGGTAAGTACATGCTAGTTAATTAAAAAACAAACATGCAAAATATGTGATAATGTGCCATAGAATTAACTGAATTAAGTATTTTGAAAAAGATCAAACGGAAAGATCCATAGTTATTTTAACTGATAGCTTCTTACTACATCTTCAGAACCCTGGAGGGAAAAGGAGGGCGTTTGGAATGTATTATTTTCAAGTCATAGACAGCAAAAATACTGCAAAGTCAAAGCCAAAAAAATTTAATGGACTTCCTTTTCCTATAGGAAGGTGTATTTAATGTATTGTTTTCAAGACTGTTGTAGAGTTACTCGTTTTTTCTTTTAATATACTTCTCTAGTTTCTAAGCTTTTTACTTCTTTCCTTGTGTACTTGTAGGATACATTAAATACAACTGAAAACAAATTGCTTGATGCAAACACGCAGATTTCTGATTTGAAAAGGTAAATGTGAAACTGTCTTATTATTATTTTAACAATATGAAATACAGGCCATGGCCTAAGCATTTACTCCTAGGTTATGAAGGCTGTAGATCTTGCAAGTTTAATTGCATCTAAATGAAGCGTTTCATGTTGCTTTATGTTACTTTGTACACACTGTAAAAATCTTGTTATTTTAGGATATGTGGGGTTTTTTTTCTACTTCCTCAATCACAATGTCTTCCAGTGGGATGTAATTAATAGCTTTCTTTCTGATGGTTGTCACTCAGCTAGCCCAGCCAGTCCACTGCTCAAGCTTTTTACTGCTACAGTTTTCTTCCCACGAACCCCCAGCTTCAGCTAACCAGTCTCTGTTCTGGTTTTCAGGAGCAAGGATGTTGACAGGAGTTTGCTGGTCAAGATTATGGCTCCTAGGCATGAATAAAGGACAGAAAGCTGTTCCATGTATAGAGCAGGAATAATACCTCCTGTGGATGTCCCTCGTGCTACCTGGATCTATTTTTTGGCTGGGAGAACAGAAGTCCATTGAGTTTTTATGCTTTCTGGGTAGGCCGTAGGCAAGATGTATGTGACCATCAAGGGCTTTACAGATACAAACATATCCTCTAGTTTGCTATTTCTCAGCCATTCCTTGTCAAGGGTGTTAAACAGCACACTTGCTCAGGGAAGTCTGTAGAGGTGGGGGAAGAGAACATCTGAGAGGGCTCAAGGGCAGACATTGTAGGACTGTAATAAGGTGATGTTTCACGTCATTCATCTCTGAGCTTCTTTTGTGGGTATATGCTGTCATAATTTCCTTTTATGTTTTTATATGAGCAGCTGAAACCCAGACTGTTAGGAAGTTTTGGGTTTTTTTAATGCGTCGTTTTTGATGATTCTTCTAGAAATGTGGCTACAAGTTTCACATCAAAATTAATTCCAAATATCATTGCCACCAAGCATTAACCTGTGCATAGTCTTCAGCCAAAACCAGAAAAATAGCAAATACGATGCTTGGGAGATGTCACAGTGCATTCCTTTGCTGCTCAGATCCCCTGATCTTTCAAGAAGAAAAATAGAAATAATGAATAGGAAGAATTTAAGAAAGGAATAGAAGGAAGCCAAACCCACTCTGCTTTCAATTTTTATTGAAACTGTTGAGGAAATGAAGATAGTGTGAAAATAGTTCAGTGAAGTATTTCTATTGGTGCTTCTTTTTTTCCCTGTCTGATTCTCAGTGCTGCTAGCTAGGGACCATTCCAGACTGGGGAAACTGTAGTGGAAAAGGAGATTTTTATATCCTGCTCCAAAACCTGTATTTCTCTTCTTCAAGTGGGGAATGCCTAAGATTGTGTTGCATTGTTGAGGGCTAGTTCACTGAAGGTGTGGACTGCAATATGTGGGAGAGAGGAGAATCATGTGAAGAGCCTGAGCAGCAGATTGGTGGAGTTACCTGAGTGACACACAGGAGATGGAGCCACTCATTAAATCCGGAGTCAGGGAGACCTTTGTACAAGTACATCATTTCAAGGATGAAAAATGTTCTTGGTTTGTTTTCCCCAGTGCCTCTGAGGTGAATGCTTTGATCCACAGCAACATCTCCTGGTCCTATCTCTCTAGCTAGGTTACCTAACTTATTTAACTTAGTATTCAAATACATATTTATGTATGTATTTAGATAGATAGATAGAAAAAAATGTAGTAGTTGCTCTTGTTCTGCTTCACCCAGGATATATGAATAAAAATGAGTAAAGTCTAAGAAATATGATGTATCTTTTATGTCATTTAAATAATTTTATAACGCATCTTTGCTACTTCCACATTAGGACAATTTCAAAACTTGAAGCTCAGCTCAAGCAGGTAGAACACGAAAATATGCTGAAACTTCGCCATATTACCGAAAGTCATTTAAGAACCTCTTGTGCCAAGTAAGTGAATGTTCCAACAATGTGAAAACAGGTCGTGTTTTAGAATACTTTTTAATATATTTTGGCTAAAAATGGATCAAGATGATATCAGTCTGTAGGCTAAACTGGATTAAACACGTGACGTGATCCAGAGACTTCACATGCCAAGAAATTATTAAAAACAAATAAGTATTGTGGATAATAGATGTGTGACTTGGCAGACTGTCTCTAGTCTTCCCAAATGAGTGTTTGATAGGTCTCAACTGCACAGCTGAATTGGGATTCCTATACTCAACAAAGATCTTGGGAATAAAATCTAATAGTCCAGTTAGACATTGGAGGTTTTCATTGTGTCTTTGTCATTGATCTGAAAGGTTGATTACTACTTTTTATGTTTCTAAATATAGTTCGTACAGGTATCCTGAGAGTAGAGTGGAAGTTCAATTAGAATGCATACTCCAGTTTGAATTGTGAATTTATGTTAAGGAAATTAAAGTTGGCCTGTGTTCTGGTGTGTTGTTTGGTTTTTTTTAATGTTTTAAAGACCTGAAAAGCTTTGCCCCCTTTGTTTTTTATTACTTAGTTATGGCTTCTTCAGTGTCTCTCCCAGTTCAGGACTGATGCTATGAAGCACAGAATGATAATTTAATGTGTTTTGTGGATGTCTATTTGTATAGCTTGAACAGTAGTATTTTGGGGGGAACCTGATTTTCTGATGATTATGAAGATGCAAGAAATTTATGTATTAATATATTACAGGGACAGATTTCTGTTTAGAGCTATTTTAATATTTATGAACAAGATGCCTCAACAATGAACAGGAAAAAAAGGAAGACCTGAACATGGTAGACTGTGTTGATCAGGGAGGAGAATCTAAAAGCCAATATGGATTTGGAAGTTAATCTGCCCCTAACTGATCTCAAAGGCTCAAAGAAAGCTTCATTCCAATTGAATGCACAGCAGGATAGATTTACAGAATAGTAGTTATGGTTCATAGCTTGTGTAAACAAGAACTCTTTTTCCTAATTACCTTCTACGTTCCTGTGGATAAAAATCACACCTTTCTTTTGATATTTCATGATAATAATATACTCACTGATGCTATTTATCACTCTCAGCTCATGAACAGTGGCTTTTTCTTGTTTGGGTTTTTTGGTTTTTATTTTTTATTTTTCTAATAAATGGTGTAAAAAGGAAAGCTGGGGTCAGATGGTCTGAACTGTTGGAATAATCTACAACAAAATGTTTTTGTTTAATTACTTGAGAACTATTTGTTACCCAAACCTTGGTCTGAGTAAGCAGGATTAAATTGTAAGATCTTTGTGGAGTTCTGCATTCTGAGCATATTGTGTAATTTAGACTGAAACCTCAACATATGATTTTTTTTCTTAATATTTTATTTTTACTTTACAAACATGTTTTAAAAAGTGGTTATTTTTCCACAGTATTTACAAGTTTATTGTATATTTGTTACTGTTTCTGTTTAACTAGAATAAATAGCTGGAATTTCTTAATTTTTTCCTTAAATTAAAAAAAATAATTCCAAAGTTTTTTCATAATTTTGAAGTTTTTTGTTCCTGCAGCAAGTTGGCAACTCCTGATGTCAGCAGGCGAAAGTGGTTGATACCAGGAGCGGAGTATTCAATCTTCACTGGCCAGCCTTTGGAAGTCCAGGAAGGCCCCAAAGATAACCGATTAGAAGAAACCTGTATGCCTTCTAGGTGAGTTCGTTTCCTTCAGTCTCCACTATGATGTAAAGTTCTAAAAAGAGTTTTATCCAGAATTGACTAGATTCATATTTTTAGGTTTTTGTACTTGTAAAATAGAGGTCTAGAAAAATTTCTCAGTGTTGTAGATGCTATACAACTCCTTAAAAACAAACAGCTTTCTTGCTTTACTAACCTTCTAAGAAGCAAGCAGCAGCAGACTTCAATACCTTCCTTGAAATAAGAAAGCTTCAACTGTATCTTGCACCACTGTCTTTACGCTCTCCGTGTTTCTGTCCAGTTGAGTTTGCACACAGTGTGTTCTGTTGTATTGGATGCGAGCTGTAGCGGTTGGCTGCAGCTTTTCACCAGTGTGAAGCTTCAGGTGTGATTTAGGGTGTAATTTAGTAGTTTGCGTTCTTACTCAGAAGTGTCTAAAGCTGCTGTCAGGATGTATTTAGTTCTAAGAACATGTCAAGTCACCAAATTTAACTCACACTGTTCAACTTCAGATTCCTGAATTGGGTGTAGCACAATCGTCTGAGGTTCTTGGCTGAAATTAAAAAGCACCCTTAAAATTCTTGGTTTGATGACTGTAAATCTCAAACTAAATTCCTCCAGGTTTTTGTTTATTCAGCTAGTATTTGGATATATGAAATAAAGTAAAAAAAACTTGATTTTTTTTTCCCTCCACCACCTCACATTCGTTAAGGCACCATTCTCCTCCTGAAAAAGACTCCTCACAAGAAGACTCTTCAACGAACACAGTAGACAAGAAAGAAAATGAGATGTCAGAAGCACCAATTATAAAAGCCTTTAAAGAACTTGAAGAAGGAAAAGCATTTAAAGATTGG
Organism: Astur gentilis; assembly: GCF_929443795.1. Taxonomy (NCBI): domain Eukaryota; kingdom Metazoa; phylum Chordata; class Aves; order Accipitriformes; family Accipitridae; genus Astur; species Astur gentilis. Next base: position 17,826,746 of record NC_064886.1, on the reverse strand, counting down.
GGTACACAGACAGAAAAAGAAGACACAACAACTAGTAACTTTTATTTTTATATTCCTGAACTTGTCTTTATTGGCTTTTCTTTGCATGTCTTTTGGTTTTGTTATTCTCAACATTTAAGTCCATCAGGCTTGCGTGATGGGATAAAAACAGTTTTAGCATGCAAAATTCTGGAGTTTTCCTGAGAAAACTCAAAATGAAACAGCTAAGTGCCTTGTTTAAAATAGAGGGAATGCAAAGGTAGCTGTGAGGTATTAAGCTAGAGTGTAGTTAGTGCCCTTTTTCTAAGAATATCTCAGTATTTATAAACAGTTAATGGAGTCCTAACAAAGCTCTGGCTGGCTGTACAGCTAGTTTAGCTTTGTTCTCGTGGTGTATCAGCGTGGTTTTAAGAAAGCTGGCATGTGTACTGTAGGACTGCACTGAGCTGTTCTAACAACACTGATTTTGGAAGCCTTGTAATTAGAAAACAATGAGTCTTTCTTAAATGCTTATATTCTTGGTTCAGGTAGGTACTCCAACCCTTTTTCCCCAAAGATGCTTTTGTCCTGCTTTCCACTGTTTCTTTATTAAATCAGTATTATTTAGCATAATTTCTCCTACATGCACTGCAAAGCATCCATTTTAGTGAGTCAAACTATCTGCTTCATGAATATGATGAGCAGGAAGTGAGACTTGAGCAAAACAGCACAATTATGTTGATGTAAGGCAGACTAAGTGCAGTCTTTGTACAGTAAAAGCTGAGTACAGGAGAATATTTGTCAGTTCTTGTATTGAAAAAGATTGATTAACATAATAACTTTTTCCTTTTAATTAGAAACATCAAATCGACGTCAAACTGTTGGGTTTGTTGAAACTTCTTTAGTTGCTAACCAATCCCCAGAGAAAGGTAAAGACCAACACAGACCGAAACGGTACAGCTCCCCTTCTGGCCAGAGGTCATCGTCCCTTCCTCCTTCAAACAGAAAATCGAATACTCCAAGTAAGTGCTTTTCTGAAGTTTGGTTGGTGTTACTCAAAAAGTAGAAGCAAATAATGAAAGACTGCTCTAGAAGAAAGAAAAACAAAGGTAGGATTTCTGCATTATTCGAACAGTCTGAAAAAAAAGCTTTCTATAATCATAGAAAACATGAGAGTTCTAAGTTTATTTTCATTTTTTCTATGATGCGATGCATTGTTCATCTAATTTAAAGAAACATGTAGACAGCTTTGAAAAGCATTCTTTTGAGATGCAAGCATCTGATCATGAGTGGGAGATACTGCATTGGGAGAAGTTTTAGTAGTTAAACTTACTTTGTCTTTTGCAGCAAGAAGAGAGATAATGTTGGCACCAGTTTCTGTGACATACAGCCCAAAACGATCTCCAAAAGAAAACCTCTCTCCTGGTTTTAGCCATTTGCTTAGCAAAAATGAAAACACAGTGACAAGGTATGGGTCTTGTGAATACAATTGTGTTCTGATCATTATTATAGCAGCAGTATGTTTATGCAGGCTTAATGCTGCTGTTTCTTGTTCATTGAAAGTCCTAGAAAATGAGCCATATGAAGATTTCTGAATATAAAGCAAGTTTTACTTTTTAAAATCTGGCAAGAAAAATCTAGAATGATTTCCCGTCTTTAGCATTCACCAAGATGAGATGTTGGGTTTACTATTGACACAACACTGATCAGTGACAAAGAAGTTATAGAAGTAGTGTTCTGTGGAGTAAGTCCAAATCAATGTGCAGCTTATCAAGAGATGTAAATAAAAGTTGGAAGTAGTATCTACCTACCTGTCATGGCACCTAAAAGCATGTTAAAAAAAATACATAAACTTAACTTTCTGCTAACTGTACTAGATACTATGGTTTCTATAGAGATCTTTGCTTGGTAAGGCTTGTAGAGTTTGAGAACATACTTACCTGCGAGATCAAAGTGTAGGACACGTGCATGAGGAAGAGGAAATGTCTAGCACCACTTTGATGGTTCTTGAGGATGACAACATGGGAGCTCAGTGTGTTTGGGAGTGATAGCTTGGCCTGCTGAAAGTAAGTCAGTTGCATGAATGAGGTGTTCTGGTGTGTGCAAACAGGAGTACATTGGGGTATGGTACTATGAGCAGTAATAAGAAGACTTGCAATGCCTGTGAGATAGAAATTGTTTTATAAAAAAATTGTTTATTTAACCAAAAGGTGAAAAAGTAGAGAATATTGTATTGCTTGATACATGATTTCTAGCAAGTAATTGTTGTGTGCTTCCTGCTCTGTAGATTTGATATACTTCTAGATGACATGGAAACTGGTCCAACATCTACTTTACAGCACAATAATCCAAGAAAAAGACTCCAGTTTCTCTCATTAGATGATGTAGAAGGTAATCTGTCAAAGCAGGGAAACACTGTTCTTTATTTCTTTACCATAATTTCTTCTACATTGGTAACAGCTGCTTAAATAGAAAGCTGACACTTTACTCTGTGAAGTCCAACTTTTAAAAATCCTCTGACTCTTGTCTTACTCCTGTAGACAGAGAGATACCATTCTTACAGTATTTTATTTTTATGTATATGTGTGTGTGCATAAACACCATGGAACAACAAAAATAATTAAATTGAGAAAGAAGGGCAATATGTTTTCCTATGCTTAACTCAGCTCTACAATGTATATCTTAATAGGGTCTATATTAAGATGTACCTACTCAGTCATACTAATAAAATTGTTGCTAAATATTGCATTACAGATAGCAAAGAATAACTATAATAAAGCCAGTTGTTTCAGATTTTTTAAATGATTGATTGAACCAAATCTTTTCTCACTTTTGTAATTATTGTCACAATGTTCTGCTTTTGCTTTTTATTAATGCATTTATTTAGACTAGTGTTTTCATGACAGCTAGTCTACTTGGTGATATTTAGTAATGTTGTACCAGTAAAAGTAATTCCTAATTAGCACAGTACAGTAATCTGTTTGCTAACCAAAAAATATGCTGTGTTATAAAGATCACTTGAAAGATGACCCATACAAATGTTTTGCATTCTTCGGGGAGGTTTGTTTAAGGCAAGCTAAAGAGGCTTCGCTCATCACTATCCTTAGCTTATATACCTTCATCACACTGCTTTTCTTGGTATTAGTTTCTTTTTCTGTCCTATGTAGTAATTTCACAGGCAATTACAAAACAAATAAAAAGACCCCTATTTCGTTGATAGGAAGGCAGCATTCAGGTGTCAGACACAGCTCGTGTGCTGAATCTGTCAGTACTGGAATGAAGAAAGCAACAACTTGGGACGAGAGGGGTGTAGCACAAAAATACGAGCCAGTGCTATCATCTTGTGAAGGAGACTTCAAATACGCAGCAAGGATTAAGACTCTGGCTGAAACAGAGAGGCTTTTTGATGAGCTGACTCAAGAAAAGCAACAGGCAAAGATTATTTTTATTTTCAAGTTGTGACAAAACATAATTGTTGTATGAGAGGTGAGGGATGTAGCCGTATTCCTATGCAGTGCGTGGCTGAAATTCATGCACAATTTCTAGTGTTACCCTAGGAATGTGCCATTACCATTCCCTGCTCTACTTCCCATACTCCAGTCCTTTTCTGTCCCTAACTTCATTAAAGGAGAGTCACTTTAACATAAACACAGTGTGAATGCAAGGGTTGGAGTGAATTTCCTTTCTTCCTTAATGGACAATGCTTTAAATCAGCCTTTCAAACAAGGAAGCTTATTCTGGCAATGAAGAGTGCTTGCTTCAGAATGATCCTTGAGAGGGTCTGCTTATGAATGTTACTTTCTGTATCAGTTTTGTATGGCACAGTATTATGGTAACATAAGTTAGTGTTTAAGAACAAGATTGGACATGTATTTGTAATCTATACACCTCACCTCTCTTTTTGTAAGATGAGCTGGGAAGGCTTATATTGGCTCTTGAAACTATAATTTACAGCTGAAGTATTTTCTGTTATTAGATTGAGGCTGCATTGAGTCGAATACCTTGTTCTGGTGGAAGAATGACCCTGCAAGCAAGATTAAATCAGGTGACAAAGCTTCTACATATGACTGTTCTCTTAAGTTGCTCTTCCACAACTTGAGACTATATAAAGTTCTGCTATATAGTGAGGATGATTACTATGGGAATTTTTCTATACCACTGAGAATTGTTCCTGAATTTGGCTGAATTTTGAATCTGTGTGAAGGATTCTTCTCTATTCTCTAGACATTACTGCATTAGAAGATAATAAGGAATTTACTGCAAGTTAATTATAAACACACTCTGACCTGCTGTGTAAAAGGTGTAAGTCTGGATCATTTGTATACAAGTGATTCAGAAAAGAATAATTAGCCCTGCAAACACTTGATTCCCCCAGCCACGAACTGACAACTTTTGTTTTGTGTGAGTGTGTGTATACATACGCATATAAAGAAAAAGTATGTGCGTGTATACATTTATATACTACATAGTGTATATTCTGCGTAAGACTTTTATATCTTCTATTTTTTGTACATGGGATGCATTTTTCTGAATTACTGCAAGAATAGTCTGTCCTTGTGATAACACTGAGAGGTAGTTAAGGGCAATACATTAAGAAAATGCAGTGACTCTGAAATAGATCCCTGAAGCTGTAGAGAGGATGTTGTGCTGGAGAAGAAAGTGCAGAGTTTAGTTTTTCTTTGGTTGGATTTTGTCTACTTGAAAGTACGAAGAAGAAAATAAGGCAAGAATAAGTAGTGTAGGTGGAATACAGGGGAGTGCTTTTTTCTTCGGAAAGCTCTGCAGACTCTTAATAAAAACAAGTGTCTCAAAGTTGTGTTTTAGAGGTCTCTGCGAGGCCTAAAACTTCAGCATTTCCTAAATTGTAATCCCAGGGCTTGTTATCAATTTGAAAGTACAAGTGCATTCCAGTAAATCAATACTGCCACTCACTACAGTAGTCAGCTGTTTCCTAAATGTGTCTCCCTAATTATCAGCCTGTCCTAATTCTTGTCAAGTGTATCTCATGCAGTTGCCCAAGTCACATGGAAAAAAACAAAATACCTGAAATAGTTTTTAAAAAAGCCAACAACCCACAAATACACACACATACATAAAAATAATATGAAAAGTTTGTAGGTCTGGCTGTAGTTTTTGGGTGCTAACTGAATGCTAGTAATGCATCAAAAATAATACCAGTTCAGTATAGGAATAATAGTAGTTTCTTCATTTTAGAAGGATAATTGGATTTTGTTGTGTGTTATTAAATCCTCTTTTTTTCTTTTCCTTTCTTTTCTTTTCTTTTACTTAATTTTCTTTAACTGTTTCTTTTAGGAAGCCCTGGAAGATCGCTTGGAAAGGATTAATAGAGATTTGGGGTCAATACGCATGACTCTGAAAAGATTTCATGTTTTACGTACCTCTGCAAATATTTGACAATTCTGTCTTGAATGCAAATATGCTTTTTTTTTTTTTTGCACTAATATGTAATTATGCACTCAGTAAATGCAAATTGTTTTGTATTTTTATAAACCCTCAATAGTAGTTTTACAACCATGTTACCCTTTACAAACAGCAATATTTTGTACTTAAAACAGCCACCTATATTTTAAACATATTTTTGTTACACTTGAGAAATCAATGTTTATCCTGTATTGTAATATTTTTAGAAATATTATTTTTAAATAGTGATATTCAATTTATAATAAGAATAAGAAACTAAAAGGCAGCTTGTTTTCAGAAAATGATAGTGTTATCCTTTTGCACTTCGTTTTCCTCACCATTTTATAAGTATTTATGGTATGATGTAAATATTAGCCAATAGGAAATTTTGAACTTTAATACAAAAAGCAACATGAATTACCTGTGTTAAAGCTAACTACTGTTATATGGTAAATCCTTGTAATTTAAACCTTATAACATAGATATTTTTCATTGTGACAAAGCTGTGAGCAATACTTTCACTATGGCTGGCTGGCTGCAGATTGGTGTGCGTTTTGCTAGTTTGGTTGCTGCTGGCTGTGTTAGAAAAATATTGGTCTAAATTATTTGATGTCTCCCAACAGTCGCAGTGAGTAGTGGTTTGATACCCCGAGTACCAGGATTCACGAGACTGACAGCAGCCATCCTGTCTCCCAGTGAGCAACTCAACTCCAGCTGACGCTCCAGGACTGTAACTACTTAATTGAAGTTACCGTTTTAATATGCCAGGCTGGATTGCGTGCCGTGCCAGTGTTCTGATCACGTACATTACCAAATCAAATCCAAGCTGTATTTGTGAATATACATGCATTTTTCTTGGTGAAAAATACATATTTGCTAGTTGGCATATTGCTGAATTACTGTCCAACATTGATATTTTAATTTGTATTTTACTATTAAATAAATGTTTAATTAGATTCTTTGCTCCTGCCCAAGAACAATAATAGGTTCTGGGATATTACATCAGCATTAATGTAGGTTTTAATCATATTGTGTTTCAAATTCTGTCCTTGTTCAAGATGTTTAGCCACCAATGATGTGATTATAAGGCCAGAATAGCTGTCATAAAGGAAGCTTGTGAAGGTCTGATTCTAAAATTAGAGTGCTGTGTTTTAAGATATTTGATGAAGAATTGTCCTAGCTATGCACAGTCTTTTTGAAAAATTGTATTTTTTTCAGCGACTTCTGCCCTGTGGGTTCTTTTAATACAAGGTCAGATTTAGGGGAGAAGTCAAGGATGTTTGTTACTAATTTTCCCCTTTACTCCAAAATGTAGAAATTGGGCCTGGATGTTTGCAGATAACTTGCTCAAATATATTTCCCAGCTATACCAATAGATGTACAGTTTTGATGGTATTCCATATTCTTACTTCTAATTTTTACTTAGAAGGGGTTGAGGGAAGAAAAAAGAATTTTGACTTCCCTGTGCAGCACTACTATTGAGCTGAAGACGTTTTCCCACCATTTTAAGTTATTAACAGGTACAATTTAAAAGTATTCTTCAAAATATCATTCAGCCAGCAGGATTTTTCCAGGGAATCCATCACAGGAAAATTTCAGGAGTCCACTAATGGTCTTGTTTTCTTTCATCAGCACTACAGCAAAACCAAACAGAATTTTCCTGACAGAGATTAGAAATAAGTAGGTAAATCAGTTCAGCTATTTCACTGCCTTTCCTTATAACCTCCCTTTATCTCCACTCCATTCTTTCCAGTGCTATTCATATTCATGTACTCTTTTTTTATTACATCCAGAAAACTGAATTGTGAGTCAGGATTTATTTTTTTAATCAAAAGTCCTCCTCCATCTGTTGGAGCTCTTTAGGCTATTTCTGTTCTATTATAACACTGAAGCGGGGGGGAGGGGGGGAGGGGCAGGGAGGGGAAAGTAAGTGTTGCTCTTAGTAAACTTCTAGGACAACCTTTTCAAATAAATGCCTGGCTTAGGGTGACCTGTTCAGTATGGTGCCTTCGGCCTCATTCTTCAGAGGGGTTGAGAATCTGCAGTTCCAGATTAAATCAGTGGGAGGCCTGAATGCTCAGTGCTTCTGAAAATCAGACCCGAAGCATCGAAAAGTGGGGCACGTGAAGCGCGTGTTTGCTGTGCACTTTGCTGGACACTTTTTTATTTTTTTTTTCTTTTTTAAATCCCTTTTAAAATTCTTCCCGTTAACACGAGCAAATTGCCTGGTTCTGTATTTGGGGACAAATAAGGACTTCCAGAGAACCAGAAGCTTATGCTTCCTCTGAAGAGGACTTCAATCATCTTCCTCTTGCCTTCTTCCACCTGACACCTCTCAGCTATGTAGGCATTTATCGCCTTTCCAGATCTACTAGGTTGTACCTGGAGCCCCGGGCTTTGATCTGTCTCAGACTGCCCTTGTGAGACACTCCCATGCATAGTTTTCTCTATGATAAAAAACATTACAACTCCTCCAGCTCTGAGATTTAACCTTTGGAAAATAAAATTTCCATTTGTCCACATCTCTAAAAAGCGAATTAAAAAAACCCCAAAGTGGCTCTTTGTACCATTCATAGCTTTAGGTATAATCTGCCTTACACTGGGAACTTAAGCCTGTAAAAAGAGCTATGCTGTGGACCAGAATTTACAGTGGCAATGCAGTTAGTGTTTACAAAACAAACTTGTTTAGGAGGCAGGCTAGCTCTGGCCCCGGAGCACGGCCATAACTTCCCCGAGAAAGAGCAGAAATGGGAGCAGGTCTTGGTGAGGTGCAGGGGAGCCCTTGAGGATGAAGACTAAGAGCTTGAAGCATCAGCTGTGGAGCTCTCTTGCAGCTGGCGAGTTTGGAATTATCCAGGACTTACCAAGGGGCTGGTTGCTCGTAGTGTTTTGCATTTGCAGAGTGGAACAGAAAGTGATGCATCCTTAAAAAAAAAAAAGTCCACCACAGGAAACGGACGGATGTTTAAAATGGTACAGCAGATTTCGTTGCTGGGTTTTTTTCCTGAGGTTTCTGAATAAAATGATTGCTAAACCTTTCGTGATTTTTTCCCAGTCTTTGCAGAGATTGAAGTTACAGGAGTAACCAGCGCTGCTCCAGTCTGCAAAAAGCCCGGTGCCAGGGGCTGGGTTAGAGCAGAGGCTGGGCTGGGGCTTCACCCACCACCGTGGAAGTTCGGCTCCCCCCACCGAACCGTTAGTTACCCTTCCCGCGGGCGCCCTGTTAACGGACCGAGCCGGAGAGGGAACCCAGCGCCGGGCAGCGGCTGGAGGAAGGCGGTAAGAGCGCCGGCGGTGAGCCGCAGCGCCCCCCGCCCGCCCCGGGGCCGGGGAGAGGCCCCCAGCCCGCTGCCGAACGCGCCCCGGGGGCCGCCGCGGCTTCGCCCCCGGGCCGGGCAGAGCGGGGCGGCCCGCGGGCGGCCGTCACCGGGGCCGGCTACGTTTCCCGCCGCGGCCGGCAGGCGGCGCCCCAGGCCCGCCCGCCGTGCGGCAGCGCCGGCCCGGCTGCGGGGAAGGAAGTGGCGGTGGGCACGGCGCGGGCGGGGGAATAAAGCCGTCCGGCCGGCGGCCGCCGCGGCAGGGCAGCAGGGGTAGCGCCGGTGCCGGGGCTCTTTGCCGTTCCCGCTTTCTTCCCCCTCGCACCCCCCCCCCCCCCCCCGCGCCCTCCTCCCGCCCTCCCCCGCAGCGCGGAGCTGCGGCGGCCCGCCCGCCTCGCCTCCCCCCGCCTCCGCCGTCCCCGCGCCGCGGCAGAGCCGGCGGGTGAGGAGCTGCCTTGCGCCCGGCCCACCCTCGCCGGGGATTATGCCAGCGGAGCGCGGGCATGTCGGCAGGCAGCGACTCGTAGGCAGCGGCGGCCGCCGAGCCGCGGCGGCGGCGGCAACAGCAGCGGGAGCAGCAGCGGGAGCAGCAGCGGGAGCCGCGGCCGCTGCGCCCGGGAGCAGCCGGTGCGTGGTGGGGGAATGCGCGGGGGGGGGGTGGGGGGTGGTGGGCCGGCCCCGGCCCCGGCACCTGGCGGTCCCCCGGGCCGGCCCGGCTGTGCCTCCGCGGGGGCGGGAGCCGCGGCGGGCCCGAGGGGAGGGTGAGGGGGGAAGGCCAAGCCCCCGGGGCGGCTTCAGCCTCCTCCCCCGAGGGGCCGGGGCGCCTCGGCGGGCGGCGGTGGAGGAGGAGGAACGGCCCCTGCGGGCCGCGGCGCCGGCGGGTGGCCGGCCGGTACCTCCGGGCACTCCCGCGGCCTGAGCGGGGTCGGGCCGTCTACGTCCCCGCCCGCGGCCAGCGGGATGCGTCGGCGGTAAAAGTTTCCCGAATAGAGGAGTAAATGACAGGGAGGGACAGGTCTGCTGCGCCGCGGGGTCTCCGGGCGGTGCGGCCATAGCAGCGCGCTGCCTCAGCTCCTGGTTGTTGCACACAACGTAACGAAGGGTTCGTAGCCTTGCCCTAACAGACCCCGCTGGTGTAGTAATGAGGTTTGGTCCTGTTACACCCCTCAGACTCCCCACCCATCCCGTTATTCCTTTCTCGCTGTGCTGGCGGGTCGTAGGCAGCAAGCACCTTTCTCCTCTGCCCTCGGTCGTGGTTTGAGTGTCGGTGTTTGACAGCTGGGGACGGGCACCCTCTGCACCGGGCGTTTCGTAATGGCAGAGGGAACGTTTTCGGTAGGTCGGGGCTGGACGTGCAGGAAGCCGTGCCGGATGTCGGGGAACCGTGCTGGCAGCCTTCAAGTGCCATACGTGTGAGGCCAAAGCGGACTCTGCCCATGGGAGAGCCTTCGTCCTGGCCGCAGCCCTCCTCGTCCTCCTGCCTCAGTTACTGCATCTCTCCGGCTTGAATTTCAACAAATTCAGCTTTGGCAGAGGCACCGGATGGAGACTTGTCACGCGGTGGGGAAGGTGGTGGCCCACCGGCCCCTCTGACAAGGCCTGGCTGTGAAGAGGGGGCAAAGGCGCTGCCCGGGGACGGCTTCCCCGCCTGTGGTAGGAGAAGAGGGGTGAGACCTGCAGCAACCTCACAGAAGAAACGCCTTTGACTAATTTACAGCTGAGGAAGAACCTTGTGGGCTTTTGGGGCTTGAGACCCACTCCCCTGTGGTCACTGAACTGCTGGGTGGCTGACTGGAAACTGGCCTTTATCCTGAGCTGGTGCCGCCCCTCGGGAGGGCAGGAGGAAGAGATTTTTCCCTTTAGAAAGAGCAGAATGCCCATTCCTTAGCTGGATGATGAGTTACGAGAGGGGATCCTCTCTGCTGGGCCTGGTGGTCCTTTCTCCTGGCCTCCCCGTCACTTGACGGAAGAGCCCCTGCCTGGTGCTCCCAAACAACCGTGGGCTCCATTCTGGAGTATGCTGCTGTCCCACGGCAGCAGGCTACAGCATGAACAACTTTAGCTTTTTGTCCAGCTGCGGGAGGGTTAAAGCACTCCCTTCACTTCCTAGCCAACCCCTCTCACTCCACTGAAGAAGTGGAAGCACAGAGGAGTGCACAGAGGTGCTCAGCCTGAGGCTGGAGCATCCTTACAGAGCCAGGAATGGGGAACCCTTCAGAGTAGTGCACTGTTCAGTCAGCCACCCAATTCAGTCTTGTCACATTTTATGTTAAAATGCTATGAGAGAGGCAAAGTTTCTTTAAACTGTGTATTTAAGCAAAAAAAAAAAAAAAAGTTTCTTCCTGTGCAAGTACCTGCTCTTAAGTGAGAGCTTCCATCTTCTATGTGCTCTGTGTGTCTGGAAGCAGCTAAGTGGGTAATAGGATGCTAAAAAACGTCTTCAGTCTTTGAAGACATAATCTTCACGTGCTCAGCTCTGTACATGACAGTGGTTTAACAGAACAACGGTAATAGATTAGTCTTTGCAGACATCAGGACTTAAATAGGAGGTGGTTTGATTGCCTGTCGAAATATCTATGGCCTGTAGGACTCCTTATCCTCCTATTGCATACTAATTCCCTCTCTGGGCCCACATCTTTTTGCTCGTGCTGTATTTTTATCGTGTAGTTTATTTTTGTCATGACTGCGTTGTGCTCCCGAGTAACACAAGAAGACTGCGTTACAGAGTTCAGCGCTGGCTTCTGAGTGATTTTTTCCACTGTTGAATAGGAGACTGCTGTTTGTAGGGCAGCCTTTTTCCTGGCTTTTCCCAGCCTTTAGCAGACCTTATGCCTGCGATGGTTGATAGATCGCTGTACAGCTGCTTATACTGACAGGTAACCAGCTTGTTGTCTTGGCCCCAGGCTGCTTGGTTATTGAAACGCCTCCTTGGGATATACAGAATAAAGAATGGCCAAGCATGAAAGCATGGTTGCAGACTTGTCCTGGCTTGCTGTTTTTCACAGGAATGCTGCTTTGTTGTCCTTGCAATGTGTTCTGATTGTGGCAGCATCGCTGAGAGGGAAAGAGAAATGAGCAAGCAAGGGCTGGAAATGCAGCTTGTTGTTCTTGCTTTTGATAGAGCAGACTTCTGGTAGGCTGCTAGGTTTCATCAATCATATTTAAGTTTCTGTCACTAACTTTTAATTAAAAGCATGGTTGATACCACTTTAATGAATGTACGGATGTTAGCCATCTTCATGCATAAAAATGCTTTTTAATTCCCTTACTATTCCCTTTATGGCCCTTAGATGCTTTTGTTACCATTTAAACAGCATACAGTAGCAGCTGTTTATCTTCTTAATATAACTTTTTCTTGCATCTGTGTTCGGGAAACAGTAATGGTTTGAGTAAACAATTCCCTGGTATCCTTTAACGATATTTTTTTTAAGTAACTTGGCAGAAAGGGTCTTAAGTGATGTCTAAATAGTGAACTCCAGGGCTCTTGCTTGACAGTAGCCCTTAGCCTAATGTAACTGCTAAAATTGTTAGTTGTTCTTCATGCTTACGTGAGGTGTTGAGGCAAGTAAGCAGCCCTCAGTGTATGACTTTTGATTCTGATGAGCTTAACAAGGATCTTTTCCCCCAAATTATAACTTATTAAAATATCCTTTCTATTTTGGGTTTGCTTCTGATGGTGTGTATCAATGTGTTTGTCGCTTGTTGTGCATCTAACAGCCCGAGCATTTATTGTGATTTACCATCTGGCATGTGGGAGTTTTATCTAACTTCTTGTTTTAGTTGACAGCGACCAGTTTGGAAAGACCTTGTCCTGATTTTTTTTTTTTTTTTTTAAATAGAAATTCTCAAAACTTACAACTGACAGTGGTGCTAAGGGGTTTTGAATTTAAATAAATAGTATCTTTTTATTCAATTTGTTACTGCTTCTGTGAGTTGGCCAAATAGAGGAGCAGCACATTCTTCAATCAAGTTAATTTAAAGAAGGTTCCTCCTATAAGTCCAAAACAGCGTTAATCTCCCCCCTGCATTCAAATAAAAATCTTGTCATTCAGTTGCTGTCTTGGCAGCCTGACTGGAAGGCTTCAGAAATGGCAAGTGAAAGCTGATGCTTACTGCTGAGTGTAGTTTGACTCATGCCATTCATGCATATTCACAGTAATGTCCTGTTCTAGGACCAGCATAATCCATTGAGAAATGTTTTTTTTCACATGATGTTTTTCTTTTAGGCTTCCTCTTATTTGAGAGACATGCCTCATTTCGAGGAGAGGAACAGACATCAACGTCTGTCTTCTCTTTATTTTCTTAGAAGGAAAAACCAGCATCTAAAAACCATGGTTTTCTTAATAGCCAATTCCTCTAAATGGTGAAGATGCCTTATAATTTAATTTTAAAGCTGGCTGACATAGGGTATGATGCAATTAATATTTCTGTTTAGCTCTCCAAATTAGTAAGATATGTCTAAATTTAATTTTGAGTCTGAAAGCATCTTATAAACAAAAATGTTCTGTAGTATTCAGTGTGAATTGAAATGGAGTAATTAATGTGGGGGGAGGGAATAAATAAAACACTTTATTTTTAACTTTGTTTCCTGGGTGTTGGAGGAAATCCAAATGCCACAACATTGTACTGGGGCAGAGGAGTCTGTCTGAACTGACCCGTGAACTGAGAGGGAATGTGGCTTCTCTGATCATGGTTGTCCATGCCAGGAGTCCTACGAAATTTTAAATGAACAAAGTAATGAATGATATTTAGATGTTCTTAATGTAAGAAGAAGAAAAAACAATTTAGCATGGGGCCAACTCAGATCCTATCACCTCAGGAGTTTTAATCAGTGTGATGCCAAGTCAATACGCAGAGCTCCTGAAGTCATACTTGTGCATTTTCTATAGGCAAGGGGTTTTGCTGGTGTGACTGTTTTGATGGTGGGGTTTTTATGTTTTTTGTTTTTAATAAAAAAAGAAAAATATCTCTAGAAGCTCACAGCAAAATGCTTCAGTAAATCACACTGGTCACACTGCGGTACTTCAAAACCAGTAGGGAAAAAGGTATCTTTCTTTTTGAAGGGTGGCCGTGGGGATCCAGTGGACCCTCCTGAGAGATGGCAGTATCTGGAGACAGAGCTGCTTCCTGCTTCTGCAACCCTTCCTGAGTATGTGTGACACAGAGTCAAGCTTCAGAGGGGAGGAGAAATAAGAGGTTGCTTAGGCAAGTGGAGATGAATAGTTATTGAGCCTCTGTGGGTGCAGGGAGCTGCATGATTTTCCATGAAAGAGCAGGAAGAAATCTAATAAGCACGGGGCTAAAACCTGCCCTGGAGAGCTCGGGCGCATCTGCGGAGACCCCAGCAAGAAGGTGCTGGCTTTGCGATGAAAGACCATCCAGGAGGGGAAATTTAGTGCCTCTTCCTGAGAGGGAAGACGGCGTCTCCAGCGTGTGGGCTTCCATATGCAAGGGATGGTAACGAGGGTACAGTTACCTTGGGTTTGGTGGGTAAGGCAGCCCAGGTCAACGAACGGTGTGGAAAGCTACAGCAAAGCTGTCAGCCCTGGCAGGGTGCTCTCAAGTTCAGGAGCGAAGGTGTCGGGGTCATTGCTCCTGCGTCCTCTGGGCTGCTGGCTGGCGGGAGGGCACATACCAGCGCTCTGACTCTGCCGCCGCAATGCCACGAGGGACAGGAGCGGAAAGCAAACACCTCGGCTGACTCAGAAGTGTGCTGGGCAGCAGGCAGCTGTCGGGGTAGGAGCGTGGGCACCCTGAGCAGCGGCTGGGTCTTTCAACAACCCTTAGCAGCAAAGGCTGATCTTCAGCCTCTCCTTACCGAGCTAGCGCATGAGGACTCCAAATTAGATTTTTTTCTTTTTTTTTTTTTCTTCTTCTGGCTTTTAAACAGCCTCTAGAAAATCTTGCTCAGACAGATTTGAACAGCTACAACAGCCAGAAATCTGCATCCTTGTGGACCTCAAGTTTGGTGTGTTTTTTTTTTTTTCCCCACAAAAAGAACCCAACCCTGAGCACTGAGTATCTTGCATAGTGAGAACTCTGCACAGCTTTTACAGTCCTGACTTTGTTGTGCTTGGACAGCCGAGGTTGGTGAGTGCCCTGACGTTGTAAGCAGGAACCTTAAAACTCTCCTCTGCAGGAAAGCAGCTGAGCTTAGGTAAGTTGGAGAGACTCCCTCGATGCGACGAGGAAAAGTGATTTGTCACTCATCCTTTTTTGTTCCTTTAAACAGCTCAGTCTCCTGTCTGAGGTCAGATATTGGGATTTCTACTCGGGGGGTTTTCCACCAGATTCTATAGTCTCATCATGGGTGGGGGGGAGCAGAGGTCCGGACAATCTAGTAATAAAACAAGAGGTAGTTTGCTACTAGCTGGGAAGGCACATCTGATCATTGCAGTATAACTAGGAGGACTTGGGAAAGATAATAGTGAGCGAACAGTTGAAAGTTTCATAATTAGTCATCATGGCAGCGATTCTTGTAATAGACCGGGAAGTTAACTCTGATTTGTTTGGATTGCTGGCACTTACATAAGAATTGCTGAGCTTTGGGACACTAATTCAAGTATATTAGCTGACTTAACCCACAGAGGAATGACCTGAGAAGGCGTTTCTCTTTAATGGCACAACAGCTAATTTGGAGGATGGGAGTGTGTAATCACAATAGCACATTGAGTGCTTTGGCCTATCTTGGCGCTTTAGGGGCGAGGCTGTGTTATCTCCAGCTCCAAAGAAGTTTGATATTTGCATGAGTGTTAACTCTGGATGTGTAGTGGGGCCTTAATTCCATTATGTGCTTTAAAAGGTTATGGAAGGATTTCAGGTTTTTATAGTACAGCCGCGGTAAACTGCAGTTCAGCTTCTGCTGTGTCTTGTACGGGTTACTTGTAAGGAGTCTGGTTCGGGACTTGGTGGATCGCTCTGGGGCTTTTTTCAGATGATGTGGGATGGAGTCAGAGTTATCACTCCATAGGGAACCCTGAAGGGCTGTGGGCATTTCTTAAGAGGTAAAAAAATAATGGGCTGTAATTATGTTTTATGTATGTCAGAAAACAATTCAATGGGAATAACTTCACTTGTGACTGTCATTTGTTTCAAGATCAATACCTTAATAACTTAAATAACCTCCTCCTAAAGGTAGAAGCACTGCAGAATCATTTTCTCTGTGTGGGTGGCTTACCTATTTTAATGCTCCTTTTTTTTTAAAGAAGGAAATAGACATTTTATATTTATCATATCAGATGAAATTGAAATCTAAATATTTACATCTTTTCACTGGATCTGAGGTTGAGCACCAGTTGTAGGCGTTGCCAAGCTGTTTAGTTGTCTCCTTCACCGAGTAGGTCGATTTCTTCAGGGTGGTGGAGAGATGGAGCCTCATATTTCTGTCTGTTATCATCTAGCCAGTCTCTGCATCTGGAAGTACTTCCCTCTGTGGGCTTGGTGACCTGGCGTTATGTTCAGAGGGTGTTCTAGCCTAAACATGCTGAAAGCTAAACACGTGTTATCTCCAGCAGAATGCAGAGTTAACTGCAAACTGTGAAACGGGAGGGGGAGTTCAGGATACGAGTATGTAAATAACTTGGAGCTATTTTGTGAAAAAGAACAGAAGGGGGAGGAAGCCCTCTCGTTTGCTTTTTCTCTGCCATCCTCATCTCCTCGGTAGCACTCTCCATGGCTGACTTTCAGTGCTTTTTACGAGCAAAGGTGGAGGATTGCTTCTGTTTTAAACAAGGGTAAACCAGTAGCAGACATCTGAAATGTTACAGGTCACAATTCAGTAGAAGCAACAGTAAAAATCCCAGAGTTTTCTGTCTCTAGTTTTGCTCTGTCTTCATTGTTTCCAGGTGGGCTGTTATTTTTTGAGCAGGGCTAGCATGATCCACCAAAGCAAACCAATGGAGAAGGAGAAGAGCAGATAGCTTGTTTTGTTTTCCCTCTGTCCCTTGTTTTTAAGCATCATTTATCCAAACTCCTGGGACCCATTATTTGTCTAACCTGTATCTGGATTGTAAAATATTGTTCCAAGTTTTAACTTCAACAGATGGTAAACATCTTTTATCAAATATCCTCAAAAATGTGTTTAACATGGACACAATATATCTTTTGTCTTTTTGGGGACTACGGAATAATTTTTAATGCTGTCTTTTGCTTACATTTAATGCCTATAAATGGGCATTTCAAAAAGGCACATTTATCTAACGCACTACCACTGTGAGAGGGAAGCGCATATTTGGGCAAGCCTACTTGAAGGATTAAACTTTTTAGTACAGATTCTGTGTGTTGCTCTGGCTTCCCAGTTTTAATCTATCATTTTGTTTAGAAGAGCAAGAGATGGTTTGACTTGCCTTGCTGAGGGTGTCCACTTTGGTATCTCCGCTTGATGCTCTGCTCAGAGAAATAGTAGTATTGGAAATGCAGCATCACTGTGTCGGGGTGCAGGGGAAGAAAACTCTGGATAGTAAAACTTTTCAGAGTTATATAGTCTTATAAACTGATTTCTAACAGCAATAACTATTTATGCAAAGCTGCAAGGAAAACTGCTCCCTGTGTTTCGTAGGTGCTTTTCCTTCTGTGCCTGGCCTTCAGTAGACCTCATTAGGTCAAGAGCCAGGTCTTCTGCATCATGTCTGCAAAAACATCTGGGCAGAGAGGATGGAGGGAAAGAGCTGCCTTCAGTCCTCCTTCTGTCCTTCTCCTTCATATTGTTCCCCCAGCAGAAAAAGGAGCTTGACATAAAGGGGAGATTTCATTGTCTGATGAAGCATCTGTATTATCAAAGGTAGATGTGTTAGAGCCCTTTTTTTCCCTCCCTGCTGTCTTTTGTTGTCTGTATGTCATTTTGCTGACAGAACTTGTGTTTTATTCCTTGTTATCAAAGTAGAACTGAAAGAAAGGAGGTAATGTTTTATCTTAAACATTGTTACCAAAATCATCAGCTAAACTGTGTTCAGAGGGTATTTTTATTTCTGGTTTAAAGGCTGAATATAATTTGACTTTTAGACCTCCCGTTCTTTGTAAATCAAGTTTATGGTACCAGCAGCTAGGAGAGTCAGCTTCTGATTATAAACAGGTTTGGAGCCACTGAAAAAACCTCTTGAAATCAGTTTGACAACTGTTTGAGAACCATCTTTGTAATATTCCTATCAAGTATTCTGCAGAGGTCTTTTGCAGCAAACTTCTAGATCTTGTAGATGTCAGTCCTTCCTGCATATTTCACTTAACCTGCTCTTAAACTTCCTAGAAGAATGCATGTAGATAAGCTTTTCAAAGCTTTTTCAGAATTTATTTTTACATGGAAACCTGGGATCAGCAAGGCAAGAGTTAACTAAAATGGCTTGTGCTGTGCTGGGGGAGTGCAACCTGTTGGTGCTCAGAGCACCTTGCAGAGAGGTGCTTTTTGCTTTGGTTTGGGTTTTCCTGAGGTTAAATCCCTGTTTCTCATCAGGGTTTCTTGCTTTATGTAGCCCAGGTGGGTATCTCTGGACTTGCTGAGCGTCAGAGGTTGCAGCCAGGTGAGGCGTACCCAGCTGGCCGCAGGTGCGAAGCACTGCAGGTGACATTTGGGGGGAGCCAGGCGACTCTCCGGGTGCCCAGACTCAGCCAGGGGAACGGGAGGGAGAGTAATTGGTGCTTGTTTAAGCTTTATCCCTGCAGTGTGTATGGCAGCAGCTGGCCTGAACTGCCTGGCTTGGATAACTTGAGCAGTTACTAAAGGCAGTATAAACACAGGCATGCACTACAGAGCCCAGGGGCTTAGCATTGCAGTCATCATAAGGTATTCCATCTGGAGGTGAAAAAAACAGCCCTTACAGGGTTTCTTTATCTCGAGGCTGGCAACGAGTGCAGAGTGACTGACATATTTCCATTTGACTCATCTGTTGTCAAAATGGTGACACCCTTGAGTCACATTAAAAATGAGACTATGTAGCTGAATTGGCACATCATTCTGGTAAGCACGGAGCAGGTGTTTGTTGGTTTTGTCCTTGTTAAGAAATTTTTTTTTCCCCCTTCCCTGAGATGGGATGAAATTGATTAATGCTATTGCTAGTGTTCTGGGTTAAAAATAACAGGAGAACCTGATTCAGTTGGAATGCTGGATGTTAGCTGTAAAGATGTTAAAATAACCTGCTTTACAACTATTTAAAACCCTAAAAATAAGATAAAATGAAAAAAAAATTAGTGCCCAGTAGCCAGATGGTTGAAAAAGAACACCCCACAATCAATGAGGCAATATGTAAATATTTTCGATCATTACCACAG